>NC_140937.1:90249259-90984259 GCF_014529385.1 Adiantum capillus-veneris
TAACAATGAAAGTCTGCCTTACCTTGTGTCCCAAGACCTTGATTCTGAGATCCTTTAGCATTTCAATAGGCGTAACAATAGATCCATTAGCCATTTTTACCACTACGCTTGTGGCTTCAAGGTGAGGTCGCCCCATAGACTCCCAACAACTCTTTGTCACCATGCTGACTCCCGCACCACCGTCAAGGACCCCCTTCACATTTAATCCTTTAGTAGTGATTGGTAGAGTAGCATTAGATTCATCACCTTCAAAGTATTGCCCCAACTTGTTAACAGGTACTTCAATTGAAGATTCATGTCCCGCTAGGTCAGATGGTGGTGCTAAATGCTCCTCATCATTCATTACCAAGTCAGGTTTGTTCATATGTGCAAACTGTGGTAATCCGGCTTGTAATTCTCCATTGAGGAAGGCTCAAAGAGCTGCGACTAGCTCGGGGTCTTTATATAGTTTGGACATGATGGTGGTTCTAACTTCTGAAGACATGAAATCCATCAATTTGGAAACATTTAATGGCATCCTGTGGGACGTAGGACCCTGACAAGAGAATGGTGAAGATGGAATCTCCACTTCCTCAAGGGGGTCGGGCATTCCCTCACCAAACATTCTCTCTAGTAGGAAAGGTGTGTGTCCACTTTCAGATGTCCTACCCTCACTCTCTTCCCGAATGATACTGGGTATAGCTAACGGCCTGTAGTTCTTGTGAGGTTGAACTTGTGTGGGAATCACTATGTCTGACATCTGGATATGTTTGGGTTCAGGTTCTAATGTTCGTTGAGTTTCTTCCACCAAACCCCTCAGTTGTTGGACTCGTTCAATTTCCACTGTTGGGTTTGGATAGGTTCCAATCTTTCTCTTGCAATCCTCATTTTTTGTCTCTCGTGGCTTATCTTGGGGGTTCGCAACTGGGTGGTTTAACTTTGAATACTCTTTAGGTGTTCGTCGTAATTCCCTCTCGTGATCCTCCTCACTGGCTTTTTCCTTTGTAGTAACAGTTTTGGTCTCCGTGGTCTCTATCAAATCTGAGTCATCCTCAGGGTCATTCGTATACACGGGATCCTCTCATGTCCCTATGTTAGTCTTTGAACTAGGTTTTGAGCTAGAAGCATTAAGGGATTTCTTTCTTTGTGTTTTGTTCTTTCTCGCTCAGCCAATGGATGCAGCATCTCTCTCTTCGAGGATGTAATTTTGCTTTTGGAGCATCGACCGTGTGAGTGCATTCACTGGTGCTATGTTTATAGTTGGTGGTGTCCCATCAACAATCTCTGTTATGTTCAATGGTGTGATTTTCGGTTTGTTTGGATTGTTAGGACACTATGCGATCAAATGATCTATGCCACAACGATTACAAGTGAGTATTGGCATTGCCAATGCACTCCCTTGACTTGTTTGCATTAGTGCGGCATTCTTTTGCATTCTAATGGGGCACTCAGCTACTCGATGTGGTCCACCACATTCGTAGCACTGAAGAGGTGGTCTCCGAGCAAAACTATTAATGTTTTGGCCTCTTGCTGCTAGCGCAGTAGCTTGATATACCGGTTTGATTTGTCCCCAATGGTCTTCCATATAGTACATGGGACACTCCTTAAGCATGTCGACTCCATAGGTGATACTAGAGTCTATGTACTCTTCGCAATCTACATAAGTACTAGATGACTCGCAACCTATTTGGTTCATAGGTGTAACTCTTGGGTGAGGCGGTTGCGGTCCTAGCACTGGAGGTGGCAACGGTGTGGTTTGGACCACATTTTGGGTTCTAGGGACCATGTGCTGTAATGGCAATTGTTGCTCCATGGGTGGGGTAGGCATCAATGCAGGAACTCGAGGTGAGTCTGCCCAAGCTATAGGCGGTCTATTTTCCATGATGCGTTTAAGCATTAGGCAATCCTTCGCTTGATGGCCATACCTACCACACACGTTACAAGTCCCGTTAAACTTTACTCTGAAAGTAGGGCATTCACTCGTAGTATGTGGGCCCAAGCAAATTGAGCACCATTGTTGCTCCCTTCTTGGATACATATGAGTGTTTTGTGGAGCACGATTACCCCTAAGGCTTTCTTGGATGGCCTTGGTGAGATCTGCCAAAGTCATCTCAGATATCGTTTGCTCTTTCACGATTGGCTTTATCTTCATTGGCTCATGCTACTAGACTCCGGCTCGGCGGACACTCTTTCTCTTGCAATCATTAAATTATCCTCCAATTGGATTGCATTCATGGTGACTGCTTCCCAAGTAGTGATACCTCTAATGACTAGGCCATTATAGATACTTTCATGTCGTAGTCCTCTAATGAATCTATCTAGAAATTGGTTGTTGTTGAATCGCTCGTTTGGATTGCATCGAGAATTCAAATTCTTTAGGCGACTAATGAAGTCTCTTACAGATTCACCTTCTTCTCGTTGGGCTTTCTGGAGCTGAGAGGCTACACCCCAAAGTACTCCCTCTCGTATGTATTCTTTTAAGAACACTCTCCTAAGAGTAGAGTAGATCGTTTTCTCTTCTACTCTTAGGATTCTATACCAATCTTCAGCCTTTCCGCTTAGGGTCAAACTCAAAGCCTTACACTTATGTAGCTCATTGTGCTCTTCCAAGGAATCGCACACATGTTCAAAGACTTACATATGCTTTCTAGCATCTCCGTCTCCACTGAATTTCTGTGTGAGCTTAGCTACTTGAACTGCCTTGCTCCTAGGCTCTCTATCAGGTGCACTACACATGTTTTCCGCAATAGAGCGACCGATAGTTTGAGCAAATGCTGCCAAATCTCCTATTTGAGCAGGTATAATGGGTGTATGTGCTCCTGGAACCACATGTGAGATGGGAGTTGGCCTTGGCCTTGGCATACGCGTGGCTCTTGGGTACTCCCATATTTCGTATGGTGGTGTACCAGACGGTGGTCCAAAGTTTACAGGCGTGGCCCTAGGCATAGGGGGTGCCTGATATGGCATGTTATTATTAAATGGCATGGCTCCACTTGTATAAGAGCTTGGATAATGCCATTGTGGATAGATCTTGGAATAATCCGAGGTGTAGGAGCTACATGAGGTTGAGGTACGACAGGTGCACATGATTGATACATACATGTAGGTATAGTTGGGGGCACTGTGCTACTAGGCATCGGCGCAGTGTTAACAAATGAACTCCATGGTGTACTTCTTGTCATGCTCACCACTGGGATATGCATGGTAGCTGTAGTGTCATTAAGAGAAAGATAAGCTAGATCTGGGAAGGTAAAGATGCCACTTGTGGGCTCAGATTGTACTGAGGCTCCTGGAGAAACAACATATGGAGGATCAAGGGGGCTCACTGAGGGAGTCTCCATTTGTGATAGGGTTGGTTGGTTGGCCTTTCCCGTATCCAAGAATCTCATTAGGCCTGTTGAAGGCATGTTGATCCCTGTGTTCTGTCTTTCTAACTCGACAATCCTATGGAGGACATCACAGACTTTCTGTTGTTGCTCATCTATGCTAGTAGCACCCAATGTGGATCGTAGAACATCTAACCAACCCACATGATAGGTGTGTCATGTGTACCGATCAGTTAAAGCTTTTGCTTGTAGGTCATACTCCCAATTTTCGTTTAGGAATATCCCATCTAGGCCTGGCGTGCTGGAGGTTTCCCTCGAAGTAATAGCATTATTGCTCCCCATCGCTTGCCCCTCCGTGACTGCTACCTTGGGAGCACTCGGTTGCTCGGCTCACATGATTGTTGTCATAGGAGCCTTTGCTTTCAGGGCTCGACTTTGTTCTAGCCTTCGTAGGTTCTCAATTTCCCTCTCCCTTGTTGCTTGCATATAGAGTTTGATCTCTTGTACTTCGGCAAGACTCCTACCATCGTGTAGTAAAACCTCAGAGGGAGATAGTCCTAAAGGATCAGGAGGTGCAGTGGATGGAACATTCACATGCACACTCTCAAGAAGCATAGGGTCTATTTTAGGCATGAATGACGAATTTACTTCCCTAGTCCCTTCATTTATTTCATTAACCGCATGTTCGGAGCGAGTAGCTCTACTAAGGGTTTTTTTTAAAGCGGCTAAACACGCTGGACCCGGGCCGTGGGCCCATGGCATGCATGTGTTGACTTGAACTATCAGGGTTTGGTGTAGGATACCCCTCCATGACTTCGTAGTGAGAGGAAGAATCACTAGACGCGATATGAGGATCTTGGGTCGTGCTACCTTGAGTCCCGGCCGAAGGTCCAGAACCTAGGGTGGAGGAATAATGGGTGCCCGCGTAAATGGAGGCACTACCAATATGCTCGTGCTCTAACACTTGTCTAGAGCGTAGGTTCATATGACTTGGATCCCCTAGAAGTGTTAGTGAGTGCCCGTGAAGGCTGCTCACCTAGTATTTTTGGGTGTTTTGCAACCCAAGTCTTTTCTTAATTTTTTTTATTTTTATTTTTGATTTTTTGGTCCTTTTTTTTCTAACCCAGCTATAGAATAGAACGTATGATAGCTCCAAACGAGCGTCTCGGTCAGAGGGACGTGCCGTGCTTTACAGCCCTCCGTTTGGTCACTTTATACCCTCGGAATCCCTAAAACCATCAATTTCTAGTAGGGAACTAGGCCCAAATTAGAAAGTCTAAGGGTGCAAGTGGGAAGAGAAGGGAGGAGAGTGGAGAACTTTCCCCACATGCTCTCATTCCCTCTTGAGGGGGTAGGGTATATATATAAGAGTGAGTCTAGTATATATCATAAGACTGAGGACTGAGGCCTGGGCTTGGGCTTGGGCTTCCCGATCAAAAGTGTAGCCCCCCAGTCACTCACGCTTAAATATTTTCGGTTTTTTTTTTTTTAATTTAATTTTTTATTATATTATTATTATTTTTTTTTTAAGGCGACGACCGCGCGCGGTTTAGGTGACCCTTTCTTGGCCACACACACTGTCAACACCTACCTAACCTCTCTGTCAACAGCTCACAGACAACTCACTACCTTATCTACTTACTAAAAGTGCTGCTAACCACTAACTAATCTACTAACTAATCTGTTAACCACTCTGCTAAGTGCTTACTGACAGTGGGCTAACTGTCCACCTACTTCCTCTCTCACTACCTTACTGTGCAAAGACTGTGTGCAGGCAAACCTTGACAGAAAACTGTGTGCAGACTGTGTGCAAACAGAAATTGCTAAATGCCTTCCTACTTATTCATTCACTGCGAACAAGCTAACGACTACTAACCGTGCAAAGACTGTGTGCAAACAGAAAACACAACATTATGGAGAAATCACAGAACTTGCAGACAATACAGAAATTAACAACTTGCAAAAAAATAACTCATTCCTCTTCTTTCCTACTACAAACAACTCATAGGAGAAGCACAAAGTGCCTCTTGGGCTTAGTGCATGGCGATTCCCCGGCAGCGGCGCCAAAAATGTGCGCTCCTTGCCGCACTATCGAAGCAAGGGCCTTGCCTAACACTGTGTGCGAGCCATAGATGGCTCCAAGCACACAACTAGCTTAACTAGTAATCTCAAAAGAGTGCAATGGTGTGTCACTCACCGCTCTATGCTCCTGTCGTGGAGGATTCCTCGCCGCGAAGAAGAAGGAGATGCCGCTACGTCGCGCTCAACCGCTTCACCGCCATCGTGCCGCCGCAATGCTCGATCGCTCTCTCTCTCTCTCTCTCTCTCTCTCTCTCTCTCTCTCTCTCTCTCTCTCACATACACACATACACAAGGAGGTGAAGAAGAAGAAGATGGAGATGGAGATGGAGCAAGAGCACTCTTCTATTGCACAAATGAGAGAATAAGTGAATTTTAGGTTTAGTTGGCTTTTATATGAGCTCACCTCATTCACAGTTGGGCGCCCATGCTTAGCCAGCTAATCCCTTGAATGTCCGAGTTAGAGTGCGCCTCTCATCGGGGATCACTCTTACCCTTTTCCTATTGGTCCGACAAGACCTGTACTTGACTCTACCAAATACATAATACACGTCCGTCCTAGGTGATGGGGTGTCCGTGAGCCGTGAGGGTTAACAACTCTGCAATCGACATCACTAGTAGGAAGGTTCTACAAGCCAGGTTTGTGTGGCCTAGTTTAGAGAGAGATGTGCATCACTGGTGCAAAACATGCAAAGAGTGTCAGAACGCTGGTGATAGGAGACTCACATACAAGGAACAAAATGCTATTATCTCTTATGGAACATTTGAGAAATAGAGAATTGATTCCATTGGGCCTTTGCCAAGGAGCCAATAAGGTAAATTGTATATCATCATGGGTGTGGAATACATGATCAGGTGGGCTGAAGTAGTTGCTACCACCCGGATTACAACTAAGGATGTGGCTAAGTTTGCATTTGAAAACATTTGTTGCCATTTTGGCACTCCTCTTGAAAAAATTTCCGACAGCGACAAACGAGGTTTTAGAGGAGACCTGGTAGGATAGCTGATGGAGAAGCTGGGTATCTCATGACGACACTCAATTCCCTACTACCCACAATGCGATGATTTGGTGGAAAAGGTAAATGGTATGATCTGCAAGATCATCACTAAACATGTAAGAAATCACAAAAGTGATTGGGACAAGCATCTTATGGATGCACTTTGGGCTTATTGAACTTCATTTTGCACATCCCTTGGGTTCACACCATATCACTTCGTGTATGGTAAGGAGGCCATTTTACCCATTGAAGTACAATTGGCTAGTCTCAGGGTGCTAGCTAGGCACATGGAACGCCCTTATGCTCATCTTCACAACCACATTTCTTGATCTAGAGAGGCTTCAGTGTAAACATATAAGATGTTATCAACTATTATGCAGCACATGCAGAGCAACATCGACTTACCTTCAACAAGGGACTTAGGGAAAATTGTCTCAAGAAAGGTTTGTTGGTCCTAAGGTATGATAATAGGTTTGACACTAGAAAGGATAAAAAGTTCTCACCAAGGTAGGAGGGGCCGTTCCTCATTAGAAAGCACTACAATAATGGGATTTTCTAATTGATGGATGCAGATGGTAGGCTCCACAAAACACGTGTCAATGGATGGAGGCAGAAGCAGTACTTCTTGAGGTTTGATCAAGCACCTATGATGGAAATCCTTGAGGAGGGAGACTCCTCCACCTCAAATGAAGAAGAACCAAGTATAGCGCTAGAGACATAAATGCCTCTAGATTTAGGGAAAGGGCTAATGAGAGCCGCTTTTCAAATTTTGCTCCATCTCTCTCTTGGTATGCACTTGGTGGAAAGGCTTCAAGGACTCTAAGAGGAGGAAGGACTTGATGCATGAAAATCACAAAAAATATATGTATTTATTTTGTACATAGCTATGGCTTTCATACATTTGTATCTCGAAAATAAGGAGAGGTAGGAACAAACCCTATGAAAACAAAAAAATTACTGGATGCTGATTCTACCTGACGGTCACTACTTGATGGTCACTACAAGTGAAGAATAAGAGTCAATAGTGAAACTAAAGAGAATCTTATGCATTATTGAGCTAGAGCCAACAAAATGTTATCGAATTCAAGCATAATTTACTTGTGGACACAAGGCTTGCACATGGAGTCAAGAGGGGACCACCTGGAAGACTTTTAGAAAGAAAGATACTGACACATGTTTTTGTGGGATTTTTCTCTATTTGTTTCATTCCGAACTGGAAAAAGTTTTCAGCAGCAAAGTTGTAGGCGTTGAACTGATCTTTTTGTCCCTATTTTTTTCTAATTTTTGTAGCTACATTTTGGGAGATATGGCGGAAATGGTGGATCCTATCTGTTCACATGGAAGTCATGAATATCCAGCTCCACACATACAATTTCTTATAGGTTTCTCTCCATTATTGTTGTATTTTTTTTTATTTTATCAAGATTCTCTCAAATATTATAAGGAAGCTCTTAGACTTAAGCTATGGAAGGTGGTGATGCATGGTTTTTAGGACCCCTTCTGAAGATGCAATAAAGGCACAGTCAGTTGTTGGGGAGATGAGGATACTCTAGTCCAAGGGATCTCGAAAGAGAAGAAAAATCTACTTCACAAGCACCAAAGAGTAAAAAGTGCCATGGACAGAAGATACGTGGGAACGAGCTCTTATGCATTCCTACAACATATATCTTACAGAATAGCCCATTCTAGGTGTGAATTTCTAGTGAAATTTACACGAGGATGTTCGTGTGGACTCACAGCACAGCATACTCCGTTTTCACTTTTTTACCGACAGTAAATATTTTTTACCTACAGTAAATATTTTTCACCTACATGGTAAATACAAATCACTTTTTACCTACAGTAACTTTTTTTACCCATGGTAAATATTTTTTACTGCACCATAAGTATTTGGTAGGTAACAGTTCACTGTTACTAGAAGTAGTGATTGGGCATCAACAATGCAGTTACAGGAGGAGAAAAGGGGAAAATCTTATGGTAAAGGTGAGTCAACAGGGATAAAGACTTTTGAGTTGAAAAGAGACATGCTGATTTTTTCAAAGAACACATGTCAAAAGAAGCCATGGTTGAGGATTTTTTGAGAATTTGATATTCAAGAGGACCTTGCAGGTCCCCCCCTGACATGTGCAGAACCTCCAGTTTCAACAACCACCTTACCTGCTCTTAAATGCTCGTCAAGGCCTTATCCCCATGTGTCACAATCAGAAAAATCAGCATTTACCCTCCCCTCTCACATCACTCTAGAGAATATCTTGATGGTGACATATCAGGTGACCTCAATCTGTTGACCACCCTAAGCAAAAAGTAACCCCAATCAGCGGATTTAAGCATGTTTATCCCTAATCCTAAACCCTCTCAGAAACCTATATAAGGAGGCCTTCTCTCACTCAAAACCAACACTTCACCCACTTCACCAAGCAACGAAGCTATGACGACATTGCTCACAACGAGGAGATATGGATGGAGCTCTACTCTCTCTCCCTCTCTCTCTCTTCCTCTAGTATGCTACATTACTAGCCCTAAAACCTAAATAAGGAGTCTTCTCTCATGCTCCATGGCCACCATCCTCGCCATCATTCTCTAAGGTATTGATGTGTTGCTAGTAGGATCATACCTACTTGCTGGGTTGATTGTTTTTGACAAGGGATTATGCCATCCTTGGCTTGCTTCTCTATATCCTTGTTATGTATGATGAGATGTCGTTGTATTGTTAAGCTGATGTCTTGTGTATATATATGCTACATAAGGTCCCTAAGCTTCGTTTCTATGTGTTCTGCCATATGTTTTGATGCCATCATAATGCCAGAAGTCTCACTTGCCTATGTGCACTATGTGTGAGGTCCCTAAACCTCTTAATTTAGGGTGGTGTCCCCCTTTGTTTTGTTCTTTGCTTGTTTGCATGAGGCGTGGTTTGTGGAGTGTGCAGGAGTATAGAGGCTACCCAATTGCACTGCTCTTTTCCCCGCTATCAGGTTGCATGGAGAAAAAGCTCACCATGATGAAGGCGATAGGAGAAAATTGGTCAATAAGTAGGGCACATGAAGCTCTCTCATTGGAGGAATGCCTCTAACTGAGGTTACTCTCTGTAATAACTCTTTTTGCTCATAATCTCTTTTGTAATCACTCTCTTGACCTATAAAAGGAGGCCTCCTCTTTTGTAAACACACACTACACACACACACACACACACTCTACCCCATATGCACACTATCCCATATCCACATACCCACACACCTACACATACACACCCTTGTGCTACATGCATGAACCCTAATCACATAATCACAACGCCATCACCATCACCATGCACAAAATGAGCACCATGTCTCCACACACTTGTAATGAAAGATTGAAGGCACAATTTCTAGAAGAATAATGATGGCTATACTCATTATATTCCTTGCCATCAACTCTGATCCCTCCATTATGCATCCTACAATCTTGTTCCCTTCTCATCTTCTTGCCCTATGCTACCTATTGTATTCGGCTTTTGCAAGCAATCAACACACTCCATCTTGGTGCTATACCTTGTGTCGTTTGAGATATACTTCATTGTGAGTACGGTTTATGTCAGGACAAGGATCCTAATGACCAAGTCTCAACCTAGGGGGTCAGGGACTTGAGCCAGGGGCTTGGAATGGACTAGTGTGGACTAGGGATCCATATTATGGCTAGGGCTAGGAGCCAAGGACTAGGAGCCAACCTATATATAGGGTGGTAGGGTGGTGGATCCGACATCTCAATCTCCTAGACCTTTCATTGGTATCAGAGCTCAGAGGGAGGGGAGAGCTATGGAGGAAGTCTTTGCATGGAATTGCATGTGCTATCTCTCTCATTCTCCCTCACTCCCTCCCTCTCTCTCTCTCTCTCTCGCTCTCTCGGGTGGTGGACAAGTCCTCTGGCAAGGGAGGAGCTAAAGGTCATGGGTAGGCGCCCTAAGCAGGAGATGGAGGGGCTGTGAAGGAAGCAACGTGGGCATGGACTCCAAGGGTGGAGAAGTTCTCTACATAGAGGGTAGCCGAAGCTGCAGTGTGGGTAGCAACGCTAAGGGGGGAGGAAGGTGGGTTTTCATTCGACACCAAATGGTGTGCACACGGGCTTAGTAGGAGCTCAAGGGGGAGATGAGGAAAACCCGTCACAGGGATGTGTGCATTCGAGCAATGAAGACTCTCTCTCTCTCTCTCTCTCTCTCTCTCTCTCTCTCTCTCTCTCTCTCTCTCTCTCTCTCTCTCTCTCTCTCTCTCGGCGGCTCTACCCTATGGCCATCGCTCACAGTAAGTTGCCATATTTTTTAAATTTTTTTCATTATGCTTTAGGGCACTTGATTTGGGCAGCCTCCCCTACTAAGAGGCACACTCCATGCGGAGTGCCAGGTAGAAATCGATTTGTGAGCATTCGAAGCATCACATGAATTATTGCCCCCGATTCATCCCGAGAATTCACCTTCATACTCTGCAAAAAATCATACTTTCTGCATGCCGTTTTTACGCAGGTGTGCATAAATTTTTTATTTTATGTCTTGACTCATGCACAAAGTCAAACACGAATTGTGAAGGCCTTCAGTTCCGCATGCACTCATGGTGCAAAAGGAATACCTTGAAAATGGTAAAATAATCAATCAAGCATCAAACCCATGTTAACGCCATGCAAGGCAGAATGATCATCTAGAATCATGGACATGCATGGAGAACGCTCTTGTGATTATTTATAAATGTGACAACAACCAGGGCCGATTATAAGAGAGCTTACCTAGAGGTCAACTATGACGATGGTCAATGCATTACATTCAATTCAATCAGGCATTATCGTGCTTTGGTCAAGGGAGCAAGGCTCCAATAGAGCTACGATAGAGATACTTGGCAAGGAAAATCATTGCTTCCATTATCAAAAGCCGGCAACCAAAATTGGTTCATATGGTACATTCCAACAACATGGTACCTACCCAGTAATAGTGGGCAACATAGGACTTTCTACAATTCCAACTATGTTGCTTTAATCCAGTAGAGTTTGGGAATAGGAGATACTTGGTAGCTTAGCTATAGATACTATCTCTCTTAATATTGGGAAATCTCACGATTCTCAATACAGTGCATGATTTGGCGAGGCCGATTCTCTTGACAAGGTCGATCTTCTCTACCTGGACACATGTGTGTCAACAAGCATACCGGTTTGCTATGAGCATTCAATATCGGCTCTACCTCATTTTACTGAAATCCTTCTAGGAAGCAAGGCTTCACTCTATGACATACTGCATAGCAGCCATAGGCTTTTTGGCCTGTTGAAGTCAATGCCAAGGGTTGTGCCGAAAGGGAATTGGTTGTACATGGTTGTGTATATGCAAGAAAGCCATCATTACTGTCTTGTGGGGTCATTCCCCCTTCTCTTCTCTACTTGTGTGCGTGTGTTTTTGGGCATGTATTGGCGTATGTGCACCCCCCAAGGTTTGTCGTGCAAAGAAAGATAGAGAGAGGTTGTGTGCGTGTGGAAGGCTGTGAATTGGGTAGAGAAAAATAATTGGGTGTGTTTGGTGCATTGCAGAGCATGTGTGCGTATGGTCATGTGCAAGTGGTGGTTTTCTTGCGAGTAATGTCAAGTTTTGAAGGTGAACTCTAGTGGAGTGGGGCACTGTGTATACCCTGGGCTATAGTGAGGCATTGTGTTGTGTGCTGGGTGTGTTCCCCTTTCCCCCTCTCCATCGTATTTCAAGTTACCATGATACATTCACGATCACATACTAGGTCAGTTGATCAAGATGTGAAGTTTGGTACCTCTTTCTACGAGGGCGTGGTACAAGTACACAACTCTATGCTTATAGGATAAGCTAAGCCTCTCTCTACGAGGGCGTGTAGTTGTACGCTTATAGGATACACTAAGACACATACATGGTCTATACGAGATCATATGCAAGGGGCCTACAACACATTCGAATAAGGGGTTTTCCTCAACCCAACATTATCTCTCTCTCTCTCTCTCTCTCTCTCTCTCTCTCTCTCTCTCTCTCTCTCTTTTCCACTTCGTTGCGGGAAAGGTGAAACTAGGCATGATTTTATTGAAATATTTCTATGTCAATACGGTAGCAGGACAAGCTACAAACCACCAGGAAGGGCTAAGAGCCATCTAGTACCACCTATAATGGCATGGCTATGAGCCATCTGTTTGTAGTCCATGAATGATGGATTTCATGATCAAACAATTCTATCCAGTTGAGTACCCATCAATTATAATAGACAAGCAAGAGTCTTTCCATTACTGATTTCTTGGGAATTATTTTATTAATACACACTTTAAGTGTGATAGTCAAGTTGAGTTTTTGGACGTCTTAAACTCGTAAGGGATTATCTCTACCATGGTGTATGGATGAAGCTAGCATTTCAGACAGCACGACTGTTTATGAAACCAACAATTATGGATTTTTTGGTGTGAAAAAGATCTAGTTGTGAATATGGCTCCACCTTCAGTGGATCTCCTATTAGCACTAAGAGTGCCTATATGAGTACAGCTTTAGGGTAATACCCAGCTCGTGATTACTAAATCACTTAGTAAGGGTTGATGGTCAATTATTGGAACCTTCACAGTTGTATTTTCAAGGAAAGAAGTCCACAGACTGCCAAGGGGTAGTGGAAAAATTTCAACTTCCAAAGGAATGTAATGCCACGGGTAAAACCAAGGGGGGTACTACTAGTTGAGCAGTTACCCTACAAAGTTTAACCAAGGGGCTTGACAATGCTGATTTTAACCAAGGGGTTTGAATTGCAAAGGCAACCCCCAAGGTTACATGTGCAATACTACTTGTATTTCATGCATTTTCACATAGTGTTCCTAGGCCTTTGCAAGTGGGAAATTTGGACTGGTGTCTTTTCATTGAGGATTAGTAAACACTTTGTTCAACCTTTAGGTATTTGGTTTTGTTTCTTTTCATTTTCTTTTTCCATGCAGGATGTACAAAATATGTTATCATCCATTTTTGCTCTTAAGAGAACTGACAAGGTCATGTAAGAGCCAAGAAATCTGGGTTGTAGTGTCCAAAAAAAAGTTTTTGCATTATGCAGTTATAGACCCACTTGTAGGGTTCATTTGGAACATGTTGTCACACGGGATACAACATGGTCTAGGAACTCACACAGTTTGGTTTAGCCAGTGTGGAGCAAGGCTAATGAGGGTCCCTCTCACTCTTGTCGTAGAGTGTTTGCAGTTACCTCCACGCACAAGTACAATATCTTGTACTTAAAGGATGTTTTTCTTCACACACCCTTACATGAGACATATTCCACATGTGGAGAATATGAGTCTCTGGGAATGAGATTGGTGCCCACTATTTCTAGTATGTGTCACGAAAAAATCTCTAGGTGTTGGTTAAATCTTTTTTCTAGACCATTCTCAGCACGATGTATCAGGAGCGATTTCGGTGGCCAAAAATTATCGCATACTTAGAATGACTTGTTAAGATACAAGTGCAGCTAAAAACAACATTACAGATGGTTTTTTATACATAAAGCAAGGCTATCCTTCCCTCTTTGATAGAGGGATCCTTCTAAAAAGAGATACGTGCTTGCCTTCTTCATGAGTCTCCTCTTCTGAGCTTTTGTGAAGTCTTGTGGAAACTCACCCTCCAAAATGTAGCCAATAATGGGAGCCAATGACTCCAATCCCTGGTACCTCGGTTGCTTGACCACTACTGCCGTCATGATGACCTGCACTTCTTTCTCAATACATGCAACTGCTTGTCGTGCAAGTAAATCAGCATCCTCATTTTGTTTCCTAGGAATATGATACAATTTCACCTCCTCAAATTGACTGAATAACCTACGGATGGTATGAACTTTGGACCTTAGTATTTCATTTTTGCATGCCCAAATGCCTAAAATTTTCTTCACAATGAGAAGTGCATCCCCTTTTGCAATGAGACTTTGTATACCTTGGCCAATGCAAATTTTAAAACCATGAAGTAGTGTGTCATATTATTCTTCATTGTTGCTAGTTCAACCTGGTAGATTGACCTTCTCTTTTATGACCACCTCTCCTCTTGGGTTAAGCAACACTAGCCATCCCCCTGCTTTTCATGTGGCTCTCAAAAATCTCCATCAAAGAACAAGGTAAATGCATTAGGGATACTTTTTGGTGGAGTCAATGGTAGGGTCTTTACTTCATGCACCTTAATCTCCTTCTCATGTACCCTATAAGTGAGAATCCCTATCAATTGTGCACGAACACTATCTTCTACCTTGAAAGAGTATTGGAACTCTTGAAAATCCATAATCCACTTTGAGATCCTAGTTATACTAAGATTCATTTGAGATGAAACCCAAGGGAACAATTTTTTTGCAGTGAGAATTACAAAAGGTTTTGGTAGCAAGTAGGATCTAAACCTTCTCACCGCAAACATGAGAGAAAGCATCATGAGTTCTACCTCTGTGTAGCCTCTCTCCAAGGCATTCATGACCCTACTAGAAAAGTAGATGGGTCGCATCTTGGTACTGTGGGGATCTTGTTGTATTAAAACTGCACCGATCGTTTCCTTCCCAACACTAGAGCTAACAAAGAATGTGTATTCCCAACAAGGAGGCATGGGTGCTGGTAGATCTGAAAAAATGAATGTAATGTTAAAAAAGTACTCCTCAAGATCATTAGACCATGCAAATTCTACTTGTTGTGTCAAATTTTTCAAAGGATGAAGCAACTTTGAGGCTAAGTGAATGAAGCGTGACATATACTTCACCTTTTGAATGAATGAGATTACCTCTTTGAGATTCTTGGGTGATGGGAGCTCAATAAGAGCCTTTGTGTCATGCCAAGGGCATACCGATGGGAGGTCATGGACCTGGGCCAGTAAGTGGCCGACTGCAAGTGTGGAACATGGGATTCAGTAGCCAGGGGCTATATAAGGGAGGTTGGGCGGTGAATCCAAGAGGTAGTTTCCCGGGCATTACATTGGTATCAGAGCTAGGGGGGAGAGCCAAGGGAGGAGGGGAGGAAGCATGGTCTCTCTCTCTCTCTCTCTCTCTCTCTAGATCTCTCGCATATGCAAGGCTATGGAGGTTTCTCTCTCTCTCTCTCTCTCTCTCTCTCTCTCTCTCTCTCTCTCTCTCTCTCTCTCTCTCTCTCTCTCTCTCTCTCATAATTGGAAGGAGGAAGAAGAGCGTGCTTGCAAGCCATGCATGCTCAATTTTTCAAAAGGAGGTCGAGGTCGAGGTTGCCATGAAAGCAGGGGTGCTGTGGCCATGGCCCCTCGGTTATACAGGGAGAAATTGGCCAACAAGGACCATGGGAACTTGTTCTTGCATACACCAGGAGGAGATGTGCTCGACATGGAATCGGGCGAGGATGAGCTTGTTGGGAGCGCGCGGAGCATAGCAGCCTAGCTTGTTTCTGCACCGCGGGCTCCCGAGCTTCCTACAGCGCACTTGGGGCAAGACAACATCCTGCCTACGGCCACCATCGCTGTTTTACTGGTTTTCTCTTTTATCGTTCAAGAGGGCGCCCTTACTTTGGGCAATCCCAAGTAAGGGCTGTTACCCGCGTCAAGCTTTTGCAGGTTGATTGGTTAACATGGGCGGTTTGCAGATGCCGTACACGGCTCGGTGGGTGGCATGGAATATTTGGCAAGGTGCCATTACAGTTTGAGTCTGCAAATTTTTCCAGCTTTGTTGCAAGCTTCAAGATGACCAAGGAACACTACCATGCACATGAGCACGATCGGTAGAGTTTTCACTCGGGGGGTTCACTATGAGTAAAACTACCATATTAGTGAGTTCAAGACATGTTTGTAAAACCCCTTATCTGTGGATTTTGTGAAGAATATAATGTACCCTTTTCTTTTATTAGGTGACCTCCCCAGGAGTTTTCATGCATCGGTTGAAGCCGAGATTCAACATGCAATCACATTATGAATGCACGTCATGCAAGGTACATTTCACGGACGACAGAAATCCATGATAGGAAACAAGGGAGGCAATCTTCTGCGCTTCCAAAAGTGGAACTCTCTATGAGGTACTTCAGTTTTGTTTCAAACATAGTACATCTTGATATAGGTTCGTATTGGGCAAGGCCTTTGACATCAGGAAGTAGGACATGTCTTCACAAACAAGAGATGTATTATTACAACGGCAAGGCTTGTCGGCAGGATCACGTAAAAAATCAAGCAAGGCTTGAGTGAGAAATGATCTCGTTTAAAAACATGGCTCCTTCCCATGCCTGGAAAAGGCCAAGGCATGGTAGTGCTAGAGAATTGCATGATGATCGGCACGACGTGTTGCTAGCCTTGTTGAAGGAGGCACAGGTACTCGGCAAGGCCGACCATTAACTACAATTCCAAGAAGTTGTTCAACAATTTGTTAGAGCTTGACTTCTAGGCGAGTTTTCTATCCATGATGCACTCAGACGCGGATATGATCCATTCATTGTTGGCATGTGTGACCCGATGAGTTTTCTAAGACATCACGGGAGCATGGCTCAGTTTTCGCAAACTTCCAAAATACAGTAAGCAAGCGAAGCTGGTATGAGGTACATCCCTTGCAAGTATTTTTTAAGTTTTTTCAGTACATTGTCAATTCGACAAGATCAATTAGCTGTGAATGCTCGACAAGTTCGACTCTCTTTTTCTCTGTCAATTGGCAAACATATCTGTTCGCTATGAGAATAGAAGTACTTATGTGAAGCACAGATTTCATAATTGATAAATTTTGTATTGAGCCTTTGCAAGTTTGGCATATTCTATGAGCATATAAACTTGAAAGGGATTTGACAATATGCTTGCATGATAGTTCATTGAATACCAGATGGGCGTGAACGCCATATGAGAGTGTATATGATACACATGAAAACTCTCTCTCGCTCGTTTAAATTGGCTATGAGTCGAATTTGAGAAAGTTTCTCCTTTACACGTTCAAACCATCTTATCCCTAAACTAAAGATTTGCTTGATTTTTCCTGCTTATGTATTTCCTTTGTAAAGGATTGTCAATTATGCAAAGCAAAGAGCTTTACCAGCTACACGTGAAGCAAGGTTTCTACCTCATGCTAAGATACCGCCTCTTGACTAGACGTCAAGGGAATTGGCACACAAGTTTGGGGCACTGGCAAACACTGGGATATCACCTCACAGTCTCCCTACCAGTACCGACGGTGCAAGGCACTTATGATTCTAGCTTTTATGTTTGAGCCCGTCTCACTGTAGCCAAGGGCTTACAATTTTGCATGCAAGGCATGCTACCCTATGGATTGCGCTTCTACTATATCACCAGAAACTCTATCAAGGACAAGATACTTTTTGGATGCTTTCACATTATTTTTGGATGCTGTCACATGCAAAGTGCCATATTCAAGTTATCCTCGTACAATTACGACCCCTGCAAGGTAGATGGGTCAGGATGTGTTTTGTGTTTTTTTGTTACCTCTCTCAATGAGAGTCTCGTACTAGAAAACTGTGGTATGCTTATAGAATAAACTGCAAGCCAGACATAAGATGTGTAAGAGCACACAAATTGGGTACACACTTTAGAAACTTACGAAAAGTTTCTCAGCCAGCATGCTCTCCTTCTCTCTTTTTCGTTATTCTTTTCCTCAACCCAGCATGCTCTCCTTCTCGCTTTTTTGTATTCCTCTCAAAGAATAATAAAAACTTTCTAAGAAGATTTTGGTACCTGTTTTGCTAGTGAGTCAGCATGAGCCACGGTGCTCTAACTCTCCACTACAAAGTGGCCAAGATGCCACTCAAATTAGTCTTCATCGATTCGTTGATTACAAACTAAATTGTTATCGGCATAAGGGCTATGAGCCACAAAGGCTAAGAGCCAATGTTAGACCAAGGCTCATCCCCAACTGTTGTCATTCCTTGGGTGATTGTTCTCACAATCAAAAAAGTCTATCCAATGGAGTACCCATCGTTGTGAATGTCCATGCAAGCCATCTTGCCATTACAAATGTTTTGGGTGTCATTTTTGCACTACATGTTTTTAGTGTGATGCTCCAGTTGAGTTTTTGATAATTTCAAACTCACCTCAACTACTCTATACCATGGGTTTAGATGCAACAAACAGTTAGGACAGCATGGCTATCCATAGGAGCTAGACATTTCACTTGTGTGTATCTCGTGCTCTCACTAAAGCACAACAAGTGTCTATGGAAGCACAATTTTAGGGTAAGACCCAGTGGATGATTACCCAATCACTCCATTGGCATTCAAGATCCCATTTTGATCTATCAAAGTTGTACTTTCAAGGAAAGGTGTCCTCAATCTACCACGGGGTAGTGGACAAATCCAATCATTTTTGTACACGGTCGACTATGTTAGTTACCATTAATTGCTACTTGTGCAGTTTCTCTCACGGGTTAGACCAAGGCGTTTGACTACAGAGATTCTAACCAAAGGGTTTGGATTACAAAGGTAACACCCAAGGTTACATGTGAAATGTAACTTGCATTTCACTAATTGTCAATTAGTGTTCCTAGGCCTTTGCCGACGGGATAAGTGGACACTATGTCTAACCTACAGGTATGCATCTATTTGGTTTTATTTCTTTTGATTTTCTTTTTTTTACGTAGGATGTATAAACTACGTTTGTTCATCAAAGAAATGACAAGGTCATGTAAGAGCCAAGTAATTTGGATTGTGGTGTCCAGAGCAATTTTTTGCATTATGCAGTTATAGACCCACTTGTAGGGTTTATTTTGCACATGTTGTCACATGGGATACAACATGGTCTAGGGACTCAAGGATTTTGGTTTAGCAAGTGTGGAGCAAGGCTAATGAGGGTCCCTCTCACTCCTGTCATAGAGTGTTTGCAGTTACCTCCACACACAAGTACATCTTGTACTTGTAGGATGTTCTTTTTTTAGATATCCTTAGTTGAGACATATTCCACATGTGGAAAATGTGAGTCTCTGGGATTGACACTGGTGCCCACTCTTTCAAGTATGTGTCACGACAAAGTCCCTCGATGCTGGTCAAATCTGTTTTCTAGACCATTTTCCGCACGATGTATCATGAGAAATTTCGGTGGCCAAAAATTGTCGGATACTTAGAATGACTTGTTCAAGTTCAAGTATTGCTAAACAACATTACATATAGTTGTTTGTACATATAGCAAAGCTATGAGTTGTTCACGAAAAATTTTCATTGTTTGTACCATGATTAATGTTTCACCTTCTATTATGGTTCAAACGTTTCGGCAAGGCTTGCACATGATTGCAGCAAAAAGTATTTAGTTTCCTTTTAGAACTATTTATATTCCTCTTTAATGTGCGCTAGGAGCCTCACATTCATCCTCGGTATTGGCAAGTATGATCATGGCTATACAGGTTCGGATTCATTTTTGCTAAGTGCATGCACAATAGGTGTTATGGGCCTTAGTGTTTAGCAAAGGCTGATTTGGAGCGGCATGCATATTCATCACATTAGTGCTATGAAGCATTTTTCACTTTATGTGCAGTATCTCTATGACTACTAATCACCAATAGAGGACATGGCTTGGTTTTGTGGATTTTTCAAGTTAACCACACGATGGTAATTTCGGACATTGTTGATTCCTTAACAATGTTGTACGATTATGTGATCCCCGTTTACCAGCCATCTGAGAAGACTATCTGTAAAATGTGGGGGAAACACACCTCAGTACTGTCAGTTATCCAAAGGGATAGGGAGATTACAAAGTTTAATCTTGTGCTAAAGGATATGCAGAGTGCGTACATTAGCACCAAGCAATCCAATTAATAAGCATTTATTGCTCTACTTGGAGTTTTCTTACCATCGGATAAAGCATGTTTACGATTAGGTTTAGCCTCTTCATGTATAAGTCAGATTCTCAACCTTGAGCACTAGTTATAGTGGGATTGTTTACTGAAGGAATTTGAGAACAAGTCAAGGACTTAAACTTGGCCGATGAGTTATGTCATCAAGTTATTTTCATGGACAGTGACAAGAGGTACTCTTTCAGGTACATCTTTGTTGTGATAGCTTGTTTAGCATGCTCATGTGCATTCTAAGTGGAGTCTACACACTATGATTGGATAGGAACTGGTAACACAAGATGGTTACAAAGGGACAACAATGTGGAAAATCAAGATGTTACTATTGGTTTCATTGAACCTCCTACTAAACCATGTTCCACTCAAGCAAACAGCTGGATCCATGAAGGATGCCACTGTGGAAAACATTAGTGTATCATCACTCTTGTTTTCAAGGACAAAAATGCTTGTCCAAGGGGGAGTAATTTCATGCCAAGGGCATACCCAAGGGAGGTCATGGACCTGGGCCAGTAAGTGGCCGGTTTCCAGTGTGGAGCACGGGATTCAGTAGCCATGGGCTAATTAAGGGAGGTTAGGTGGTGAATCCAAGCAGACAATTTCTTGGGAATTACACTTTGCCTTTGAAAGATCCACCTCAATGTCTTTATAGGAACTTTATGACCGAGCAAGATCACTTCATCCTCACCTATGTGACATTTGTTGGGATTGAGCTAACGTAAAAGTTTTTTTAAACCTTCTTCTACCTTTTGTAGGTGCAATGATTTTGAGCTATAAATGCAAAAATTATCAATAAAAACCCTAATGGACTTTCCACAAAGAATGTTTGAAACACCATGTTCATGAAGAGTTGGAAAGTTGCAAGAGCATTTGTTAGGCTAAATGGCATGACTCTAAAAGCATAACAACCCCAAGGAGTGATGAAGGTTGTTTTCAATCGATCCTGCAATGTGATACCTATTTGATAGTAACCCGAGTAGTCATCACACACAGTGTACTTCTCATGACCAGCTACCTCATTTAGTATCTCATCCTCAAATGGGAAGGGAAAGTAATCTCTTTTTTTGCCTCATTCAGTGGACAATAATACACACAAACCTTTCACTTACCGTTCTTCTTGGGAGTGACAACAAAGGGACATACCAACTCTAAATTTTTCACTGGATAAATGAAATCTTCTGCTAGAAGCTTTCTTACCTCCTTGAGTAGAGCCTGCTCCTTGATAACTCCTAGCATTCGCAGCTTCTGAGCTTTAGGTGTGGCCTCAAGCTTTAACTCAATGTTGTGTTGAACAACGTCTACTCCACGCACGTCGGTGTAGTCTTTAGAAAAAAGCCTAGGAAATTTTCTTAGCACACATTTGAACTCCTCTCTTTCTTCCTTTGTAAGTGTTGTTGATAGCATACCTTCTATCATCCCTTCATCTTGCACATTTTGATTCTCTTGGAAACCTACCTTCTCCAAACTTTGACAAGAGGTCTCTTGGTTGTTTGGCTTAAACCTTACCCCCATGAATTCAATGGAAGACTCCTCTTCAGTAATGATGCCGCTACTTTCTTCTTTTGAAGTGCTATCGGTCCAGACTTCCTCTGTCTCACTTTGTGATGATTCTTCATGGGGCTCCTCTTGGCATTGCTCCTTCATGTCAAAGACAACCTTATTATGATGGTCATTCCTGTAGATTAGCTTTCCACTCTCCCAATCTTGCAAAGCTCGTATTTTCATTAGCCATGGTCTTCCCAGAATAAATGGGGAACCACTTCCTTTGGTAGACATGACATAGAAATCCACTACCTTCTTAATGCCAAAGGCCTCTACAATTGTTTTTTTTCAAATGCCTACACACCTAGCCTTGCTATTGTTTGCCAACTTCACTTTGATTTCAGGTGTCTGATGGATGTGCATGCCTAGTCTTTGTATGAGTCCCTCTATCATGATGCAAATTTGTGCACCCCCATCCACTAGACCTTTTCTAACCAATCTTACTTTGATGTAACAATCTAGCACAGGTGTAATATCCTCATTCATTTCAGCTTGTGAAATTTTCACAACAGCCACACTCTCTTTTACCTTTCTCCTAGTTCTAACTGTCTTTGTTAAATCCCTCCTAACTTGTGTACATAATGCAAGAAACTGAGGCCATGAGATATCAGGACCCTTACCTCTCATATCTTCCAACAAGTTGTATGGAGCCATACCATGTCCAAGAGGGAAGTCTTGGAGGTTGATACGGCTTCGAGTCCTCTTAGCTTCCTCGGTCTCCTTCGCCTTTTTTTCTCGTCCATGGTCACTTTGTGACGTAACTCCTTCTTTCTCCTTATCCTTTCCTCGGACACACTTAATGCCATTTGCTTCCATGTTAACCTCATATGAATTTGTCATCTCTACCACATGCACATTTGGATCTGGCAAAGGTGGAACTCCTTCTACCCCTTGTGGAGATGGTCTTGCTCCATTTGGCCTTTGTAGAAGCCTTGGTTGTTGACCAGTTCCTTCACCTGCATTCATCACTGGGTAATTCAAGTTAGGTTTTCCTAGCTTCCCACGGGGCCAAGGAAAATTATACATCCCATGTCTAGACTCTCCACAATTCTAACATTGCAAGACTCTCCTAGGTCGTGGCTCTCTCTCTTATGACTTCTTTGCTTGTGGCTTTGGACCTACAGCTTGTGCAAGGTGAATTGACAAGCTGCTTAAAGATTCATTTAACTTCTCAATCACTTCAACTGTTACCTCAAGAAGCTCCCTAGATGTTGATGCTTGTGACTTACCTTTGGGTCTAAGACCTTCTATTGGAACCTCTCCCCTTAGGCACTTGAGTTTTCTATACTTTTTGGAAGATCTAATTTCAGTTGCATCATAGGTGGCAGGTGCATCTACCTCCACCTTCACCTTAAGATTAGGAAAGAGTCCGGTTATGAACCTCTCCTTCTTTAGAAATTCTACACCATCACCAGGGCTAGCAAAATTTCCTATCCATAGAGCCCAAAGATGTAGAAACTCTTGCTTGTAGAAGTAGTAGTCATCTATGTATTTTTGCTTATAAGAAACAATGTCTTGCCATAGTTTTGGGGATCAAAGAAGTATCTCTTGAAACGATTCACAACTTCCGTGTAATTCCCTTTAGCTTCCTCAGGCAAAGAGTCAAACCAAGTGCTAGCATCTTTCCTAAGGACCACCTCAAACATTTCTACACATTCTTGATCAGTTACCATCCTCTTGATATGGCAAGACATCTTGAAATTTGCTAATAATAATTTTGCATCCTCTTCAGGCTCTCCAAAGAAAAGAGGATATCTGGACATTTGGCCCTTGGCTTTCCATTATTATGAAAAATTACAACACGAGTTACAACAAGGGGTACAATAGAGATATAGAACCACTCTCCTCCAAATGAAGAAGTAAGAAAGTACCATTCTAGGTTTTCTTCTTCAGCTATCCAAGCTTCAATGTCTTGATTTGTTTGATCAAAATAAAAAGGTAGACTATTGATGAGCTCTAAGAAGGGTTGAAATTATTCAAAGCTAAGGCGATAAATGAAAATCTCTAGAACTTCATGTTTTAGATCCAAGAGAGCAACCACGTCCCAAGTGATGAATTGCACTTGCTCTACAATTCCCAATGACAAGCGGTTTATATAAAAACTAGATCTTCATGCTTGTTGAAGGCTGAGAGAAAGTAGCAATTGACTAAGATCTCCTTTCCTTCGAGTTCCACATAGTAAGAGTGAGGAAAACTTCTCACAATTTCATAAAGAACATCCTCATCAAGTTCAATCAAGTTTGCGAGATTTAAAGACTCCACTTGTGCTACAAAATTCTCGGACAAAAACTCTTTAGGATTATGGTTAAATCATTCATAAGCATAAGGATATTTACAATGTCTCTATGAACAAAGTATCATAGAAAGTAGAGAAAGATGAGATTTTATATAAATTTTCAATATTCTCTATGATCTCTTTATTAAGACAAGCTCTAAATAGCTCCCTATCTCCTTTGTTGAAAGTGAAAGGAAGACTATTAATAAGACGCAGATGAGGAAAAAATTCACCAAATGTGAGTTTATGAAGCAGGAACTCTAGCCTCAAGTTTCATGAAGAGTCTTCCTCAATGGTGAAATGTACTTGTCAAACACCAAACTTCACTCTATCTACCAATCTTAGGACACACACTATTTGGATGAATGCATGATCTTCCTTAGTGCCCAACAGCAAGAGGAAAATAGAATCCACACGTAGGACCTTTCGACTTAACTTCACCACCCTCTTGTTATGAGAGAGACGCTTTACTACTTGCTCCTACAACTCAATCGGTAATAGAGCTAGATCTCTAAGGATTGAACTTTAACTGCACACACATTCCCTGTTAGAACAAATGATCGTTTTTTGTTTTTTGTACAAACTTGGACAAAGAAAAAGCAAACATACACACTATTTTGCTAGGCTGCACTTCATTTAAAAATAAAATGAACACATGTACATCAAAATAAGTGTAGTAGTTGATGAGACATAGAATGAAAAGTTGTGGAGATGCAAGAATTTCTCATGTTCTTTCAGTCCCAAACATAAACACCATACGTTGCTGAAAATGTATCTTTCTACTTAGTGCAATATTTATCCTAATATGTGGTGTGAAGTAAAGATGAAAATTTTTTGGGCCATTATCCATGCTATACATAACCTAATTCTTAAAATAGAACAAAGATATATACATCCAAACTAAGATCTTACCTAATGAGAGGCAAAATAAAAGGATTACCAAAGCGTTTATTTTGGCTAACCTAAGAGAACCTAAAATTCTACGCATTACACGTTGAAATTGCAACTTAGTACTAACAATTATGTGTACCTTTTGCCTTGCAATGGGAATGAAAGGATAATACAAATTCTCGTGATTCATGCAAACTACTTGACTATTTTAAAGGTTGATCCTACACAAAAACATACACAAGTCAGTGCTCCTCCATGGGGGCACCAATTTGAAGCGATCCGGGGCGGGCAACAAGAAGAGTGGCCTCTAAGCACCCCTCTAGGCTCTGATGCTGCTCAATTGGGTTGGGGTTGGAAAAAACAACAAACACACACACAAACCCGCAGCCTAACGCTATACAAATTTGGGGCACCACATAGTTTTGGATGCGAACTAGGACGCGTAGAGAGAGAGAGAGAGAGAGAGAGAGAGAGAGAGAGAGAGAGAGAGAGAGAGAGAGAGAGAGAGAGACGTATCGACGGTGATCAAGAAAGACATGAATATATACGTAATAAAGAGAGAGAAGGGAGAAGGGGGGCTTGTTGCACTAATACCATCTTACAAATTTGTCATGACCAATCAAAGTGAGATTAGCATTTGTTCAACATAGCTTGAGTAGATTACACCGTAACACATCACAAGACAAGCCACCCCAATCACTGTCTTAACACCAAAGGAGTCCTCTATACCCTATCACCCTTTAACAACATGTGGGATCTATGGCTAAATTGATAACAACACCCGGAGACAATCTATCAAGAACTTAAATAAAACACCAAGACACTTACACATCATTGTTGTCCATGACTTTACGTTGGAAGAGAGACAAAGTAGCCATGCTTAGTCCAAATCCACCCTCCTTGATTCAACAAATGTTGGTCTTACACTTGTAGGAGAAATATAGGCTTCCTACTCTCAATTAAATGATCACTCTCTCTTACAATGGCATAGAGCTCCCTTGCTAATCACCCCTAATACAACACATGCATGTGCGTAAGCCAATAGTATTCCACTCAAGATCTCCTTATCAAGAGATTGAGCTTGGCTTATAAAGCTATAGCATAGTGCTCTTGCTTATGGCTTCCCCCCTTTTTTGTAGTAGCTACACCCTCATTTTATAGCATTTTTGAGGGCTAGGGTTACTCCTCTAACCATGATTGGGTTAGATTTTTAGCACTTTATCTATTTTTTTGCTTGGAATTATCAAGAATTTGGTGGGATAGATGAATAAAAGAGACAAAAGAAAAATAAAGGTGATAGGACTTTTCATAGTGGGTTAGTGTTGATAGATTAGTAGAGTTAGTATTTTTATTAATTTACAAATGGATTTGGATATTTACAATGGGAGTATCCATGTAGGATACAAATAATAAAGAAAAATTCTTAAGAGGTAAGAAAAGATGGATTTATTACAATGTTGATGCTCCAAGTGTCTTGAATAGGGTCAATTTTGACGCTTATTGACGGTCCACTAGCTTTGACGGTACATTGTTTCTCCCATCTTGACCTTCCACGGGAGCAAAGGTAATTGAAGATGAGTATTCAATCACCATGATTCTGTTTTTACCAAGCTCTCCGCCCGCCAAACAAACGAGGTTGGAAAATTTCTTTTTGTAATTTCATTTTCATATTGCTCACATTACTAGCAAGCATAATTAGGTAGCCGATGCACTCTCAAGACTGTCAAGAGTGAATGCGGTTTCCATAGCAACTCACAATGATCTATCTTCTATGATAGATGAGTATGCTATTGATCCTGATTTTAGAGATGTGAAGAGAAGAGGCTGAATTTTGTGATTTTTTAATATAGATATGGGCAATTTGGAGGAGGAAAAATAAGACTAGGTTGTCCATTTTGGAATGGGAGTGTGTGTAGGAGGCATGAGTTCACCATGGTTTCTCTTATTCTTCAAGGTTGAGGAGAAGATGAGTAGGGTGCTGAGAGGAGAGGTGAGAGAGATGGGGATGATGAGTGGAGAAGTGTGTTTGAAAGAGAAAAATGATAAAGTGGAAGAGGGAGTGTGGTTGCATGGCATGGGCAAACTGGGGTCCACCAATAAAATCATAGCTCACAGCTTGTAGCTCAAAACAATACAAAAAAATTTGAGGCTAAAGTTCAGCTCACAAGCTACAACTTTTGTTTTTATTACCTTTTCAAATTCGGAGATCAAGTGGTCTTTAAAAATTCTGCAAAATTGATTGTCTTTTTCCACTGCACAAAGTCCTTGTGGGGTCCCTCTTTGGATGATTCTTTTGAGTGCCTCCAAGAGTTAGCCCTCCATAATGCATGCATGCATGCCACATATCCTTGACCTTATTTTGTGGGTCTATAATTTAAGATATTGTTGAGCTCATGATATAAGTGAATAATACAACTAAGAAAATCAAATATTGGGGAGTCCCAAAATATGTACATGTCAAAATATAAATAATATAGGTGGAAAAATATAAAGGGGTCAACTTTGAATGTAAATCTCCGTCATTATGAGGCTACCATAAAAAGATGAATATTTTTGGTGTTCTAATTTATGAGAGTAAAAGAGAATAGATGTAGGAAGGAAATTAGGAAATTTCAAAGGTCATTTGGAGGGCCTTCTAAGAAAAATAGAAGCAATTGTAAACTTTAATTAAAGAACCATTCAAAAAGTGTACTTACAAGTAGATTCTTGCCACAGTGTCATAACGGTCATGATGATTGAAGAATAAATCATTTTCAGCTGCATTTAATGTATATCGTAGAATTAGAGGGATTTTCCTTTATGTGGAATGTATGACTAAAGGAAAAAAGACATATCCTTCCAAACCTGCTCTCTCCTTACTCTCTCATTGTTTGTGCGCTGACCCCAAAGAAATCCTCCCTTTCTTGCAGTCTTGCATACATGGCTTCTTCTTCCACCCCCACAAATGTCCTCCTTAAAAGACCCCTCTATCATCTACACATTCACCTTGATCCCCAATATACACCACTATGTAAGCGAGGCAAAACTAACATCAAAGTGACACTGTTTATGACAGTGAGACTCAGAGCAGGGGGAGAAAAACACTTAGATATTTGGACAAAAGGCTCACTCTATCCATTGAATCCCATGACCAATGATTACCCTGCATTTGCAAATCCCACTAACTTATTGACCTTTGCAGGGTAATGGAGAGAATGGATTGCTTGGCTATAGTAAAGCTCTAAATAGCCAATCCGAAACTTATAAAGACATGGTGAAGCACCAAGAAGATGAGATTCAAAGACTTTCCAACTTGGATTATGAGGACCAAAAGACTATGATGCAGCACGCACAAGAATCACAGGTCTTGAGAACAAAGGTACGAACATTACAAAATAAAGAGACAACGTTAGGCACTCGTGTGCTAAAGAAGAAACTACAGAATCTTGAAATGTTGAAGGTAGGCTCTGGCGGCCTTAAGAAAAGAATCCAAGCATTGATTTGAGCATTGTAAACAGTCTAATAATTTAAACTAATCTAAGTTTTTGCTTATGTTAGTTATGATTTCTTTGTAGAAATTCTATCTATCCAGAAAAAGAAAACATAGACCCAATGGACAATGTAAGAAAGCAGTTAAAGCCATTGATAACTAGTGGTATTGCAAAGGATATAATGCATGACAAAAAGTTTAAGATTTTGCAACAGGATGTTGTTGACAGATTCATTTCAAAGAATGCAGTGCATGCCAATCAAATATAGGGTACATTGGACTCCCTTGGCGTTAGTAAAGAGGTTACTCAGCTATTCAATAGTCTATCTCTTCCATGTTTGTGAAGAAGGGAGTAAAGTCTAAGATTTTACCAACAGCTGCAAGTGTTTGGAGGGAAAGACTCCAACTCAATAATGAACAGACCAACTTCATTGGATGTCCATTTCATATTCAAGATATTTATAGCTCACATGGAACTACTTTCACTTATGATGAGTACAACAATATCTTCATGGACCTGACTTTGTTGCAAACTAGAATGGTAGAGTTCTACAATATCACATTCAAAGAGACATGTGGCGTTCTACATTTTGTTTTGAAGCTAGATGAGTGTGAGATTCTTAAAGAGAAGAAGCTAGAGTGAGTTACAATCACATGAATGAATAGGGCTCTTTCTAAATGTCCCACTGATGATCCTTCATACTTCAACGTTCAATCAAAAACAAATATATGGTGGCTTGGTGCATTTCTGGTAATCCAGTTATTTCCAATTTTGCAGCTCTAGCAAGCCCTCTATTGTACCTAAATTTTAGATTTATTTTTTGTATCTTATAAGGATTAATCTTACAGGTAAAAAAAGAAGACCATGAAATTTTATTTTGGGTGTTCCATCAAACCCCTATTCCATATTTCATTGATTGGCAAATGAATCGAGGAGAGGTACTAGCTGTAGATGGGCGAGGAGAATTTCAAGTTTAATGGAATCTTGCAGGTGACCTCAAAACACTGAAGTGTAGTATAATTGTGGAATGGCTGCCATGGCAAAGTCTCCATGCTTGTATTGCATGAAGCCTGCAAAGGTGATGGACCCAAAGTGGTGGAGAAAGGCACCTACTCATCACAATTAAGACTCTAATTTCCAACCAGTTCTATATATACCACTTTCTAATGTCCATATTTGTACAACGCATGGTCTTTTATGAATTATAGAGAAGTTGGTATATTTGTACATTGGATTTTCTTGGAAAATCAAAAAGTCAATTGAATGATAGGTTGCTCTAGAGGCTTTGGAACTAGTTTTGTCAGATATTGGTCTACATGGGGGGAATGTGAAAATCCAGCGAGACAAAAAAGGGTCAACCAATGAGAAAGATGTACCCTGCAAACCATCCATAAGGTGGGTCAAGGCACGCCATTTTCTGTCTAAACCTCAAGGTATGAAAGAGGTGAAGCTAACAAAACGAGGGAGAGTATATCACTCTACCTACATTGTAGACGGCAAAGACAATTTCAACAAGCAGGAACTGTCTCCTGGAAGGCGAACAATGGATTAGTCAGTAATTACCATGGCAATTACCATAGTAACTTTAAGAGGCTATAAGTAGGACCCATTACATTGTAGTTGGGCTGCTTGTCTTTTGACTTCTTACTCTTAGTCTCTTGGTTTTAGTCTCTGAAGCTGTTCCTGAATTACAATCTCTTCACTTGTAATTCTACTCTATAATCATTACTACAGTAGTCAATTGGGCTTCAATCTGTTATACCTTGTACTCGTTCTTCATAAACTCTAAATCTGAACCTTAAACACTTTTCCAATCATTCAGTCTGTCTCTCGTCACAGTAGAGTATTTTAGTTCAGTTAACTATTCCAATTCAGTTTCCATATTCTATTCCAATTTCACTGACTGCATTGACGACTTACCAGTAGCTAGCTGTAAATTCTAACACTGGAATCAGCTATCTAAAGAAATTAGCTCCAATTCCATTTTGGCAATCATGGTGGCTAGAGCTGTTTGCTCGTTGACCAAAACACTTCTCACAGTTTTAATTTTCAGTTGAAGTTGTGGTCGTAAACCATCCTACTGTGTTGACCCTATCCTTGAGGAGTCAGAAAGAGATTTTGATCCTAAGAATGAACCGGGGGTTGAGATCATGTTTCCAATGAATGTCCACAGTGTACTTACAACAAAGCCTACGGCCATCTATGGAACAACTGTGGCATTCACATTCATCATTTCAAGAAGGGAAAAGATATGTCTGTGGTGGCATTTACCAATGCGGAACGAGTAAGAGTGGAGACTACTTGTGTACCCCAAGAAGAGAAATCAGGTATCAGTGGTACTGGTACAAGGCATGACAGGTACCAAGGGGGTACTATTTGGGGTTGGGGTCATGGTAATTTCCAGAGTCGAAGTCTGAATTGCTATACTTGTGGTAAGTATGGGTATTTTGCGGCTCAATACACCTATTACTGCGGCTACTGAGGCGAAGGCACTAGAACCAGTTCTTGTATGAGAAATTCCACGCAACAAAGGGATGGTTATTGAGGAAATCCCAGATAACCCAGCGAGACAGTCACTCCTAAAAGTAGCAAATGGGCTTAGCAGAGAGAGGTGTGGAAAGCCAAGTGTAAATAAAAGGTGGTTGATGAATGGTAGGAGCAAAGAGAATTGGCGGCGAGAATCGCAGAGGATTTAGCCAAGAAGTTGCCAGAGTAGCTAGAGAATTTTGATGCTCAGGTCATTCAACCCAGTCTTCTGAGAAAGCACAACCAAATCACTCAAGGTCTGGAACGCCTGAGACCATGTTGACTGCAGTTCAGGGACTGATGGAAGAGTTAGGGATTGATAAGGGAGCTGAAAGCACTAGAACAAAGGAATGGTATTGTGCAGATACATTAGGGCCAATTTGGATGAAATAAGGGCTGTTTAGGGTTTCTCTATTCTTGATCTAAGGGTCAAGGAGGAGCCACATTTCCAAAAGTATGGCACTTTTGTACACGTGTCAAGATCTCCTCCAATTGCTTTTGGAATATTTTGCACTATTTTAGCCATAACTTTTTCATATGAACTCCAAATCTAGCGCTCAAATGGTCCATGGGTGGCGCTTGATGAGCTCTATCCAATGAGTACCCATGTTAAATAGTTTTGGTAAGATCTTCATGGTATTTTTTAGGTTGCCCCTTTTCAGATCCTTACACAACCCTTTTTTCATCCAAATTGCCCCTAATGCTACCAATTCTTCGAGGTCTAATAACAACTCTGATCATGAGAGGGAGGAAATTGATGTTGAGATTTGTGAGAAAATTTAGAAAATCATTGTGGAGTAAAAGGACATTAAAAAAGCTTTGCCTAAAGCAGCTAATTTCATCAGAGAGTGAAGGAAGGTTGAGGTGGAAGCCAGAACGGTTGACTTGGATCCTCTCAGAGATGATGAAGTGCCGATGATCCAGGTAGATTATAAAGTTAGGAAACAATGGGAGCCACTATATGGTGTCATACTGGATGGAGGAGAAAGAATAAACATCCTGGGCACATCTTCAACAAAGGATGGGAATTACAAATCTAAAACCCACACCTTTTAAAGTTCAAATGGAAGACCATTGAGTAGTATAGACAACTGGTATGATAGAGAGTATGCAGATAAGAGTGGGCAAAGAAAATTCCAAAACTAGCTTCCTAGTATTAGATGTGCAAGGCGTGTATGGGATGCTACTAGGGCGCCCATGGATGCAAATGGCACAAGCTGTTCACGACTATGCTAATTAAACTCTGACAATACAAGGTGCCAGTTAGCAGAATTCAGATTCAGACAAACAACACTAGGAGTTGGAGAAAGGAGCTGAGACCCAAAGAGCTTTGCTGGAAGTATAAGGTGAAGAAAATTGAGAGAATGCTGGCAATAATGAATATTTTTCCATTAACCAAGATAGATCTCAACGCAGTGTTACTAGACAAAGATAAGGCTGAAAAGAAAAAGAAGCAATTTCCAGACCATTTCACTGAGTAGAACTTTGAAGAACGGCCAATTCAGCTGATGGAAGGCCAGAAGAACCAGTTGATTTCAGTGCACCAGTGGGTTCTGAACAAGCACACTCTGAAGAAGTTAAGAAAATCAGAATAGCAGTTCAGAGTTCAGAGGACTGTCTTGGGATTACACTAAGGAGTCAACCAAGAGAAAGGGCGTAGGGCCTAACTGGTTACTTCCAGATGATCAAGAAATAGAGGAATGGAATTTAGGAACTGAGAAAAATCCTAGATTCATCAAGGTCAACAAACATTTGAATTCTAAGATGGAAGAGAAGGCCCGACATATGTTCCAGCAGTACAAGGACTTGTTCACATAGGAACATACTAATCTTAAAGGAGTATATCCAGAGGTATGCCAACATTGAATACCATTGAAACCAGATGCTAGACCAGTACAGCTGCAATGATACCGAAAGAATCCAAATTACACTAAGAAGGTCAAGGAAGAGATTGCTAACCTTCTAAAGGATGGGTTCATTAGTGAAGTAGCTAGTAGTGTGACTGGTTGTTCCCTATTGTGGTGGTACCCAAGAAGAATGGAAAGCTTAGAGTGTGTGGATTATAGGAATCTGAATGCTCAAGCAATTAAGGATCCCTTTCCATTACCCTTCACGGATATGTTTCTTGTGATGAAATTGCAGGATATGAGATGTATAGCTTTATGGATGGTTATAGTGGCTATAAACAATTACAGATTGCTCCTAAGGACCGGAGTAAAACCACTTTTAGTACTGAGTGGGGAGCATTTATGTATTTGGTGATGCCATTTGGTCTTTGTAAAGCGCCAACCACTTTTCAACAATGTATGATGGAAATATTCAATGAATTTGTCCACAGATTCCTTGCGATATTTATGGATGACTTCACTGTATATTCAACAGAGGAGAAGCATTTACTTTTTCTTGAAATGGTTTTCCAGCGTTGTCAGGAAAAGCGGATCTGTTTGAACCCATTCAAATCTGTTTTCTTAGTCTAGAAAGGACAGCTACTGGGACATGTAGTGTCCGGGAATGGTATAGAAATGGCCAATGATGACAAGATCCAGTGTGTCCAACAGGCCAAGGTGCCTCAAAATGTGTCAGAGTTAAGCTCTTGCTTGGGACATATCAATTTTTATAGAAGATTTGTGCACAAGTTTTCTTCCCAAACATTACCCTTGTATGTACTTACAAAGAAGACCAACAAGTTCAATTGGATTGCTGAATGTGAGGAGAGTTTTCATAATTTAAAGAATGCTATTATTAGTAAGCCAGTCCTTTGACAACCAAATTGGGATGTCATTTTTCATGTACATGTTGATACTTCAGGATTGGTGATGGGAGCAATATTGGCTCAGCCAGAAGGAAGAACTGATTATCTAATGTACTTTGCCAGTCACAGGTTCAGTCAGGCTGAACATGGATATACAACGACTGAAAGAGAAGCCTTAGGGATGGTTTTCAATGCTACTAAATTCAGACATTATTTGTTGGGCAAGCTATTTTATTTTTATGTGGATTAATAAATTCATTATTCAAGGCAGACTAATACGATGGATGGTGTGCCTGATGGAATTTGAATTTTGTATTTTCCATTAGCCCGGCAAAAACCACTGTGGTGTTGATTTCGTGTCTAGGAGTACGGATGGCTACTCTGAGGTGTCTTTAACATTAGTTTGGTACCAAAACAGAACACTTTAAGTGTCCTTTTATAACAAATTTAAATTAAATGCTACCTTCATTAGATGGTTTATTTAAGAAAACCCTCTTGATATGCTTAAATATGTTAGCTAGAGAGTCTTTTAAAAATATAACCTTACATTTTAGAATCTATCATGATCAAGAACTATACTCATCGAGTTGACCCTCGTAAGACTGCGATTGATGCTTTGAAGAAATCGTCTTTATAAGCTCAAGAAAAATTGAAACGACCTTGTAGAAAATTTTAGGTGACTCTTCCACAATTTTTCTATAGATAATTGAAAGTTTCATGTGCAAAGAAATTGACTTGGAGTATATAAAATAATGAAAAGTTTTATGTGTTTGATATGGTCATTTCAAGCATGTTGTTGTATACACAGAAAAATATGTTTCTGATGTATTTGTGAGTTTTAGAAAGTGATACATTGCTTGCCCTTTCCATTGAGCACTCAAGGTGGCAAGTAGAAGGGCTTTGGTATGCAACAATTATAGGATCATTTTAAATATTCAAAACTGCATAAGAGAAAACTTTCATATTTTCATTCTTGAGACATAAGCATTCAAAACCTCAAATAATATCAAACTTTCCATGTAGATAAACTAAATGTATCAAAGTACGTGGTACATACACAATTGGGGTTCCTGAAACCTTGGTTTCAATGTTCTTATGGAGAACTCAAGATTTTCAAGAGTTTTTGCACGATAAAGAATTCAAGATAGAGTTCAAGCAACGAGAATTAATTGAGTTAGGGAGCCCAAAAAATACGTAGTTTCTTGGTTTAAACATATAAAGTCATTTGTAGTTGTCAAATTGCACTAGAATAGTACCAATTTCATGAGGGGACCTTTGGAAGACCAAAATTATGCTCTTATTCAGCATGTGCTCAAGTATGAAATTATGTCTATAGGTTACATGTGACTTGAAAACTTATCTTTGAAGTGCATTCCATTGTTTTGTAACATTAAGTGCTAACACTTGGCTTTTATAAACATAAAAAAGGCCATCTCTACAAAAAGATATAATCATTTTATGATTTTTTGGCAAAACAACTTGAAATTTTACTAAAATTTATGTCTTAGAACTTACCAAAATTATTTCTATACAGATTGTATTTTGATATGGAGAAAAATCCAGTGTTTTCTTTCCCTCATAACCCATCTATGATAGAAGCAAGGTGTTAAAAACTTCTTTCTAGCTTGACAAATAAATTGCCAAAACTTGGTAGAAAAACAAAACACTTTAGTGTTTCAGGACACTTAAGTGTCCAATTACAGAACTAGTGTTAAGAGACGAGCCAGTGGATGCAAAACTATTTTAGTTATTAACAAGTGCAAAATCAGCTGATCTAGAATCGTATGAGATATATCAGTTTCTTTCTAAGGGAGGATTTCCAGACAAATGGACTCATAATCAAAAGAAGGCTCTGATAATTAAGAGTCTGAAGTTCACCATCATTGATTGATCACTTTATAGATTGGGAGTCGATGGGGTTCTTCGCAGATGTGTGCCTATGGAGGGACAAATGCAAGTTATTTTAGAGGCAGATGATGGGGATTCTGGGGGACATTTTTCTACTGATATATATCACTTCCAAAAAGATTCTGCAGGCTGGATTGTGATGGCAGACTTTAATATCTGATGTCAAAAGCTTTTGTAAAACCTCTGATATATGCTAAAGAATGGGCAGACCCACGGTAGCAGACATGACTCCTCTAACACCAGTTCAACCACTCGGTGTTTTTATGAAATGGGTTCTACATTTTATGGGTCCCTTCAAGAAAATTACTCCAAGGAAGAATAGGTATATATTGATGGCCACTTTTTATGTGACCAAATGGGTAGAAGCTAAGGCTCTTCCCAACAACACGGAAAAATCCACTGCTATCTTTCTATTTGAAAATATTGTTTGTCGATACAGATGTCCTATGGAGATTGTGTCCGACCAGGGTACACACTATATAAATGACACCATTGACATTCTCATGGATATGCTTTCAGTCAAGCATCAAAAATCAACACCATATTATCCTAGATGCATGGACAAGCCAAAAGCAACAACAAGACTATCAAGAATATTCTCACTAAGATTGTGTAGAAAGAGCTACATCACTGGGATTTGAAACTTCAAACTGCTCTCTGGGCATATCGAACAGCTTATTAGGTCACTATGGGATTGACACCATTTAGAATGGTGTATGGCACTAAAGTTGTTGTGCCTATGGAATTTGTTATTCCCAGTCTGAGGATGGCAGTCGAGTATGGGTAAATTTCAATCACAATCTGAAAGAGAGGCTTGAGGAGTTAACACATCTGGATGAGTTAAGGCAAAGGGCTATGCTGGAACATGAAATTGTTCAGCAAAGAAGGAAACACTGGCATGACAAACGAATCAAAATCAAGTAGTTTCAGAAATGAGATTTGGTTTTGCTATATCAATCAAAACTAGGCCCTAAGAAACCGAACTTAAAGATAGCTTGGACAGGTCCATATGAAGTTGATTGGGTGTTCTCCAATGGCACAGTAAGATCAAAAGATTTATATGGATTACTGTTGCCAGGGGTATATAATGGGTCCAAAGATGCCAAATGAGCCAAATCCATCTGTGGCAACAGCATAACAGATTAGTGCAGCTCTGAAAGAAGATGATGTTGTCAAGAAGAAATGCAAATATAGTGCGCAAGGGGTTCCAGTAATAGGTATGGACATTCCCGCCGCCTACCGCTTTGTGGATGAAGCTGTGAGTCTCAAAAACAACCCGACTTATGTGTCAGAAAAACTATTTTCTATGTTACTAGCAAAAAGACTGGATGCCACAGTTTCAGTAAATCTATGTTAGATTCTATCACATACTGTGCTTTAGCATACTGCTAAGTTGAATCCTCAAACTGTTTTCAAAGCTTGCTATGTTTGGCAGTTCCTTTACTTGGCAACTTCTCTGGACGTTCATAACCAGTTAAGGATGGCTTGGAGCCAGAAGACCTTTCCAGTAACTAACAATGTGGATTTATCATCAGATGAAGAAGCCCTAGATAACCAGTTACCTCTCACTGGACAAAAGAGGAAGGCCATGCAAGACAAGCCTAGCAGTTCTAAAAGACCAAAAGCTACATTGGCCTAAAGCAGTGCTCTTCTTAAGCAGCTAGAAAGTCAGGTCAAAATAGTGTCTGTTGAAAAGAATCCAGCAGACCAGACTTTAGTTGACCAGCCCGACCATCCTCCAGTCTAGACCACTGGTGGAACAAGCCAACAAGCAGGGCAAAGCTCAGCGACCACCAGTGTTGGAAAAGACCAGTCAGACAGGACCACTGTTGAGCAGCCGATGGTTAAACTGATAAGGGAAAAGAACCAGCACCTTCGAGTCCACTTGGTAAAGTTTACATCCCTTAGAGTGAAGTGGCTTTGACTTTAACCAAGAAGGACCGGTTACAACAGCGGCAGACTCATCCTCTCAAAGAACGCCTACTCCTGTACAAACCTGATTATGGTACACTACCTTATATGGCTCCTGTCACAGTTTATGAGCCAGTTGCCTGTGACCCAGCAACGGTGAATGATGGTTTTTCAATACTTATTCACTCGTCCTAGAACACCATTGTTAATGATATGAAACAAATGTTGGATGCCTCAATGTCTAATGATGAATTGACCAAGTTAAAGGCCGAGCTGAGGGGGGCTAAGCAGTAAGCTGAGAAGTTGGAGTAGGATAGAGGAGGACAGTCCTTGCAGCACACTGTCCTTGAAAATCAATCAGCTAGGACCATTCAACATTTAGAAAATAAGTTGTCAACGATGGAGTCTGAGATGAGGATGCTTAAGGAAGAAAAGGCAGAGGTTGAAAGAGCTGCTGAAAGATTCAAAACCATGATGCGAATGAAGAGAGTTGATTTCAGCTCATTGTTGACCAGCCACACTACATTGAAAGCCACTTTAATAGAAAGATGTATCTATAATAATTTGGTTGAGATATTGAATCCAGAGGGGAATGTTGTTTTCAATATAGATAATCTGAGGGTGCTCATGGAAACAATGCAGAGTGATTTGCAGGATAAATTTTTTGAATACAATAGTGCTTTAGCAAATCAAGCTATTCTGGACTATATTGAACAACAAAACAACCTCAATGAGGATGATGATAAAGCAATAGAAGAGGAAGAGAAGGAGGATGAACCAGCAGAAAGGCATGATGACTCTCCTCCATCTTCACCTTCAGGATCTGGTGCTGGTGGAGTAGGGTCCACAGGGGAAAATTAGCCCAATACAAACCAGCCAGACCAGTATAGGGGTCAGTAGTCGAGTGATCAGCAGGCTGAAGATCAACAATCCAACAATACTGGGAATTCACCAGTACACCAGTCACATCACAGTTTGGATGAGAAGAGTAAAGGTAAAGTTGTGACTGAGGTTCTAGAAGGTGATGAGAAAAATTCGTTACAGCTCATCACATTGAACAAGAGACTAAGACATCGGCAAGATCCTATAACTAGGATGTATCTGGAGGATGGTGTTCTTCTTTTTGATATTGAACAATTTCAGCAACTATATGTTGGTGCTAGATAAATGGTCCAACATTCGAAATCAGTTGCTTTCCATGACCAGGATGTGTGCAACTGCCTGAGCATCCTAGCAGAATTCAACTGCTAGAGAGAGTACCTGAATCGATACTAACCTCTGATGACAAACTAGCTAATCCACGCTGGCAACGGCAGTCTACTTCAGATTGTCATTCCCTAGCCATCAAATTAGAGCTCCTGTTGGGGAACATGCCAACATTAAATGTATGAAAGACGTCAGAAGTCAATTGAAAGAAGTTTTACTGCAAATGAATATTGCTAGGGGAGTTCTGGATCAGAGGGTACAAGCTATTATCGAAGATCAGGCTACCACCAGTAAGGGGCCTCCAACTTAAATGACAGTAGGAGAACAAGGAACTGCTCTTCGAAAACTGTTTCAGCTGGTCAGAGTTACTAGAAAGATGATGCAGCAGGAGAACCAGACTATCCTCAATTTTTTGGAGTTTGTACCCGATTCCCTAGTCCTCCTGCATGCTTTACTAGCTAGAGAAGCTTAGCTGCCTAGGTTTTTTCTAGCAGTGTATCCTCAACATCCAGAACCAGTAGATCGCCTCACATACTATAATATCACTGATGATCTTCAGGATTGGTATGAGCAATCCATTGTAGAATGAAAAAGCTGGCAAACACTACTCAATGATGCTCTTCAAATTAAATGATCCTGGGGAACTAAAGGAGGAGATACAGAGGATCAAGCTATGTATGGGACAATGGAAAATCCAGCTTAGAGGTCTCACCAAGATCACAAATGAGCTGCTGAAACTTACTGTGAAGTCCTCTAGAATCCCTGAAAAGGATGTTACGGCTAAACCAAGCCTCGGACCACAGTACAGAGAGATGGTTGACATTCTCTTTGAAGCTAGGATTAAAACAAATCAGCGTCTTCCAGAAGGATGGATCCATACAGCTTTGCATTGTCATAAATTGGCCATAACTCGTCTGACAAAAGGCAAACGCACGCTCTATGATCCCAACACCAAAACCTATCATCCTCTCACGCCTTATAAATTGGAAATAACCACGGAAAGGCAGGATCAGCTTGAGCAGGAGTCCATTTACAGACATATCCAAAAGGACAATGTTGGCACTAAGACTTCTAAAACACCAACAAAATCGAAGGGCAAGAGAAAGCGGGTTCAGTGGAAGGTACTATGTAGTTCTATCTCAGAATCCGATGGTGGATTTTTTTAGCCGTTTTCAGAATCAAACGGTGGATTTTTCAAGGCAATTTCAGAATTAGATGGTGGATTTTCCCAGTAAGGTGCTGGAATTTCTTTGACTGGACACCCTCGAATTACAACTATAGGGGTGTCAAGCACTCAACAAGCATGAAGTATGGTATAAAGCTAGCAATACCAGGAGAGTTAGCAACTTCAGAAGAGTACTATCATGAGGAACATAGGCCAACTCATGAGGAACATCGGTCAACCCAGTAAGCAGGCAAAGAGATTCCTCAACACCTCAAAAGAATCAGATGGTGGATTTTTAAAGAATTTTGGAGTCATACCAAAATTCAAGAAAGGAGGGAAGGATGTAGACGAGGAAGACAGTCTCAACAGGTAGGAACTGTCTCTTGGAAGCCGAACAGTCGATCAGTCAATAATTACCACGCCAGTTACCACGGTAACTTTGAGAGGCTATAAATAGGACCCATTACATTGTAATTGGACTGCTTGTCTTTTGACTTCTTACTCTTAGTCTCTTGGTTTTAGTCTCCGAAGCTGTTCCCGAGTTACAATCTCTTCACTTGTAATTATACTCTGTAATCATTACTACAATAGTCAATTGGGCTTCAGTCTGTTATACCTTGTACTCGTTCTTCATAAACTCTGAATCTGAACCTGAAACACTTTTCCAGTCATTCAGTCTGTATCTCATCCCAGTAGAGTATTTTAGTTCAATTAACTATTTCAGTTAAGTTTCCATATTCTATTCCAGTTTCACTAACTGCATTGACGACTTACCAGTTAGCTGTAAATTCTAACACTGGAATCAGCTATTCAAAGAGATCAACTCCAATTCCATACATTAGCAAAGGTGAGTATATGCATTGGAAAAAACTTCATTTAGCAGTGAAAGAACAAGAGCCAACAACTCGCAATGCAAAGGGTGATGTGTGGCGTTCCATTGACACGTTATTTCAAATGTGTGAGAATGATGATTGGTCGCAAGATAATCTAAGCAAGTTTAAACAGAACCTTTAGCTACTGAAAAAATCCTTCAAGACAGCATGGACTGACACTCAAATCACTCATTACATGGTAAATTCAAAGCACCTCAGATAGGCAAAGTACTAAGTTTGTGTTTAAATTTTTAAATAAATATCTTGTTTTGCAGCACATTATTTTTAATCATTTTCCATACTTCATCCAAGTGTATAAGAATCGAGGTATATGGAACACCCAGGGCTTGGAGAAGTCTCATTACATGGCTAGAAATGCCTACTTCAGACACACACAGCATGGAGGCTCTCGAAATAAGGCAAACATTTTTAAGGAGTTATGTCAGTGATTTTATCTCATAATCATTCACCACATGCAACAAAAGCAAGTATTGGTCTCTTCAGCAACCGTACAGGCAATTAGACATTTGCAACTTCAAAAAGAAAACCAACAGACGCATTCAACAACTCAAGTGCTCTTGAAAGTCAAATGAGGTGGAGGGCAACAATGCAATATGCCAATGATCGGTGGAATAAGAGAATTAGAGTTTAGATGATCGGATGTACCACAAATGCCTGTAGAATTAAACTCAATATGTACCACAACTATTTCAAACTTTTGATGATTTTCAAATATCGTTTGGAACCTCACCCTTGTATCTGATCATTAAATGTTTTCCATACTCTAAGAGTTCAATAGGGTTTTCTTTCCCTAAAGATAATGCCATTGTTGTGTATGTGTAGTAATATGTTGCACGGCCCTCAGTATATCCTGGCGAGTAACCAAAACATTCTCTTCCTAAAACCTTGTCGATGAGGATAACTTTTTCTGCATTTTGTGGCATCATTGGACCACCTAAGAAGCGAGATAATGTCTTGAAAGCATAGGTTGTAGTATTCCCCTCTTGTGACATTCTGTTGTGGAAGATTAGGATGGGTGCCTCACATAGACTAGGAAGATATTGTCCTAGAGCTGCATCCGTATTGTCCTAGAGTTGCATCCTTTCCACGGAACTATCTTCTTCAACAATGAAGAAAGTCTTCCTTTTCATCAATGCGAACAAAAGAAGTGTGTGTGTGAGAGAGAGAGAGGGAGATAGAGATTGGGGGGGAGGGGGGGGGCAGGATGTTATACCATGAAACTCTCATCTTGCAAAAAAATCTCATTGGTCCATAGGTTGATTGATCGGGTTGACTCTTGTGATGGACGCTTAAACCAATCCTCCATATCCTGATTACTAGATGATGGCTTGAAACTATTTTGATTAGTTTAAGATGTGGCTTCATCAGGAAGGATTTCTTTATACTTTTCTACCTTTTCTAAGCACAGTTTAAGGCAATCCAATGGGTTACTGGAGATCTCCATTGCCTCATCATCACTACTGTCATCTGAAACAAATCCATTCCTCTCCTCCTAATACTTGGAGATAGTGGCCAGTGCAAAGTCCTCCCGCAAATAAAAAATACTTTGTATATCATGAAGGAAAATGTATGACCTATCTCCAAATTTAAACTCTGGAACTCCTGGTAGCATTAAGGTAGCTTGTCGCTCATTGAAACCTTACACATCTAGAGGTAGCTTGATATCTGAGGTTTTCATTGAGAGAGGTTTGCTTTGTTCCACCTCTTTTGCTTCTTATTCAAGATCGATGGACTCCTCTATCTCCGCCACTTCAATGTATTCCTCATCCTCATCCTCTTTTTCATATGCTGGTATATCGTGTTCCTCCATGATCTCCGTAGGATCTTTCATAAGACTTGTAAATAATCCATTTAAAAATATTAGAAATCCAAACGATCCTTGAACCAGCTTGCACTCCCATTCATGTAAGCTGCACCGATGGGGTCTGTACATAAGAGGCAACTGATTGTACTTCTTGTAAGACTGTCTTTTAGGATCATAGTCTTTAAATGGACTACCGCCTTTTCACCAACATTAACCCTACCCTTTTGAGTATGAAGCTCAAACTTCTCTCGTTCTAGCTTCAAGTATTCACTCTGTTGAGCTATAAACACATCAAGATTCAATGGAGCATTAAAAAATGTAGGAGACCAATTCAAACTTATCACCAGCCCCAGAAGAAACTGCAAAATCTAAAAGCCTTTCATCAATCACTATTTGAGGACAGATCAAACGGGCGTCCACCTGGCCAGACATATAGACGGACACCACATTTGTACTCTACTAGTTTTTCGAGCTAGTGTAGTAATACTCTGTGTAATACTGATTCTAGAGTAGCAATCAATTCCCTGAGTTGTAATCTTGTCAATAACAATTGTAAAGGTACATGTGAGCCGGCCACTAGCCATTTAGAATTCCCTAGGTATAAAGGTCAATAACCTTAATGTGAAAGAGGGCTTATATTTAGAGAGAAGAAGGAGCTCTAAAAACGTACGCTCAAGCTATTAGATGCTCCAACTTGTAATCATTGCAACTAAGGATTGGATAATCAGATTTCATTTTTAAAACTTGCATTGTGTTCCTCTCTCTTTGCTCTTTCATTCAAGTGTAAGCATTGTCAGTTTCGCTGTGGTTCACGATTATACGTCTGTGAGCTATAACTACAAATTTGGGTGCCTAAATCATTGTTTATAGTTGTTTTGACCATAGGAGAGTGTTCCTAGACCATAGGGCGACCTCTCTCGATAGTTCTGTTGCAGTTTTTAGGACCTTTTTCATGATCGATTGTGATTTTGGTACCTTGTCGGATTGCAAGAAAACTTGCTAGGATAGCGTCCTTAGGTGTCCTAGACCTCCTCCTAAATTTTCGTTGCATTTCGAGTCCGTTCGAGTGTCGAAATGGCGTGATGACCTAGAGCTGTGTGAAAGGACATAGGCAGATTTTTCTGATCATTGAGTGTTCGTTTGCTTGTAGAGTTGTTGTGTTTGATTGTTGAAGTTCACTTCATGAGATTGACGATATCATAGAGTCTCCCTACCCCATCCGAGTCACTTTCCCTGAGTATTGACATTATGTTAGTGCCAGAAAGCTTTGCTGCAAACGTTCGTCACGGTGACCCGCTAACATTGGCACCGTTGCAATGTTAGCGGGTCGTCGCGATGGACGTCTACAGTATAGCTTTCTGGCACTAACATAATGTCAATACTCAAGGAAAGTGACTCGGATGGGGCACGGAGACTCTATGAGATCGTCGATCTCATGAAGTGAACCTTAACAAGCAAACACAACAATTCTACAAGCAAACCAACACTCAATGATCGCAAAAATCTTCCTATGTCCTTTCTCATAGCTCTAGGTCATCACGCCATTTTAGCACTCAAATGGACTCGAAATGAAACAGAATTTTAGGAGGAGCTCTAGGATACCTAGGGATGCTATCCTAGCAAGTCTAGTCGCAGTTCGACAAGGTACCAAAATCATGTTCCGTTATGAAAAAGGTCCTGAAAATTGCAACAGGACTATCCAGAAAGGTCGTCTATGGTCTAGGAACACTCTCCTATGGTCAAAATGACTATAAACAATGATTTAAGCACTCAAATCTACAATTACAGCTCACAAACGTGTAATCATGAACCACAATAAATCTGACAATGCTTATACTTGAATTAAAGAGAAAAGAGAGAGGAACACAATGCAAGTTTCAAAAATGAGATCTGATTACCCAGTCGCTAGTTGGGATGATTACAAGTTGGTACAGCTCATAGCTTGAGCGTACATTTTTAGAGGTTCTTCTTCTCTCTAAAGATAAGCCCTCTTTCACATTAAGGTTATTGACCTTTATACCTAGGACATTCTAAATGGCTAGTGGCCGATGGCTAGTGGCCGGCTCACATGTACCTTTACAATTGTCATTGATAGAATTACAACTCAGGTAATTGATTGCTACTCTGGAATCAGGATTACATAGAGTATTACTACACTAGCTCAAAAAACTAGTAGAGTACAAATGTGGTGTCCAGCTACGTGTCCGACTAGGTGGACGCCCGTTTGATTTGTCCTCAAACATTCCCCCCTTCCTAAATCATGTCGTCCCTTGCCACGACCTTGTGCAGTCTTGTCATAGGGTTGTCTTCAGCTTCGTCTTCAAGATTGGACTTCATCTTTTGGGAGTGCTTTGTCATTGATGACGCTCCCCCTTCCTTGAGTGATTCATATCTGCCATGTTGTTGATGCATGATTTGATCTTTGATCTTCAATTTTTGAGGCAACTTTTCTTCTTGATGTGCATTCGCCTCTTTGTTGCCAGTCTTGGCCACCATGAAGAGGGATTTTCATTTTTTTTAGTTTGTAGAACCGACCCTCTTTGTGGCATGGAATTTATGTTGGGTTTTCTTTCCATGTCCACTGTAATTTAAGTTGTCTGCAATAGGTAATGTTGAAGCACTATGTGAGCTACGTATGGTTGTTGTGGATAGCTCGCTTGCTGAATTTTTCATTGCTTGTCGTTGTAAGCCATTCTTTAGCTTGCCATTTTTTGATGGAGCTTTGTTGTCGACCTTGGAGATAAAATATTCTCTTGATAAGCATATTGAGACCTCTAGTTTTTGCTCCAAGTCATTGTTGATTGATTTGGGGAGCCACTTTCTTATTGCTAATGTAGAAGTAATATATACAAGATGATGATGATGATGATGGTTTCTAGATTAGGGTCTAAAACCTGGATAACCAAAGGGAAAAACCCGGTGGGAAAAAAGTGCCTTTGGTATACGCTCTTATAGGAGTTGAGCATTTGGACTTGAAGTACCTGTCATGCAAAGTGAGTGCTTGGGAGAAACAAAGGAAGAGTGTCTAATGCAAGTGCCAATTATGGGACACTCTATATGCATACTAGAAAATTTTCAAACACAAAAGCAGGTAGTGTAAGAGATGGAGTTGATGGGTGCTTCAAGCAACAAATGTAGCACATATGACATCAAAGGATGTCTCAATAGCTTCCATGTTTCCAAGAAGGGTTTTTGATGTAGAAGCTTCTCCACTCATACCTCATTGTGCTAAGTGCATGAGTGTCTTTTGGACTTTCTCCTTCACTTACCACTATACTTCAATGACTTCGACTCTTATGCTCACCTATACCAGCATGAGCGACACATGTAATTATGCTCAACTCTTCGAGCGTGAGCAGTACCTAGAATAACTAAGACGTTTAGACCACATATAATATTACATGAATGTTTGGGACTAACGACTCACTCACTTAGTGACTTAGCTGCCCGACTCTGACTTTTATGCCATGTTTTTTTTATGCCGACTTAGACTTACCTGTTCAAGGCCAGAAACCCAATTCCATAAGTTTTGGAAATTTAGGCCTTTTCCACTGTGTTGATCTTTGGATGCCACCATTTTGTCAAGTAGGTTGGCATAATTTGGCTTCACTTGACTTGCTTGTGGAGTGATTGATGTAGTCTTTGCATTATCTTCCATGAGAAGAAATCATTAGGAAAAATATGAACACTCTAGGGGCCCTTTGGGATTAAGGCTAACTAGACGCCACCCAATAGCAAGAGGGTGGTGGACACACTCTATACCCTCAAAAAAGTAGGGGGACAAGGTAGCTTTACACCTCTTAATGGCCTCTTACCTAGTGAGAAGGTACGGGAGGTAGCTAGTGGGGGGGGGGGGGGGGGGGGCGGGGGGGGGGGGGACACTTTCACCTTTTTTCCCCCACTTTTTGGTCCGGATTTAAAAATACACTAGAAAAATCAAATTTTCAAAAAATTTCAAATTTCAAGTTTTCCCTCCTTGAAAGGTCCCCAAACTTATTTCATGGTCAAAAAAGTATCTTTGACCTCCAAAAGTAAAAAACGTGCACTCAAAAATTACAAAAAACGTGCACCCCCTATAGTCTAACACTATCTCTCTGCTAGCTTTCTCCCACCTCCATTGTAGCACCAAGCAAACTCCTCCCCCATCTCTTCCCCTTGCCCACCACATAGTTTCACACCAAGCTAGCTCCTCTTCCTTCTCTCACATCCATTACACCATGAAACAAGATTCTACTCCTAATTTTATTCACTCACACTACATGGAAACCTCTACTCCCAAAGATGGCAAAAATACGAGCTCACATGACATGAATACCACAACAATAGGAGGTGTGAATAGTGTGTGGGCTTTGCAAGGGTTCATCTCTAACATAAAGATAAAATGGTAAGAAAACTACCCTTGTAGCTTACATTCAGAGATTAACATCATCTCCATCTTTAAGTTTATCATGCTGGAGAGAATAAACCTCTTTATGGCTTTCAATGTTTAGGCTTCATACCTCATAACACTGGGTGGTGCTATTTTGTTGATGGCTTAGGCGCGCCATTTATAGTTGTGTAGCATGTGATTGAGTCTCATAATGCAAGTAAGTTGTGTTATCTATGGAGAGTCATCAAAGATTTTTCTTATAATTTATTCTTTGTATAGTTTTCATTAGATTATCATTTTCTATTTTATAACTTTGTGCTCACATAATCTGTTGTTTTACAGAGTCAAATTCTTTTCAGAGGACATGAGCAAGCAACCATGTGCAGAGATGGAAATCACTCTATTTTTGTTCCATGAGGAACCTTTCACTACGATGTTAAAGGATTTTGATAAGAATAGTAGAATTTTTGTAGAATCTTGAACCAATAGGTACTCTCTAGGAGCTCTTAGAAAAGCCATCCATATAGTACTACTATCTTCCTTAGTGTCACAGACACACAAATACTCAAGTGTATATGAATCTCTAGATGAGAAAGACAAATACTTGTAAGAGAAGCCTAATAACAACAACATTGTCTCCATTTGTAATTATTTTCATGAGCCTGGATTCCTCTATAAATGCAATATAAATGTGTTTTTTTGTTAAATGGTGTCGCATTGAGTGAGAGTATTTAATTTAGATTACAGAAGTTTCATACAGATTTGAGAATTATTGTTGAACTTTATGGATATTTTTATTTGCCTGTAAGATGTTTCAAGTTTCAAGTCTTAATAAAAAATTCAAGCAATATTTTGATTTCAATTTAATCATTAATGGTTATTCTTCTTAAAGTGGATCATAACCTTTGTCAAGATGTCCTCATTTGGGGATGCTGAATATATATCATTAACAATGTTTGACAAGTTGAGAAAGCTAAATTGTTGCTTTCCAACATGTTATTGTTTTCATACTATGCCTATGCCAAGCTTGACTTAGAGAAATGACAACTTGAGATGAAGGTGTCGATGTATGAGGGTGACTTATTATTGACTCATGTTTCATCATACATATATTTTAAATCCTTTGAGTTTCCACCTTTTTGAGTAGTGTTGACAAGTTTTTGGTATCAGATCTTCTTAAATATCCCTATTCATGAGCTATTGGTAGCTATTTCTTTGGTATTGCTAAAGATGATACCAATAGCTATTACCTTGTGAACTTAACAGTTAAATTGCGGATAAAATTTTCACTATGTAGCTCATTTGGATAGAGAAAGTGTAACATAAATTATAAATACATGCATTGTTAACATAGAAGATATGTACCAATCGAGCCTATGTAAACTGCTAATCAAGAAACCTTTGGTTGGATACTATAACAATAGGGGTCACATGTGGTTTCAAATACCAAAGAAATGGCTTAACCAAAACATTCCCAAGAACACGAGGTGGACACGAGGAAGTAAAAATTGGCTCCTTGTTTGGTCAATTTCTAGTGTGAATGTTTAGTGCGCAGGATTTGTGAGGCCTTTGACCTGGGGAGTTAACTAAAGTATATGTAACATAGCACATGTGTTCAGCATAAGGGATTTTATATTCTTGTAAAGTTACAAAAACATGTGTAGATAAGGCCTATAAGGGGTACTTTTAATCCATTCTGGTGACTAGCACATGATATAGGAGAATTTTACATAGTGAATGTTCCAGACCTTTGAACACATAAAAAAAGGGACCCGAGGGGGAGGGGTGCTCTGATTACATCAAACGCTACACCTTTGTCTCATGGCCATGCATTAAAAAAGCCCCTATTTGTCATTATAAGGCCCCAAGGGGGGAGCTCTTGCTCTCTGTACATATATCTTACATCCTTATCTCATACTTATACACAATGGTGTTACAAATTTTTGCCATGTAAAGGCCCCAAGGGCCCTCAAGAAGAGTGGCCACAAGGGCGCGCAAAATGGCCATCCAAAAGTCCCGGATGGCCATTTTGTATGCCCTTGCGGCCACTTTTTTTTTTTTTTTTAATAGTGTTGAACTTTTAGACCGTGATGCAAAAAAAATCATATCTTGCTCGGATTCTCCAAAAATCAACGTACAAGTTGGCAAGTTCTTTAAAAAATGATATAAAACAGACATTTCTTACTTTTTCCTTAATCTAGGGCTCCAACGAGCATTAAAACCATGGAATCTGAAAATACTCAAAGAACTAATGTTTTTTATTGTGTTAAGGACTTCCTTTGGACTTCCTACGACGATAGAAATCAAAGGGTTTAAGGAGAGATGTGGCATTGAGGTTTATTCCGTCAAGATCTCTTGTACTTTATCATGTCTTCTCATATACAATCTTACCAAACGAAAACAAATTTACACTTTAAGTGACTACAAATCTTATTTAACTTATCAAACAATGTAAAATATGATAGACGTAGAGTGCTCTTACACATCAACAAACAAAAAAGTCCAAATTTCTTCTCATTAACTTTGATAAACATACATTTGTGAACAACGTCCAAGGAGTAGTGCGGTCATAGTTCTTACATCCATTCCATGATATGGCATGGTATGGGGTGACGTATCGCATAAAAATATCTTTGGTAGGAGTGCCCTCATGTTAGGAAAAGGTGTGTTGCTGGTGATGAAAAGATGTTGCATTGTTCTACTAGGGATCTCTCCATGTTAGCATAATGATTTTTGGTGTAGTGGGAGCCACATTGCCACTGAGGAGAGCTTTGTGCCACCATAAAAGCTTCATGTTATGCCAGTTCCTTGAGACATTCTTGCAAACAACACCACTCAACTAGCATAGTAAGAGGTCACCTTGTAACAAAAACATGTATGAATTCAACATTTGCAAGCTGTATAATAAAGACACTTGTTAAGTATAATTTGTACAAATTTGCAAGTATTTCCATCCAACTGAGAATAAACAATCCTAAAATATACATTATGATGAGATTACCCACCTCTAATAAGCATGGATTTAAAGCACGTGCAAGATGTAATAAAGAAGACTGTTTTAGAGGAAAAGTGGTGACACTTGGCCTCTCTAACCTGCAGCCTTTTACTATTTGTGCACAAAAGCAACCTTTGTGCCAAGCACTACAAAACAAGTAGAGGCAACACCTTATACTTCAAATTCTATGATAAGAAGAACACAACCAAAAGAAAGAAGTATATTGTTACCTTGCATAAAGGGGTGTTTTATTCAAATATGTGATGGTATTGGCAAGATATTGAACCATCAACATTCCTCTCACCGATGGTACGACGTTCTTGGGATGACCTCTGATCACCCTCACGTGTGGCCTTCGGTGCAAACGCCACGGACAAGAAAATATGTATGCATATGATTTTTGATGTCCGTGAGCACCATGGAAACTGTTGCGTGACGAAGCAAAGGATGAAAAGAGAGAGGGGGGAGGGAGAGGGAGGAACATGGGAGGAGAGAAGGGGGCAATGGGGGAGAGGGACACTACAAGAGGTTGTGTGCTCTTGTGACGCTGTTAGCGACGGAAATACACTGGGTTTTTATAACCCCCGGCGTCGCTAAAACCGTCGCTACGAGCGTCGCTACGATAGCGTCGCTATATACGTCACTATAAGCGTCTCTATATAACGACGCTCATAGCGATGGTCATAGTGACGGTTATAGCGACGTTTACACAGAAGACTATAGCGACGCTACAGAGCCATAAATAGCGACGCCCGAGAGAATTTTTTTTTGGTGACAGGGCATTGAATGCCCTGCCACCCATCAACCATATTGTACTTGATTCACTTTTTAAAAAAAATGCAAGGGTAGATAATAGACCCAAAATAGTCACCCACAAGACGCATTGTTTGCAAAATTGACAATTGTACACATCATAGGCAAAATGAATTGATTGGAAAATGTAATAATGACAACTGTACAACATCATAGGCATAAAGAATTGATTGGCAAAAGGAACTGCGGTGACAAATGTAATAATATACATGGTTCAAAAAGACGTATAAATTCCGTCTCATGATACATGAGCTATGAGAAACCCTAAACTAATGCTATCTAGCTACAGCTAAACTGACGTCGTCTAGTCAGACGTCTCATCCCGTCCAAGCGGTGTATCTGTCGGATTCTGCAAAAAAAGACAATAAGACAACTTTCAGTAAGTATAAACATATAACGACATTTATAAAACAATACAAAAAATAGAAAAGAGTAAACCCTAATACTAACCATGCCGTCGCGAGAACTGAGAATGTCCATCAGGGCGTTTAAGCCCTTCCTGCCTGCGTACTCGCGCTCGTACGGTGTGGGATCACGTCCTGTCATCGACCACTGTCAAAACATACAAAGATTTCATTATGTTAGAATTAAAAAACTCATAAACCCTAAACTATCGAACATAAAGAGCAATGCAAAAACACTTACAAAATCGGCCTCAAATGATGCCCATCCACCGCTCCCCAAGTGGTGCGAGCTCCCTGCCTCTACTCGCGCTCTGGCTGCATCCTTTTGTTGCTTCCACTTGTCGGGATTCTCGCGCGCTGCTTTCTTTGCATTCTTCCAATCTTCTTTGGCCAGCCAATCTGGCTTGTTCCACCCATTCTTGGTTGCTTTTTGCACTTTGGAACGCTTGTGTTTGCAGTATTCGCGCATTCGAATCTTCATCAGGTCTTCATTGAAGCGCTGATCCCGTGTTGGAATGGGAAACTCATCATGAAGTATGCTGATGACTCTGTTTTTTAAATCACTTGGTACTTCACTCCATTTGTTTAGTATGTAGTGTCTAAACAGCTGAGAGCAAAGACCACGCATGCGCGAGATCACCTTCTTGCCGTCATCATCCATGATGATGCCGCCACTAAAGTCGACGGAGTAAGACAAGCCCTCTGGCCGGTGACGCGTGAACCTGGGTGTCCCGGCAGGGGTCTCTAGCGGCGTGTCGATGGGGGTACGGACGTCAGGTGTCTCCACCGGCGTCTGGGCCCCGAAGCGAGGAGTAGCGAGTGGGGTGGCTCCTGGCGGAGTAGGTAGAGGTGTGTAGCTGCTAGGAACAGTCAGCCGTGCAAAACCTGGCGTAGATGGCGATGCTGTGGCTGGTGTGGGGGCGGGCAAAGAAGGGGAGGGTAAAGAGCCTCGTTGAACACGAGGCGGTGTGGAGGCATCGGTGGCGGAATCCCCACAACAACCGCCACCGCCACCACTAGGGCGCCGGTGTCTAGACGAGTGTGAAGCTCGTCTCGTCGACGCCGAAGCTTCGGAGCGCGTTGAATGCTCCGAAAGAGAGGGAGATGCGGATGGAGTAGAAACGCGCGATGATGCGCCAGAGCGATGACGCTCCACGTACCACTGTCTCTGCTGCAATGACATAGAAGAAAGAAACTCCTCATCATCCATACCTGCATTAAACAAACGAATATTTAAACTTAATATTGAATGAATAGAGTAGACAATGACACAAAGACCATTAAATACAACGCGGCTACCCTCCGGACGTGCCTTTTGACGCACATATCCCTTAAGCGTTTTCATGAAACGTTCTAAGAAGAACATCCATCTGGAATGAACTGTGCCAGCTATTTCCACCTCATCAACTATGTGAACAAGAAGATGCACCTGAATGGTTAGCATGGTAGTAGGAAAATGTTTCTCAAACATGCACACAAGCTCCGCAGCATTTAGTTTGGCAAATGGTATGGAGTCTACGTTGATCTCCTTTTGTGAGATCCATTGCACCAGCTTTGCAAGTTTGTAGATTGTGTTACGGATGTCGAGAGACAAACATCCCTCAATGGCAACCGGTAAAATAAACTGTAAAGTATGTGCAGCTGATATTAAAGTCCACATTTTATGCAATGATATTAAAGTCCACTATGAACGTACCTGACACATTTTATGCCAATCATGTGACTTCAAACCGGTAAGCTTTCCTTCTTTAGTAAAACACGTTCGGAGCGAGTGCATTATGCCAGTGGGGGTCCGCAAAGATCGAATGGTCTCTTTTACTTTGCGTTCTTGGGCTCCTATGAAAATCCATGGTGCTTTAGGGAGTTTTATTGATCCATCAGACGCTGTTTGCCGCCAATATTGCTCATTACGATCCACATTTCTAAGGTCAACTCTGGCTCCCAAAGTATCTTTCTTGCCGGTCAGATGGTCCCATAGTAGATTACCCACATTCTTGAATATGTGCATTGGATCGAGCAAGTGATTGATCATGAGTCGGGGCCAGTATGGTAACTCGTACCATAGAGATAGTCTCTTCATCCCTGGAGGCAATCCGTCATCACACATCTCCTTCTGCTCTAACCATGCTTGTGCAGACATCCTTGGTGGCTCTCTTCCCAAAAAGCCGTCGCGTAACACATGATTCTCTGGAAGATACGCTTGATGACCTTCGTAGATTTGCTTCTTCAGTGAGGGCACCCTACGTGCATTCAGTCTAGGTCCACATGTGACACATGCTCTGTATCCGCTTGTTTGAAGCCCTGCATGTATACCCATGATAATAGATCAACTATGGGAAAAAACAAGATTTACAATGTCTGAGTGAGGAGTGTCAATAGATCACCTGAGCATTCTGTTTGCCTGGGATAGTCATGCATGGTCCACATTAGAATGCCTCTGATCAAAGCATTCCGTCGTCCTGTGTGTCGGCTCATATCCACCACCTCTATGCCAATCCACAATTGTTGTAGCTCTTCCAATAGTGGACGAAGATACACATCCATATTCCCCACTTTATATCGCCCTGGCACAATCAAGCTTAGCCATAGGTGCCCCTACTTCGTAGTCAACCACGGGGGAATGTTGTAGTTGACAATGACAACGGGCCATACACTGTAAGATGTTGATCTTTGACCAAATGGATTTACCCCATCCATAGCCAGGCCTAAGCGCAAATTTCGAGTTTCCCTGGCAAAATCCGACCATGTTCCATCTATATGTTTCCGCAGGAATTCGTAGCACACCATCCGAAGATTTATTCTCCTCATGCCATGATGCTAGGGCGGCCATGGACTTACATTCGAAGAAATGCTTGATGCGAGGAAGCAGAGGAAAATGTCGCAAAACCTTTTGTGGAATTTTTGTCCCGTGGAGATCTACTCGATATCTTTCGGAATCACATTTCGGACACTTCTCCATGTCTATGTATTCCCCTCTGAAAAGAATGCAGTCATTAGGACAAGCGTGGATAGAATTGTAATCCATCCCCGTTTCACAAAATCTTTCTTGCTTCATCTCGGGAATCTGACATCACATTGTCAGCTGGTAGTATGTGCTCTTTAAGCAATCTACACAACATAAAAATACGATACAGTCATGTAAAAATCTATCAGATCATTATACATTTAGAGTTTTATTAAAGTAAACTAATTGTAATAGATCACCTGAAAAGCGCTGTGACGCTAGTGTCACTCCATCGAAACTTTGCCTGCATGTTGAGAAGAACCAGGAGTGCTTTCAATCTAGACATACGTGCTCCATTATACAATGGCGTATCGGCTTCACTTTTCATATCATCATAGATAAGCCTTTCTGAATCCATGATCGTCTCGATCATTTCATCAATCTCGAGCTCAAACATTGACTCGTTGGGAATGTGCTCTGCATGATCATCCCCCGAGCTGTCAGAGGCTACATCTTGTGGCCTCACATATGCTGCTTGACCAAAGCGCCTGCGAACACGTCTATTGGGTTGCAAGATTGCTGCTTGTTGGCCAGCGTCAGAGTCCGACGAGTTATAATTGGCAACAACTTGATCTATAATAGATGGATTGAACTCACCAAATTCGCGAACGTGCTGCAAAGAAACACGTCTTGTCTGTCGCACAGCATGCTTGCATTGATTACAAGGACATAAGAACCTTGTTGAGAGATAGGTGTTTCGGTTGGACGGTCCCACATCCTCGTCACTACTCATAATGAGGATAAAAATCTTATAACCTGGACAACAAATTTAGTATTCTATTGGCATTCTTCGTCTTATCTCTCTCTCTCTCTCTCTCTCTCTCTCTCTCTCTCTCTCTCTCTCTCTCTCTCTCTCTCTCTCTCTCTCTCTCTCTCTCTCTCTCTCTACCTCACATTCTCTAGTCATGTCCAATCCCCGAACACCTCGGTCTAGAGGTGCACGGAGATCCGAACCACCGGGTTATAATCTCGTCTTTATTGGTCAATACCTATATTTGTGGGTACAAGAAATCTATAGACCCACGTCTACATGATACTGCATGTAGTGGACAAAACCCCTTTGCCTCTTCTCTAGCTATAGCACTTCACAGCATCTTAACATCTTTTCACAGTAGATCTAACGTAAATAAGTGTAAATGTAAATAAACGTAAATCTAACTAAAAATACACCCAAATCTAATTTAACGTAAGTCTACATCTAACCTAATCTTTAACGTCTTTTGGGATAGTTTCCTATGACGTTAAAACTCTCTTCTTCTTGTGTGTGTGTGTGTGTGTGGGTAAACCTAAATAAACCTAAGTCTAATCTAATATAACATAAATCTAAATCTAACGTAAATTATGTTATATTAAAAACAAAGAACTAAACTAACAGGGATTATAAGAACCTTAAAACTGATTTAACACATAATTTTTCACATAACTCGGCAAGAGTTGGCATTCTCATCACTAAAGATGTGAGAGTTAACTTCCGACGGTGACGCTGCCTCATCTCCATCCACATCTGACGACAGCAATTGGCCCTTTAGACCGTTCTTGCTCTTGTTACTAACTTTGAAGTTGCTGTTGAATGACTAGAGGTTGTCTAGATGGTCATTGTGTTGGGGATGTAGTGACTCTTGCCGCCCTGAAGATCCACCTTCTTCCCTATCTTCTGAAGACATTTCACCAGTACTTTTGGATCAACGGAGCCCACCATGAGTGAAGGCAGAAATACCCTATATTCCATTGAGGGCTTTCTTCACCCGCTTCATGCAGGTATCGCAGTCTATGGAGACCTAAATCTAATCTAATATAACGTAAATCTAAATCTAGCGTAAATAAACGTAAATCTAATTAAAAATAAACCTAAATCTAATCTAGTTTAACTTAAATAAACCTAAATCTAATTTAACGTAAGTCTACATCTAACCTAATCTTTAACGTCTTTTAGGATAGTTTCCTATGACGTTATAACTCTCTTCTTCTTGTGTGTGTGCGCGTGTGTGGATGTGTGTGCCAATAATAAGAGATAAATGGTATAACCTTTCTATCACCCATGCCAAGTATGATAGATTGATTATGCCATTTCCCTCTTGAATAATAGGTCTTGAGTTCAACTCCTCGTCGGCTAGATCTTTAGGTCTTTTAATTTTAATTAGTTTCCTACGACGTTAAATTAGTTTTTCTCTCTTTCTCTCTCAATGTGTGTGCGTTTTTTTGGATCGTATGCATGTTTTCTCTCTCTTTTCCTCTCTCAATGTGTGCGTTTTTTGTTTATGCATGTTCTCTCTCTCTTTTCCTCTCTCAATGCGTGCGTTTTTTGTTTATGCATGCTCTCTCTCTCTTTTCCTCTCTCAATGTGTGTGTGCATTCTTTGTTTATGTATGTGTGTGTGCGCGTTTTTGTTTATGTTTGTACTCTCTCTCTCTCTCTCTCTTTCTCTCTCTCTCTCTCTCAAAAACACTATGTGTGTGTGTATGTGTGTGTGTGAGAGAGAGAGAGAGGGAGAGAGAAAGAGGGGAAGGGAACATGAGAATGAGGAGAGGGAAGGAGCATACCTGGCTCTCCTTCCTCTCCTCGTGTGTGTGTGTGTGTGTGTGTGTGTGTGTGTGTGTGTGGAGAAGAAAGAGAGAGAGAGAGAGAGAGAGAGAGAGAGAGGGAGAGCGTTACCTGCTCCTTGCTTGAGGGCGCCGAAAAACTCAGATCTGAGATCTGAGTTTTTGGGCGTGCTCTGTTATTTTTTTAGCCCAGCCGGCGTCGCTATGAGTGTCGCTCAGAGCGTCGCAAATTTACAAAGAAATTTACGACGCTCATAGCGACGCCGGGATTTTTTTTTTGAGCGTCGCTGTGTGAGCCTCTTGTAGTGGGAGAGAGGGGAGGAGAAGGAGAGAAGGGGACAGGGAGGGAGAGGGAAGAACATGGGATGAGCGAAGGGGGCAGTGGGGGAGAGGGAGAGAGAGAAGGGAGGAGGAGGAGAGAAGAGAGCAGGGAGGGAGAAGAGAGGGAGAAAGGAGGGAGGAGTAAGAGAGAACAAAGGTTTTTTTGGGGGGGGGGGGCTTTTTTTTTTTGAAAAATTGGACTTTTAGTGCTTGTAGGTTTTAAAAAAGATCAAAAAATGATTTTTTGATATGTATATATGTTGGGGGAAAGTTTTAAGTCAAAAAGAAGTAAAAATAAGTTTTTGGAAAGAAAGTCAAATTTTGGCTCTTAGTGATCCACCTTTTTGCTGATGTGGCCACACCTCTTTACTCCCTTCACTTTCAAAAATCTAGAGAGAGAAGGTGAGCTCCTAGGTCCACATCCTACATGTGTCTAAAAAAAAGGCTAATAAAGCCTACTCAAAACTAGCTTCTTGAATGCCCTTGTCCCCTTAACCTTACACAACATTACCCTTAATCCCTAAAAATTAGGATTCCTTACAAGGCCCATGCAAGGTCCATATTTCTCCTAATGTTGTTGATGTGTTTGGGTTCTCTGTGATTGAGTTTCCACTATCAATTTTGGAACCCACCTTGTCTTTGGTCCTTGTGTGACAGCCTTTGGCATTTTACTTCTTCTATAATTTGATGGACACTAGGCTTCGGTAGCCATAACTGATTGTTTTTGTTGTAGAAGACTTGATTTTGGAGTTGATGACGAAGTATCCATCTAGAGATTGTAGCAACCTTAGTTGCAATTGGCTTCTACTAGTTGTTGGTTATCATTGCTTGCCTTTGGGTAGAAGCTTGTGCTGCACGATTTCTCTTGGTTGTTCTAGATTGAGCTACACTTTTTGGTAACCATATTTGAGTGTTACCTTCATAAAATCCTTGTGCTTCGAGTAGCTTCACTGGAATCATCCGCAACTTCACTTGTTTGTGTTGGGTAGCTTCATTGAGGTCTGGACTTTGGTACCCAAACTGGTCGCATTGTTTGCTGCTTTGATGTTTTCTTTTTCCTTTTGTGGTAGTTCTTTCTCCTGGATGAGATGTTTGTCCATCGGTGGTAGCACGCCTTGTTCTTTGTAGAACTCGCTGGTTGAGATAAAAAGGTCCAGGCTGTTACTTTAGGCTTTTTGGCCCAAACATTAGTGTGTCCTTGGAAGTAGCCCTGAGAAGTAATTGACTCATTTGATGCTACCCACCCTGTCACCTTTTGTTGTTGAGGTTGAAGTTGTGCTGCATTTATCCAAACTGGATCTTTGACATGGATGTGCTCTTTGGATACTAGCACTTGGTTGACATTCTTCGGATTCTTTCTAATGCTTTGATGTGACGGAAACTTGGGTTGATAAACTTTTTTCTTTCGTTTCCATTGCATTGTCAATGGTTTGGCTCTTGATGTAGAGGCTTCACAGGAAGTTTGATGTAGGCTTGTAGAAGGTAAAGTCGTCTTGCGAGGTTGATATACTTCAATTTTAACCTTAGCTTTACCTTTTTCTGCAATGCTTGGTTGCTTCTTTTTTGCATAAAACTTGAAGTGCTTTTGGGATTTCTGATGGTGTTGTTGCTGAAGATTTTCCTTCTCGCTGAAAGAAGATATTCCTCCAGCTTTCTGTCAGGATCAGACTCTCTTTGATATGATGGGATTCAATTATGTGGAAAATATCCGTATACTCTCCGGTACTCAACTTGAGTACAGCTTCTATCATGCCAAAGCTAGAAATTGGCATTTTTGAACTTGTGTACACGATCTTCTCTAGCTCTGTGATTGGCGGCTTTCCCATCATGATCCACGTTCCATAAGTCATTAGATTCTTTGTCACTTCAGCATGTGATTTTAAGTCCTGTTTCTCTCCATATGCTAAATTTGATTGTCATAGGAGACATGCAATCTTCTTCCTTGTCCCTGTTCTTCTTTTGATCTTGCGTTTGCTGAACATTTGATGTTAAGCTTGGAAAGTTTGCTCCTTCATCTGCTTTCATTTGCACTTTTTCTGGAGTTGTCTTCTTTGAAACAACTTTTGTCGATTCTTCAGGTATGTCAATGGTGACATATTCTTGTGGTTGCTCTGCTTCCTTCGTTTTCACTTTTGCCTCATGCTCAATGATGTAGCTATCTGTCTCACCTTTTTTGCTTTCACACTCACAAACCTCATTAGCTTCCTTCAACACCTTTATCATAAACAAGGGAGTTATATCATACCCATCTTCATCGTAAAATTTAGTCAGAGTCACCTCATTCACGGAGACTTCAAGAGTCGCTAGTATTTGATCCCATCCAAAGGGTTCAAACATCTATTTCAGAAAAGGCTCTGGTACATACGCCTCATCATGTACTGACCTATCATGAATACAATCCTCTTTTTTCAAGCTGCCACCCTCAGAAGCTTCACACATCCAATTGTGAGCTTTGTTTTGCAGCCAAGCAGGTATTTCTCCTTCCTGGTCAGTTGTTGTGGAGTGTAATTCTTCCCCCAGGGTTCATTTTACATCTCTATAACTATGATCTTTGACACATATTTTTGTAGTAATTTCCTTGTGTCTTAAGTAGATATAGTCATAGCCTCAGTCTTGTACCATTTTGAGCTGACGCATGAATGGTCTGCCCAACATGATATCAAAGTTTCTGCTCTTGTCAAAATTCATTATGGTAAAGGTGTACTCATACTAAATTCCACATGAGGATACAATGATTTGTTCTAATATTCCAATCGGTTTCTCCACGTATCCATCCACTAATTGCAGTTTTATTTGAGTTTTCGTAAGAGCAAGCTTTCCCCATTTTTTCCATATTTCTTTGGTTGCAATGACAACTCCTACCACTCTATCTAGTATAGCAACCAACTTTATTCCTTTGTACTCAAGTGGTAAGGTGGTGTTTCCTTCTTCTCCTTCACGGTAGTCACCCACCTTATTTACTACTACTGGCTTTGTGTGTGGTTTCTTTGGCATGTTGTCATCCCTGTTTTCATATGCAAGTTGCACTACAAGAGGTTGTGTACTCTTGTGGCGCTTATAGCGACGGAAATACATTGGGTTTTTTAATCCCCCGGCGTCGCAAAAAGTGTCTCTAACAACGTCGATAAGAGAACGTCGCTATAGAAATCGCTACACGCGTCGCTATGAGAGTCCCTATACGCGTAGCTAAATAGCGACGCTACAGGGCCGTAAATACCGACGCTTATAGCGACGCTGCAATGCACAATGTAGCGACGCCTATAGCGATGCCTGAGATTAAATTTTTTTGGTGGCAGGGCATTGAATGCCCTGCCACCCATCAACCATATTGAATGTTTCATTGGTCAATTTACCTTTGAAAAAAAGTAGAAGGTAAATATAGACCCAAAATAGTCAGCCACAAGACAATATAATCATTAATTCCATCATCCATAGTACGTATTGTTTGAAAAATAAAGATACAAAAATGACAAGCGTGAATTGATGGAAGTAAATAAATGACAATTGTACACAGCAACAAAATCACTTGATTGTTAATCATTGCAAATGTATTAGATACAAACCATTGTCATTAGCTAAAAAATATACATGGTTTTCAAAAATACATAGTTACATGGTCTCATGATACATAAGTTAGGACAAAAAGAAACTAATGCTATCTAGCTATGGCTAAACTGACGTCGTCTAATCAGACGTCTCATCGCGTCCAAGCGGCGTATCTGTCGGATTCTGCAAAAAAAAACAATAAGATAGCTTTTTGTAAGTATAATTAAACATATAGCGAGCGACGTTTATAAAACAATACAATAAATAGAAAAGAATAAACCCTAATTACTAACCATGCCACCGCGAGAAGTTTGGATGTCTATAAGGGAGTTTAAGCCCTTCCTGCCTGCGTACTCACGCTCGTACAGAGTGGGATCACGTCCTGTAAACGACCACTGCCAAAACATACAAGGAATCCATTATGCTAGAATTTCAAATCCCATAAACCCTAAACTATCGAACATAGATGCAAAAACACTTACAAAATCGGCCTCAAATGATGCCCACCCGCCGCTCCCCAAGTGGTGCGAGCTCCCTGCCTCTACTCGCGCTGTGGCTGCCTCCTTTTGTTGCTTCCACTTGTCGGGATTCTCACGCGCTTCTTTCTTCGCATGCTTCCAATCTTCTTTGGCCAGCCAATCTGGTCTGTTCCATCCATGCTTGATTGATTTTTGCACTTCGGAACGCTTATGCTTGCAGTATTCGCGCATTCGAACCTTCATCACATCTTCATTGAAGCGGTCATCCCGTGTTGGAACGGGAAACTCGTCATGAAGCATGTTGATGACTCTGTCTTTTAATTCTTTCGGTATTTCACTCTAGGTGTTTAGTATGTAGTGTCTAAACACGTGAGAGCAAAGACTGCGCAACCAACAAAGATTATGAGTGGCCGTTCAAACATCTAGAAAGTTATTGTCGTACATTGCAAACTTACCTTGGTCGCGCAACCCCTAGAGTACTCCCACTCTTCCTCAGTCACTTCTTCACCGCATTGTTGTGTGCTTTTCAGCTGGTTGTGCAACCATCTTAAGCTCATGAATGTTGGTAGGCTCTCCAGACCCGTCGGATAGTGCATCGGTGGTCGTCTTCCCCGTCTCCACTCGATTCTTGCCCTTTGTCACCCTTGCTTTGCATCCTCATATTGTGAGATCCACTTCTGCACGACTGGATTGTGAAGCATGCAAAATCGGTTGATTTTAGCCTCTAGATCTTCCGTCATCTTCTTCTCAATACCGAGATTGCACATGACAATTCCAGATATGGGCTCATCATCAATGGTTCGTCATAGCGTGTCCTGGGCTTTATCAAATCCGTCTAGCCACTCTCCAATGTACACTAGGGACTCTGATACTAGCCAACCTTCTGCCATGCTACCCTTCGGACATGCCTTCTGACGCACATATCCCTTAATTAACACTAGGTTGGTAATGGGACACTTTTACGTCCTGTTAAGTGACCATTTTCCTTGAATTATGTCAAGAGTTTCAAAATGGTTTTTGAGGTGCTATCTGTCCAGAAAGTTGTCTCATGAGCTGAAAAAAAACTTGACATTTTTTTGGAATATCAATTCCATCTTTAACCTTGTCCTTGCATAACATTTCACAACCTAAACTGTGTGAAAAAACGGGTCCTGTTTTTGGCTTTTTTCAACTTTTTGCAACTATACCACTCTAGAATTCATGTTTGTGAGGTCTATAATGCTAGAGAACTATCTTTAGTAGTCCTCAACATGTCCTGATGCTTCTAGGGAGAAATAAATGTTAAAGTTGTAAGTTATGACCAAATTACAAAAACTGTCAAATCCTGTTTTTTAGCCAATTTTAGCTCTTCTATGATTTTTTTGGTGGCTTTCATGATATCCAAATGCAATTTTGATTTTATATGTCGCATATTGTAACATAAAGCTAATATTCCATGAGTTTTGGGGCACCTAATACCCTATTTTGCATAGTAGACGACGATGGTTGATTTTTTTAATTATAGAAGAAAACGAAACATTCTATTATATCAAGTATAGCTTTTTCAATATTGTTAGTTGCTTGTGACAACTACATGCATTTTGTAGGTAGTAACCATATCTAGTCATAAGGATCAAATTCGGCTAGATATTGAATAGTTTCTATGGGATTCTACAACTCATAATGTTGAACCCAGTTTTTTCATGTTTGTTGTATTTAGCACTTCATCTTTGTCCCCAAGATTCCCCTTGGTAAGAGATGTATTATTCTTTTGACATGCTCCATGGCTCCTTATGAACCTAAAGGACAATAGAGAACTAATAAAACATGCATATATTATTTGTATTGAGCGTGGCTATAGAAACTTTGATGATAGGTTTGCAGAATGGTAAAAATTCAACTTTTTTGTACCTATTTCTTTTGGCAAAACAAAAAATAGTGAGTGAGAAGCAATCAAATGTTCTGATCACCAACCCATTGAAGTTAACTAGGGAATTTATCTCAAGTCCTACAAAAATCCCTAATCTTATTTTTATGCAACAAAATGTAAGAAATGACTGTTTTGATGAAAATGTACTGGTCCATCAACTTTGGAGGCTTGGTGTGACCAAAAGATGAGAAATTTTACAAGTTTCTTATTTTTTCCATGTATAGTAGACCTTGAACTATAACCTCATGAAAGGATTTTACAAAATGAGAGGATCTACTATGGTTTTGGAGGTTTTTTTCAAAACCCTGAAAGGACACTTTTATGTCCTATTAGGTTACCAACCTAGTGTTAAGCGTTTTCATGAAACGTTCTAAAAAGAACATCTATCTGGAATGTACTGTGCCGGCTATTTCCACCTCATCAACTATGTGAACAAGAAGATGCACCCGAATGGTTAGCATGGTAGTAGGAAAATGTTTCTCAAACATACACACAACCTCCGCAGCGTTTAGTTTGGCAAATGGTATGGAGTCTGCGTTGATCTCCTTTTGTGAGATCCATTGTCCCAACTTCGCAAGTTTGTAGATTGTGTTACGGATGTCAAGAGACAGACATCCCTCGATGGAATCCGGTAAAATAAACCGCAAAACACGTGCAGTAATGATATTAAACCCACATATGAATTTGTTACACAATTCTCACTATGATATACTCCACTATGAACATACCTGACACATTTTATGCCAGTCGTGTGACTTCAAACCGGTAAGCTTTCCTTCTTTAGTAAAACACGTTCGGAGTGAGTGCATTACGTCAGTGGGGGTCCGCAAACATCGAATGGTCTCTTTTACTTTGCGTTCTTGGGCTCCTATGAAAATCCATGGTGCTTTAGGGAGTTTTATCGATCCATCGAACACTGTTTGAGGCCAATATTTCTCCATACGATCCACATTTCTAAGGTCAACTTTGGCTCCCAAAGTATCTTTCTTGCCGGTCAGATGGTCCCATAGTAGATTACCCACATTCTTGAATATGTGCATTGGATCGAGCAAGTGATTGATCATGAGTCGGGGCCAGTATGGTAACTCGTACCATAGAGATAGTCTCTTCATCCCTGGGGGCAATCCATCATCGCACATATCCTTCTGCTCTAACCATGCTTGTGCAGACATCCTCGGTGGCTCTCTTCCCAAAAAGCCGTCGCGTAACACATGATTCTCTGGAAGATACGCTTGATGACCTTCGTAGATTTTCTTCTTCCATGAGGGCGCCCTGCGTGCATTCAGTCTAGGTCCACATGTGACACATGCTCTATATCCGCTTGTTTGAAGCCCTGCATGTATACACATGATAATAGATCAACTTGAGAAAAAGCAAGATTTACAGTGTCTGAGTGAGGAGTGTAAATAGATCACCTGAGCATTCTGTTAGTCCGGGATAGTCATGCATGGTCCACATTAGAATGCCTCTGATCAAAGCATTCCGTCGACCTGTGTGTCGGCTCATATCCACCACCTCTATGCCAATCCACAATTGTTGTAGCTCTTCCAATAGTGGACGAAGATACACATCCATATTCTTCACTTTATATCGCCCCGACACAATCAAGCTTAGCCATAGGTGCCCCTTCTTCGTAGTCAACCACAGGGGGAATGTTGTAGTTGACGATGACAACGGGCCATACACTGTAAGATGTTGATCTTTGAACAAGTAGATTTACGCCATCCATAGCCTGGCCTAAGAGCAAATTTCGAGCTTCCTTGGCAAAATCCATCCATGTTCCATCTATATGTTTCCAGGATGCACAATCTATAGGAATCCGTAGCACACCATCCGAAGATTTATTCTCCTCATGCCATGATGCTAGGGCGGCCATGGACTTACATTCGAAGAAATGCTTGATGCGAGGAAGCAGAGGAAAATGTCGCAAAACCTTTTGCGGAATTTCTGTTCCGTGGAGATGTACTCGATATCTTTCGGAATCACATTTCGGACACTTCTCTATGTCTATCTATTCCCCTCTGAAAAGAATGCAGTCATTAGGACAAGCGTGGATCGAATTATAATCCATCCCCAAGTTTCGCAAAATCTTTCTTGCTTCCTCTCGAGAATCTGGCATCACATTATCAACTGGTAGTATGTGCTCTTTGAGCAATCTACACAACATAAAAATACGGTACAATTGTGTAAAAATCTATCAGATCATTATACATTTAGAGTTTTATTAAAGTAAACTAATTATTGTAATAGATCACCTGAAAAGCGCTATGATGCTAGTGTCACTCCATCCAAACTTTGTCTGCATGTTGAGAAGAACTAGGAGCGCTTTCAATCTAGAAACACATGCTCCATTATACAATGGCGTATCGGCTTCACTTTTCATATCATCATAGACAAGCCTTTCTGAATCCATGATCATCTCGATCATTTCATCAATTGCATGATCATCCCCCGAGCTGTCAGAGGCTACATTTTGTGGCCTCACATATGCTGCTTGACCAAAGTGCCTGCGAACAGGCCTATTGGGTTTCAAGATTGCTGCCTGTTGGCCAGCGTCAGAGTCGGACGAGTTATAATTGGTAAAAACTTGATCTATAATAGATGGATCAAACTCGCCAAATTCGCGAACGTGCTGGAAAGAAATGCTTCTTGTCTGTCGCACAGCATGCTTGCAATGGTTACAGGGACATAACATCCTCGTTCAGAGATAGGTGTTTTGGTTGGACGGCCCCACATCCTCGTCACTACTCATAATGAGGGCAAAAATCTTATAACCTGGACAAAAAAATTAATCTTCTATTCACATTCTTCATCTTCTCTCTCTCTCTCTCTCTCTCTCTCTCTCTCTCTCTCTCTCTCTCTATCTATCTCTCTCTCTCTCTTTGTTCACACTATAAACTACCTCACATTCTCTAGTCATGTCCAATCCCTGCACACCTCGGTCTAGAGGTCCACGGAGATCATAACCACTGGGTTATAATCTCGTCTTTATTGGTCAATGCCTATATTTGTGGGTACAAGAAATCTACACACCCACGTCTACCTGATACTGCTTTGTCTCCTTTGCCTCTTCTCTAGCTGTAGCATTTCACAGCATCTTAACATCTTTTCATAATAGATCTTTGTTTGTAGCATGCAGGTACGTCATTCTTGCAATGTAGCTGATGTCTGCTCAAGGCACTTAATTCTTATTCTAGATTTGACGGGATGTGGTGTGTGTGTGTGTGTGACCCTTGGAATCGTCATCTTGCGTCACTAATTTCTGTGTATGCTCAATTTGCTCTTCCATTAGCTGAACATGACGACTTATTGTATGGTAGTAGCAGTCGAACATGCAGGTGGAATTGCTGGTCCGCATGGACTGTCGAGGCTGTGAGCGCAATAAATTTTCTCGCCATTTCTTCTAACCTTATCGTAAACGATTTCCTCGTCATTTCTTCTAACCTTAATTAAATAACCTAAATCTAATTTAATATAACATATATAAATCTAAATTAATAAACCTAAATCTAATCTAATATAACGTAAATAAACCTAAATCTAATCTAACGTAAATCTAACTAAAAATGAACCTAAATCTAATCTAATCTAATTTAAATAAACCTAGATCTAATTTAACGTAATTAAGTCTACTAAAACCCTAATCTTTAACGTCTTTTGGGATAGTTTCCTACAGCGTTCAAACTCTCTTCTTCTTGTGTGTGTGTGTGTGTGTGTGCCAATAAAAAGAGAAAAATGGTATAACCTTTCTATCACTCGAGTGTGGTAGATTGGTTATGCCATTTTCCTCTTGAATAACAAGTCTTGGTTTCAACTCCTCGTCGGCTAGATTTTTAGGTCTCTTTAATAAGTTTCCTACGACGTTAAATTAAACTCTCTTCTTCTCGAGTGTGTGTGCACGCCAATAAAAATAGGAGAAAAATGGTATAATTATTCTATCACCGAAGTGTGATAGATTGGTTATGCCATTTTCCTTATGAATAACATGTCTTGAGTTCAACTCCTGTCGACTAGATCTTTACGGTCTCTTGGGATACTTTCCTACGATGTTAAAACTCTCTTCTTCTTCTTCTTTTATCTCTCTCTCTCTTTGTTTTATATATATCTCTCTCTTTCTCTCTTTTCCTCTCTCAATGTGTGTGCATTCTTTGATTATGCATGTGTGTGTGCGGGTTTTTGGTTTATGCATGCTCTCTCTCTCTTTTCCTCTCTCAATGTGTGTGTGCTTTCTTTGATTATGCATGTGTGTGTGCACATTTTTGGATTATGCAAGCTCTCTCTCTTTTCCTCTCTCAATGTGTGTGTGCTTTCTTTGTGTATGCATGTGTGTGTGCGTTTTTTATTTATGCTTGTGCTCTCTCTCTCTCTCTCTCTCTCTCTCTCTCTCTCTCTCTCTCTCTCTCTCAAAAACACAATGTGTGTGTGTGTGTGTGTGTGAGTGAGTGAAAGAGAGGGAGAGAGAAAGAGGGGAAGGGACCATGAGAGTGAGGAGAGGGAAGGAGCATACTTGGCTCTCCTTCCTCTCCTAGTGTGTGTGTGTGTGTGTGAGAGAGAGAGAGAGAGAGAAGGAGAGAGAAAGAGGGGAAGGGAACATGAGAGTGAGGAGAGGGAAGGAGCATACCTGGCTCTCCTTCCTCTCCTCGTGTGTGTGTGTGTGTGTGTGGAGAAGAAAGAGAGAGAGAGAGAGAGAGAGAGAGAGAGAGAGAGGGAGAGCGTTACCTTGCTTGCTTGAGTGCGCGTTGAAAACTCAGATATGAGATCTGAGTTTTCGGACGCCCTCGGTTTTTTTTTTAGCCCTGCCGGCGTCGCTATTACCATCGCTATTGGCGTCGCTATGTTACTCTTGACATAGCGACGGTAATAGCGACGCCGGCAATTTTCATATTTCAGTGTCACAGTATGAGCGTCGCTAATGTTAAGCATGGCTTGTAGTGGTTGGTCATGTGAAGGGATTTTCAAGCCCATCTTTTCTAGGTTTTTGCCCATTTGGCCCATAGATGCGGTCTAACTTTTTGTAGCTCTGAGAGATAATGTGTGCATTGTATAGGAGAAGACATCAATTCATGCAAGCTCTTGGTATCCATTATTTTTGGTGTGTCTTTCCAATGAGAAGGTACCACTTTAACCTCCAATTTTGTTTTGAGTTCTCCTATGAAAGATGGCAAAGTCTTTAGAGAGCGTGGTTTACTCTCTTCAGATGAGACAGACCTAACATCACCATATAGAGATCTTATATAGCCCCCAGGAAGAATTCATGATCCATGCTTATCTCAGGGATAGGTGCTTACTAGAAAGTAGCACTACCATCTTTTTTATTTTTGATCGATTTCCACAAGAATTGTGGCCATGGTTCTTCTACCGCCGGAATAGGCATTACTGAGCTAGTTTGATGCCCATTCTAGAGAAGAATTCCCTTGATTCATCAGCATCCAATTCTCCTCTATCTGCAGTTATCTTTCCCACACACCCATAGAAACAGATCAGATCTTCAAGAAGAAATTTACATACAGCTTCTGTAATCTTTGTCCTCAATGCATGCCCTTCAACCTGATTAGAAAAATCTTCTCTTGCAAGCACCAAATACCTCATTTGCCAAAGTCCCAAAGGCATTGTGACCAAGTCCACAACCCATTTGTAATGCATAGTTAATGGATAAGTAGGATGTAGTCCATCACGATGCCGTACATTTGAATATATTTGGCATGTCACACAAGACTCCACAAACTCAGCCACATCATTATACATCCCTTTCCACCAATACCTTTGTTTTACCTTGGCAAATGTTGCCCATACACCTCGATGTCCTACCCATAAACTCTCATGGAACTCCTTGATGATTTGTTGTTGAGTAACCTTATTGCATACTACCCGCAATGGTGTTCCAATTCTTTGTTTAGGATGTTTCCATAAGTAACCATCATTCAAGAACTATCCATATGCTTTTCTTCTTATCCTCTTAAATTCCTGCTCAGTCCAATCATCTTGCTTCTGCAGAGTACTTAAGTAGCAACCTATCAAGAGCCATTCATCCTCATATAGTTCCTCTGAAAAGGACTCAAGTGAAGACACAAAACATGTATGACTTCTCTTTGCATGATCAATAGTGTAAAACTTTGTGCCTACATCATCTGCCTCAATAATCATGTCCTGTTCATCTTCATACCTTGCCCTAGATAGCATATCTGCCATTGGATTGTCTTTTCCTACAATATGCTTGAATTCAGGATTCAAAGACTTTATGTAGGCTATCCATTGCAGGATTGCAATATCAAGAGTCGAACAATTTGTGATCATTGCAAGAACAGGTAAGCAATCAGTTTCCACAACCACTGATGCCCCTATCAAGTACTCCTTGTCAAACCTCAATGCTGTAACCACCCCCCATAGTTCCCTTTTTACTTGTGCATAGTCTCGTTGGCGAGAACTCAGAATCTTGGCTCCAAATCTCATCACATACCTTTTTCCCTCATCATCATCTTGCCCTACTGCCCATCCTATCCCTGTAGGACTTGTGTCCACTATCACAATGACAGGTCTCTCACATGCATAGTCTACCTTTCTCAAGGTTGGCGATGAAAGAAGTAGCTTGCTTAGCTTTCTCATGGCTTTTTTGTGCCCTTCTTTCCATCAAAACTTCTGATTCTTTCTCAACAACCTATAAAGGGGATCTGCTACATGTCCATAATGTGGTATCCAAATAAGATAGAAGACGCAAGCACCAAGAAATATTTGAACTTTAGTTACATTTGTACATGTTTCTTTCCTGTTTTTGATTGCATCCTTCTTTTTTGGACAAGGTCTTCTACCATAAGGACCACACATATGCCCCACAATCAACACTTCATTGACACCAAATACAGATTTTTGCCCTGACAGGGTAAGATTAACTTCTTCTAGCTCTCACAAAATATTCTCACAATCTTTGATATGGTCTGCAAATAACTTATGGCACCCCCTTGAATCCATAGCTTCATCTTTATCTTTGTCTTCACATCCTTTGATGGGCACATCATCAAGAAATGGCATTGTGACTTGAGGCATGAAGTCACATAGAACCTTGTTCATTCCATTCATCATATGTGCAACGGAATTTGTTGCTCCTTGAGGTAAGGTACACATACTTACTAGTCCCAAAGGTGTTTTCATAGTTGTCAGATCTCTACTCTCAACATCTAGCTGAAATTGATCGTACCCTGAATAGAGATCTCCCATTGAGTAAATTGACCTTCCTGCAAACGCCTCTGTAAATTCATCCACTATAGGTCCTATACCCATGTTCCTGATGGTAACCTTGTTTACAGGTTGCATATCTTGTATGAACCACAAAGCTCCATTCTTCTTAGGCACAATGAACCACCTGTTTGAATATGGCGCACAAGAAGGCTCCAAGATACCCATGCTAATCTTTTCATTGAGTAGTTCTATTAACTTTGTCAAATGTTCTTTCGGAACCAGAATTGGGCGTAGATTCCAAGGTACATGAGGAATAGTGAAGATTACCATAGGTGCAACAACATCAGGATCAACAAACCCTATCTCATATGGCTGGAAAGCAAAAGCCTTACCATGTCTTGAAAGCATTTCTTTAAAACTCTTCTTCTCTTCTTCTATTAAAAACTCTTCACAGCCAACTTTTGTCTCTTTTAGGGATTCCATTTTGAGCTTGTGTCCAGTTATTTTTGGATACCTGAGACTCGACTACAAAGAAGCTTGCTCTAGCTTTTTCTTGCAATCTGATGGTAAAGGTAAGGCCACTGGTCTCACTTTCTTTGCCACCGTTGTGTACTTGGTCTCCACACGCGCTTCCGGTCCTTCATCAGCATTGAAATCTTTTTTATCTTCAAAAACCTCAATCACATCATACATTTCCATAGAGCATACTTCCACAATGTGGGTTCCATCTTGCATGCTAGAAACTATTATAGCTTCAAGCTCAAGCATAGTATCTACATGAGAAACTTGTTCAAAGAAACCTGAAATGTATTCACTATCCTCTATGAAACCATTTTCTTTCATGTATTTCTATACACTATATACATATTGTCGCGCACTTCTTCTCATATCCTCAAGATTCGTAAAACATACTGACCCATGACCAATTAATCCCTGGAAACCTATAGAAAAAGCTTCTTCTCGCTTTGGGTCAGACGAGAATCTTTTTCTTCTTGTACCATTGCAATCCCGCTTCACAAGTCTACATGGCCAAAACACCTTGTCTCCCTGTACTCTTTGAACTCTTTGTTCGCTTTTGGTAGAGGATACTCACGAAGACTATTGCAGTTCCTCTCGTGATTCACACACACAGTCAAAAATTGCACAGCTCGCTTCTCATCTCTGCTCTTTACCCTAGCATAAGCAAAACCATCATCCAATACCTTTTTTTCCATGCAAACGGCTGTGATGTATGGATGCCCAAGGATAAGAGGATAAGTAGACATCTCTTGCACAAAGAAATTTTTCTCATCTTCACATTACCAATCGTCACTTTCGCATTTGGACAAGCCCCATACAGCTCTCTTGATGAGTTATTTTCAACTCTAATCATCCACCCATGGTCTATGTCTATCGGCCACTTACCCTTCATGTAAAGATTCTTGGACATAAGATTGATCTCAGAGCCATGATCTATCACTGCAACATATGGCTTCTCAAGATCACCCACCTTGACTAAGGTTTCTCTTGTAGCTCTTGCCCAATGACTTTTGGAGTAGTGTCTTTTATAGGAGGCTTCATCATCATCTGCAAATCTAGCATGTGCATCTCTTTGAGAAGAATAGAAGCATCCTACCACATTTTCATCACAATCACTCTCTTGGACATGTATTCCATGTGCCGGGCATGTGCCTTATGTGATTCCCCTTTAACTTCAGACTGTGGAGGAATAGACTCAGTGAGAGTTTGCCTCTTTCTTTTTATGATATCTATGATTTCTTCATGAAACTCCCGTTTAGCAATGCCAAGAACCTCACCCAAGGTAAAATCAACTTTGCTATTCAAAATCCTTTCCTCCAATACCTTCTTTAAGTTTGTGGTAGCTTCAATGTCAGATTGTAGTTTGTATGCAGGGACTTTTGCCTTAGCTTTTCCTTGCTCTTTCTTCTTTCCTGTAGATGCCTCCTCCATATGAATCTCAGGAGTAGGAGGCACATGTGGTGGAGCCTCATAAGAAGGGCCTGGATCCTTTCTTCCATCAGCTCTTGTAACCCTCTTTGAAGTAGAAGGACTTGCATCTCCATTATCACATCTGCACTTCTCTTCCACAATTTCTTCATTGTTATAGCATTTTTCAAGATAGGCTCCACAGGGTCATCCCAACCTGTTGGATGGCGTATGCAATCACCGGCTTCATGTAATACCTATTTAGTTACCTTCCCTTTTTTGGCTGAGGTTACTGCATATGGCCACAAGCTATCAACCTCCTCAAAATCATATGGAGTATACTTTAACACTTTCTTTGGAACTAGCTCTATCTTTGCCCCATAGGTAGCAACCTCCACTGCAGAAATAGCATGACTAATTGCCATATCCTTCACTAACTTCTGCATACCTCCTTTTCCAAAGTTAGTTCCTAATGGCATAATTGTTTCCTGCAGATGGATCTTGCCATCCTTAAAAACTACAAGATCTCTTTTTAAGGCATCACTAAAGCTATCACAATTCCTTCTGCCATGTCTGTGCCATCACACCATATGCATCTGTGCACAAATCCTTCTTTTCTTTGGGATTTTTGTCCTACAGCAGGTTGTCCTTTCTCTTCAAGCCTTGTTAGCTTTAACTTCATTTCTCATGTGCCCTTAACAAGCTAATCAAGCATTGAAATATTACCTTTTGAACTCACAACAATAGGCTTTGGTGGAGTCTCTGACATGCTAGGAGGAGAGGTAGTACCATTCACCACCATCTTGTCCCTACGACGTTGCCTCTTAGCAAGCAATGAGGACTACGTCTTTAACCTCTTTCCACTCAACCTTTAGACCCTGTTCTGTATTATTGTCTTCAAGGAGTAGCTCTAGATTTTCTTGGAGCTCATGACATGCAGCTTGAAGGAACAATTCGGTCTTTTCACTATCCAAAGTAGCCCGCTCTGTTCCTGTCAGTTGAGCATAGCGCCGCTCAAACTTTCTCAGCAGTTTGGTGATGGAAAGTCCTTCTTTTGGCTTTGAAACCCATTCCAAGAAGGTCCTTTTTGTAACATTTTCAGATTCCTCCATGAAGTATTACTCCTTTAGGGCTAATTTGAATTTCTCCCAGCCTTCTCCATGCTCCTCCCTAATTCCCCTTACATGGTCTCTAATCTCAGGGACCACAACAAGCTTAAAACTACGAATCATGTCCACCTCTAGAACCCGTTGTAGCTCCATCTCATTTACATAACCACGAAGAAAATTTGTGACATCTTTCCCTTCAAATTAGTCCATGTTGTTCAGAATAGCTTGAAGGGCTTTTGTTGCTGACACCTCCCTTCTTTTTGCATCCTGTTGTTGTTGCATAAACATTGTGAATGCTTGAAACATTTCATTGTGCCTTGATCAAAACACATGCCTTGTTGCTCTTGTTGATGCATATCTTTAATTACTTGTAATTAAACCTTTCAAAACAAGTTTTGAACCCCACCCCAGCTGCTTCGTGCCAGGTTCACCACCAGAAATGTTGGAATGTGTGTGGTCTAGCTAGGAAGGTGCAAAACCTTTGGCTTTGAGAGTTCGTGATGAGAATCACAAACACTTTGTGAAAAAGCGTTTGTGGAGAATCACCAACCCTCTTTCTAAGGGTGACAGAAAATCTAAGAGCGTTCGTGATAGCAAGTCGCAAACCCTCTTCCCTATCGTGCTTGGAGTCTGCTTGTTTTCATAGTCGAGATTATGATGAGAGGATCACCAAATCACATTCAATTACACTTTACAAGACCATTTAAAAACACTAAGTTTCAGCCATGAAACCTAAATGCTCATACAAGCACAATTCTCAATCAAATCCCAAACCTCTTTCATGGTATCATGTAGCCTCGCCCCCAATTAGATAGTCGTAACATCAAACAGTTGAAAGGAATGCTCGAGCTTCCACCTTCACGACCACCATTTTATGATTTTGCAGAGATTTATGATCCTATAAAGTGAAGCCCAAACACCATTTTGATAAGGGGAAACCCTAATTCACTCCCTCACAAGCTCAGATACAAGATTGCGAAGAGGCGGGACTGCAACACACATAGATTGGGCAACCATGGAAGCTATTACACAGTAGTGAAAAATTACTGGTCTTTCCTATAAAAAGCAGCCCTCTCTCTCTTACCCGCGGAATTTTCAGCTGATGTGTCAATTTTTGGGCCATTTTTCCACTTTGGACCAAGACTAGGTCATTTTCATGTCATTTTTGACCAAAAAAAATGCCATTTTTGATGTGAAAAATCCCAAACGGAGTCAGAAAACTCCCAAAATTTGTGGGATCACTTGGATAATCATAAAAATCATAGATATGCATCATTTCTCATCAATATATCATTTTGGGTCACTTTCTATGCAATCTTGCAACGACGTCTATTAGCTGCTATTTTTGGCAGTTTTTGCTTGCATCAGTCTTTATAGGCGAAATGAGTATGCCACCATGAAACACTTGGCTATATATGTACATTGTAAAACCAAATAAGGCATCTTATCAAGTGAAAAAGCACGCAAATGCATCACATATAGGGCCATGACTCCCCAGATAGGTATATACATGATAATGACCGCAGTAGATGCTTCAACATATATCACAGTATGCACATGATTGCTTTTATTTGTATACATCGAGAAGTGTCAAGAGTGAGGTGAATTTTTTTATTTCACACTATGTACGTGCCACGGCACAACACCATAGCCCACAATTGGTACTTGGAAATACACTTCATAATTATTCCTTGTACCTGTTTTGTGTGTGTGTGTGTGTGTGTGTGTGTGTGTGTGTGTGTGTGTGTGTGTGTGTGTGTGTGTGTGTGTGTGTGTGTGTGAGAGAGAGAGAGAGAGAGAGGTGTGAGCAAACACTTGATATTAAGATTAAACTAGTCAAAAAAGTTACATTGTGTTGAGCAGGGATTTCATTGACGTAATCACCATCGTGTGATTACGTTAATAACTCTAGTATTTATACAAGAAAACCACGTGATCACGTTAATTATTAATGTGATCTTGATGGTGACCTGCAGAAACCAATAGAGCCGTTAGGCCTGTTGGGCTTTACCATTTTCCTGGTGGGCCCTTGCGAGCTATAGGGTTTTCCCAGCGGGCCTGCCGGGAAAATGAAAAAGCCCGGCGGGCCCGACTGTATATAGTAAACCTCTTCTTACTTTGGCATTTTAACTAGGCAAATTCCTGGGGAGTGCATCCAAGCGCCACGTATAGTCATCTCCTTGTGAATTGACCTAAGGTTACAGAGTCACAGGTCCTTTTTTTGGGCCGAACGTGATTCTTAATTTGGCACCACTTTTGAAAATATTTAAACCCTTCACCGAACATAAAGATACTAAACCAAAACAATTGAGAATTTGGAGAGTTGTGCTCATTGTGACGAAGCCATTGGTCCATAAAAGTGTTGTAGTTGGTTTTAGAAGATGAGCATATTTAAATAACGAGTTGATAGTCAAGGGTCGGATGCCCTGTACTAGTGTACTGGGTATATAAAGATCCTTGAATTCTTGCATTTTTCACCATCATAGATTTGAATTGATATACATTTTCACTGCACAATATGAGAGCTATAATCCTTAATTGGGTGAAATTAGCTTTTATATATTGAATTGGATGCATAAGGGGGCTACAATCCTTGATTGGGTACAAGTAGTCCTCAATTGTGTAATTGTATTGAAGATTTTATTGCCTTGTTCTATGCATGGTTTATATAAGGAGTGAATTATGTATTATAATTAAAAGATTGCTAGTGCATGAGATGGTCAACCATCGACATTATTTTTTTCATGTGTGTTTTGCAAATAATTATCATCATATCAATGTAAATGTTGATGATTCTTTGTAGCATGTGAAAATAGTTGTGACTTATTGTTTTCAGATCGTAGAGGATATATAACTAATCATTATATTTATAATAGCATTGACAAGTTCATATTATTTTTGTATCCATAATGCCATAGAGAGTGCATTGCAATGTGTATGTTCTCTCAGAACATGTGTGGTCGATATGTGGAATTGACTAGAGTGCATTGCAAATCTCATATTGTGTAGATTTGATTGCTTTCTTAGTGATTGTTTTTCTAATATATATTGAAAAGTTTTTTTATTTATTTTGAATGAACATCTAGTTCTTATGTCTGCAGTATTAAATTGAAAGCAATGGAGAAAAATGTTGGCACAAGTGATACAAAGAAGGCAAAGAATTAAAAAGCCCCTACAAACATGGGTTTTAAATCTCAAATCAAAAAGATTGTAGAAGTTTTTTTGGAGAATGAGAAATACTCAAAATTGTCAGATTTATTGAAGCGAATGATGGATGGAAGTAAAGTGATCATATTTATGGAAACAAAAAGAGGTTGTGATCAAGTTACTAGACAACTTCCAATGGATGAATTTGCAGCTTTATCTATCCATGATGATAAGTGTAAAGCTGAACGAGATTGGCTTCTTTTTTAATTTAGATCTAGCGATAGCCCTATAGTGACAACAATAGATGTTGCAACTCGGGGTTTGGATGTGAAGGACATAAATCACAAGAAAGAAAAACAACAACAAAGACCGCACCGACATTGACAATGAGGTCATGTCAGAGAGGACATGAATTCGGAGGGGGGGACTGTTGACCCATGGGTCAACAACACAACATAACTCAATTTTCATACCAAAGTCTTATTTTTTGATAATTATGATATGATGTGGATTATGGTTAAAAACATCATTTATAATGAGTAGTTATTCTAGTTATAGAAGCCGGGGTGCAATGGCACTTCCAGATTGTAAATACAAAGCCATTTGACCCCTTGAACTCTATTTTGATTTAACCTATGGTAAACTCAATATATAAGGTACCTAGGTCATTTTGTAAAGAGAACTTAATCATAATCAAAGTTTTAAGTTGTCATTGACTGTGTGTGAGAGAGAAAGAGAGAGAGTGTGAGCTTCATCCTAATGCTACTTCTTGTCTCCTCATCACATTGGAGATTCAGCCGCACCATCACAATTGGCTCGGAGAGAGCTACACAACAATGCCAAGCATTCCTCGCAAACCGGAGCACGTGTGCTAAGCATCTACAAGATTTTTGTTGTTGTAAGTGTATCAAATGATGTCTGTTATTTGCGTGCAAGTAGTCATTATAATTGTGGCGACACTAGGTAGCTCCACAAAAAAGATAGTCATTGATCTCTCTCTCTCTCTCTCTCTCTCTCTCTCTCTCTCTCTCTCTCTCTCTCTCACACACACACACACACACACACACACACACACGACTCCCTCTCTCCTCTCGACGTACCTACAAAGATGGTCATCTCTCTCTCTCTCTCTCTCTCTCTCTCTCTCTCTCTCTCTCTCTCTCTCTCTCTCTCTCTCTCTATGTGTGTGTGTGTGTGTGTGTGTGTGTGGCTCAACAAAAAACACCCAACTTGCCTGATTAGGGCCCTCTATGATATTAAGCTGCAGCCCACGGGGCTTTAGGGTTTTCCTGGCGGGCGGTAGGGAAAATGCAAAAGCCCGACAGGGCCTGTAGGGAAAATGCATAAGCCCGGCAGGGCCCGACGAGAAAATGAAAAATCCCGGCGGGCTTTTTGTGGGTTTCCAGGTTGCTCTGAACCGGCTTCTTTGTGATCATGTTAACTGCGATTATGTCAATATCTCAACAAGACCTTGTGATCACACAAATTTTTTGGTTATTACGTAAATATTAAATCCTTGTTGTTGAGGCCATTCAGGCTAGATCACATGGGCATGATTTGAATACGGCCAGAAAAATCTCCATTAAAAAAATGCTTCTCCTTTTGTTGCATTACTCTTCGTCTGCCCAGCAAGAAATAAGAGTTTACGGAGTCAATGCTGGCAGCATCCTCCACTATGTCATGTCGAAGCTGCAAAATATTGCATTGTTGCCTTATTGTAATTATTGTCATAAGATTTAGGTCTTTGTCCACCACTTCCATGTCTATGACAGCATTGTTTGCCAAACTAGCTACCTCTTCATCCATAGGCACATAGCAACCTTCAACAAGGTGAGAAAGCTTGTACCAAAAGGAGATTATTAGTGTCTGTGTCGCAAGCATATACTTGAGAATGAAAGTGTCAAGAGAAATCTCGCAACATATGCCATTTGTTTCTTTCACATACCGCCCTCGACCAAGAAGCTTATCACACAAGAGGGAATCAAATGGTTTGTAGAGCAGCATAGTTTTAGCAACATGTACATTGCAGGTATGAAATAACTCAACAAAGAGATCAACAGGATAGAAATTTACAAGTTTCACCAATTTAGTGGGTATAGAGTTTCGGAGAGACCTTTGAACATCCCTATAGATCCTGCTCCTCAATGCCTCACTCATTGTTGTGTCGGGAACGGAGTTTGAGTTGGTTGGTAGTGAAACCTTCACCAACACTCCTCTTTGATTCCTTTGATTGAGTTGGTAGAAATGATCATAGAAGAAAATACCCTCGTTTGTAAGCATACTGTAAGACCCCAATACGAGCATGGGTCATAGAGATGAGACCTATAATGCACTCCAGTGGCTCTCATTCCTCATATGAGGAAGGATAAACATCTGTGAATGTAAAAGAATAGAAATAAATACAAACATCTGTATAACCTAATTAAATATTTCTAATAAGAGAAAAAAAAAACAGATTCACATTTGAAATGTAAGATAACATCTATAGAGGAGTGCTAAATAATTCACTCACATTTGCACCGTGGATTATGCACCATGGAGACATCACCGCCGTAAGAAATCACATCAGAGTGAGTGAAAACATGTTGAACCAAGACCTCTTTCACAGTCTTCTTACCAACCTTGACTTTGAAATCTAGAACACTTGTTTTCCATGCAGAACGAAACATATTTGTTGCCTTCGAGCTTTTTCTCCTTCTTGGCTGCATAAGAACCCAAGAACCTTTGCTTATCCTCTGGTCTTGCCACCTATTATCTGTAGTAAGAGAGTTTGAGATTGAGATAGTGCTTATGCTACTACATGGTCTTCTTGGCACACTAATGGTGAGGTTAGTTGGGGATAGTGTAGAGCAGCCTCTAGAACTTCTTGGGTGGGAAGAAGACGAAGCCATAGCTATAATGGAGGGAGAATGAGTTTTGAAATCCTTTCACAAAGGGAGTAGATATATTTTAATAAAGGGAGAGAGTTAGCTATCAATCAGTAATTAGGTCTCAGCAATTTGACGGCTACTGGCAGTGGTCCCTACTCAGTGAGACGAGGAAGCTACCTCACAAAAATGGGACAAATCTCAATATTTTAAAATTCTTTCTTTCATTTTCGTGATATTTTCCATGCATTTCTACGTTACGTAAGGTTGCCGCTCATTGGTTGCACCTTCTTTTCTCTCTCTACAATAAGGCCCTCCAAATGACCTTCAAAATTTCCTAATGGAAAAATACACATAGAAACAAAACTAGTTTTTTTGGATTTTTGTTGGGGTGGAGTTACACCAAAAATAAGAGAAGCTTGTATGCAAAATGATAATAAAATTTGTGGTAATGGTGAGTCAGTGTACATAGCATACATAGACAAATAACACACACCTAGGTAGAAATATTAAAATAAATACCAGAATAATTATTAAAAATCTTTATATTTAGGCCCTATATACAATGAAATATTTACACACGAAGAGGCCATAATATAATTTTCTTTTTTATTTATTTATGTTCAACTAGCCCAGTGACTAGCTAATTGAGGGTTTTTTTTAAAGATATGAGAAAAGTCCCCTAAATCACACACGCCTATGTACACTGAAAGAGTGAGGATAACCACAGTGTTTGAGTGATTTGATAGGGTGAGGTAGCTTACTATGGCAATTTTGAATAGCCATAAAATGGCTATCAATACTTCCTTTAAGGGAGGTTCCCTTGCCACAGGTTCTTGAGAGGGACCCAGATCCTTTCTTCCTCCACCTCTAGTAGCCCTATTTGAGGGACCTTTATCCCTATTTTCTCTCTTGCATTTTTCTTCAACAAGTGCCTTGTTGCCTCAACACTTTGCAATGTAGGCATGCACTCACAAGGCATCTAGAGGTTCATTCTACCCAGTCTCAAGATGGATACAATCTCCTGCTTCATGTAAGATTTCTTTAGTCAAATTTTCCTTCATAACTAACTCCATCACAGATGGCCAGACATCTTCACCATCCTCACTCACGTCTTCAATAGATTTTGATCCTTTGAGCATGAATTGACCAGCCTTTAAGCCAAATGCTATTGCTTTAACCATTGAGATAGCATGACTGGTTTCCATGTCCTCAACTAGATTTTTCATCCCTCCTTTGCCAACTTTGGCAAAGGAGGGATTCCCTATTTCACTAAGATGTATCTTTCCTTATTTGAAGAAGACAAGATTTTTACCCAAGGCATCTTTGAAGCTTTCATAGTCCCTTCTTGAATTGTTTGGGCTATCACACCATATATAAATTATATACAAACCCCTCTCTGTTTTGAGGCCTTTGACTTGATGAGCCTGTCTAGATGTTTGCCCTTTTTCTTCAAGCCTTGCTAGCTTTAATTTCAGCTCATGTATGCCCTTCACGGTTCTTCAAGAATAGATCCATCATCCTTAGAAGCTACAATAGTAGGTTTTGGCTGCTTCTCAGTAATGGCAAAAATTCGGAGCACCATTGTTCACCACCATCTTTTCTCTTCTATGTTGCCTTTTTGCCAACAAGGAGACTGCATCTTGTACTTCATTTCACCTTGTCTTCAAACCTTGCTCTGTATCTTTGTCTTCCAAGAGAAGCTCTGACTTTTCTTCGATTTCTTTGCCCACTCTTGTAGGAAAAGTTCATTCTCCCTATCCAAGCAAGCTTGTTCAGTTTGTCATAGTTGAGCATAGCGTCACTCAAACTCTTTAAGAAGCTCTGTAGCAGAAATCCCTTCTTTAGGCTTTGCAACCCAATCTAGGAAAGTTATTTTGGTCACCCTCTGAGAGTCCTCCATGAAGTAGTATGCAATTTTGCAATGGTGCCTCTTAGTTGCTATTTTTGGCAGTGTTTGCTCGCATCAGTCTTTATAGGCGATATGAGTGTGCCACCATGAAACACTTGGAATATGTCCATTGTCAAACCAAATTAGAAATATTATCAAGTGGGAAAGAATGCAAAGATGCCACATATAGGGCCACAATTCCCCTGGGGTCTTTCCCAAGACAAGAATTGGTGGATACACAGACTCCAACAAGTGTGGACCTATCATTGCTCGTATAGACACAAAGTATTCCTATGGAGAGTGCTTACAAGATCTATGCCTATTACGGAAATATTTTTCATGAAGAATGTAATTCAAGGCAAATGTATGTGCTACGACATGACAATGCGATGTTCTTGCCAATACTTGAGATAGACTTAGGAAACATAGAGCCTCTATTTGATGATGAGTCCCAAGATACACATACTCATCCAACACTGATAGAGTTGCATAGACTTGAGCATACATAGATATATGTTGAAAATTGTGGATTTAGGTATATACGAGAGTCTAGCACACCTTCCAAGTCACCTCCAGCTGTGAGCTCATACTAATGTTCGACTGAGATCCTCGAGAGAGAGTATGTAGAGGCGTTGATCATGCCATCTATGTGCTCACCGTAGGATTGCGATATACACTGTGACCACTACTAGGCGCAACATGCTATAGAGCTAGACTACCTACAACAACTCCCAACCACTCAGATCATAGATCACCTCCTAGATTGATGAGTGATTATGTTCCTTTGAGAGGGATTCCTAGGATTATGCTACCAGATGTAATTCTAGAGCCTAGCCTACCACACAAAGTGAGCCTCATCATTATGAGACTGTAGTATAGTGACACACCATTGAGTGGTTTACCTACATAGTAGCCACATCATATAGATGTTGCCCCCATAGGGCCATCTGTTCTTGCAGAGACATGACCACATTCCCCAATCATAGAGCGGACAAATATGACTTGTGAGATTTTGTTCCAATAGGTTCCTAAAGACCACATTGACAAGACCATTGTGGAGGCCACATGAGAGATATCAGTGCCACTAGAGCCTAGTTTGGTCCCTATACCCCAGTGTAGTGCTACTTTAGCACAGCACACAAGGGATTGTAGCCGCAGATCCACTCATAGAGCCTATCATAGGACTAGACATTTTTATGTTCCTTGTAGAGATCTTCATGATAGGTGTTTGTCTAGTGATGACACATTTGTGTGAATAGCAAGCCATAGAGCACATGAGGGTGCAATACAGGGATATCTAGCTTCTAGATGGTCACTAGAGGCAAAAGGATTTTATGAGGAACATAAAGCAGAGCACTTCACATGTTGGCATGCTTACCTCAGCCACTCCCCTAACACACACACAGGTCAGCCCTCAATACCACTCTACCCTTACATGCCTGATGTGGGTTTGGGCATGTGAGAGCTTTTGATAGGCCTATGGACCACACTGGGAGGCAACTCAAAGTGCTACATTTGCCTTGACTTGTTTGACGATGGAGGATTTTACACTTTGGGTTGTGGCCACCGCTTCTACCTATTGCCTCATCAACAACATGTGCATGCGTTCATATTGTTCAATGTGCCACTTGGGCATTGATGACCTTTTTCCACCACGAGACTAGACAGTAGACCTTCTTACTCACCGGCGAGTACTTTTTGCAGATCTCTGAGAGGTGCAGGAGGGTACTCACTCACAGTTGATCTCACAAGTATATGCAGATCTATGGATTTGGGAGATGGGACAATAGGCCCATCGCACATTAGCTGACCAAGAGCTAGCACTCACCAGGATTTAGTTCCAACATGATAGAGCTTGAGTAGAGGCAGGAGAGTCTTCAGCTACATAGGTAAGGCCCATGCTTAGCAAATTGCAACACTTGGTAGTGAGTGCACCATAGCATAGAGAGTAGTGCAGCCCCTTCATGCTAGGGTGAAGCATGCACTGTACATAGATAATGAAGCTTTAGAATCCGATTCAGATTGATTTACTTGTACATATTTTAGTGTTTGTTTCATTTTATCTATGGTTGTAATCATCATGCTCTACAGTTTGCAGTCCATTTGTATCATACCTTTCCACCATGTATCTTTATGATTATATTTGCCATGTTCTATTTTATGCAGTCCACTTGTACCACACCTTTGTATAGTGTGTCTTTATTGGTCTACTTTCCATGTTCTACTTGATGCAATCCATTTTTACGATACCTTTGTACGATGTATCTTTATGATTGTAGTCACCATGTTCTAGGATTTGTACTCCACTTGTACCACCATGTGTCGTTATGACCTAGTCACCATGTTTTAATTTATGCAATCCATTTGTACCAAACCTTTGCAAAATGTGTCTTTATGATTGTAGTCATCATGTTTTGTCTATACAGTTCACTTGTACCACACCATTGTATGATGTGTCTTTATGAGCGTATAGTCGTCATGTTTTACTTTATGCACTCCATTTGTACCAAATCTTTGCACAATGTGTCCTTATGATTGTAGTCATCATGTTCTAATTTATGCAGCTCACTTATGACACACCTTTTGTACGATTTATCTTTATGATTGTTTGCTTAGAGATGACAATTTATGGAGACTACTTGTGCGTGACATTATGTTGATATATGTTGATGATGATGAACTTAATTTGCAAGGGATAGACATGAAACTTTGCAAGAGCAAGGAAATCACAATAATACCTACCCCTAAAAAGTTTCATGGCCATTGTACCACATAATTGCCAGAAAAATCTCGATGGGGCCTTAGTGAGCCCAAAGGCCAAAAATTGGCGAGTGTGTTGTCTTTGACCAATGAGATAGGAACAAATGTCCATGAAACTTTTCAAGGGTAGAGGAAGCACTAATCCCCATATCTCCAAAGTTTTATGGAAATTGTAATCCATCTCGACGGTCAAGGATGGCACATTTGCAATTTTTTTACCGTTGGATGCAAAAATTGGCGATTGTGCCGCCCTTGACCTATGGGATGGTAATGAATGGCCATGAAACTTTATAGGGGTGGAGAAAAAATACTAATCTTAATCCCCAAAGTTTCATGGCCATAGCAATCCATCTCATTGGTCAAGGGCAGCCCAATTGCCAATTTTTTGACGTTGGGTCCTTGGCAAGCCCAAAGGCAAAAAATTGGTGATCCTGTCGACCTTTGATCAATGAGATGGAAATTGATGGCCGTAAAACTTTGCAACAGTAGGAATAGCACGCTAATCCCTATGCTTGAAAAGTTTCTTGGCCATCATAATTTGTCTCTTTGATCAAGGACAGACAATGGATAAATTTTGGCTGTTGGGAAAGAATCGATGGTCACAAAACTTTGCAAGGTGGAAGAAGCATATTAATCCCTACCCCTGCAATGTTTCATGGCCATAGTAGTCCATCTTAATGATCAAGGGCGGCACAATTTCCTTTTTTTGGCCCTTGGGCCCTTGAAGAGCCCAAAGGAAAAAAATTGGTGATTCTGCCACCCTTGACCAATGAGATGGGAACGTATGTCCATAAAACTTTGCAGGGGTAGGGGAAGAATATTAATCCCCAAATCTACAAAGTTTCATGGCCATCACAATCCATCTTGACGGTCAAGAGTGTTAGGGTAATGTGCCACCATGTGGGAAATCCCTCCAACCACCCAAGAAAGGATAAATGATGACATGGTTCAATAGCAAGAGGATGAAGTCTCTCTAGCCAATGATTGTAAATCACCAATTCTATATTAGAGGCTTCTTTCTAATGAATCAATTGCACTTTGAAAATTCTCATTGTGTCTACTCTCTCTCTCTCTCTCTCTCTCTCTATATATATATATATATATATATATTATATATATATATATATATATATGTTCTTGATTTTGGCATAACCTAACCCTAATCCTAATGCCATGATCAAGCTAAGGTTTAACCCTCCATAGACAAATGCTAATCATTGGTTATTAGGGAGTAGGCTTTTGCTTCCATTAGCCCATCAAGTGGTATCAGAGCCGACGATTTGCATCAAGGCCCTAATTAACTTGTGGCACCATGATGACATCCTTTACCCTGTACTTTTGATTTCATTCATGTCTTCACGTGAAGTGCTAAGTGGTTATAACTCATGTTATTAACACTCCATGAGAATGTTAATAAAATCAAATTTACAAGAACCTACTAGAACCGGCCTTTCCTGTTATCCCGATAGTATTTTAAGTTATTCCGACGGGGCCTTGCAGGCCAACAATCATGCCCGAGAGGCTTGGCTATATCCTCCTCTTGCCCCCCATTTTTGGAGGTGTCTATATAAACAATGTCTCATACTTGTCTCCATCTGTTTTGGCACACTTGTTGGCTTATTTGAGGCCTTGGTTTTCATTCAGGTAGATTTGATTCCTATATTTTGTAACAATACAAATTGTTACAACTAAATTTCCTTTGGGTGTCTATCTCCCTGGAAACAGGTTTGGATAGAGGGCATATTTGCGGAGGGTAAAGGTGGTGCTAGTGCTTGGGGCTTATTTCTATGGTTGGAATGGAGCACTCCTTATCACTAAACCTACATATTGTTTGTTACGTATAGTTACCTTCCTTGGGTGTCTATCCGCTTGGAAACAGGTTCGGGTAGGGAGCATCCTTGCGGAGGGTATAGGTGGTGCAAGTGCTTGGGGCTCATTTCTATGGTTGGAATGGAGTTCTCCTTATCACTGCACCTATGTACTGTTTTTTACGTATAGTTACTTCCCTTGGGTGTCTATTCGCCTGGAAACAGGTTTGGGTAGGGAGAATCCTTGCAGAGGGTACAGGTGGTGCAAGTGCTTGGGGCTCGTTTCTATGGCTGGAATGGAGCACTCCTCATCACTACACCTACGCATTGTTTGTTACATTTAGTTACCTCCCTTGGGTGTCTATCCGCCTAGAAACAGCTATGGGTAGGGATCATCCTTGCGGAGGGTATAGGTGGTGCAAGTGCTTGGGGCCCATTTCTATGGTTGGAATGGAGTGCTCCTTATCACTACACCTGCGTATTGTTTGTTACGTATTAGTTAAACTCCCTTGGTCCTATCCTCCTAGAAACATGTTTGGGTAGGGAGCATCCTTGTAGAGGGTATAGTGGTTGCAAGTGCGGTGCTCTTTTCTTCCTTTATGGGGCTCTTTTCTTCCTTTATGTTTATATGTATATTATTTTACTTTAATATACAATTGTTGAATTAAATTTTGTTTTTCATAAAATTCTATTTTTACGATTGTATGAATGTATAGGTGGCTTGTGAACTTGTCATGGACGCAAATGCTTGCTCTCAAAACATCAATGCAACTACTTCTAGTCGCTCATTGACTGGTGGTGAAATATCAAACAATGGAGCTTCCAATAAAGGGAATCTCAAGGCCATCGGTGGTAAGATGCCAGGGCCTGAATGGCAATTTTTCGAGAATGTAAGATCATTTATAGACTGGCGTTGCAAAGTATATGGCAAAGAAAAATAAGGAGGTGCACCTCGTATTAGGGAACAATTCCTTGGATCAGGGAATGGAACAACTAATAGGTCTAATGGAGGTAGATGTAATGGTGTAGGTCATGAGAGTGCTACGAAACGCTTGAGAGAGTTGTTAGGAGGTGTAGCCAAATCAACGCGACCTAGAATACAGACTCCAGGCCATTATGCTTCAGAGCACCAAGGTAGTGCTGCCTCAATACAAGGTGGACAAAATAGTGGTGCACCCTCCATGCCGACCCACACACACACACAAAGAGCTAGAACTCAAGATGGATCACTTGAGTACCAGTTTGAAATGCATAGAACAAGGAAAGTAAGTCTAGAGCAAAGCCTTTGATCAATTTCTCTTGTAGAGGCACAATCTGCTCTTGCACAAGCTATCTATTTTACATGCGGTTCTATGTTGACGGTGACACGAGCGTTATGGAAGCATGCATGGAAGAAGATTGGTGAGTATGGGGCTGGCTTTTCCCCTCCATCATATCATCAAATTCGGACAACCTTCTTGGATAAATGCTTTGGTGACACCCAAAAAGAAGTTGATAGATTAATCTTAGTTGATCAAACAGGGTGCACTATAGTCAAGGATGGATGGTCAAATGTCCAACGCAAACCGATGATTAATGTTTTTATATTCAGCCCTCGAGGGGACTCCTTTATTAAAGCAATTGATAGCTCGGGTGAAATAAAGTCAAGGAGCTATATAGTCGATATAATCACAAAAAACATTCATAAGGTTGGTGTCCAAAATGTAGTAAAGGTGATAATGGACAATGCCAAAAATTGTAGAGCAGTGGGTCGTCTCTTGGAGGAGCGCTTTCCTACCTTGTACACGTTTGGTTGCAATGCACATAGCTTGAATCTTGTTTTGCAAGATTGGTATAAGAAAGAGAACACTAATTGGGTCAAAATCATTATAGATAATGCAAGGAAGATGGTGAAGTTTATTTTGAAGAGACAACGTGTACTGGATATGTACCGGCAACGTATGCCCACAATATTGAAGCTTCCATGTGAAACCAGATTTTGGACTAACTTCTACACTATGGAGAGTCTTTTGGAAAATAAAAATTCTGTTTTGGAGACATTTGTTTGTGCAGGCTGCTATGAGTGGGAAGCAGAGCAACCACTATGAGTAAAAACAAAGGTTCGATCTGCGAAAGTGCTTATTGATGATAGACACTTTTGGTATGATGTTGGGGACACATACTTGGTGATGAGGCTTGTGATGATATCTTTGCATCAGTTTGATTTTAAGCCCAATATAGGGAAGGTGTACATGGGTTGGTATAATGTTCAAGAGCTTGAACTCTCCTTCACATCCAAATAATTCTTAGATCAAACCCTGGAGAGCACCTTTTAATAAGACTAAAAGAGATATCTTAAATAAGTATGTACATGCTCGATGGGTTAGTGCACATAGCCCACTACATAGTGTTTCTTTTTTTCTTGACCCAGAGTACTGCAACATGTATTGTGATGATTTAGATGAGGAGGTGATTGAAGACTTCTATGATGTGGTAAGTAATTTCTATAGCAAACCAGATGATCAAGCCCAAGCAGTCATCGACGTGACAAAGTACAGGGTAAAGGAAGGCCTTTTCAAATCCAAGTCTGTGAAAAACCTTGCATTGGAACAACCGTCATGGAGATGGTGGCTCATGAATGGTGCTTTGGAGCCTACATTGCCTCGATTGGCCATTAGGGTTCTTACACAATGTGCTACCAATTCAAGTTTTGAGAGAAATTGGAGTACGTACAGCTATGTATACTCGACTTTTCATAATCGGCGTCTCAATGACCGGGCCAAGAAATTGGTTTACCTATATTGCAATCACATGCTACTTAGCAATATTCAATCATAAAGGTACGAAGAGGATAGACCACGATGGACTGTTGATATGAATGAAGATGACCAGGAGGAAAGGGAAGAGGTGATAGTCAAAGAACTTAAGTTCTGTGAACTTGGTGTATGTTCTTTTCTTGAATTGAATGCAAACCTTGAGGTGGATGAGTTTTCTCGTACTCGGCAACGAAGGGCATTGTGGAGCAATGAAGTAAACACAGATAGTATTGTAGGTTAACACTTCATTGAGGTGCATAACAAGTGAATGTAATGCAAACCCTTTTTTTGTGGCTTGTGGCCCATGGACCAAGTGACATATCACAACTTTTATTTTATTGCCATTTAAGAAAGTAGTCTGAGCATTGTCATTTACGAAAATTAAAAAGTATCATAAATTTTTTTTGCAATTACAATGGAAAACTTTACACATTTTGAATTTATAACATTACTTTATGCACCAAGGAAGACTATGAAACCTTCATGGATCAATTTACCAACATTCAAAAAGCCAGAGTAAGTTTTACAAGGCTCCAATGTTCATTGCAAGGGAGATATATACAAGGTTCATAAGAGTTATTATAGCCAACTCCACGCTAAGATGTTTACAATTTACAAAGATAAATTTAAACTATCCAAAATAGAGTCTCTCTCCCTTATAGTTGCTGCAAATAAGTGTTGATAGTCTTTCTCCATTTTGAATATGGAATACATAAGCTCGTCAATTGGAGCCTTGCAAATGCGGCACTCTTTTTTATTTACCATGTTTTGCATGAGACGTGGCAAATGATACATGTGGCCACAAGATATTCTATAGTGTCCACTTCAACTATGGAAAAAGTGTCCCCAAACCGGGCAAGGGCCAACTGCATCCTCATGGTGACTTGGAGGTGACCGCAATGTGTTAGGATGCTCGATCATTGCCTGAGCAGCTCTTTGTTATTGCTTGAGTCCCCTTCTCCCATCGTCTGTGTGGAGGTATGAAGCTGTGTTTGCAAGTCCTCCACAACATCATGTGTTTGCATATAGGAGCTAGCCAATGCATATCTAAGCTCCTTCGTGATATTGTGACTGTCTCACTTTGGATATTCACTATGGTATTATTGGGGGCTTTGCTGCTGAAGTCCACTGGCTCATTCTGAAAAAATTGGACGTATAGCATCATTGCAAATCACAAGGAACAATCTGTTGGAGCTGTATATGGCTCACTCTACTCAACTTGGTCTCACCTATATATTTGTATCTTGTCCTCAATATGAATCAATCTTTGGGAGCGTATATGGTGTGTCTCTTGTCTCGTCTCTCTCTCTTTCTCTCTACATCTCAACATGGTATCAGAGCAGTAACGATCATGCGCCGATTCAATTCATGGTGACAAAATAGTATGTGTATGCGATTTGCATGTAAGATTCAAAAATTGCTACAAATTTTATTTTTGAGCATTGATTCTTGTTAACTGTGGTTGTTTTGTGTTAAGAAGAATATGATTAGTGTTTTGTGTGGCGTTTATTGCTAATCAATATAATCGTTGATTACGTTTTCTTATTGATGACACCCTGAACTTCATCTCAATTTTTCTTGCTGTTCTGCTCTAAATTTCGAGAAACGGGAAAAGCACAATGGAGCATAGTGCAATGGAACTTTTCATCCAAAACTTGTTCGTCTCCTCGATCTCTTCGATTTGAGTTGTAGGTTTGCGTCAATCGGAGTTCGTAGCAGAAAGTTATGTTGTTTTTACTGCAATTGAGCTTGACGCAGCTTTCTTCGTCCTACTTCTTCGTGAAGCGTCCGCGATCGTTTTTCTTATTTTGGCGTTAACTTTTTCGAGAAGATTTAGCTTTTTTCTATTTGTATTTTGGGCGTCAATCTTACGTCTCACGCCACTCTATTTTGAGGACTCTTTTATTATTAACGTCTCCATTACCCTGCCCTTTTTGGGTGACGTCTCTCACATCTTTGGAAGTTCCTTGAGCATCCTTCTTACGTTTATCGTTGACAGAACGCAATCCTCATATCTCTCTCATTCTCAATTGCGGCCTTCACTATATATGGTGTGCAAATTCTGCAATCTTATCTTATACGTCTTCTCGCAACAAGATATGGCTATGAATATTCTCGTCAACGGCTTTCCTTCTGGCCAGCGTTCTATTCCTCCTTTCCAAGGTCAAGGTTTTCCAGGCTGGAAAGCAAAGATGTTGTTAATTCTTGAAGGAGATGAACTCTCCGATGTTATTCTTGGAAATTGTGTTTGTCCACCTCAGCCTGTTGATACGGATAATGATAACGTACTTATCACTGAAGGACCTATATTTGAAGATTGGAATGTTGCCTATACGGATTGGCAACGATGTGATAAAGCAGCTCGTCGGTATATTCTTTCTGCTCTTACTGATTCCCTTTTGCTTGATATGTACGAACTGCCTACTTCCCACGATGTATGGCAGTACCTTATTGCAAACTTTCAGAAGAAATCTGTCACAGAAATACTTTATTTGAGAGGGTTGCTTAACAAGTTACAATATGAAGTTGGTACTGCCATGACGGGACATATTGAATCATTCAAATCTATTATTAATCAACTTGCTGCTGTCGGTGATCCTATTCCACAAAAGCAACTGATTACACTTCTCCTTGATACGGTGAAGGACTCTTCTTATGATAACATTGTTACTATTCTGTCTAATAAAGATGGTCTTGATTTCGACCAAGCCTGCATGTCTTTAATTGAATACTCTCAACGTCAAGAACGTCGTAATGCTAGTAATGATACAGCTATGATTTCACACGAGGAGACTGAGTCACAACAGATGGAACGGGCTTTTTATGCTCGAAGGCGTCCATTTCAACGAGGAAACCGCAGAGGTGGCCGTCACGGTAATATTTTCTCTCGTCTCAAATTTCCTAATAAGCAATGTTCTTACTGCAACAGAAATGGCCATACTGAAGATGATTGTTGGGCACGTCAATATGATGAAGTGCACAATATTACCACAAAACAACCACGTTTATCTAGAGACTCTTCTTCTTCTTGTTGTGAATATTGTGGACGCCCTGATCATCCCACTCATATGTGCTATAAGCGTCGATTCGACATAGATCGCAATAGAGCATATGCTACTGAACATCGAAACAACATTGTACCAGAAACAAGCTGCGTCCTATGTTCAGTTGCTCCAGATAAAATACTTCATGTAGGCGATGGATCACTTTTTATTGTCGATTCTGGTGCTACAGGAAATATGACATATCAGTCTAAGTGGCTCCATAACTATCATCCACTGCCAATTCAACGTGTTGTTTATCTTGCTGATGATACTACTTGTCAAGTAAAGGGTATTGGAGACTTATATCTTGGTACCTTATCTTCTTCCACTCGAATTTTGCGAGGAGTATTACATGTACCAGATCTTCAACGTAATCTTCTTTCAGTTGCTAGACTTGTTGATCTTGGTCTGTTTGTTGGATTTGATCATACCAAATGCCGAATTGAGAAAGATGGAGAAACTATAGCCACTACTCCTCGAAATGGTAATTTGTTTGAACTCTCTCTCAACAATGCTATAGCAAATGTTGTCACAGCTCCAGGTGATCATGATTGCAAAGTATGGCATCACCGTTTTGTTCATGCTGATTTCTCAAAACTCCTTGATCTTCAACGTTGTGATCTTGTTCATGGCATGGATCTTAAAGCCCATCCTCCTATGGGAATTTGTGAATTTTGTGCTCTTGGGAAACACAATCGCAAACCCTTTCCTCGTTCAAATACAACTCATTCTCATGACATATTGGATCTTGTTCATACTGATATATGTGGACCTCTACCTTCTTCGAGATCACAATATCGCTACTTCATTACTTTCATTGATGATTTCTCAAGGTATACGACTGTATTTCTACTTAGACAAAAATCTGAAGCCTTATCTGTTTTCAAACAATTCCACAAGGCTACGGAACTTCAAACTGGTCGTCTCCTTAAGAAGCTTCGTAGTGACAATGGAGGCGAATATGTTTCTCGAGAGTTTGTGAGTTACTGTGCTGACAGTGGAATTCATCATGAACACACTATTCCATATTCGCCTCAACAGAACGGTGTTGCTGAACGAAAGAATCGCACTATTCTCAATGCTGTAAGATGTATGCTGATTCATTCTGGCTTATCTCGTGTTTTTTGGGCTGAAGCTACTTTGACAGTAGTATTTACTCAGAATCATCTTCCTACTACTGCACCCTCTGGTAAGATACCCATCACAGCATGGACAGGTGACATTCCTTCTGTATCTCATTTTTGAACCTTTGGATGTATTGCTTATATTCATGTTCCCAAAGAAACACGAACAAAGCTTGATGCTCCTGGTCTTAAAGTTATTTTTATTGGATATTCTGACACTTCCAAAGGCTACAAATTCTATGACCCTTCCTCCAAGAAAGTAATTGTCAATCGTGATGCTACTTTTAACGAACAGCTTATGGGAGGCTCATGGTCCATGGATGATTCTGATGATACTAAATCATTGCTTCAAGCTTTTCCATTTCTTTCAGAAGATGAAACTCTTCCTATAGAGCAACTTTCCTCTTCACAACCATCCATTCCGAATGTTGCCAATGATGATATTGATATTTTTCTTGATCTGCCTATTGATTTTGAACATGGCTCATGTCATGTTTATGATGACGATATTGCTGATAATGCTTTTTCTACTTCCGAAGATCCCATTACTTATGATGAAGCTATCTCTTCACCACAAAAGGATCAATGGCAAGAGGCTATGGAAGCAGAGTACGATTCTCTTATCTCTAAAGGTACATGGATACTAACTGAATTACCTCCTGGTCGTACAGCTATTAAATGTAAGTGGGTGTATAAGACAAAAGTAAAAGCAGATGGATCTTTTGACAAGTTCAAGGCGCGTTTAGTTGCAAAAGGTTACTCCCAAGTAGCTGGTGTTGATTATCAAGAGAATTTTTTACCAATTGTTCGCATTACAAGTGTTTGAGTTTTATTGGCATTTGCTGTTCAATTTGATTTAGAAGCTCATCAAATGGATGTGCGAACTGCTTTTCTTAATGGTGACTTGGAAGAGGAAATTTAGATGGAACAACCAGAAGGGTTTGTTATTCCAGGTAAAGAAGACCTTGTTGCTCATTTCCATAAGGCACTATATGGTCTCAAACAAGCTTCACGAGCCTGGTATACAAAATTTGATATTTTTCTCACCTCTAAAGGATTCATCTCTTGCTCGTTAGACCCCAACTTATACATAAAACGCGAAGGTAGCAGTTTTGTGATTCTTGCTCTTTATGTGGATGATACCATCCTTGTTTCCAATGATTTGGGATTTCTTCAGCAAGTAAAAAAACTAATGTCTTCTGCATTTGATATGGTGGATCTTGGAGAGATTTACTCGTGTCTTGGCATTCAAATCCAACGTAACCGTACAAAAGGTATTTTATTCCTTCGACAGTCAAAGTTTATTGTAGATACTATTCAAAAATTTGGTATGGAATCTGCACATTCAGCCAACACACCTTGTCTTGCGAGCTCTACGAAGAACACTTCTGACAATGGCGGTCAACTTGTCACAAATCAACCTTATGCTAACTTGATTGGATGTCTTCAGTTTGTTGGCATGAACACTCGCCCTAATATTCTATTTGCTGCTAGTTATCTTGGACAACATCTTGCATGTCCTTCTCTTAAGCATTGGTCTGATGCAAAGCGTGTGTTGAAATACTTGAAAGGCACTACATATTTTGGTTTAGTCTATCGACGACAACTCACATTGGATTCTATGCAATATCTTTCTCTTTTGGGTTACACAGATGCAGACTGGGCAAGCTCACATTTATCTATGCGATCTACTAGTGGAAATTGCTTCTTTATAAATGGTTGTCTTGTTTCTTGGACTAGCAAGAAACAACGTTGTGTTGCAGTTTCTACGACTGAGTCAGAATATGTTGCGGCATCACTTGCAGCTCGTGAGTTGATTTGGCTTCGACAAATGCTAGTTGATATTGGTCACTCTCCTCTTTCTAGCACACCCTTGCGGTGTGACAACCAAAGTGCTATTAGTCTTGCAAAAGACTATGTTCAACATAATAAGTCAAAGCACATTGCTGTCCATTATCATTATGTTAGGTATGAAATACGCAAAGGAACCATTATGGTTGAACACTGTCCAAGTGACCAGATGATTGCAGACATTTTGACCAAAGGCCTCAACGAGTCACGTTTCATCCTCTTGCGCTCGGAGCTTCGAGTTGCTTCGACCTCACTCTTTCTAGATTAGCTTCTTTTCTATTGTAATAGCTTTGTACATATGACATTGTAATCTTTTAGGTACCATGCACTATGCACACTCCACATTTGCACATTGTGATCTCTAAGTCACTTGAATATTTGTACATAGATGCACAATTCACTTTCACATCATCATCGCTGGTTCATATTTTCACATTGTATAGGGGCTTGGGTTTTTCCCTTGAACTCCCCAAGGGTTTTTTCATCCAAAGCTAGAGACCTTTGTTTGAGTGGGGGTGTTGGAGCTATATATGGCTCACTCTACTCAACTTGGTCTCACCTATATATTTGTATCTTGTCCTCAATATGAATCAGTCTTTGGGAACGTATATGGTGTGTCTCTTGTCTCGTCTCTCTCTCTTTCTCTCTACATCTCAACACAATCTGTGTGGTTTAGTGTACTCCTTGTGCATGCAAGGTATATAGCTTACGCATGCGTGTGTATGACTAACACAACACACTATCCAACTTCCATCTTCCCTTGTGGATAGAGAAGTTAGACACATTTGGCCATGCTTCCTTGACCATCTCTGTGGTGACTTTGTTAGCATGCAAACAATAAACTATATAGCCTTGCACTGACCACACCGTTGGAAGGAAACACCATAAAGCTACGGAAAACACCTATGTCAAACACCTGTAAAGTCGGGCAGGAAACAACCCTAACCCAAACCATGATTAAAATTGATAAAAACCAAGACCATAAAGATAAATCTGGTGTCATGTAGACCTCCGTAGAGTATCCATATGCTTGATTCTGACAACAGACGAGAGATTTACAAGATTTTGAAGTTGGGGTATCTCTCAAAGGCTCCAAAAAAGCTAGTCTCTGTAAGCAAAAAGGATGTGCAGGGAATTGCAACTATTAAAAGGGGATTATTTTGGCTCTTATCCCAAGGTATTTTCTCTCTCCTCTTAGCCGAAATCATTTTCCCCTTTGGCCACCTTTTAATTCGTCCATTTTAGGCCTTTTTTGGGTGAAAAATGAGCTGTTGGCCATTTTTTTTACCAAGGCAAGTGGGGGAAGGGAGATGTCCAGTAGACCAAAAAGGTGGCGAGGCACCTGGGCAGCAGTGGGAACTAAAAAAGGGTGTCCCCCTCTCTCCCCCAACACCCACGAGACCTCATTAGCAAGGCAATGTCAGGACACCAGCAAGGCCGAACAAGACAAGGGGAGGGCCGGGGGCTAGGCAATGTGGAACGGGGAGTACAACTAGGGCAAAGGGCCAGGGGCTTGCCTATATAAAGGGTGCTTGGGTGGTGGACTCTCAGACCCTAGTTTTCCTTGTCTTACGCTGGTATGAGAGGAACATGGGAGGAGGAAGAAGGGAGCTATGGAAGAGGGGAGATGGAGATCTATTCTCTCTCTCTCTCTCTCTCTCTCTCTCTCTCTCTCTCTCTCTCTCTCACATTCGGGATGATCTACATGGCGACGGAGGCAAGCAAGGTGGTCTCTTTCTCCTTGTCTCGCTCTTCGAGGTCCTTGGTAGCAAGGCGTGCATGGTTATCTCAAAAGGGCAGGAGGGCGTGGAAGTTGCGACTCTCTGGATCGGCCACAGGAAACTGCCCCTACAGAACTGAGGAGAAGGTCACGTGGGAAGGAGGCCAGTGACAGCCGTGCGGGAACAAACCCTATCAGCCAGGGAGGTTGTGTTTTTGACATGCATGAAACAGGGAATTCTTCCCAACTATGGTTTCGCCTTTGCCTGCTGCCGGTTTCTCATCACATGGATGGCGCCTAGATTGGCCTCGGTAGTGTGCTCTGGGCGGTTCTTTCCTGAGCAGCGGCGACAGAGCCGCCATCGCTGTGCAATAAGACATTTTTTTATTTTTTTATTTATTTTTAGCATCAAACCTAAACAAGGGTGCATGCCCACCCCGGGCACACACCCTTCTAGATTTTGGCCCCTTGATTATGCCAAGCTCGGAGAACTGAGATCAATGACCTGCCGAGTTTCATGACGATGTCCCAGCAGCAAAACCTGCATGCGATCGTGGCCATTCACGGCATGGAGTACAACCAAAACACTCCTATGATGGAATTCACCCAAGGGCATAGCCGGTAAGCCTACAGTTATCAGGAAGATCCGATCAGATTGGCAAGCAGGAAATCCTCTTGGTGCAACTCGAGCAAAGGCAATGAGACTCTCCGATTTCAACGAACGATGTCAAGACCGAGGCGAAAAAAGGTAATGTTAGCATTCACAATTGTGCATGCAATGGCAAGGCAATGTCTTCCAGCCGGGAGCAATCGTGACAAGGAGAGTACGACAAGGACAGTATTGTTAATGATTTTTGCGGATCATCGAAGCATTGATCGACAAGGCTACAACCTACCATGGTATATCCGTCAGCACCACTCGAGACTCGGTGATAGGGAACATCTGTACGAAGATGAAAAGTTTAGCATGCATGCTCACGCATCATGCAAACCTTTGACGGCACGGCAAGTCGAGTCGCATGATTAACAAGGTATGCATAGATTTTTCATTTGTTTGGTCAATGTTTCAAATGCTGCATAGTTGTATCATGCAACCTAAGTGAGCACACATCAAGCACTCCAAGCAAGCACGGCTTCTAATAGTTATTTGAAGCATTCAAATATATTTGCCCTATATTATTGGCAAGGGCCAATTATTAGTGGCAAGCCCGCATCAAGCACTCTGGAGAGGGGGAATGGGGAACACGCCCAGCGCGCCAGCACAGAATGCCTCCTATAGCCCACGGCACACACTGCACCCCAATCCACTTTGCAAGCACCTTCGACTCGCTCTTTTCACCAAACCACGTGCGCACATGCACTCACATAGACACACCCTAACTCACACAACCCGCGCACCTCAATGCAGTAGCTTTTATGCTCCCCCACACGCTCTAAACGCCACTCTCTCTCTCTCTCTCTCTCTCTCTCTCTCTCTCTCTCTCTCTGCAACACTTCATCGGGGCGGCGCACACTTGCCAAAACGCCTGCACACACACACACACGAGAGCAGAAGAGAAGGGGGGAAAGGGGGGACGAGGCTACGCAAGAGACTCAATGCAATGGGGTAACCTCTGCTTTACTAGCATCAATCACAAGTACAGGATCAACGTTGCAATCGACACGCATCAAAAAAGTACACAAGGGCGAGCCCCGCTCAAGCCCGGCTTCAAGGACTCCATGGCTTGTACTCCTCGTGAGCTCCCTCTGGCTCCAAACAAACGAGCAACCCAAGATCCCAAAAGACCCCTCAAGGAAGTTCTCTCCTCCCTTCTTTCTTTGTTTCCCCCTTTTAAAAGCAAAAGAAAAACTTCTTTTTTTGGGCAGTAGCGCCACTGTCCTTAGGTTTTCTTTTGTGAGTCTTTTCCCTGTTGCTTTTGAGCAAGCTCCACCTAAGCTAAGGGCCAACCTTATTTTCCCTTTTTTGACTTATAACCAAGGGGGTTTTTAGGCCCGGTTTCCCCACACCGTCGGTGCTCGTATGTGCACAAGTTCATTGAAGCGCCTTCATACCAAGCCACACCCCGGCCAACTCCAAACTTCAAAATTTTTGCCGCTTTCGATCAATTCACACCGTCCAACATCAGGTCGCAAAAGTGGGGAAAAAAACTGATTCGCCTCCGTTTTCAATCGTCCGCCAACCTAAATTGGGCGTACCATGATGCGTTCGACTCCAATCGGCGAGCCATAAATTTCGGCTGACTCTCCCTGTCGCATGCAACTTTCCAGAACCTTGGCGAGCCCTAAAAAAATGCATGTCGACGAGCCTACCAACATGGCCCAGTGAGCATGTACCCGACCCCCTCTAAATATTCCACAGGCCATAACTTGCCCGTTTGAGCTCCTTGAGTTACTAGACCATGTTGTATCCCATGTGAAAATATGTGCCAAATGGAACCCTACAAGTGGGTTCATAACAGCATAATTCAGAAATGTATATTGGATACTATGGCCCAAAATACTTTGTTTCGACATGCCCTTGGCATGGCCTTGAAACCTTCAATCGTATTTATACGACTTGAAAAAACCAAGCAAAGCATACTAAAAAACGGAATAACACCAAATCAATAGATGCATATCTGGGGGTTGAACGTAACGTTCACTTACCCAAGAAAACTCTGAAGTTGCAAATCTAGGGAATTTTCGTGCAGCTCTAAGGAACGCCTTGGTACCTTCGTGATACCAATTCCTATAGTGTCACTAATGGGGAAATTAGTGAAGAAACAAGCAATATTGCACTAGAAACCCTAGGTGTTGCCTTCGCAATCCAAACCCTGTGGTTAGAATCTATGTAGTCAAACCCTTTGGTAAGACCCTTTATAGAAACTGGTCAACTAGCAGGTAACGGTAACCAACATAGTTGACCGTGTACAAAAATGATTGGAATCAACTTGAAAAGTTGAATTTTTCTACTACCCCATAGTAGATTGCAAACTTCTTTCCTTGAAAGTATAACTGCAATAGATCAAACTATGGTACTCAATGCCTATGGCGTGATTTAGTAATCACCCATTGGGTCGTACCCCAAAATTGTGCTTCCATAAACACTCGTAGTGCTATAGAGAGAGCAAGAGATCCACACAAGTGAGATGCCTAGCTCTTATGGATAGCCATGCTATCGCAACGGTTTGCTGTATCTAGACTCCGTGGTAGAGATCAGCTGATGTGAGTTTCAGATTATCAAAAGCTTAACTCAAGCATTGCACTAAAACATGTAGTGCAAAAATGATACCCAAAACATCCTTAAGGTCAAGACTCTTGGTTATCCTCTAATGTCGATGGGTACTCCACGTTGATCTTGACAACAATCACCCAAGAAATGCCATCATTTGGGTCTTACCCTAGGTCTGACAATGGCTCTTAGCCTGTGTGACTCATAGCCCTTATGCCAATAACAAATTAGTGCTCAATCAAGGAACCAATGAAGACTAATTGGAGTGGCATCTGGCCACTTACTAGCTGAGAGTTAGAGCACCTTGGCTCAGGTTGACTCACGACAAAAACACGTATCAAAATATTCTTAAAAAGTTTTCATTATTCTTTGAGAGAAATAAGAAAGAGAGAAATGAAGAGCATGCTACGCTAAGGAACTTTCCTTAAATGACTATGACGTGTATAATTGATTGCCATGCTCTTGTGCATCTTATGCCTAATGTGCAGCTTATCCTATAATCATGCAACAGTTTTCTGCTATGAATTTCTCATCGAGAAAGTTAACAAAAAAACACAAACAAGTCACAGACTGACCCACCTAACGTGTATGTGGTTGTGACGACACCAGTGTGACGTAATGATAGCACTTTGCCTTTGAATTAAGTCCTCATTTTAGGTTCTTTTTAGCGTTGCTGTGTTTTGACCACAACCCAAAAATCATGTTAAACAATCCATAACTTATCATATCCTTGACAAAGTGTATGGTGTTAGAGTGGAAGCATAAACCAAAAAGTGATGGAGGTCATTCCACTTGGCTAGAATGCCTTGCATGCAGAGTGGTAAGCCCTTGGCGAGAATAACGGCCTCAAATGTGAGAGCCAAAACCAAAAGTGCCTTGGACAGTCTGTACTGGTAGGGATTTTGTGAGGTGATATTCCCTATTTTACCAGTTTCTCCAAACTTGTGTGCAAATGCCCCTTGATTCCAAGTCAATGGACAATATCTTAGCACAAGTGAGAAGCCTTGATTCGTATTAAATTGTCAAAGCACTTTGTTTTGCAAAAAAAACAATAATTTCAAGCAAAGGTGTAAACATGGAAAAATAAGAACTTAAAATTAGCTAACTTGGTTGTTGTTGTAACCAGTGGTCCTAAAAAGGCGTAGAAACGTGCTATCTATGATGCCACGGAAGCAAGGCTCTAAATTGACAACATGGTAGTACAAGTCGTCACACAATTCATGAGGTATGCAATTGTTTTATATTTTTTATGAGGATGTGATTGCTGATTATGCCATGCACACAAGGTGTGTGTGCTGTAAACACTCAAAGTACAAGCACGTCTTGTAACAGTAACCTTAAGCACTGATTTTGTTAAGAATCACTGATCGGTTGGAAGGACCCAGTCAAGCATGGCTTGAATACAGAATACTTTCAATTAGAAGCATGGCTTCTCTCAAGTATCTAGATTGAGCACGTTCATCCGAGATTACATTTTGGGTGAAATGCCAAGGTCTAGAATCTCATGGAGATTGGCACAACCTGTTGCTAGCCAAAATGAAGGGAACCAAGTTGCTCCGCAGGGTTGGCTCCTTCTAGCAAGACGGTGAAGAATACTTACCACGCAGCAATATTAGCAATTCCAGGTATGCTTTGCAACTGCAATTAAGCTATATATCTATTGCATCTACTTTAATGATGTTTGATGTAATATTCGACATGGTCGTTTAGTTGCATACATTCGACACGATCGATTCTCTTTTGCCATGATATATTTATGGCGGTAGCAACATCTATTGCCTACAAGAACAAAAGTATTTATGTGAAGCAAGGCTTCAATTTGGGCATTTGGCATGACAATTCCCACATTGGGAATATGCTATGAGTATACGAATTGGGGAGGATTTGTCAATGTGCGTACAGTGGATGTCGATGGTACACGCGATAACTCTCTCTCGCACAGCTGAATCGGCTATGACCCAAATTTGAGCAAAACAACCTTGTCTGCATCCATGCATGTCTTGGATTTTCCGTTCAAGCCTTAATTTTGCAGTAGCTTCCTCTTGCAGCAGCATACCACCCCACTGAGGAAATACGTACTTCGAACCTTGCACAAAGAGCAGTGGCCTTCAAATCCACGGTTGTAGATTCAATGCCTCTTGAGAAGTCACACTTGTGACCTTTCTCAAGAAATTTCACTTGTAATCTTTTTGCATGTGACTTTCTGCATCCATAGCTAGGCACCATTCCCATGCCTTGCATAGCTATGCACCATGCCCAACCTGCTAATGTGATGATTGCGAGGTGTGTGACCGGGGTGGGCATGCACCCTTAATAATATTAGGGTGGCCAACTTTAGCCTTTGGGCGTCCTGAATGTGAAAAAAGCAAGGAAAGTGGAGCTATGGCGAGCTGAGCCGATAGCGCGCAGGCCTCGAGAAGATGGAGCGGCCGATTTATGGCTTAAATCTCGCAACCCCTTTAGCGGGTCTTTCTTTGCTTGCCAATGCACACCTATTGAGCTCTAGTAGGCCCAATTTGATGCAAGTTGTTGTGCCTTCTCTCCCCGCCTTGGAGTAGCTTCACACGGCCCTGCTCCTCAGCTTCAACCTCAAACTCTGTGTAGACGTCAACCCCACAACCTTTGTGCATCAAGACTTTGCATGGACCTTCAACGCTTCAAGATCAAGATCGAGAGAACCCTAGGATGAGTGTCCATGAATGGAGAGAGAGAGAGAGAGAGAGAGAGTGAGAGAGAGAGAGAGAGAGAGAGAGAGAGAGAGAGAGAGAGAGAGAGAGAGAGAGAGAGAGAGAGAGAGAGAGAGAGAAAGAGAGAGAGAGCATTTCCCCCCTCCTCCATAGCGCGCTCCTCCTTGAGCTCTGATACCAATGTAAACTGTGGGGGATTGGACTGTGCAACTCTTCACCCAGCTGTTCATATATATAGACTCCTAGTCCCTGAATATAGCACCCCTTGACCGCATGTCTGTCCTGGCCTTTGGCCCGACAGGAAAAGCCTCCTCTCAAGATACAGTAGGTGTAAGATCAAATTCAAAAGCTAGGACGGATCATTTATTACACGCCCGTTTTATGTCCCAGTGTTTCATTGGTGTTTACCTCACACCTGAAGCTATCAAACATAGTCAAAAGCTTGGGAAAGGATGCTATGGAGTTGCGTCAGAGTGCACAATTGATGGAGTCACTTGGTTGCCATAGATAGTGCAGTATGTGATTAAAAGCTTCAAAGAAGATGGAGCAGAGAGCCTCCAATATTTTGCTATAGAGGCGATCATTCAATTGTTCCACAGGGGCATCGTTAGATGCATTGCACAAACACACCAAGAGCCATGGTCACTTGTTTTCCCTCGCTTCAATGAAATAGTTGTGGGTGACAAGTTAGAGTGTGGTCCACCACCCAAATGAGAATTCTCTAACTTCCTGGTGGCTCAAAAAGAAGATCCTAAGAGTTAGAGATGTGCAAGCATATGCTCAATTGGGCGCCTTCTTTTATGGATGCTCTGATGAAGACCATGGTATATGCACCCATGGAAAATCATGAGGACTGACTTCACTAAGGAAGGTGTGCACGTGTGGGTGTCATTGATTGGGGGTTGACACTACGAGTTGGCATTGAGAAGCAAGAAACCAACATCAAAGACCCCACAGAGCATGCCTACGTCCTTGGAGGGGCCCCGAGCTTTGCAACTCAAAAGATGCTTTTCCGTATTTGAAAGCCATTGACAACTTTGCAATTGGTTTTTGCATTAAGAAACTATGTGGTTGGTGCAAATATTTTTCAGCATTACAATGTGCCATGGCAAAAGTGAAAGAAAATTTCTTACGGCATGATTGCCTCTATAATGTGGAAAAACTACTTACAACAACCACCTAGGTAGAGAAAGACATTGGTGAATATGAGTGACCATTTAGATATGTTAGAGCTCAACTCGGAGCTGTGTTTGCGTCCGCTTAGTGAGATGATGCCTAGAATTTAGTTTACTCTGGTCACCTTTGTAAACAGTAGTCTCTTTCGGATTATTTAATATATGTAAATGGAGCTTTTTGTATAGTCATGGACCATTGAGTTAAAATTGTACCATTTTATAATGATCTAGTCATGGGACAAAGCGATTAATACACAATGTGATTCGTAATATTTTTTTGTTGAATTTCTGAATCTATATTCAAAAGTAAAGTCTTTTTGTAATAATGGAGCAAAGCGATCAATGCAAAATGTGGAGTGTTGTTATAGACTATATTTTTAGTTGAAATCTGGACACTGTATTTGCAAATAAAGTGATGGTGCACAATGATTAATAGAAAGTGTGGTGTGCTGTGATAACTTAAACCAAGGTGTTTCAGTGGATTTGCAAACATATCTGTGATGCAAACTTAAGTTATATCGCACATTAAGATATTGTAAATGTGTTTGTGATAGGTATTGACGAGCGTGAAAAATCTAAAAAAGCATACGGTCTCTTGTGTGCACTTGTTGATGCAACTGGCTCGAATGACCAATTGCGGGTTGCTGCAAGGACCAGTAAATGGGCGCCAATGAATGGCAAACAGTGGAAAGACATTAACAAAGATGTTGTCATGAATTTTTTGGATGAAGATAAAGTTCCTAGTCCATGCTAAAAAGCTTCCTCACTAGCATTGAGTACATAAATGTACATAATGCTTTGAGTTTTCAGAGTGCTCTTGTAAAATTTATGTATAAATTCTTGGTTTTTCTTAGTCATTTGCAAGAGTTTTAGGTTGATGAACTCTTAAAAGGTGGTTTTCAATGAGTACTTTCAATCATGCTTGATAGCCGGTGAATCGGACTCATCCGTCATAAGTTACATGCATTGGAAGTGGGTGGTTCCTTACTTAGAAAGTGGGTGCAAAAGGAAAGTGGGCTGATTTGATGGATTTAATTAGAAAAGATGTGGCCGAGGATTTTTGGAAATAGCTGAAGTGATAAGCTCCGACCCGGGCTTTACAGCGTCGCATTTGGTGCTCGAAGTCACCCGCCACGACTCCGCCAAGATTGCTCGGTATGAGGAGCAAAACAGAAAACTTATTGCCTTAAGTGGGGAGGTGGGAGAATGGTTCGAAGTGGCAATGGAGTAATCCCACATAGGGGGGAGCAAGTGGAAATTGGAGGGTATAAGGGGGGGAGTGGGTACCAACTAAGGGTGTATCAAAGGAGAAAATGAAGCCTCCTTGCCTTGCTAATGAGGGCTTGTGGGTGTAGGGGGAGAAAGGAGGTGCCCTTTTTCAGTTCTCACTGATCCCTAGGCACCTGGCCACCTTTTTGGTCCACTTGACATCTCCCTTCCCCACTTGCCTTGGTCAAAAAGTGACCGACAGCTCATTTTTCACCCAAAAAGACCTAAAATGGACCAATTAAAAGCTGCCCAAAGGGGGAAATGATGTCGGCTAAGAGAAGAGACAAAATACCTTGGGATAAGAGAAAAAAAATCTCATTTTAATAGCTGCAATTCCCTGCATACCCTTTTTGCTTACGGGGACTAGCTTTTTTGGAGCTTTTGATAGATACCCCAACTTCAAAAACTTGTAACTCGCTCGTCTGTTGTTGGGATCAAGCATATGGATACTCTAAGGAGGTCTACATGAAACGAGATCCATCCTTATGGTCTTGGTGTTCATCAATTTTAATCATGATTTGGGTTAGGGTTGTTTCCCACCGGACTTTACAGGTGTTCGACATAGGTCTTTTCCGCAGCTTTATGGTGTTTCCTTCCGACGGTGTGGTGTGTGCAAGGCTATAGAGGTTCTCGTTTCCCTTCTTGGTTTCACACTAACATCATTTTGATTCCCCCAAGGAGAAGCAAGTGCTACTATGCTTCTCTTGTGAAGTATGTCTATTCTACAGGCAGTGAATGTAAAAGGGATGTGGGTCCTTATGGCCAACCACCTATGTATGTGCAAATTGTGGACAACACTTGAGGTGATTGTATAATTGGATTGCAACCTTTGGAGGGTCATGAGGTGTTGCGAAGCCAAGCACTGGGGGTTACCCAGTGTGAGGTGGACTAGGTATTGGAGAAATCCATTGACATCCCTTCAGCTTTCGACGTCACATGTAAGTGTTTTTGTGGCAATCAAACATGGCATACGAGTTCCCACTGTTTCATGGATTGCCTAATGAAAATGCACAGATGTTTATTAAAAAGTTGGAAGTCAATTTCTTACTGTGCAATATACTAGACCAAGCTATATAGTTGCGGCTTCTACAATACAGTTTACAGGATGAGGCAAAATTTTGGTTACACAATTTTGAAGAGTTGATGCAGGAAAAAAATCCAGGGGTGCTTTTGGACTATTATTGTGTGAAGCAAGCTTTCTTGGCCCAATACCAATCCATCAAAGTACTTGATGAAGTTTGGCATGAGATTCTGTCATGCACTCAGAGAGCTAATCAAAGTGTTGATGATTTTGTCATGGAGTTCACCTGTTTATGGGATAAATGGGCCCAGGCTCTGGGAAACGAGATTCCCCTATCCATGTTAAAGAAGGACCATTTTGTGGCAAACCTAAAAGAAATTCTAAAGTTCAAAGTTGAGCTAAAAAGACCCGTCACCTTTGAGGAGATAGTTGCCATTGCTAGAGAGAAAGAGTGGAAAGCTCAAAGGCTTAATGAATACGGGAAGGCGGTCCCTGAGCAAAATAATGGTAGCCAAAAGGAGGAGAATCAGGCAGAGGCTAGAGGCCAACCTGTTCAAAGGGGTGCTAGTACTGAACAGTTACAACGAGATATGCAAGACATGATGACCATGATGCAGGAATTACGACTTAGTGCTCTTGGTGGTGGAGGTGGTCATGGTCATGGACGTGGTAGAGGAATGACTCAGGCATGTGAAGCTCAACCTAATGCGAATACTGGTCGTGGACAAGGCGGTTTTGAGCCACAAAGAAGGTTCATCACTACTTGTTCAAAGCCAATAAGGGTGGGAGGGGATATGTTTCCACTTCCTCACAAGATTCCTAACAGAGCTAATGATTATGCGTTGGATATATGAGTAGATCAAGGTACTAGACGAGAAAATGAAGCCTCAACTTCTGGTGGTCATGTGGTGTTGTGCGAGGCAAAAACAAAGAAGCAGATGTGCTGCCAATAGGCAAAAGATAGAGGGAAGGCTATGCAGCACCAGGGCCTAGTAGAAAGAAAGGGAAGGACAAAGAGGGTGAAGATGCGAAAGCCACGAGAAAGAGAAAGCCTCGTAGACGATTTGAAATGGCGGATTTACCATTAGGAGAAGGCCAAACAACTTACAGTTTAAAGGAAGACCTGATTAGGAGGAAAGTAGATTGTACTTTTGGACAGTTGATGAATCGAGAAAAAGAGTCGAAGCATGGACACAAGTCAATGTGTTGTCTGTGGGAGAGTTACCCGACATCTATCCTGTGGTGCTTGGCACAAAGGTGTGGGCATGGGAGAAGCCTACATTGATGGAGGTGCTCAAGTTTGTGTGATCACATAGGCATGTGTCAAGAGACTGGGTCATGCGGAAGCTCTCGGTTTCAAATCCAACTAGCAAACCATGCCAAAGTGAAATGTTTGGGAATGATCAATAAATTGGAAGTTGAAGTCTTTAACGTGAAGGTTATGGTAAAAATTCATGTTATGCCAGTTGGTCTGGAAGACTTTCCTCTCATTTTGCGATGACCTTGGTTGAGAGCAGTTGGTGTTGTGCAAGATCAGGGCAAGGGCACAATTGGGGTGCATGACAAGAAGGGTGAAAAGAGAGTGTTCGATATGACTACCAAACAACCTATGGCACTTGAAGATGTGAGTGAGAATGAGGGTTCCGAAACTATCAGTGATGATAGTGCTGAAGACTTAGAAAGTAGCACTGCTTCGAGTTCCAGTAATGAGGGTGAGGTGTCATTCTTGCTGTTGGATGCGGAACAGAAATAAGTTAGTGAAGTGTTGCAAATATCAGGGAATATAAATGCTTCAATCCGTTTAGAGAAACTTAAAGAGCTAATGCAACCTAAACAAGAATTGCCACTGAAGAAAGAGTTGACTCAAAATATGTTGAGTACTGATTTGACACAAGTTGCATTGATGTTTTGAGAGCAAGCATTTGCGTCCATGACAAGTTCACAAGCCACCTATACATTCATACAATCGTAAAAATAGTAATTTTTGAAAAAAAATATTTAATTCAACAATTGTATATTAAAGTAAAATAATATACATATAAACATAAAGGAATAAAAGAGCCCCAAGCACTTGCAACCACCTATACCCGCTACAAGGATGCTCCCTACCCAAACATGTTTCCAGGTGGATAGACACCCAAGGGAGGTAACTATACGTAACAAACAATACGCAGGTGTAGTGATAAGGAGCACTCCATTCCAACCATAGAAATGAGCCCCAAGCACTTGCACCACCTATACCCTCCGCAAGGATGATCCCTACCCATAGCTGTTTCTAGGCAGATAGACACCCAAGGGAGGTAACTAAATATAACAAACAATGTGTAGGTGTAGTGATAAGGAGTGCTCCATTCCAGCCATAGAAACGAGCCCCAAGCACTTGCACCACCTGTACCCTCTGCAAGGATGCTCCCTACCCAAACCTGTTTCCAGGCAAATAGACACCCAAGGGAAGTAACTATACGTAAAAAACAGTACATAGGTGCAGTGATAAGGAGAACTCCATTCCAACCATAGAAATGAGCCCCAAGCACTTGCACCACCTATACCCTCCGCAAGGATGCTCCCTACCCGAACCTGTTTCCAAGCGGATAGACACCCAAGGAAGGTAACTATACGTAACAAACAATATGTAGGTTTAGTGATAAGGAGTGCTCCATTCCAACCATAGAAATAAGCCCCAAGCACTAGCACCACCTTTACCCTCCGCAAATATGCCCTCTATCCAAACCTGTTTCCAGGCAGATAGACACCCAAAGGAAATTCAGTTGTAACAACTTGTGTTGTTAAAAAATATAGGAATCAAATCTACCTGAATGAAAACCAAGGCCTCAAATAAGCCAACAAGTGTGCCAAAACAGATGGAGACAAGTATGAGACATTGTTTATATAGACACCTCCAAAAATGGGGGGCAAGAGGAGGATAAGCCAAGCCTCTCGGGCATGATTGTTGGCCCACAAGGCCCTGTCCGAATAACTTAAAATACCATCGGGATAATAGAAAAAGCGGTTCTAGTAGGTGCTTGTAAATTTGATTTTATTAACATTCTCATGGAATGTTAATAACATGAGTTATAACCACTTACCACTTCACGTGAAGACATGAATGAAATCAAAAGTACAGGGTAAAGGATGTCATCATGGTGCCACAAGTTAATTAGGCCGCCTTGATGCAAACCGTCGGCTCTGATACCACTTGATGGGCTAATGGAAGCAGAAGCCTACTCCCTAATAACCAATGATTAGCATTTGGCTATGGAGGGTTAAACCTTAGCTTGATCATGGCATTAGGATTAGGGTTAGGTTATGCCAAAATCAAGAATATATATATATATATATATATATATATATATATATATATATATAGAGAGAGAGAGAGAGAGAGAGAGAGAGAGAGTAGACACAATGAGAATTTTCAAAGTGCAATTGATTCATTAGAAAGAAGCCTCTAACATAGGCTTGGTGATTTACAATCATTGGCTAGAGAGACTTCATCCTCTTGCTATTGAACCATGTCATCATTTATCCTTTCTTGGGTGGTTGGAGGGATTTCCCACATGGTGGCTGTAAGGTCTCTGACCCCATCACAAGAGCACCCTTGTACCATGAAATAATCATAATGGAATAAGTTACTATTTTTAGCAGTTTTCCAGATTCTGTCAGTGCCATGATGTTTAGAATGTTATAAAGCTTCAAAATGTGAATTGAAATAATTTTGTGAAAAATTTCCAAAAATAGTAAGTTTTTGGTCACCCGAACCCTCCAGTCTCGACCGTCTCGAAAATCTGCACCCGTACCCCGAATTTGAAAAAAATGCATTTTCGGACCCCGGAGGCTGCTAAATATGGCAGGTACTCGGGCCAGTACACCTTAGTTAGAGCTTCGTATGGCAATTTACGGCATCAAAATCCGATTCGTATGACCCGTTTTAGCCTAGAACCAAATTTCCTAAAAATTGTCCGGGGAGGCACCGGGGGCCCGGGACTGTGTGGGAACAGGTCCCAGGCCACTCCAGATCAGCTTTAGCAGCTAGGGGGCGCCCTCTTGCTTTGTGGGAGTCTTGGGAAAGCTGCCAAGCCTGCAACTCAGTCTCAGAACCAGTTGACCAAGCCAACCTGACACTTGGTGGGCAGAGAACTGGACTTGCCATGCTTAACTGGAGAAGCTCCCAGATGCATTTAGCAACCCAGATCGATTTTCAGCCTGTAGGAGCCTATTTAAATACCTGCATACACACACACACACACACACACACTTATGATCACATACACACACAGTGCATACACACACACCCACATACATTGGGTAGGTGCTGCCGAATCACACACCTATTGAAGAAGAAGCTAGGAGGGAGGTGCTGCCGAATTTTCATCTCAAGAAGCTCGATAAGATCAGAAAGACGAGAAGATTACAAGCTCTTAATCATGGTAATGACAGTTTAATTAATGCCATCTAAAAATCCCTTTCTCTACCACCAAAAATTTCTCGTACATTATGCCTATTCCTAGCCGAAAATCTCTATGACTACTCTCTAAATTCTCCTTATTCGTACTCTATTATGTAATCATCATTCCATAGCTGAATTATCAGCCATTCTTCACTCTTGATTAATGATTAGAGCATAATTATCAGAATCTTCTCTCTCTAGATAGCATAGTAATTAATCGATAAGCTAGTATTTGTGCAGATTGAAGAGAATCACTCATTAACATTGTAGCTTAATTGAATTCATTTCTCTTATGCATTAAGACGTAATTAAGGAGAAGTTAATCCGTCAATAAGTCTCTAAAGAATTGGTTTTTCCTCACACATATGCATAGGGTAAATCTGCATCATCTAATTGCTAGGAAATAGTTTAATCATACTTAATCCAATTCTCTGGTAATTCCAATAGTGAAATCCTAATTATTCTTGATCATGTAAGCCGAATAATTATCTTAGAGCCGGTTCCCATAGGATTATGTGCCATCCTTAATGATTGCTTTATGAAAGAAATCTAGACTCTCATATAGGAGGGATTAATTGATGTCACGAATCTACCCATTGGACTGTTATGATGCTGTGAACCTTAGCTCTTTCTCCAAGCTAATCATTTAAAGTAGTGAGAAATGGCCCCGGTTAAGAGGACGCGCTTCGGTGGTGCCCATGATCGTGAAGCAGGAACGAGCAATGTCAACGGGAAGGGGAAGGCTCCCATGGACGAGCACATACCGGCCATCTCACGGGCTATTGACGAAGAAATGGAAGAGGTAGGTCCCAATTTCTATTCAAGTTGTTTAATTAACATTGCATACGATTAGTTAGGAATGAACATATCCCCGAACATGTTGGAGAAATCCGACAGAAACCTCGGCATTGAATGCATAGTACATTTAAGTATAAAGTAGGAAAGAAATGATTGATGGGTATGCTGTTTGCAAGAGGAAAGAAAGTTTGCTAGGGAAAATTTAGCTCGACATGTTCATTTTATTTCCAATGTTGAATCAGTCCTGACCCCCCCTACTGATCACAGGGGGCAGAGTTCCTCGTTAGGGCTCTTGAATCCACGACTTGCTTTTTATGCGGTGGATACCCACGACTTGCTTTCTATGCGGTGGGAACCCACGTCTTGCTTTCTATGCGGTGGGAGTGTCCACGACGTGCTTTCTATGCGGTGGACATACCTAGTTGTATGGGCAGCTAGGCGACAACGGGAGGAGTGAACTCTCGCTGGAGGGGGTATGTTGTACCTCCAGAACATTGGAACTTTTATTAATAAGTTTGAGTAGAATTTTTACTAGAATTCTGTCTTGGTGTTGTTTGCAATACTGGTTGAAGGGCTGTTTTAACGAAATATGTGATTCGGAATTAAACAAGGAATATCTATGTTGAACAATCTTGTGGTAGTAATTAGGTCAAACGAGAAAGTGTAAGTGTGGGGGTGGAAAGTGGGGGCTTGGCTCGGGTTGCCAATGCCTACGAGATGGGTGGTCCCGATTGGTCGGGAACTCTCTGTCCCCATAGTGCTTACTCGATATTGGTATTACTCATTGCCCCTAGAGCGGCGAATCCTCGAGAGTACGTGCCTCTGAAACATGGGGAAAAAGGCACTCGGGGTTTCTCTCCTCTTGGAAGGTGGGTCTTAGGATCGCTAGATAGTTAAGTACGCTTCCCCTGTGAGGTGGAGCTAGATATCGTTGCTAGTAGGCTCGAACTCGACTCACTTTGTGATGAGAGATCGTCCGCTAGTTGAACCCTGAACCATTTTGTTTGCTTCCGCTATAGATCTAGTGGCCACCAGGTTTACCATCAGATCCGTTGTTTGGTACGACGGGGTGGGGACCTCACAGTGGCACATTACCCTAACACTCTTGACCGTCAAGATGGATTGTGATGGCCATGAAACTTTGTAGATTTGGGGATTAATATTCTTCCCCTACCCCTGCAAAGTTTTATGGACATACGTTCCCATCTCATTGGTCAAGGGTGGCAGAATCACCAATTTTTTTCCTTTGGGCTCTTCAAGGGCCCAAGGGCCAAAAAAAGGAAATTGTGCCGCCCTTGATCATTAAGACGGACTGCGATGGCCATGAAACATTGCAAGGGTAGGGATTAATATGCTTCTTCCACCTTGCAAAGTTTTGTGACCATCGATTCTTGCCCAGCAGCCAAAATTTATCCATTGTCTGTCCTTGATCAAAGAGACAAATTATGATGGCCAAGAAACTTTTCAGGCATAGGGATTAGCGTGCTATTCCTACTGCTGCAAAGTTTTACGGCCATCAATTTCCATCTCATTGATCAAAGGTCGACAGGATCACCAATTTTTTGCCTTTGGGCTTGCCAAGGACCCAACGTCAAAAAATTGGCAATTGGGCTGCCCTTAACCAATGAGATGGATTGCTATGCCCATGAAACTTTGGGGATTAATATTAGTATTCTTTCTCCACCCCTACAAAGTTTCATGGCCATTCATTACCATCCCATAGGTCAAGGGCGGCACAATAGCCAATTTTTGGATCCAACGGTCAAAAATTTGCAAATGTGCCATCCTTGACCGTCGAGATGGATTACAATTGCCATAAAACTTTGGAGATATGGGGATTATTGCTTCCTCTACCCTTGAAAAGTTTCATGGACATTTGTTCCTATCTCATTGGTCAAAGACAACACACTCGCCAATTTTTGGCCTTTGAGCTCACTAAGGCCCCATCGAGATTTATCCGGCAATTATGTAGTACAATGGCCATGAAACCTTTTAGGGGTAGGGGTTATTGTGATTCCCTTGCTCTTGCAAAGTTTCATGTCTATCCGTTGCAAATTACATTCATCATCATCAACATATATCAACATATATCAACATAATGTCACGTACAAGTAGTCTCCATAAATTGTCATCTCTAAGCAAACAATCATAAAGATAAATCGTACAAAAGGTGTGTCATAAGTGAGCTGCATAAATTAGAACATGATGACTACAATCATAAGGACACATTGTGCAAAGATTTGGTACAAATGGAGTGCATAAAGTAAAACATGACGACTATACGCTCATAAAGACACATCATACAATGGTGTGGTACAAGTGAACTGCATAGACTAAAACATGATGACTACAATCATAAAGACACATTTTGCAAAGGTTTGGTACAAATGGATTGCATAAATCAAAACATGGTGACTAGGTCATAACGACACATGGTGGTACAAGTGGACTACAAATCCTAGAACATGGCGACTACCATCATAAAGATGCATCGTACAAAGGTATCGTAAAAATGGATTGCATCAAGTAGAACATGGAAAGTAGACCAATAAAGACACACTATACAAAGGTGTGGTACAAGTGGACTGCATAAAATAGAACATGGAAAATATAATCATAAAGATACATGGTGGAAAGGTATGACACAAATGGACTGCAAAAAGTAGAGCATGATGACTACAACCATAGATAAAATGCAACAAACACTAAAATATGTACAAGTAAATCAATCTGAATCAGATTCTAAAGCTTCATTATCTATGTACAGTGCATGCTTCACCCTAGCATGAAGGGGCTGCACTCCTCTCTATGCTATGGTGCACTCACTACCAAGTGTTGCAATTTGCTAAGCATGGGCCTTACCTCTGTAGCTGAAGACTCTCCTGCATCTACTCAAGCTCTATCATGTTGGAACTAAATCCTGGTGAGTGCTAACTCTTGGTCAGCTAATGTGCGATGGGCCTATTTTCCCATCTCCCAAATCCATAGATCTGCATATACTTTTGAGATCAACTGTGAGTGAGTACCCTCCTGCACCTCTCAGAGATCTGCAAAAAGTACTCGCCGGTGAGTAACAAGGTCTACTGTCTAGTCTCGTGGTGGAAAAAGGTCGTCAATGCCCAAGTGGCGATAAAGGGAAACTAGGACCTGTATTAGGTGGCTCATTGAACAATATGAACGCATGCACATGTTGTTGATGAGGCAATAGGTGGAAGCGGTGGCCACAACCCAAAGTGTAAAAGCCTCCATCGTCAAACAAGTCAAGGCAAATGTAGCACTTTGAGCTGCCTCCCAGTGTGGTCCATAGGCCTATCAAAAGCTCTCACATGCCCAAACCCACATCAGGCATGTAAGGGTAGAGTGGTATTGAGGGCTCACCTCTGTGTGTGTTAGGGGAGTGGATGAGGTAAGCATGCCAACATGTGAAGTGCTCTGCTTTATGTTCCTCATAGAATCCTTTTGCCTCTAGTTACCATCTAGAAGCTAGATATCCCTGTAGTGCACCCTCATGTGCTCTATGGCTTGCTATTCACACAAATGTGTCGTCACTAGACAAACACCTATCATGAAGATCTCTACAAGGAACATAAAAATGTCTAGTCCTATGGTAGGCTCTATGAGTGGATCTGCGGCTACAATCCCTTGTGTGCTGTGCTAAAGTAGCACTACAATGGAGTATAGGGACCAAACTAGGCTCTAGTGGCACTGATATCTCTCATGTGGCCTCCACAATGGTCTTGTCAATGTGGTCTTAAGGAACCTATTGGAACAAAATCTCACAAGTCGTATTTGTCCGCTCTATGATTGGGGAATGTGGTCATGTCTCTGCAAGAACAGATGGCACTATGGGGGCAACATCTATATGATGTGGCTACTATGTAGGTAAACCACTCAATGGTGTGTCACTATACTACAGTCTCATAATGATGAGGCTCACTTTGTGTGGTAGGCTAGGCTCTAGAATTGCATCTGGTAGCATAATCCTAGGAATCCCTCTCAAAGGAACATAATCACTCATCAATCTAGGAGGTGATCTATGATTTGAGTGGTTGGGAGTTGTTGTAGGTAGTCTAGCTCTATAGCATGTTGCGCCTAGTAGTGGTCACAGTGTATATCGCAATCCTACGGTGAGCACATAGATGGCATGATCAACGCCTCTACATACTCTCTCTCGAGGATCTCAGTCGAACATTAGTATGAGCTCACAGTTGGAGGTGACTTGGAAGGTGTGCTAGACTCTCGTATATACCTAAATCCACAATTTTCAACATATATCTATGTATGCTCAAGTCTATGCAACTCTATCAGTGTTGGATGAGTATGTGTATCTTGGGACTCATCATCAAATAGAGGCTCTATGTTTCCTAAGTCTATCTCAAGTATTGGCAAGAACATCGCATTGTCATGTCGTAGCACATACATTTGCCTTGAATTACATTCTTCATGAAAAATATTTCCGTAATAGGCATAGATCTTGTAAGCACTCTCCATAGGAATACTTTGTGTCTATACGAGCAATGATAGGTCCACACTTGTTGGAGTCTCTGTATCCACCAATTCTTGTCTTGGGAAAGACCCCAGGGGAATTGTGGCCCTATATGTGGCATCTTTGCATTCTTTCCCACTTGATAATATTTCTAATTTGGTTTGACAATGTACATATTCCAAGTGTTTCATGGTGGCACACTCATATCGCCTATAAAGACTGATGCGAGCAAACACTGCCAAAAATAGCAACTAAGAGGCACCATTGCAAAATTGCATACTACTTCATGGAGGACTCTCAGAGGGTGACCAAAATAACTTTCCTAGATTGGGTTGGAAAGCCTAAAGAAGGGATTTCTGCTACAGAGCTTCTCAAAGAGTTTGAGTGACGCTATGCTCAAGTATGACAATCTGAACAAGCTTCCTTGGATAGGGAGAATGAACTTTTCCTACAAGAGTGGGCAAAGAAATCGAAGAAAAGTCAGAGCTTCTCTTGGAATACAAAGATACAGAGCAAGGTTTGAAGACAAGGTGAAATGAAGTACAAGATGCAGTCTCCTTATTGGCAAAAAGGCAACATAGAAGAGAAAAGATGGTGGTGAACAATGGTGCTCCAATTTTTGCCATTACTGAGAAGCAGCCAAAACCTACTATTGTAGCTTCTAAGGATGATGGATCTATGATTGAAGAACCACAAAGGGCATACATGAGCTGAAATTAAAGCTAGCAAGGCTTGAAGAAAAAGGGCAAACATCTAGACAGGCTCATCAAGTCAAAGGCCTCAAAACAGAGAGGGGTTTGTATATAATTTATATATGGTGTGATAGCCCAAACAATTCAAGAAGGGACTATGAAAGCTTCAAAGATGCCTTGGGTAAAAATATTTTCTTCTTCAAATAAGGAAAGATACATCTTAGTGAAATAGGGAATCCCTCCTTTGCCAAAGTTGGCAAAGGAGGGATGAAAAATCTAGTTGAGGACATGGAAACCAGTCATGCTATCTCAATGGTTAAAGCAATAGCATTTGGCTTAAAGGCTGGTCAATTCATGCTCAAAGGATCAAAATCTATTGAAGACGTGAGTGAGGATGGTGAAGATGTATGGCCATCTGCGATGGAGTTAGTTATGAAGGAAAATTTGACTAAAGAAATCTTACATGAAGCAGGAGATTGTATCCATCTTGAGACTGGGTAGAATGAACCTCTAGATGCCTTGTGAGTGCATGCCTACATTGCAAAGTGTTGAGGCAACAAGGCACTTGTTGAAGAAAAATGCAAGAGAGAAAATAGGGATGAAGGTCCCTCAAATAGGGCTACTAGAGGTGGAGGAAGAAAGGATCTCGGTCCCTCTCAAGAACCTATGGCAAGGGAACCTCCTTTAAAGGAAGTATTGATAGCCATTTTTTGGCTATTCAAAATTGCCATAGTAAGCCAGCTCACCCTATCAAATCACTCAAACACTGTGGTTATCCTCACCCTTTCAGTGTACATAGGCATGTGTGATTTAGGGGACTTTTCCCATATCTTTTAAAAAAACCCTCAATTAGCTAGTCACTGGGCTAGTTGAGCATAAATAAATAAAATAAATAAAAAAGAAAATTATATTATGGCCTCTTCATGTGTAAATATTTCATTGTATATACGGTCTAAATATAAGGATTTTTAATTATTCTGGTATTTATTTTAATATTTCTACCTAGGTGTGTGTTATTTGTCTATGTATGCTATGTACACTGACTCACCATTACCACAAATTTTATTATCATTTTTCATACTCTTTATTCCATATAGAAATATATTCATGCAAGCTTCTCTTATTTTTGGTGTAACTCCACCCCAACAAAAATCCAAAAAAACTAGTTTTGTTTCTGTGTGTATTTTTCCATTAGGAAATTTTGAAGGTCATTTGGAGGGCCTTACTGTAGAGAGAGAAAAGAAGGTGCAACCAATGAGCGTCAACCTTACGTAACGTAGAAATGCATGGAAAATATCACGAAAATGAAAGAAAGCATTTTAAAATATTGAGATTTGTCCCATTTTTGTAAGGTAGCTTCCTCGTCTCACAGAGTAGGGACCACTACCAGTAGCCGTCAAGTTGCTGAGACCTAATTACTGATTGATAGCTAAATCTCTCCCTTTATTAAAATATATCCACTCCCTTTGTGAAAGGATTTCAAAACTCATTCTCCCTCCATTATAGCTATGGCTTCGTCTTCTTCCCACCCAAGAAGTTCTAGAGTCTGCTCTACACTATCCCCAACTAACCTCACCATTAGTGTGCCAAGAAGACCATGTAGTAGCATAAGCACTATCTCAATCTCAAACTCTCTTACAACAGACAATAGGTGGCAAGACCAGAGGATAAGCAAAGGCTCTTGGGTTCTTATGCAGCCAAGAAGGAGAAAAAGCTCGAAGGCAACAAATATGTTTCGTTCTGCATGGAAAACAAGTGTTCTAGATTTCAAAGTCAAGGTTGGTAAGAAGACTGTGAAAGAGGTCTTGGTTCAACATGTTTTCACTCACTCTGATGTGATTGCTTACGGCGGTGATGTCTCGATGGTGCATAATCCACGGTGCAAATGTGAGTGAATTATTTAGCACTCCTCTATAGATGTTATCTTACATTTCAAATGTGAATCTGTTTTTTTCTTCTCTTATAAGAAATATTTAATTAGGTTATACAGATGTTTGTATTTATTTCTATTCTTTTACATTCACAGATGTTTATCCTTCCTCATATGAGGAATGAGAGCCACTGGAGTGCATTATAGGTCTCATCTCTATGACCCATGCTCGTATTGGGGTCTTACAGCATGCTTGCAGAGGAGGGTATTTTCTTCTATGATCATTTCTACCAACTCAATCAAAGGAATCAAAGAGGAGTGTTGGTGAAGGTTTCACTACCAACAAATTGGAACTCCGTTCCCGACACAACAATGAGTGAGGCATTGAGGAGCAGGATCTATAGGGATGTTCAGAGGTCTCTCCGAAACTCTATACCCACTAAATTGGTGAAACTTGCAAATTTCTATCCTGTTGATCTCTTTGTTGAGTTATTTCATACCTGCAATGTACATGTTGCTAAAACTATGCTGCTCTACAAACCATTTGATTCCCTCTTGTGTGATAAGCTTCTTGGTCGAGGGTGGTATGTGAAAGAAACAAATGGCATATGTTGCGAGATTTCTCTTGACACTTTTATTCTCAAGTATATGCTTGCGACACAGACACTAATAATCTCCTTTTGGTACAAGATTTCTCACCTTGTTGAAGGTTGCTATGTGCCTATGGATTAAGAGGCAGCTAGTTTGGCAAACAATGCTGTCATAGACATGGAAGTGGTGGACAAAGACCTAAATCTTATGAAAATAATTACAATAAGGCAACAATGCAATCTTTTGCAACTTCGACATGACATAGTGGAGGATGCTGCCAGCATTGACTCCGTAAACTCTTATTTCTTGCTGGGCGGACAAAGAGTAATGCAACAAAGGGAGAAGCATTTTTTGTATGGAGATTTTTCTGGCCGTATTCAAATCGTGCCCATGTGATCTAGCCTGAATGGCCTCAACAACAAGGATTTAATATTTACGTAATTACCGAAAAAATTGTGTGATCACAAGGTCTTGTTGACATATTGACATCATCACAGTTAACATGATCACAAACAAGCCGGTTCAGAGCAACCTGGAAACCCACAAAAAGCCCGCCGGGATTTTGCATTTTGTTGTCGGGCCCCGCTAGGCTTATGCATTTTCCCTACAGGCCCCATCGGGCTTTTGCATTTTCCCTACGGCCCACCAGGAAAACCCTAAAGCCCCATGGGCTGCAGCTTAATATCATATAGGGCCCTAATCAGGCAAGTTGGGTGTTTTTTGTTGAGCCACACACACACACATAGAGAGAGAGAGAGAGAGAGAGAGAGAGAGAGAGAGAGAGAGAGAGAGAGAGAGAGAGAGAGAGAGAGAGAGAGAGAGAGAGAGAGAGAGATGACTATCTTTGTTGTGAATCTATCGAGTGTCGCCACAATTATAATGACTACTTGTACGCAAAAAACAGACATCATTTGATACACTTACAACCACAAATAGCTCGTAGATGCTTAGCACACGTGCTCCAGTTTGCGAGGAATGCTTGGCATTGTTGTGTAGCTCTCTCCGAGCCAATTGGGATGGTGCAATTGAATCTCCAATGTGATGAGGAGGCAAGAAGTAGCATTAGGATGAAGCTCACACACTCTCTCTTTCTCTCTCACACACGGTCAATGAAAACTTAAAACTTTGATTATGATTAAGTTCTCTTTACAAAATGACCTAGGTACCTTATATATTGAGTTTACCATAGGTTAAATCAAAATAGAGTTCAAGGAGTCAAATGGCTTTGTATTTACAATCTGGAAGTGCCATTGCACCTCGGCTTCTACAACTAGAATAACTACTCATTATAAATGATGTTTTTAACCATAATCCACATCATATCATAATTATCAAAAAATAAGACTTTGGTATGAAAATTGAGTTATGTCGTGTTGTTGACCCATGGGTCAACAGTCCCCCCCTCCGAATTCATGTCCTCTCTAACATGACCTCATTGTCAATGTCGGTGTGGTCTTTGTTGCTGTTTTTCTTTCTTGTGATTTATGTCCTTCACATCCAAACCCCGAGTTGCAACATCTGTTGTTGTCAGTATAGGGCTATTGCTAGATCTAAATTAAAAAAGAAGCCAATCTCGTTCAGCAAATCTGACAATTTTGAGTATTTCTCATTCTCAAAAAAAACTTCTACAATCTTTTTGATTTGAGATTCAAAACCCATGTTTGTAGGGGCTTTTTAATTCTTTGCCTTCTTTGTATCACTTGTGCCGATATTTTTCTCCATTGCTTTCAATTTAATACTGCAGACATAAGAACTAAATGTTAATTTAAAATAAATAAAAAAACTTTTCAATATATATTAGAAAAACAATCACTAAGAAAGCAATCAAATCTACACAATATGAGATTTGCAATGCACTCTAGTCAATTCCACATATCGACCACACATGTTCTGAGAGAACATACACATTGCAATGCACTCTCTATGGCATTATGGATACATAAATAATATGAACTTGTCAATGCATTTATAAATATAATGATAAGTTATATATCCTCTACAATCTGAAAACAATAAGTCACAACTATTTTCACATGCTACAAAGAATCATCAACATTTACATTGAAATGATGATAATTATTTGCAAAACACACATGAAATAAATAATGTCGATGGTTGACCATCTCATGCACTAGCAATCTTTTAATTATAATACATAATTCACTCCCTATATAAACCATACATAGAACAAGGCAATGAAATCTTCAATACAATTACACAATTGAGGACTACTTGTACCCAATCAAGGATTGTAGCCCCCTTATGCATCCAATTCAATATATAAAAGCTAATTTCACCCAATTAAGGATTATAGCTCTCATATTGTGCAGTGAAATTGTATATCAATTCAATCTATGATGGTGAAAAATGCAAGACTTCAAGGATCTGTATATACCCAGTACGCAAGTACCGGGTATCCGACCCTTGACTATCAACTCGTTATTTAAATATGCTCATCTTCTAAAACCAACTACAGCCCTTTTATGGACCAATGGCTTTGTCACAATGAGCACAATTCTCCAAATTCTCAATTGTTTTGGTTTAGTATCTTTATGTTCGGTGAAGGGTTTAAATATTTTCAAAAGTGGTGCCAAATTAAGAATCACGTTCGGCCCAAAAAAAGGACCTGTGACTCTGTAAGCTTAGGTCAATTCACAAGGAGATGACTATACGCGGCGCTCGGATGCACTCCCCAGGAATTTGCCTAGTTAAAATGCCAAAGTAAGAAGAGGTTTACTATATACAGTCGGGCCCGCCGGGCTTTTTCATTTTCCCGGCGGGCCCGCTGGGAAAACCCTATAGCTCGCAAGGGCCCACCAGGAAAATGGTAAAGCCCAATGGGCCCACCGGATCTATTGGTTTCTGCAGGTCACCATCAAGATCACATTAATAATTAACGTGATCACGTGGTTTTCTTGTATAAATACTAGAGTTATTAACGTAATCACACGATCGTGATTACGTCAATGAAATCCCTGCTCAACAAAATGTAACTTTTTTGACTAGTTTAATCTTAATATCAAGTGTTTGCTCACACCTCTCTCTCTCTCTCTCTGTCTCTCTCTCTCTCTCTCTCTCTCTCTCTCTCACACACACACACACACACACACACACACACACACACACACACACACACACACACACACACACACACACAAAACAGGTACAAGGAATAATTATGAAGTGTATTTCCAAGTACCAATTGTGGGCTACAGTGTCCTACCGTGGCACGTACATAGTGTGAAATAAAAAAAATCACCTCACTCTTGACACTTCTCGATGTATACAAATAAAAGCAATCATGTGCATACTGTGATATATGTTGAAGCGTCTACTGCGGTCATTATCATGTACATACCTATCCGGGGAGTCGTGGCCCTAGATGTGATGCATTTGCGTGCTTTTCCACTTGATAAGATGCTTAATTTGGTTTTACAATGTACATATCCAAGTGTTTCATGGTGGCATACTCATTTCGCCTATAAAGACTGATGCAAGCAAAAACTACCAAAAATAGCAGCTAACAGACGTCGTTGCAAGATTGCATAGAAAGTGACCCAAAATGATATATTGATGAGAAATGATGCATATCTATGATTTTTATGCTTATCCGAGTGATCCCAAAAATTTTGGGATTTTTCTGACTCCGTTTGGGATTTTTCACATCAAAAATGGCATTTTTTTGGTCAAAAATGACATGAAAATGACCTAGTTTTGGTCCAAAGTGGCAAAAAGGCCCAAAAATTGACACATCAGCTAAAAATTCCGTGGGTAAGAGAGAGAGGGTTGCTTTTTATAGGAAAGCCATTAATTTTTCACTATTGTGTAATAGCTTCCATGGTTGCCCAATCTATGTGTGTTGCAGTCCCGCCTCTTTGCAATCTTGTATCTGAGCTTGTGAGGGAGTGAATTAGGGTTTCCCCTTATAAAAATATCTGCAAAATCATAAAATGGTGGTCGTGAAGGTGGAAGCTTGATCATTCCTTTCAACTGTTTGATGTTACGACTATCTAATTGGGGGCGAGGCTACATGATACCATGAAAGAGGTTTGGGTTTTGATTGAGAATTGTGCTTGTATGAGCATTTAGGTTTCATGGCTAAAACTTAGTGTTTTTAAATGGTCTTGTAAAGTGTAATTGAATGTGATTTGGTGATCCTCTCATCATAATCTCGACTATGAAAACAAGCAGACTCCAAGCACGATAGGAAAGAGGGTTTGTGACTTGCTATCACGAACGCTCTTAGATTTTCTGTCACCCTTAGAAATAGGGTTGGTGATTCTCCACAAACTCTTTTTCACAAAGTGTTTGTGACTCTCATCACGAACTCTCAAAGCCAGAGGTTTTGCACCTTCCTAGCTAGACCGCACACATTCCGACATTTCTGGTGGTGAACCCGGCGCGGAGCAGCTCGGGTGGGGTTCAAAACTTGTTTTGAAAGGTTTAATTACAAATAATTAAAGATATGCATTAAGAAGAGCAACAAGGCATGTGTTTTGATCAAGGCACAATGAAATGTTTCAAGCATTCACCATGTTTATGCAACAACAACAGGCTGCAAAAAGAAGGGAGGTGTCAGCAACAAAAGCCCTTCAAGCTATTGTGAACAACATGGGCCAATTTGAAGGGAAAGATGTCACAAAGTTTCTTCGTGGTTATGTAAAGGAGATGGAGCTACAATGGGTTCTAGAGGTGGACATGATTCGTAGTTTTGAGCTTGTTGTGGTCCCTGAGATTAAAGACCATGTAAGGGGAATCAGGGAGGAGCATGGAGAAGGCTGGGAGCAATTCAAATTAGCCCTAAAGGAGGAATACTTCATGGAGGACTCTAAAAAGGTTACAAAAAGTACCTTCTTGGAATGGGTTTCAAAGCCAAAAGAAGGACTTTCCATCACCAAACTGCTGAGAAAGTTTGAGTGGCGCTATGCTCAACTGACAGGAACATAGTGGGCTACTTTGGATAGTGAAAAGACTGAATTTTTCGTTCAAGCTGCAAGTCATGAGCTCCAAGAAAAGCTAGAGCTACTCCTTGAAGACAATAATACAGAACAGGGTCTAAAGGTTGAGTGGAAAGAGGTTGAAGACGCAGTCCTCATTGCTTGCTAAGAGGCAACGTCGTGGGGACAAGATGGTGGTGAATGGTACTACCTATCCTCCTAGCACGTCAGAGGCTCCACCAAAGCCTATTGTTGTGAGTTCAAAAGGTAATATTTCAATGCTTGATTAGATTGTTAAGGGCACGTGAGAAATGAAGTTAAAGCTAACAAGGCTTGAAGAGAAAGGACAACCTGCTGTAGGACAAAAATCCCAAAGAAAAGAAGGATTTGTGCACAGATGCATATGGTGTGATGGCACAGACATGGCAGAAGGAATTGTGATAGCTCTAGTGATGCCTTAAAAAGAAATCTTGTGTTTTTTAAGGATGGCAAGATCCATCTGCAGGAAACAATTATGCCATTAGGAACTAACTTTGGAAGAGGAGGTATGCAGAAGTTAGTGAAGGATATGGCAACTAGTCATGCTATTTCTGCACTGGAGGTTGCTACCTATGGGGCAAATATAGAGTTAATTCCAAAGAAAGTGTTAAAGTATACTCGAGATGATTCTGAGGAGGTTGATAGCTTGTGCAGTAGCCTCAGCCAAAAAAGGGAAGGTAACTAAATAGGTATTACATGAATCCGGTGATTGCATACGCCATACAACAGGTTGGGATGACCCTGTGGACTCTTTATCAGTGCATGCCTATCTTGCAAAATGCTATACCAATGAAGCAATTGTGGAAGAGAAGTGCAGATGTGATAATGGAGATGCAAGTCCTTCTACTTCAAAGAGGGTTACAAGAGCTGATGGAAGAAAGGATCCAGGCCCTTCTTGTGAGGCTCAACCACATGTGTCTCCTACTCGTGAGATTCATATGGAGGAGGCATCTACAGGAAAGAAGAAAGAGCAAGGAAAAGCTAAGGCAAAAGGCCCTGCATACAAACTACAATCTAACATTGAAGCTACCACAAACTTAAAGCAGGTATTGGAGGAAAGGATTTTGAATAGCAAAGTTGAGTTTACCTTGGGTGAGGTTCTTGGCATTGCTAAAAGCGAGTTTCATGAAGAAATTATAGATATCATAAAAAGAAATAGGCAAACTCTCACTCAGTCTATTCCTCCACAGTCTGAGGTTTAAGGGGAATCACTTAAGGCACATGCCCGGCACATGGAATACATGTCCAAGAGAGTGATTGTGATGAAATTGTGGTAGGATGCTACTAGTCTTCTCGAAGAGATGCACATGCTAGATTTGCAGATGATGATGAAGCCTCCTATAAAAGACACTACTCCAAAAGTCATTGGGCAAGAGCTACAAGAGAAACCTTAGTCAAGGTGGGTGATCTTGAGGAGCCATATGTTGCATTGATAGATCATGGCTCTGAGATCAATCTTATGTCCAAGAATCTTTACATGAAGGGAAGTGGCCGATAGACATAGACCATGGGTGGATGATTAGAGTTGAAAATAACTCATCAAGAGAGCTGTATGGGGCTTGTCCAAATGCAAAAGTGATGATTGGTAATGTGAAGATGAGCAAAATTTCTTTGTGCAGGAGATGTCTACCTATCCTCTTATCCTTGGGCATCCATACATCACAACCGTTCGCATGGAAAAAAAGGTCTTGGATGATGGTTCTGCTTATGCTAGGGTAAAGAGCAGAGATGAGAAGCGAGCTGTGCAATTTTTGACTGTGTGTGTGAATAACGAGAGGAACTGCAATAGTCTTCGTGAGTATCCTCTACCAAAAATGAACAAAGAGTTCAAAGAGTACAGGGAGACAAGGGGTTTTGGCCATGTAGACTTGTGAAGCGGGATTGCAATGGTACAAGAAGAAAAAGATTCTCGTCTGACCCAAAGCGAGAAGAAGCTTTTTCTATAGGTTTCCAGGGATTAACTGAGCATGGGTCAATATGTTTTACGAAGCTTGAGGATATGAGAAGAAGTGTGCGACAATATGTATATAGTGTATAGAAATACATGAAAGAAAATGGTTTCATAGAGGATAGTGAATAGATTTCAAGTTTCTCATGTAGATACTATGCTTGAGCTTGAAGCTATAATAGTTTCTAGCATGAAAGATGGAACCCACATTGTGGAAGTATGCTCTATGGAAATGTATGATGTGATTGAGGCTTTTGAAGATAAAAAATATTTCAATGCTGATGAAGGACCGGAAGCGCGTGTGGAGACCAAGTACACAACGCTGACAAAGAAAGTGAGACCATTGGCCTTACCTTTACCATCAGATTGCATGAAAAAGCTAGAGTAAGCTTCTTTGCAGTCGAGTCTCAGGGATCCAAAAATAACTGGACACAAGTTCAAAATGGAATCCCTAAAAAAGATAAAAATTGGTTGTGAAGAGTTTTTAATAGAAGAAGAGAAGAAGAGTTTTAAAGAAATGCTTTCAAGACATGGTAAGGCTTTTTCTTTCCAGCCTTGTGTACTTGATGTTGATCCTGATGTTGTTGCACCTAGGGTAATCTTCACTATTCCTCATGATGTTGTTTGTTGATCCTGATGTTGTTGCACCTATGGTAATCTTCACTATTCCTCATGTACCTTGGAATCTACACCCCATTCCGGTTCCGAAAGCACATTTGACAAAGTTAATAGAACTACTCAATGAAAAGATTAGCATGGGTATCTTGGAGCCTTCTTGTGCGCCATATTCAAACAGGTGGTTCATTGTGCCTAAGAAGAATGGAGCTTTGTGGTTAAACAAGATATGCAACCTATAGTGGATGAATTTACAGAGGCGTTTGCAGGAAGGTCAATTTACTCAATGGGAGATCTCTATTCAGGGTACGATCAATTTCAGCTAGATGTTGAGAGTAGAGATCTGACAGCTATGAAAACACCTTTGGGACTAGTAAGGATGTGTACCTTACCTCAAGGAGCAACAAATTCCATTGCACATATGATGAATGGAATGAACAAGGTTCTATGTGACTTCATGCCTCAAGTCACAATGCCATTTCTTGCTGATGTGCCCATCAAAGGATGTGAAGACAAAGATAAAGATGAAGCTATGGATTCAAGGGGGTGCCGTAAGTTATTTGCAGACCATATCAAAGATTGTGAGAAGATTTTGTCAAAGCTGGAAGAAGTTAATCTTACCCTGTCAGGGCAAAAATCTGTATTTGGTGTCAATGAAGTGTTGATTGTGGGGCATATGTGTGGTCCTTATGGTAGAAGGCCTTGTCCAAAAAAGAAGGATGCAATCAAAAACAGGAAAGAAACATGTACAAATGTAACTAAAGTTCAAAGATTTCTTGGTGCTTGCGTCTTCTATCTTATTTGGATACCACATTATGGACATGTATCAGATCCCCTTTATAGGTTGTTGAGAAAGAATCAGAAGTTTTGATGGAAAGAAGAGCACACAAAAGCCATGAGAAAGCTAAAGAAGCTACTTCTTTCATCGCCAACCTTGAGAAAGGTAGACTATGCATGTGAGAGACCTGTCATTGTGATAGTGGACACGAGTCCTACAGGGATAGGATGGGTAGTAGGGCAAGATGATGATGAGGGAAAAAGGTATGTGATGAGATTTGGAGCCAAGATTCTGAGTTCTCACCAACGAGATTATGAGGAAGTAAAACAGGAACTATGGGGGGTGGTTACAGCATCGAGGTGTGACAAGGAGTACTTGATAGGGGCATCAGTGGTTGTGGAAATTGATTGTTTACCTCTTCTTGGAATGATCAAAAATTGTTTGACTCTTGATATTGCAATGCTGCAATGGATAGCCTACATAAAGTCCTTGAATCTTGAATTCAAGCATATTACAACAAAAGACAATCCAATGGTAGATATGCTATCTAGGGCAAGGTATGAAGATGAACAGGACATGATTATTGAGGGAGATGATGTAGGCACAAAGTTTTACACTATTGATCATGCAAAGAGAAGTCATGCATCTTTTGTGTCTTCACTTGAGTCCTTTTCAGAGGAACTATATGAGGATGAATGGCTCTTGATAGGTTGCTATTACTTATGGAAACATCCTAAACAAAGAATTGGAACACCATTGCGGGTAGTATGCAATAAGGTTACTCAACAACAAATCATCAAGGAGTTCCATGAGAGTTTATGGGTAGGACATCGAGGTGTATGGGCAACATTTGCCAAGGTAAAAGAAAGGTATTGGGGGAAAGGGATGTATAACGATGTGGCTGAGTTTGTGGAGTCTTGTGTGACATGCCAAATATATTCAAATGTACGGCATCGTGATGGACTACATCCTACTTATCCATTAACTATGCATTACAAATGGGTTTTTGACTTGGTCACAATGCCTTTGGAACTTTGGCAAATGAGGTATTTGGTGCTTGCAAGAGAAGATTTGTCTAATGAGGTTGAAGGGCGTGCATTGAGGACAAAGACTACAGAAGGTGTATGTAAATTTCTTCTTGAAGATGTGATCTGTCACTATGGGTGTGTGGGAAAGATAACTGCAGATAGAGGAGAATTGGATGCTCATGAATCAAGGGAATTCTTCTCTAGAATGGGCATCAAACTAGCTCAGTAATGCCTATTCCGGAGGTAGAAGAACCGTGGCCACAATTCTTGTGGAAATCGATCAAAAATCAAAAAGATGGTAGTGCTACTTTATAGTCAACACCTATCCCTGAGATAAGCATGGATCATGAATTCTTCCTGGGGGCTATATAAGATCTCTATATGGTGATGTTAGGTCTGTCGCATCTGAAGAGAGTAAACCAGGCTCTCTAAAGACTTTGCCATCTTTCATAGGCGAACTCAAAACAAAATTGGAGGTTAAAGTGGTACCTTCTCATTCGAAAGCCACACCAAAAATGATGGATACCAAGAGCTTGCATGAATTGATGTCTTTTCCTATACAACGCACACATTATCTCTCAGAGCTACTAAAAGTTAGACCGCATCTATGGGGCCAAATGAGCAAAAACCTAGAAAAGATGGGCTTGAAAATCCTTTCACATGACCAACCACTACAAGACATGCTTAACATTAGCAGCGCTCATACTGCGACGCTGAAATATGAAAATTGTCGGCGTCGCTACTACCGTCGCTATGACCTCACTATGTCAAGAGTAACATAGCGACGCTCATAGCGACGGTAATAGCGACGCCGGCAGGGCTAAAAACAATAACCGAGGGCGTCTGAAAACTAAGATCTCAGATCTGAGTTTTCAACGCGCGCTCAAGCAAGCAAGGTAACGTTCTCTCTCTCTCTCTCTCTCTTTCTTCTCCACACACACACACACACACACACACACACACACGAGGAGAGGAAGGAGAGCCAAGTATGCTCCTTCCCTCTCCTCCCTCTCATGTTCCCTTCCCCTCTTTCTCTCTCCTTCTCTCTCTCTCTCTCACACACACACACACTAGGAGAGGAAGGAGAGCAAGGTATGCTCCTTCCCTCTCCTCACTCTCATGGTCCCTTCCCCTCTTTCTCTCTCCCTCTCTTTCACACACACACACACACACACACATTGTGTTTTTGAGAGAGAGAGAGAGAGAGAGAGAGAGAGAGAGAGAGAGAGAGAGAGAGAGAGCACAAGCATAAATAAAAAATGCACACACACATGCATACACAAAGAAAGCACACACACATTGAGAGAGGAAAAGAGAGAGAGCTTGCATAAACCAAAAATGCGCACACACACATGCATAATCAAAGAAAGCACACACACATTGAGAGAGGAAAAGAGAGAGAGAGCATGCATAAACCAAAAAACCGCACACACACATGCATAATCAAAGAATGCACACACATTGAGAGAGGAAAAGAGAGAAAGAGAGAGATATATATAAAACAAAGGGAGAGAGAGATAAAAGAAGAAGAAGAAGAGAGTTTTAACATCGTAGGAAAGTATCCCAAGAGACCTTAAAGATCTAGTCGACAGGAGTTGAACTCAAGACATGTTATTCATAAGGAAAATGGCATAACCAATGTATCACACTTCTGTGATAGAATAATTATATCATTTTTCTCCTATTTTTATTGGCGTGCACACACACTCGAGAAGAAGAGAGTTTAATTTAACGTTGTAGGAAACTAATTAAAGAGACCGAAAAATCTAGCCGACGAGGAGTTGAAACCAAGACTTGTTATTCAAGAGGAAAATGACATAACCAATCTACCACAGTCGAGTGATAGAAAGGTTATACCATTTTTCTCTTTTTATTGGCACACACACACCCACACACACACACAAGAAGAAGAGAGTTTGAACGTCGTAGGAAACTATCCCAAAAGACGTTAAAGATTAGGGTTTTAGTAGACTTAATTACGTTAAATTAGATCTAGGTTTATTTAAATTAGATTAGATTAGATTTAGGTTCATTTTTAGTTAGATTTATGTTAGATTAGATTTAGGTTTATTTACGTTAGATTTAGATTTACGTTATATTAGATTTAGGTTTATTAATTAGATTTATATATGCTATATTAAATTAGATTTAGGTTATTTAATTAAGGCTAGAAGAAATGGCTAGACAATGGCGAGAAAATTTCTTGCGCTCACAGCCTCGACAGTTCATGCGGACCAGCAATTCCACCTGCATGTTCGACTGCTGCTACCATACAATAAGCCGTCATGTTCAGCTAATGGAAGAGCAAATTGTGCATACACGGAAATTAGTGATGCAAGATGACGATTCCAAGGGTCACACACAGACACACACCACATCCCGTCAAATCTAGAATAAGAATTAAGTGCCTTGAGCAGACATCAGCTACATTGCAAGAATGAAGTACCTGCATGCTACAAACAAAGATCTACTATGAAAAGATGTTAAGATGCTGTGAAATGCTACAGCTAGAGAAGAGGCAAAGGGGTTTTGTCCACTACATGCAGTATCATGTAGACGTGGGTGTGTAGATTTCTTGTATGCACAAATATAGGCAATGACCAATAAAGAAGAGATTATAACCCGGTGGTTCTGATCTCCGTGCACCTCTAGACCGAGGTGTGCGGGGATTGGACATGACTAGAGAATGTGAGGTAGTTTATAGTGTGAACAAAGAGAGAGAGAGAGAGAGAGAGAGAGAGAGAGAGAGAGATAAAAGACGAAGAATGTCAATAGAAGATTAAATTTGTTGTCCAGGTTATAAGATTTTTGCCCTCATTATGAGTAGTGACGAGGATGTGGGGCCGTCCAACCAAAACACCTATCTCTCAATGAGGATCTTATGTCCCTGTAACCATTGCAAGCATGCTGTGCGACAGACATGACGCGTTTCTTTGCAGCACGTTCGTGAATTTGGCGAGTTCGATCCATCTATTATAGATCAAGTTGTTGCCAATTATAACTCATCTGATTCTGACGCTGGCCAACACGCAGCAATCTTGCAACCCAATAGACGTGTTCGCAGGCGCTTTGGTCAAGCAGCATATGTGAGGCCACAAAATGTAGCCTCTGATAGCTCGGGGGATGATCATGCAGACCACATTCCCAACGAGGCAATGTTTGAGCCTGAAATTAATGAAATGATTGAGACGATCATGGATTCAGAAAGGCTTGTCTATGATGATATGAAAAGTGAAGCCGATACGCCATTGTATAATGGAGCACGTGTGTCTAGATTGAAAGCGCTCCTGGTTCTTCTCAACATGCAGACAAAGTTTGGACGGAGTGACACTAGCGTCACAACGCTTTTCAGGTGATCTATTACAATAATTAGTTTACTTTAATAAAACTCTAAATGTATAATGATCTGATAGATTTTTACACAATTGTACCGTATTTTTATGTTGTGTAGATTGCTCAAAGAGCACATACTACCAGTTGGTAATGTGATGCCAGATTCTCGAGAGGAAGCAAGAAAGATTTTGCGAAACTTGGGGATGGATTATAATTCGATCCACACTTGTCCTAATGAATGCATTGTTTTTAGAGGGGAATACATAGACATAGAGAAGTGTCCGAAAAGTGATTCCGAAAGATATCGAGTAGATCTCCATGGAACAAAAATTCCGCAAAAGGTTTTGCGACATTTTCCTCTGCTTCCTCGCATCAAGCATTTCTTCGAATGTAAGTCCATGGCCGCCCTAGCATCATGGCATGAGGAGAATAAATCTTCGGATGGTGTGCTACGGATTCTTGCAGATTGTGCATCCTGGAAACATATAGATGGAACATGGACGGATTTTGCCAGGAAAGCTCGAAATTTGCGCTTGGGCCTGGCTATGGATGGCGTAAATCCATTTGGTCAAAGATCAACATCTTACAGTGTATGGCCCGTTGTCATCGTCAACTACAACATTCCCCCGTGGTTGACTACGAAGAAGGGGCACCTATGGCTAAGCTTGATTGTGGCGAGGCGATATAAAGTGAAGAATATGGATGTGTATCTTCGTCCACTATTGGAAGAGCTACAACAATTGTGGATTGGCATAGAGGTGGTAGATATGAACCGACACACAGGTCGACGGAATGCTTTGATCAGAGGCATTCTAATGTGGACCATGCATGACTATCCCGGACTAACAGAATGCTCAGGTGATCTATTTACACTCCTCACTCAGACACTGTAAATCTTGCTTTTTCTCAAGTTGATCTATTATCATGTGTATACATGCAGGGCTTCAAACAAGCGGATACAGAGCATGTGTCACATGTGGACCTAGACTGAATGCAGGTAGGGCGCCCTCATTGAAGAAGCAAATCTACGAAAGTCATCAAGCGTATCTTCCAGAGAATCATGTGTTACGTGACGACTTTTTGGGAAGAGAGCCACCGAGGATGTCTGCACAAGCATGGTTAGAGCAGAAGGAGATGTGTGATGATGGATTGCCCCCAGGGATGAAGAGACTATATCTATGGTACGAGTTACCATACTAGCCCCGACTCATGAGCAATCACTTGCTCGATCCAATGCACATATTCAAGAATGTGGGTAATCTACTATGGGACCATCTGACCGGCAAGAAAGATACTTTGGAAGTCAGAGTTGACCTTAGAAATGTGGATCGTATGGAGCAATATTGGCCTCAAACAGTGTCCGATGGATCGATAAAACTCCCTAAAGCACCATGGATTTTCACAGGAGCCCAAGAATGCAAAGTAAAAGAGACCATTCGATCTTTGCGGACCCCCACTGGCGTAATGCACTCGCTCTGAACGTGTTTTACTAAAGAAGGAAAGCTTACCGGTTTGAAGTCACACGACTCGCATAAAATGTGTCAGGTATGTTCATAGTGGAGTATATCATAGTGAGAATTGTGTAACAAATTCGTGTGTGGACGTACTTTAATATCATTACTGCACGTGTTTTGCAGTTTATTTTACCGGTTTCCATTGAGGGATGTCTGTCTCTTGACATCCGTAACACAATCTACAAACTTGCGAAGTTGGTACAATGGATCTCACAAAAGGAGATCAACGTAGACTCCATACCATTCGCCAAACTAAACGCTGCGGAGGTTGTGTGTATGTTTGAGAAACATTTTCCTACTACCATGCTAACCATTCAGGTGCATCTTCTTGTTCACATAGTTGATGAGGTGGAAATAGCCGGCACAGTACATTCCAGATGGATGTTCTTTTTAGAACGTTTCATGAAAACGCTTAACACTAGGTTGGTAACCTATCAGGACATAAAAGTGTCCTTTCAGGGTTTTGAAAAAAACCTCCAAAACCATAGTAGATCCACTCATTTTGTAAAATCGTTTCATGAGGTTATAGTTCAAGGTCTACTATACATGGAAAAAATAAGAAACTTGTAAAATTTCTCATCTTTTGGTCACACCAAGCCTCCAAAGTTGATGGACCAATACATTTTCATCAAAACAGTCATTTCTTACGTTTTGTTGCATAAAAATAAGATTAGGGATTTTTGTAGGACTTGAGATAAATTCCCTAGTTAACTTCAATGTGTGGGTGATCAGAACATATGATTGCTTCTCACTCATTATTTTTTGTTTTGCCAAAAGAAATAGGTACAAAAAAGTTGAATTTTTACCATTCTACAAACCTATCATCAAAGTTTCTATAGCCACGCTCAATACAAATAATATATGCATGTTTTCTTAGTTCCCTATTGTCCTTTAGGTTCATACGGAGCCATGGATCATGTCAAAAGAATAATACATCTCTTACCCAGGGGGAATCTTGGGGACAAAGATGAAGTGCTAAATACAGCAAACATGAAAAAACTGGGTTCAACATTATGAGTTGTAGAATCCCATAGAAACTATTCAATATCTAGCCAAATTTGATCCTTATGACTAGGTATGATTACTACCTACAAAATGCATGTAGTAATCACAAGAAACTAACAATATTGAAAAAGCTATACTTGATATATTATAATGTTTCGTTTTCTTCTATAATTGAAAAAATCAACCATCGTTGTCTACTATGCAAAATAGGGTATTAGGTGCCCCAAAAATTCGCTTTATGTTACAATATGCGACATAGAAAATCAAAACTGCATTTGGATAACATGAAAGCCACCAAAAAAATCATAGAAGAGCTAAAATTGGCTAAAAAATAGGATTTGACAATTTTTGTAATTTGGTCATAACTTACAACTTTAACATTTATTTCTCCCTAGAATCATCAGAACATGTTGAGGACTACTAAAGATAGTTCTCTAGCATTATAGACCTCACAAACATGAATTCTAGAGTGGTATAGTTGCAAAAAGTTGAAAAAAGCCAAAAACAGGACCCGTTTTTTCACACAGTTTAGGTTGTGAAATGTTGTGCAAGGACAAGGTTAAAGATGGAATTGATATTCCAAAAAAATGTCGAGTTTTTTTTCAGCTCATGAGACAACTTTCTAGACAGATAGCACCTCAAAATCCATTTTGAAACTCTTGACATAATTCAAGGAAAATGGTCACTTAACAGGACATAAAAGTGTCCCAGGACATAAAAGTGTCCCATTACCAACTTAGTGTTAAGGGATATGTGCGTCAGAAGGCACGTCCGAAGGGTAGCATGGCAGAAGGTTTGCTGGTATCAGAGTCCCTAGTGTACATTGGAGAGTGGCTAGACGGATTTGATAAAGCCCGGGACACGCTATGATGAACCATAGATGATGAGCGCATATCTGGAATTGTCATGTGCAGTCTCGGTATTGAGAAGAAGATGACGGAAGATCTAGAGGCTAAAATCAACTGATTTTGCATGCTTCGCAATCCAGTCATGCAGAAGTGGATCTCACAATATGAGGATGCAAAGCAAGGGCGACAATGGGCAAGAATCGAGTGGAGACGGGGAAGACAACCACCGATGCACTATCCGACGGGTCTTGAGAGCCTACCAACATTCATGAGCTTAAGATTGTTGCACAACCAACTGAAAAGCGCACAACAATGCGGTGAAGAAGTGACTGAGGAAGAGTGGGAGTACTCTAGGGGTTGCGCGACCAAGGTAAGTTTGCAATGTACGACAGTAACTTTCTAGATGTTTGAACGGCCACTCATAATCTTTGTTGGTTGCGCGGTCTTTGCTCTCAGGTGTTTAGACACTACATACTAAACACCTGGAGTGAAATACCGAAAGAATTAAAAGACAGAGTCATCAGCATGCTTCATGACGAGTTTCCCGTTTCAACACGGGATGACCACTTCAATGAAGATGTGATGAAGGTTCGAATGCGCGAATACTGCAAGCATAAGCGTTCTGAAGTGCAAAAAGCAATCAAGCATGGATGGAACAGACCAGATTGGCTGGCCGAAGAATATTGGAAGCATGCGAAGAAAGAAGCGCGTGAGAATCCCAACAAGTGGAAGCAACAAAAGGAGGCAGCCAGAGCGCGAGTAGAGGCAGGGAGCTCGCACCACTTGGGGAGCGGCGGGTGGACATCATTTGAGTCCGATTTTGTAAGTTTTTTCGCATCTATGTTCGATAGTTTAGGGTTTATGGGATTTGAAATTCTAACATAATGGATTCTTTGTATGTTTTGGCAGTGGTTGTTTAGAGGATGTGATCCCACTCCGTACGAGCGTGAGTACGCAGGCAGGAAGGGCTTAAACGCCCTTATAGACATCCTGACTTCTCGCGGCGGCATGGTTAGTAATTAGGGTTTATTATTTTCTATTTGTTGTATTGTTTTATAAACGTCGCTCGCTATATGTTTAATTATACTTACAAAAAGCTATCTTATTGTTTTTTTTTGCAGAATCCGACAGATATGCGGCTTTGACGCGATGAGACGTCTGATTAGACGACCTCATTTTAGCCATAGCTAGATAGCATTAGTTTCTTTTTGTCCTAGCTTATGTATCATGAGACCATGTAACTATGTATTTTTGAAAACCATGTATATTTTTTAACTAATGAAAATGGTTTGTATCTATTACATTTGCAATGATTAACAATCAAGTGATTTTGTTGCTATGTACAATTGTCTATTATTTACTTCCATCAATTCACTCTTGTCATTTTTTGTATCTTTATTTTGCAAACAATACGTACTATGGATGATGGAGTTAATGATTATATTGTCTTGTGGCTGACTATTTTGGGTATATATTTACCTTTGTACTTTTTTTAAAAGGTAAATTGACCAATGAAACATTCAATATGGTTGATGGGTGGTAGGGCATTCAATGCCCTGCCACCAAAAAATTTTAATCTCAGGCATCGCTATAGGCGTCGCTACATTGTGCACTGCAGCGTCGCTATAAGCGTCGGTATTTACGTCCCTGCAGCGTCGCTATTTAGCGACGCGTATAGTGACGCTCATAGCGACGCCTGTAGCGATTTCTATAGCGTCGTTCTCTTATCGACGTTGTTAGCGACACTTTTTGCGACGCTGGGGGATTAAAAAACCCAATGTATTTCCGTCTCTATAAGCGTCACAAGAGTACACAACCTCTTGTAGTGCAACTTGCATATGAAAACAGGGATGACAACATGCCGAAGAAACCACAGACAAAGACAGTAGTAGTAAATAAGGTGGGTGACTACCGTGAAGGAGAAGAAGGAAACACCACCTTGCCACTTGAGTACAAAGGAATAAAGTTGGTTGCTATACTAGATAGAGTGGTAGGAATTGCCATTGCAACCAAAGAAATATGGAAAAATGGGGAAAGCTTGCTCTTACGAAAACTCGAATAAAACTGCAATTAGTGGATGGATACGTGGAGAAATCGATTGGAATATTTGAACAGATCATTGTATCCTCATGTGGAATTTAGTATGAGTACACCTTTACCATAATGAATTTTTACAAGAGCAGAAACTTTGATATCATATTGGGCAGACCATTCATGCGTCAGCTCAAAATGGTACAAGACTGAGGCTATGACTATATCTACTTAAGACACAAGGAAATTACTACAAAAATATGTGTCAAAGATCATAGTTATAGAGATGTAAAATGAACCCTGGGGGAAGAATTACACTCCACAACAACTGATCAGGAAGGAGAAATACCTGCTTGGCTGCAAAACAAAGCTCACAATTGGATGTGTGAAGCTTCTGAGGGTGGCATCTTGAAAAAAGAGGATTGTATTCATGATAGGTCAGTATATGATGAGGCGTATGTACAAGAGCCTTTTTTGAAATAGATGTTTGAACCCTTTGAAGATGGGTATGATATAACTCCCTTGTTTATGATAAAGGTGTTGAAGGAAGCTAATGAGGTTTGTGAGTGTGAAAGCAAAAAAGGTGAGACATATAGCTACATCATTGAGCATGAGGCAAAACTGAAAATGAAGGAAGCAGAGCAACCACAAGAATATGTCATCATTGACATACCTGAAGAATCGACAAAAGTTGTTTCAAAGACACCAGCTCCAGAAAAAGTGAAAATGAAATCAGATGAAGGAGCAAACTTTCCAAGCTTAACATCAAATGTTCAGCAAACGCAAGATCAAAAGAAGAGCAGGGACAAGGAAGAAGATTGCATGTCTCCTACGACAATCAAATTTAGCATATGGAGAGAAACAGGACTTAAAATCACATGCTGAAGTGACAAAGAATCTAATGACTTATGGAGCGTGGATCATGATGGGAAAGCCGCCAATCACAGAGCTAGAGAAGATCGTGTACACAAGTTCAAAAATGCCAATTTCTAGCTTTGGCATGATAGAAGCTGTACTCAAGTTGAGTACCGGAGAGTATAAGGATATTTTCCACATAATTGAATCCCATCATATCAAAGAGAGTCTGATCCTGACAGAAAGCTGGAGGAATATCTTCTTTCAGCGAGAAGGAAAATCTTCAGCAACAACACCATCAGAAATCCCAAAAGCACTTCAAGTTTTATGCAAAAAAGAAGCAACCAAGCATTGCAGAAAAAGGTAAAGCTAAGGTTAAAATTGAAGTATATCAACCTCGCAAGACGACTTTACCTTCTACAAGCCTACATCAAACTTCTGTGAAGCCTCTACATCAAGAGCCAAACCATTGACAATGCAATGGAAACGAAAGAAAAAAGTTTATCAACCCAAGTTTCCGTCACATCAAAGCATTAGAAAGAATCCGAAGAATGTCAACCAAGTGCTAGTATCCAAAGAGCACATCCATGTCAAAGATCCAGTTTGGATAAATGCAGCACAACTTCAACCTCAACAACAAAAGGTGACAGGGTGGGTAGCATCAAATGAGTCAATTACTTCTCAGGGCTACTTCCAAGGACACACTAATGTTTGGGCCAAAAAGCCTAAAGTAACAGCCTGGACCTTTTTATCTCAACCAGCGAGTTCTACAAAGAACAAGGCGTGCTACCACCGATGGACAAACATCTCATCCAGGAGAAAGAACTACCACAAAAGGAAAAAGAAAACATCAAAGCAGCAAACAATGCGACCAGTTTGGGTACCAAAGTCCAGACCTCAATGAAGCTACCCAACACAAACAAGTGAAGTTGCGGATGATTCAGTGAAGCTACTCGAAGCACAAGGATTTTATGAAGGTAACACTCAAATATGGTTACCAAAAAGTGTAGCTAAACTAGAACAACCAAGAGAAATTGAGTAGGATTTTTAGCCTTTTTTTAGACACATGTAGCATGTGGACCTAGGAGGTCACCTTCTCTCTCTAGGTTTTTGAAAGTGAAGGGAGTAAAGAGGTGTGGCCACATCAACAAAAACGTGGGTCACTAAGAGCCAAAATTTGACTTTCTTTCCAAAAACTTATGTTTACTTCTTTTTGACTTAAAACTTTCCCCCAACATATATACATATCAAAAAATCATTTTTTGATCTTTTTTAAAACCTACAAGCACTAAAAGTGCAATTTTTTAAAAAAAAAAGCCCCCCCCCAAAAAAAACCTTTGTTCTCTCTTCCTCCTCCCTCCTTTCTCCCTCTCCTCTCCCTCCCTGCTCCCTTTTCTCCTCCTCCTCCCTTCTCTCTCTCCCTCTCCACCACTGCCCCCTTCGCTCATCCCATGTTCTTCCCTCTCCCTCCCTGTCCCCTTCTCTCCTTCTCCTCCCCTCTCTCCCTCTCCCCCATTGCCCCCTTCTCTCCTCCCATGTTCCTCCCTCTCCCTCCCCCCTCTCTCTTTTCATCTTTTGCTTCCTCACGCAACAGTTTTCATGGTGCTCACGGACATCAAAAATCGTATGCATACATATTTTCTTGTCCGTGGCATTTGCACCAAAGGCCACAGGTGAGGGTGAGCAGAGGTCATCCCAAGAATGTCGTACCATCGGTGAGAGGAATGTTGATGGTTCTTCAATATCTTGCCAATACCATCACATATTTGAATAAAACACCCCTTTGTGCAAGGTAACAATATACTTCTTTCTTTTGGTTGTGTTATTCTTATCATAGAATTTGAAGTATAAGGTGTTGCCTCTACTTGTTTTGTAGTGCTTGGCACAAAGGTTGCTTTTGTGCACAAATAGTAAAAGGCTGCAAGTTAGAGAGGCCAAGTGTCACCACTTTTCCTCTAAAATAGTCTTCTTTCTTACATCTTGCAGGTGCTTCAAATCCATGATTATTAGAGGTGGGTAATCTCATCATAATGTATATTTTAGGATTGTTTATTCTCAGTTGGATGGAAATACTTGCAAATTTGTACAACTTATACTTAACAAGTGTCTTTATTATACAGGTTGCGAATGTTGAATTCATACATGTGTTTGTTACAAGGTGACCTCTTACTATGCTAGTTGAGTGGTGTTGTTTGCAAGAATGTCTCAAGGAACTGGCATAACATGAAGCTTTTACAGTGGCACAAAGCTCTCCTCAGTGGCCATGTGGCACCCACTACACCAAAAATCATTATGCTAACATGGAGAGATCCCTAGTAGAACAATGCAACATCTTTTCATCAGCAGCAACACACCCTTTCCTAACATGAGGGCACTCCTACCAAAGATATTTTTATGTGATAGGTCACCCCATACCATGCCATATCATGGAATGGATGTAAGAACTATGACCGCACTACTCCTTGGACGTTGTTCACAAATGTATGTTTATCAAAGTTAATGAGAAGAAATTTGGACTTTTTTGTTTGTTGATGTGTAAGAGCACTCTACGTCTATCATATTTTAGATTGTTTGATAAGTTAAATAAGATTTGTAGTCACTTAAAGTGTAAATTTGTTTTCGTTTGGTAAGATTGTACATGAGAAGACATGATAAAGTACAAGAGATCTTGACGGAATAAACCTCAATGCCACATCTCTCCTTAAACCCTTTGATTTCTATCGTCGTAGGAACTCCAAAGGAAGTCATTAACACAATAAAAAACATTAGTTCTTTGAGTAATTTTAGATTCCATGGTTTTAATGCTCGTTGGAGCCCTAGATTAAGGAAAAAGTAAGAAATGTCTGTTTTATATCATTTTTTAAAGAACTTGCCAACTTGTACGTTGATTTTTGGAGAATCCGAGCAAGATATGATTTTTTTTGCATCACGGTCTAAAATTTCAACACTATTAAAAAAAAAAAAAAAAAGTGGCCGCAAGGGCATACAAAATGGCCATCCCGGACTTTTGGATGGCCATTTTGCGCACCCTTGTGGCCACTCTTCTTGAGGGCCCTTGGGGCCTTTACATGGCAAAAATTTGTAACACCATTGTGTATAAGTATGAGATAAGGATGTAAGATATATGTACAGAGAGCAAGAGCTCCCCCCTTGGGGCCTTATAATAATGACAAATAGGGGCTTTTTTAATGCATGGCCATGAGACAGAGGTGTAGCGTTTGATGTAATCAGAGCACCCCTCCCCCCCGGGTCCCTTTTTTTATGTGTTCAAAGGTCTGGAACATTTACTATGTAAAATTCTCCTATATCATGTGCTAGTCACTAGAATGGATTAAAAGTACCCCTTATAGGCCTTATCTACACATGTTTTTGTAACTTTACAAGAATATAAAATCCCTTATGCTGAACACATGTGCTATGTTACATATACTTTAGTTAACTCCCCAGGACAAAGGCCTCACAAATCCTGCGCACTAAACATTCACACTAGAAATTGACCAAACAAGGAGCCAATTTTTACTTCCTCGTGTCCACCTCGTGTTCTTGGGAATGTTTTGGTTAAGCCATTTCTTTGGTATTTGAAACCACATGTGACCCCTATTGTTATAGTATCCAACCAAAGGTTTCTTGATTAGTAGATTACATAGGCTCGATTGGTACATATCTTCTATGTTAACAATGCATGTATTTATAATTTATGTTACACTTTCTCTATCCGAATGAGCTACATAGTGACAATTTTATCCTCAATTTAACAGTTAAGTTCACAAGGTAATAGCTATTGGTATCATCTTTAGCAATACCAAAGAAATAGCTACCAATAGCTCATGAATAGGGATATTTAAGAAGATTTGATACCAAAAACTTGTCAACACTACTCAAAAAGGTGGAAACTCAAAGGCTTTAAAATATATGTATGATGAAACATGAGTCAATAATAAGTCCCCCTTATACATAGACACCTTCATCTCAAGTTGTCATTTTTCTAAGTCAAGCTTGGTATAGGCATAGTATGAAAACAATAACATGTTGGAAAGCAACAATTTAGCTTTCTCAACTTGTGAAACGTTGTTAATGATATATATTCAACATCCCCAAATGAGGACATCTTGACAAAGGTTATGATCCACTTTAATAAGAATAACCATTAATGATTAAACTGAAATCAAAATATTGCTTGAATTTTTTATTAAGACTTGAAACGTGAAACATCTTACAGGCAAATAAAAATATCCATAAAGTTCAACAATAATTCTCAAATCTGTATGAAACTTCAATAATCTAAATTAAATACTCTCACTCAATGCGACACCATTTAACAAAAAAACACATTTATATTGCATTTATAGAGGAATCTAGCCTCATGAAAATAATTACAAACGGAGACAATGTTGTTGTTATTAGGCTTCTCTTACAAGTATTTATCTTCCTCATCTAGAGATTCAGATACACTTGAGTATTTGTGTGTCTATGACACTAAGGAAGATAGTAGTACTATATGGATGGATTTTCTAAGAGCTCCTAGAGAGTACCTATTGGTTCAAGATTCTACAAAAATTCTACTATTCTTATCAAAAGCCTTTAACATCGTAGTGAAAGGTTCCTTCCCGCGTGACCTCGTCTTCAGTTCTGTAGGGGCAGTTTCCTGTGGCCGAGCTAGAGAGTCACAACTTCCACGCCCTCCTGCCCTTTTGAGATAACCATGCACGCCTTGCTACCATGGACCTCGAAGAGCGAGACAAGGAGAAAGAGACCACCTTGCTTGCCTCCGTCGCCATGCAGATCACCCGAATGAGAGAGAGAGAGAGAGAGAGAGCATAGATCTCCATCTCCCCTCTTCCATAGCTCCCTTCTTCCTCCTCCCACCTTGCTGTGATACCAGCGTAAGACAAGGAAAACTAGGGTCTGAGAGTCCACCACCCAACCACCCTTTATATAGGCAAGCCCCTGGCCCTTTGCCCTAGTTGTACTCCCCGTTCCACATTGCCTAGCCCCCGGCCCTCCCCTTGTCTTGTTCAGCCTTGCCGGTGTCCTGACATTGCCTTGCTAATGAGGTCTCGTGGGTGTTGGGGGAGAGAGGGGGACACCCTTTTTTAGTTCCCACTACTGCCCAGGTGCCTGGCCACCTTTTTGGTCCACTGGACATCTCCCTTCCCCCACTTGCCTTGGTAAAAAAAATGGCCGACAGCTCATTTTTCACCCAAAAAAGGCCTAAAATGGACGAATTAAAAGGTGGCCAAAGGGGAAAATGATTTCGGCTAAGAGGAGAGAGAAAATACCTTGGGATAAGAGCCAAAAGAATCCCCTTTTAATAGTTGCAATTCCCTGCACACCCTTTTTGCTTACAGAGACTAGCTTTTTTGGAGCCTTTGAGAGATACCCCAATTTCAAAATCTTGTAAATCTCTCGTCTATTGTCAGAATCAAGCATATGGATACTCTACGCAGGTCTACATGACACCAGATTTATCTTTATGGTCTTGGTTTTTATCAATTTTAATCATGGTTTGGGTTAGGGTTGTTTCCTGCGCGACTTTACAAGTGTTTGACATAGGTGTTTTCCGCAGCTTTATGGTGTTTCCTTCCAACGGTGTGGTCAGTGCAAGGCTATAGAGGTTATTGTTTGCATGCTAACAAAGTCACCACAAAGATGGTCAAGGAAGCATGGCCAAATGTGTCTAACTTCTCTATCCACAAGGGAAGATGGAAGTTGGATAGTGTGTTGTGTCAGTCATACACACGCATGCGTAAGCTATATACCTTGCATGCACAAGGAGTACACTAAACCACACAGATTGTTCCTTGTGATTTGCAATGATGCTATACGTCCAATTTTTTAGAATGAGTCAGTGGACTTCAGCAGCAAAGCCCCCAATAAGAGAATAGTGAATATCCGAAGTGAGACAGTCACAATATCACGAAGGAGCTTAGATATGCATTGGCTAGCGCCTATATGCAAACACATGATGTTGTGGAGGACTTGCAAACACAGCTTCATACCTCCACACAGACGATGGGAGAAGGGGACTCAAGCAATAACAAAGAGATGCTCAGGCAATGATCGAGCATCCTAACACATTGCGGTCACCTCCAAGTCACAATGAGGATGCAGTTGGCCCTTGCCCGGTTTGGGGACACTTTTTCCATAGTTGAAGTGGACACTATAGAATATCTTGTGGCCACATGTATCATTTGCCAAGTCTCATGCAAAACATGGTAAAGAAAAAAGAGTGCCGCATTTGCAAGGCTCCAATTGACGAGCTTATGTATTCCATATTCAAAATGGAGAAAGACTATCAACACTTATTGGCAGCAACTACAAGGGAGAGAGACTCTATTTTGGATAGTTTAAATTTATCTTTGTAAATTGTAAACATCTTAGCCTGGAGTTGGCTATAATAACTCTTATGACCCTTGTATATATCTCCCTTGCAATGAACATTGGAGCCTTGTAAAACTTACTGTGACTTTTTGAATGTTGGTAAATTGATCCATGAAGGTTTCATAGTCTTCCTTGGTGCATAAAGTAATGTTATAAATTCAAAATGTGTAAAGTTTTCCATTGTAATTGCAAAAAAAATTTATGATACTTTTTAATTTTTGTAAATGACAATGCTCAGACTACTGTCTTAAATGGCAATAAAATAAAAGTTGTGATATGTCACTTGGTCCATGTGCCACAAGCCACAAAAAAAGGGTTTACATTACATTCAATTGTTATGCACCTCAATGAAGTGTTAACCTACAATACTATTTGTGTTTACTTCATTGCTCCGCAATGCCCTTCGTTGCTGAGTACGAGAAAACTCATCCACCTCAAGGTTTGCATTCAATTCAAGCAAAGAACATACACCAAGCTCACAGAACTTAAGTTCTTTGACTGTCACCTCTTCCCTTTCCTCCTGGTCATCTTCATTCATATCAACGGTCCATCGTGGTATATCCTCTTCGTAGCTTTATGATTGAATATTGCTAAGTAGCATGTGATTGCAATATAGGTAAACCAATTTCTTGGCCCGGTCATTGAGACGCCGATTACGAATAGTCGAGTATACATAGCTGTACGTACTCCAATTTCTCTCAAAACTTGAATTGGTAGCACATTGTGTAAGAACCCTAATGGCCAATTGAGGCAATGTAGGCTCCGAAGAACCATTCATGAGCCACCATCTCCATGACAGTTGTTCCAATGCAAGGTTTTTCACAGACTCGGATTTGAAAAGGCCATCCTTTACCTTGTACTTTGTCACGTCGATGACTGCTTGGGCTTGATCATCTAGATTGCTATAGAAATTACTTACCACATCTTTCCACCTTGCAAAGTTTTGTGACCATCGATTCTTGCCCAACAGCCAAAATTTATCCATTGTCTGTCCTTGATCCTGTCCTTGATCAAAGAGACAAATTATGATGGCCAAGAAAATTTTCAAGCATAGGGATTAGCGTGCTATTCCTACTGCTGCAAATTTTTACGGCAATCAATTTCCATCTCATTGATCAAAGGTCGACAGGATCACCAATTTTTTGCCTTTGGGCTTGCCAAGGACCTAACGTCAAAAAATTGGCAATTGGGCTGCCCTTGACCAATGAGATGGATTGCTATGGCCATGAAACTTTGGGGATTAAGATTAGTATTCTTTCTCCAACCCTACAAAGTTTCATGGCCATTCATTACCATCCCATAGGTCAAGGGCGGCACAATCGCCAATTTTTGGATCCAACGGTCAAAAATTTGCAAATGTGCCATCCTTGACCGTCGAGATGGATTACAATTGCCATAAAACTTTGGAGATATGGGGATTAGTGGTTCCGCTACCCTTGAAAAGTTTCATGAAAATTTGTTCCTATCTCATTGGTCAAAGACAACACACTCACCAATTTTTGGCCTTTGGGCTCACTAAGGCCCCATCGAAATTTTTCTGGCAATTATGTAGTACAATGGCCATGAAACTTTTTAAGGTTAGGATTATTGTGATTCCCTTGATCTTGCAAAGTTTCATGTCTATCCGTTGCAAATTAAAGTTCATCATCATCAACATATATCAACATAATGTCACGTACAAGTAGTCTCCATAAATTGTCATCTCTAAGCAAACAATCATAAAGATAAATCATACAAAAGGTGTGTCATAAGTGAGCTGCATAAATTAGAACATGATGACTACAATCATAAGGACACATTGTGCAAAGATTTGGTACAAATGGAGTGCATAAAGTAAAACATGACGACTATACGCTCATAAAGACACATCATACAATGGTGTGGTACAAGTGAACTGCATAGACTAAAACATGATGACTACAATCATAAAGACACATTTTGCAAAGGTTTGGTACAAATGGATTGCATAAATCAAAACATGGTGACTAGGTCATAACGACACATGGTGGTACAAGTGGACTACAAATCCTAGAACATGGCGACTACCATCATAAAGATGCATCGTACAAAGGTATCGTAAAAATGGATTGCATCAAGTAGAACATGGAAAGTAGACCAATAAAGACACACTATACAAAGGTGTGGTACAAGTGGACTGCATAAAATAGAACATGGCAAATATAATCATAAAGATACATGGTGGAAAGGTATGATACAAATGGACTGCAAAAAGTAGAGCATGATGACTACAACCATAGATAAAATGCAACAAACACTAAAATATGTACAAGTAAATCAATCTGAATCAGATTCTAAAGCTTCATTATCTATGTACAGTGCATGCTTCACCCTAGCATGAAGGGGCTGCACTACTCTCTATGCTATGGTGCACACACTACCAAGTGTTGCAATTTGCTAAGCATTGGCCTTACCTCTGTAGCTGAAGACTCTCCTGCCTCTACTCAAGCTCTATCATGTTGGAACTAAATCCTGGTGAGTGCTAGCTCTTGGTCAGCTAATGTGTGATGGGCCTATTGTCCCATCTCCCAAATCCATAGATCTGCATATACTTGTGAGATCAACTGTGAGTGAGTACCCTCCTGCACCTCTCAGAGATCTGCAAAAAGTACTCACCGGTGAGTAACAAGGTCTAATGTCTAGTATCGTGGTGGAAAAAGGTCGTCAATGCCCAAGTGGCGATAAAGGGAAACTAGGACCTGTATTAGGTGGCACATTGAACAATATGAACGCATGCACATGTTGTTGATGAGGCAATAGGTGGAAGCGGTGGCCACAACCCAAAGTGTAAAAGCCTCCATCGTCAAACAAGTCAAGGCAAATGTAGCACTTTGAGTTGCCTCCCAGTGTGGTCCATAGGCCTATCAAAAGCTCTCACATGCCCAAACCCACATCAGGCATGTAAGGGTAGAGTGGTATTGAGGGCTCACCTCTGTGTGTGTTAGGGGAGTGGCTGAGGTAAGCATGCCAACATGTGAAGTGCTCTGATTTATGTTCCTCATAAAATCCTTTTGCCTCTAGTGACCATCTAGAAGCTAGATATCCCTGTAGTGCACCCTCATGTGCTCTATGGCTTGCTATTCACACAAATGTGTTGTCACTAGACAAACACCTATCGTGAAGATCTCTACAAGGAACATAAAAATGTCTAGTCCTATGGTAGGCTCTATGAGTGGATCTACGGCTACAATCCCTTGTGTGCTGTGCTAAAGTAGCACTACACTGGGGTATAGGGACCAAACTAAGCTCTAGTGGCACTGATATCTCTCATGTGGCCTCCACAATGGTCTTGTCAATGTGGTCTTTAGGAACCTATTGGAACAAAATCTCACAAGTCGTATTTGTCCACTCTATGATTGGGGAATGTGGTCATGTCTCTGCAAGAACAGATGGCCCTATGGGGGCAACATCTATATGATGTGGCTACTATGTAGGTAAACCACTCAATGGTGTGTCACTATAATACAGTCTCATAATGATGAGGCTCACTTTGTGTGGTAGGCTAGGCTCTAGAATTACATCTGGTAGCATAATCCTAGGAATCCCTCTCAAAGGAACATAATCACTCATCAATCTAGGAGGTGATCTATGATCTGAGTGGTTGGGAGTTGTTGTAGGTAGTCTAGCTCTATAGAATGTTGGGCCTAGCAGTGGTCACGGCGTATATCGCAATCCTACAGTGAGCACATAGATGGCATGATCAACGCCTCTACATACTCTCTCTCAAGGATCTCAGTCAAAAATTAGTATGAGCTCACACTTGGAGGTGACTTGGAAGTCTCTGTATCCACCAATTCTTGTCTTGGGAAAGACCCCAAGGGAATTGTGGCCCTATATGTGGCATCTTTGCATTCTTTCCCACTTCATAATATTTCTTATTTGGTTTTACAATGTACATATTCCAAGTGTTTCATGGTGGCACACTCATATAGACTATAAAGACTGATGCGAGCAAACACTGCCAAAAATAGCAACTAAGAGGCACCATTGCAAAATTGCATACTACTTCATGGAGGACTCTCAGAGGGTGACCAAAATAACTTTCCTAGATTGGATTGCAAAGCCTAAAGAAGGGATTTCTGCTACAGAGCTTCTCAAAGAGTTTGAGTGACGCTATGCTCAACTATGACAAACTGAACAAGCTTCCTTGGATAGGGAGAATGAACTTTTGCTACAAGAGTGGGCAAAGAAATCGAAGAAAAGTCAGAGCTTCTCTTGGAAGAAAAAGATACAGATCAAGGTTTGAAGACAAGGTGAAATGAAGTACAAGATGCAGTCTCCTTGTTGGCAAAAAGGCAACATAGAAGAGAAAAGATGGTGGTGAACAATGGTGCTCCAATTTTTGCCATTACTGAGAAGCAACCAAAACCTACTATTGTAGCTTCTAAGGATGATGGATCTATGCTTGACGAACCGTGAAGGGCATACATGAGCTGAAATTAAAGCTAGCAAGGCTTGAAGAAAAAGGGCAAACATCAGGACAGGCTCATAAAGTCAAAGGCCTCAAAACAGAGAGGGGTTTGTAAATAGTTTCAGATGGTGTGATAGCCCAAACCATCCAAGAAGGGACTATGAAAGCTTCAAAGATGCCTTGGGTAAAAATCTTTTCTTCTTCAAAGAAGGAAAGATACATCTTAGTGAAATAGGGAATCCCTCCTTTGCCAAAGTTGGCAAAGGAGGGATGAAAAATATAGTTGAGGACATGGAAACCAGTCATGCTATCTCAATGGTTAAAGCAATAGCATTTGGCTTAAAGGCTGGTCAATTCATGCTCAAAGGATCAAAATCTATTGAAGACGTGAGTGAGGATGGTGAAGATGTCTGGCCATTTGCGATGGAGTTAGCTATGAAGGAAAAGTTGACTAAAGAAATCTTACATGAAACAGGAGATTGTATCCATCTGGAGACTGGGTAGAATGAACCTCTACATGCCTTGTGAGTGCATGCCTACATTGAAAAGTGTTGAGGCAACAAGGCACTTGTTGAAGAAAAATGCAAGAGAGAAAATAGGGATGAAGGTCCCTCAAATAGGGCTACTAGACGTGGAGGAAGAAAGGATCTCGGTCCCTCTCAAGAACCTATGGCAAGGGAACCTCCTTTAAAGGAAGTATTGATTGTCATTTTTTGGCTATTCAAAATTGCCATAGTAAGCTACCTCACCCTATCAAATCACTCAAACACTGTGGTTATCCTCACCCTTTCAGTGTACATAGGCGTGTGTGATTTAGGGGACTTTTCCCATATCTTTTAAAAAAACCCTCAATTAGCTAGTCACTGGGCTAGTTGAGGATAAATAAATAAAATAAATAAAAAAGAAAATTATATTATGGCCTCTTCGTGTGTAAATATTTCATTGTATATAGGGCCTAAATATAAGGATTTTTAATAATTATTCTGGTATTTATTTTAATATTTCTACCTAGGTGTGTGTTATTTGTCTATGTATGCTATGTACACTGACTCACCATTACCACAAATTTTATTATCATTTTGCATACTCTTTATTCCATATAGAAATATATTCATGCAAGCTTCTCTTATTTTTGGTGTAACTCCACCCCAACCAAAATCCAAAAAAACTAGTTTTGTTTCTGTGTGTATTTTTCCATTAGGAAATTTTGAAGGTCATTTGGAGGGCCTTATTGTAGAGAGAGAAAAGAAGGTGCAACCAATGAGCGGCAACCTTACGTAACGTAGAAATCCATGGAAAATATCCCGAAAATTAAAGAAAGCATTTTAAAATATTGAGATTTGTCCCATTTTTGTAAGGTACCTTCCTCGTCTCACAGAGTAGGGACCACTCCCAATAGCCGTTAAGTTGCTGAGACCTAATTACTGATTGATAGCTAACTGTCTCCCTTTATTAAAAGATATCCACTCCCTTTGTGAAAGGATTTCAAAACTCATTCTCCCTCCATTATAGCTATGGCTTCGTCTTCTTCCCACCCAAGAAGTTCTAGAGGCTACTCTACACTATCCCCAACTAACCTCACCATTAGTGTGCCAAGAAGACCATGTAGTAGCATAAGCACTATCTCAATCTCAAACTCTCTTACTACAGATAATAGGTGGCAAGACCAGAGGATAAGCAAAGGTTCTTGGGTTCTTATGCAGCCAAGAAGGAGAAAAAGCTCGAAGGCAACAAATATGTTTCGTTCTGCATGGAAAACAAGAGTTCTAGATTTCAAAGTCAAGGTTGGTAAGAAGACTGTGAAAGAGGTCTTGGTTCAACATGTTTTCACTCACTGTGATGTGATTGCTTACGGCGGTGATGTCTCCATGGTGCATAATCCACGGTGCAAATGTGAGTGAATTATTTAGCACTCCTCTATAGATGTTATCTTACATTTCAAATGTGAATCTGAATTTTTCTTATCTTATTAGAAATATTTAATTAGGTTATACAGATGTTTGTATTTATTTATATTCTTTTACATTCACAGATGTTTATCATTCCTCATATCAGGAATGAGAGCCAGTGGAGTGCATTATAGGTCTCATCTCTATGACCCATGCTCGTATTGGGGTCTTACAGTATGCTTGCAGAAGAGGGTATTTTCTTCTATGATCATTTCTACCAACTCAATCAAAGGAATCAAAGAGGAGTGTTGGTGAAGGTTTCACTACCAACCAACTGGAACTCTGTTCCCGACACAACAAAAAGTGAGGCATTGAGGAGCAGGATCTATAGAGATGTTCAGAGGTCTCTCCGAAACTCTATACCCACTAAATTGGTGAAACTTGTAAATTTCTATCATGTTGATCTCTTTGTTGAGTTATTTCATACCTGCAATATACATGTTGCTAAAACTATGCTGCTCTACAAACCATTTGATTCCCTCTTGTGTGATAAGCTTCTTGGTCGAGGGTGGTATGTGAAAGAAACAAATGGCATATGTTGCGAGATTTCTCTTGACACTTTCATTCTCAAGTATATGCTTGCGACACAGACACTAATAATCTCCTTTTGGTACAAGCTTTCTCACCTTGTTGAAGGTTGCTATGTGTCTATGGATGAAGAGGCAGCTAGTTTGGAAAACAATGTTGTCATAGACATGGAAGTGGTGGACAAAGACCTAAATCTTATGACAATAATTACAATAAGGCAACAATGCAATCTTTTGCAAGTTCAACATGACACAGTGGAGGATGCTGCCAGCATTGACTCCGTAAACTCTTATTTCTTGCTGGGCGGACGAAGAGTAATGCAACAAAGGGAGAAGCATTTTTTGTATGGAGATTTTTCTCGCCGTATTCAAATCGTGCCCATGTGATCTAGCCTGAATGGCCTCAACAACAAGGATTTAATATTTACGTAATTACCAAAAACTTTGTGCGATCACAAGGTCTTGTTGACATATTGACATAATCATAGTTAACATGATCACAAACAAGCCCGTTCAGACCAACCTGGAAACCCACAAAAAGCCCTCCGGGATTTTGCATTTTCCCGTCGGGCCCCGCCAGGCTTATGCATTTTCCCTACAAGCCCCGTCGGGCTTTTGCATTTTCCCTACGGCCCGCCAGGAAAACCCTAAAGCCCCGTAGGCTGCAGCTTAATATCATAGAGGGACCTAATCAGGCAAGTTGGGTGTTTTTTGTTGAGCCACACACACACACACACACACACACACACACACACACACACATAGAGAGAGAGAGAGAGAGAGAGAGAGAGAGAGAGAGAGAGAGAGAGAGAGAGAGAGAGAGAGAGAGAGAGAGAGAGAGAGAGAGAGAGAGAGATGACCATCTTTGTAGGTACGTCGAGAGGAGAGAGGGGGTCGTGTGTGTGTGTGTGTGAGTGAGAGAGAGAGAGAGAGAGAGAGAGAGAGAGAGAGAGAGAGAGAGAGAGAGAGAGAGAGAGATCAATGACTATCTTTGTTTTGGAGCTACCTAGTGTCGCCACAATTATAATGATTACTTGCACGCAAAAAACAGACATCATTTGATACACTTACAACCACAAATAGCTCGTAGATGCTTAGCACATGTGCTCCGGTTTTTGAGGAATGCTTGGCATTGTTGTGTAGCTCTCTCCGAGCCAATTGTGATGGTGCAGCTGAATCTCCAATGTGATGAGGAGGCAAGAAGGAGCATTAGGATGAAGCTCACACTCTCTCTCTTTCTCTCACACACGGTCAATGACAACTTAAAACTTTGATTATGATTAAGTTCTCTTTACAAAATGACCTAGGTACCTTATATATTGAGTTTACCATAGGTTAAATCAAAATAGAGTTCAAAGGGTCAAATGGCATTGTATTTACAATCTGGAAGTGCCATTGCACCCCGGATTCTACAACTAGAATAACTACTCATTATAAATGATGTTTTTAACCATAATCCACATCATATCATAATTATCAAAAAATAAGACTTTGGTATGAAAATTGAGTTATGTCGTGTTGTTGACCCATGGGTCAACAGTCCCTCCCTCCGAATTCATGTCCTCTTTGACATGACCTCATTGTCAATGTCGGTGTGGTCTTGGTTGTTGTTTTTCTTTTTTGTGATTTATGTCCTTCACATCCAAACCCCGAGTTGCAACATCTGTTGTTGTCACTATAGGGCTATTGCTAGATCTAAATTAAAAAAGAAGCCAATCTCGTTCAGCTTGACACTTATCATCATGGATAGATAAAGCTGCAAATTCATCCATTGGAAGTTGTCTAGTAACTTGATCACAACCTCTTTTTGTTTCCATAAATATGATCACTTTACTTCCATCCATCATTCGCTTCAGTAAATCTGACAATTTTGAGTATTTCTCATTCTGCAAAAAAACTTCTACAATCTTTTTGATTTGAGATTCAAAACCCATGTTTGTAGGGGCTTTTTAATTCTTTGCCTTCTTTGTATCACTTGTGCCGACATTTTTCTCCATTGCATTCAATTTAATACTGCAAACATAAGAACTAGATGTTCATTTAAAATAAATAAAAAAACTTTTCAATATATATTAGAAAAACAATCACTAAGAAAGCAATCAAATCTACACAATATAAGATTTGCAATGCACTCTAGTCAATTCCACATATCGACCACACATGTTCTGAGAGAACATACACATTGCAATGCACTATCTATGGCATTATGGATACAAAAATAATATGAACTTGTCAATGCAATTATAAATATAATGATTAGTTATATATCCTCTACGATCTGAAAACAATAAGTCACAACTATTTTCACATGCTACAAAGAATCATCAATATTTACATTGAAATGATGATAATTATTTGCAAAACACACATGAAATAAATAATGTCGATGGTTGACCATCTCATGCGCTAGCAATCTTTTAATTATAATACATAATTCACTCCCTATATAAACCATGCATAGAACAAGGCAATGAAATCTTCAATACAATTACACAATTGAGGACTACTTGTACCCAATCAAGTATTGTAGCCCCCTTATGCATCCAATTCAATATATAAAAACTAATTTCACCCAATTAAGGATTATAGCTCTCATATTGTGCAGTGAAAATGTATATCAATTCAAATCTATGATGGTGAAAAATGCAAAACTTCAAGGATCTTTATATACCCAGTACACTAGTACAGGACATCCGACCCTTGACTATCAACTTGTTATTTAAATATTCTCATCTTCTAAAACCAACTACAACCCTTTTATGGACCAATGGCTTCGTCACAATGAGCACAACTCTCCAAATTCTCAATTGTTTTGGTTTAGTATCTTTATGTTCGGTGAAGGGTTTAAATATTTTCAAAAGTGGTGCCAAATTAAGAATCACATTTGGCCCAAAAAAAGGACCTGTGACTCTATAACCTTAGGTCAATTCACAAGGAGATGACTATATGTGGCTCTCGGATGCACTCCCTAGCAATTTGCCTAGTGAAAATGCCAAAGTAAGAAGAGGTTTACTATATACAGTCGGGTCCGTCGGGCTTTTTCATTTTCCCGGCGGGCTCGCTGGGAAAACCCTATAGCTCGCAGGGGCCCACCAGCAAAATGGTAAAGCCCAACGGGCCTACCGGCTCTATTGGTTTCTCCAGGTCACCATCAAGATCACATTAATAATTAACGTGATCACGTGGTTTTCTTGTATAAATACTAGAGTTATTAACGTAATCCCACGATCGTGATTACGTCAATGAAATCCCTGCTCAACAAAATGTAACTTTTTTGACTATTTTAATCTTAATATCAAGTGTTTGCTCACACCTCTCTCTCTCTCTCTCTCTCTCTCTCTCTCTCTCTCACACACACACACACACACACACACACACACACAAAACAGGTACAAGGAATAATTATGAAGTGTATTTCCAAGTACCAATTGTGGGCTACGGTGTCCTGCCGTGGCACGTACATAGTGTGAAATAAAAAAATTCACCTCACTCTTGACACTTCTCGATGTATACAAATAAAAGCAATCATGTGCATACTGTGATATATGTTGAAGCGTCTACTGTGGTCATTATCATGTACATACCTATCCGGGGAGTCGTGGCCCTAGATGTGATGCATTTGCGTGCTTTTCCACTTGATAAGATGCTTAATTTGGTTTTACAATGTACATAGCCAAGTGTTTCATGGTGGCATACTCATTTCGCCTATAAAGACTGATGCAAGCAAAAGCTGCCAAAAATAGCAGCTAATAGACGTCGTTGCAAGATTGCATAAAAAGTGACCCAAAATGAAATATTGATCAGAAATGATGCATATCTGATTTTTATGCTTATCCAAGTGATCCCACAAATTTTGGGAGTTTTCTGACTCCGTTTGGGATTTTTCACATCAAAAATGGCATTTTTTTGGTCAAAAATGACATGAAAATGACCTAGTTTTGGTCCAAAGTGACAAAATGGCCCAAAAATTGACACATCAGATGAAAATTCCCCGGGTAAGAGAGAGAGGGCTGCTTTTTATAGGAAAGACCAGTAATTTTTCACTACTGTGTAATAGCTTCCATGGTTGCCCAATCTATGTGTGTTGCAGTCCCGCCTCTTCGCAATCTTGTATCTGAGCTTGTGAGGGAGTGAATTAGGGTTTCCCCTTATCAAAATGGTGTTTGGGCTTCACTTTAGAAGATCATAAATCTCTGCAAAATCATAAAATGGTGGTCGTGAAGGTGGAAGCTCGAGCATTCCTTTCAACTGTTTGATGTTACGACTATCTAATTGGGGGCGAGGCTACATGATACCATGAAAGAGGTTTGGGATTTGATTGAGAATTGTGCTTGTATGAGCATTTAGGTTTCATGGCTGAAACTTAGTGTTTTTAAATGGTCTTGTAAAGTGTAATTGAATGTGATTTGGTGATCCTCTCATCATAATCTCGACTATGAAAACAAGCAGACTCCAAGCACAATAGGGAAGAGGGTTTGTGACTTGCTATCAGGAACGCTCTTAGATTTTCTGTCACCCTTAGAAAGAGGGTTGGTGATTTTCCACAAAGTGTTTGTGACTCTCATCATGAACTCTCAAAGCGAGAGGTTTTGCACCTTCCTAGCTAGACCGCACACATTCCGACATTTCTGGTGGTGAACCCGACGCGAAGCAGCTGGGGTGGGGTTCAAAACTTGTTTTGAAATGTTTAATTACAAATAATTAAAGATATGCATCAACAAGAGCAACAAGGCATGTGTTTTGATCAAGGCACAATGAAATGTTTCAAGCATTCACCATGTTTATGCAACAACAACAGGCTGCAAAAAGAAGGGAGGTGTCCGCAACAAAAGGCCTTCAAGCTATTGTGAACAACATGGACCAATTTGAAGGGAAATATGTCACAAATTTTCTTCGTGGTTATGTAAAGGAGATGGAGCTACAACGGGTTCAAGAGGTGGACATGATTCGTAGTTTTGAGCTTGTTGTGGTCCCTGAGATTAGAGACCATGTAAGGGGAATCGGGGAGGAGCATGGAGAAGGATGGGAGAAATTCAAATTAGCCCTAAAGGAGGAATACTTCATGGAGGACTCTGAAAAGGTTACAAAAAGGACCTTCTTGGAATGGGTTTCAAAGCCAAAAGAAGGACTTTCCATCACCAAACTGCTGAGAAAGTTTGAGCGGCGCTATGCTCAACTGACAGGAACAGAGCGGGCTACTTTGGATAGTGAAAAGAATGAATTGTTCCTTCAAGCTACAGGTCATGAGCTCCAAGAAAAGCTAGAGCTACTCCTTGAAGACAATAATACAGAACAGGGTCTAAAGGTTGAGTGGAAAGAGGTTAAAGACATAGTCCTCATTGCTTGCTAAGAAGCAACGTCGTAGGGACAAGATGGTGGTGAATGGTACTACCTCTCCTCCTAGCACGTCAGAGACTCCACCAAAGCCTATTGTTGTGAGTTCAAAAGGTAATATTTCAATGCTTGATTAGCTTGTTAAGGGCACGTGAGAAATGAAGTTAAAGCTAACAAGGCTTGAAGAGAAAGGAAAACCTGCTGTAGGACAAAAATACCAAAGAAAAGAAGGATTTGTGCACAGATGCATATGGTGTGATGGCACAGACATGGCAGAAGGAATTTTGATAGCTTTAATGATGCCTTAAAAAGAGATCTTGTGTTTTTTAAGGATGGCAAGATCCATCTGCAGGAAACAATTATGCCATTAGGAACTAACTTTGGAAAAGGAGGTATGCAAAAGTTAGTGAAGGATATGGCAACTAGTCATGCTATTTCTGCAGTGGAGGTTGCTACCTATGGGGCAAAGATAGAGCTAATTCCAAAGAAATTGTTAAAGTATACTCCAAATGATTTTGAGGAGGTTGATAGCTTGTAGCCATATGCAGTAGCCTCAGCCAAAAAAGGGAAGGTAACTAAGTAGGTATTACATGAAGCCGGCGATTGTATACGCCATACAACAGGTTGGGATGACCCTGTGGACTCTTTATCAGTGCATGCCTATCTTGCAAAATGCTATAACAATTAAGAAATTGTGGAAGAGAAGTGCAGATGTGATAATGGAGATGCAAGTCCTTCTACTTCAAAGAGGGTTACAAGAGCTAATGGAAGAAAGGATCCAGGACCTTCTTATGAGGCTCCACCACATGTGCCTCCTACTCCTGAGATTCATATGGAGGAGGCATCTACAGGAAAGAAGAAAGAGCAAGGAAAAGCTAAGGAAAACGTCCCTGCATACAAACTACAATCTGACATTGAAGCTACCACAAACTTAAAGCAGGTATTGGAGGAAAGGATTTTGAATAGCAAAGTTGAGTTTACCTTCGGTGAGATTCTTGGCATTGCTAAACGCGAGTTTCATGAAGAAATCATAGATATCATAAAAAGAAAGAGGCAAACTCTCACTGAGTCTATTCCTCCACAGTCTGAGGTTTAAGGGGAATCACTTAAGGCACATGCCCGACACATGGAATACATGTCCAAGAGAGTGATTGTGATAAAAATGTGGTAGGATGCTACTAGTCTTCTCGAAGAGATGCACATGCTAGATTTGCAGATGATGATGAAGCCTCCTATAAAAGACACTACTCCAAAAGTCATTGGGCAAGAGCTACAAGAGAAACCTTAGTCAAGGTGGGTGATGTTGAGGAGCCATATGTTGCATTGATAGATCATGGCTCTGAGATGAATCTTATGTCCAAGAATCTTTACATGAAGGGTAAGTGGCATATAGACATAGACCATGGGTGGATGATTAGAGTTGAAAATAACTCATCAAGAGAGCTGTATGGGGCTTGTCCAAATGCGAAAGTGACGATTGGTAATGTGAAGATGAGAAAAATTTCTTTGTGCAGGAGATGTCTACCTATCCTCTTATCCTTGGCCATCCATACATCACAGCCGTTTGCATGGAAACAAAGGTATTGGATGATGGTTCTGCTTATGCTAGGGTAAAGAGCAGAGATGAGAAGGAAGTTGTGCAATTTTTGACTGTGTGTGTGAATCACGAGAGGAACTGCAATAGTCTTCGTGAGTATCCTCTACCAAAAGCGAACAAAGAGTTCAAAGAGTACAGGGAGACAAGGTGTTTTGGCCATGTAGACTTGTGAAGCGGGATTGCAATGGTACAAGAAGAAAAAGATTCTTGTCTGACCCAAAGCGAGAAGAAGCTTGAGGATATGAGAAGAAGTGCGCGACAATATGTATATAGTGTCTGACCCAAAGCGAGAAGAAGCTTTTTCTATAGGTTTCCAGGGATTAACTGGGCATGGAACAGTATGTTGTACGAAGCTTGAGGATATGAGAAGAAGTGCGCGACAATATGTATATAGTGTATAGAAATACATGAAAGAAAATGGTTTCATAGAGGATAGTGAATACATTTCAGGTTTCTTTGAACAAGTTTCTCATGTAGATACTATGCTTGAGCTTGAAGCTATATTAGTTTCTAGCATGCAAGATGGAACCCACATTGTGGAAGTATGCTCTATGGAAATGTATGATGTGATTGAGGCTTTTGAAGATCAAAAAGATTTCAATGCTGATGAAGGACTGGAAGTGCGTGTGGAGACCAAGTACACAACGGTGGGAAAGAAAGTGAGACCAGTGGCCTTACCTTTACCATCAGATTGCAAGAAAAAGCTAGAGCAAGCTTCTTTGCAGTCGAGTCTCAAGGATCCAAAAATAACTGGACACAAGTTCAAAATGGAATCACTAAAAAAGACAAAAGTTGGCTGTGAAGAGTTTTTAATAGAAGAAGAGAAGAAGAGTTTTAAAGAAATGCTTTCAAGAGATGGTAAGGCTTTTGCTTTCCAGCCATATGAGATAGGGTTTGTTGATCTTGATGTTTTTGTACCTATGACCATCTTCACTATTCCTCATGTACCTTGGAATCTACGCCCAATTCCGGTTCCGAAAGCACATTTGACAAAGTTAATAGAACTACTCAATGAAAAGATTAGCATGGGTATCTTGGAGCCTTCTTGTGCGCCATATTCAAACAGGTGGCTGATTGTGCCTAAGAAGAATGGAGCTTTGTGGTTCATACAAGATATGGAACCTGTAAACAAGGTTACCATCAGGAACATGGGTACAGGACCTATAGTGGATGAATTTACAGAGGCGTTTGCAGGAAGGTCAATTTACTCAATGGGAGATCTCTATTCAGGGTACGATCAGTTTCAGCTAGATGTTGAGAGTAGAGATCTGACAACTATGAAAACACCTTTGGGACTAGTAAGGATGTGTACCTTACCTCAAGGAGCAACATATTCCTCTGCACATATGATGAATGGAATGAACAAGGTTCTATGTGACTTCATGCCTCAAGTCACACAATGCCATTTCTTTATGATGTGCCCATCAAAGGATGTGAAGACAAAGATAAAGATGAAACTATGGATTCAAGGGGGTGCGTAAGTTATTTGCAGACCATATCAAAGATTGTGAGAAGATTTTGTCAAAGCTGGAAGAAGTTAATCTTACCCTGTCAGGGCAAAAATCTGTATTTGGTGTCAATGAAGTGTTGATTGTGGGGCATATGTGTGGTCCTTATGGTAGAAGGCCTTGTCCAAAAAAGAAGGATGCAATCAAAAACAGGAAAGAAACATGTACAAATGTAACTAAAGTTCAAAGATTTCTTGGTGCTTGCGTCTTCTATCTTATTTGGATACCACATTATGGACATGTAGTAGATCCCCTTTATAGGTTGTTGAGAAAGAATCAGAAGTTTTGATGGAAAGAAGAGCACACAAAAGCCATGAGAAATCTAAAGAAGCTACTTCTTTCATCGCCAACCTTGAGAAAGGTAGACTATGCATGTGAGAGACCTGTCATTGTGATAGTGGACACGAGTCCTATAGGGATAGGATGGGCAGTAGGGCAAGATGATGATGAGGGAAAAAGGTATGTGATGAGATTTGGAGCCAAGATTCTGAGTTCTCGCCAACGAGATTATGCAGAAGTAAAAAGGGAACTATGGGGGGTGGTTACAGCATTGAGGTGTGACAAGGAGTACTTGATAGGGGCATCAGTGGTTGTGGAAACTGATTGTTTACCTCTTCTTGCAATGATCACAAATTGTTCGACTCTTGATATTGCAATGCTGCAATGGATAGCCTACATAAAGTCCTTGAATCCTGAATTCAAGCATATTGCAAGAAAAGAAAATCCAATGGCAGATATGCTATCTAGGGCAAGGTATGAAGATGAACAGGACATGATTATTGAGGCAGATGATGTAGGCACAAAGTTTTACACTATTGATCATGCAAAGAGAAATCATGCATGTTTTGTGTCTTCACTTGAGTCCTTTTCAGAGGAACTATATGAGGACGAATGGCTCTTGATAGGTTGCTACTTAAGTACTCTGCAGAAGCAGGATGATTGGACTGAGCAGGAATTTAAGAGGATAAGAAGAAAAGCATATGGATACTTCTTGAGGGATGGTTAGTTATGGAAACATCCTAAACAAAGAATTGGAACACCATTGCGGGTAGTATGCAATAAGGTTACTCAACAACAAATCATGAAGGAGTTCCATGAGAGTTTATGGGTAGGACATCGAGGTGTATGGGCAACATTTGCCAAGGTAAAGAAAGGTATTGGTGGAAAGGGATGTATAACGATGTGGCTAAGTTTGTGGAGTCTTGTGTGACATGCCAAATATATTCAAATGTACGGCATCGTGATGGACTACATCCTACTTATCCATTAACTATGCATTACAAATGGGTTATGGACTTGGTCACAATGCCTTTGGGACTTTGGCAAATGAGGTATTTGGTATTTTCACGAGAAGATTTTTCTAATCAGGTTGAAGGGCGTGCATTGAGGACAAGGATTACAGAAGCTGTATGTAAATTTCCTCTTGAAGATGTGATCTATCACTATGGGTGTGTGGGAAAGATAACTGCAGATAGAGGAGAATTGGATGCTGATGAATCAAGGGAATTCTTCTCTAGAATGGGCATCAAACTAGCTCAGTAATGCCTATTCCGGCGGTAGAAGAACCGTGGCCACAATTCTTGTGGAAATCGATCAAAAATAAAAAAGATGGTAGTGCTACTTTGTAGTCAGCAGCTATCCCTGAGATAAGCATGGATCATGAATTCTTCCTAGGGGCTATATAAGATCTCTATATGGTGATGTTAGGTCTGTTGCATCTGAAGAGAGTAAACCACACTCTCTAAAGACTTTGCCATCTTTCATAGGAGAAATCAAAAAAAAATTGGAGGTTAAAGTGGTACCTTCTCATTGGAAAGCCACACCAAAAATGATGGATACCAAGAGCTTGCATGAATTGATGTCTTCTCCTATACAATGCACACATTATCTCTCAGAGCTACTAAAAGATAGACCGCATCTATGGGGCCAAATGGGCAAAAACCTAGAAAATATGGACTTGGAAATCCCTTCACATGACCAACCACTACAAACGATGCTTAACATTAGCGACACTCATACTGTGACGCTGAAATATGAAAAGTGCCGGCGTCGCTATTACCGTCGCTATGTCAAGAGTAACATAGCGACGCTCATAGCGACGGTAATAGCGACGCCGGCAGGGCTAAAAAAAATAACCGAGGGCGTCTGAAAACTCAGATCTCAGATTTGAGTTTTCAATGCGTGCTCAAGCAAGCAAGGTAACGCTCTCCCTCTCTCTCCCTCTCTCTCTCTCTTTCTTCTCCACACACACACACACACACACACACACACACGAGGAGAGGAAGGAGATCCAGGTATGCTCCTTCCCTCTCCTCACTCTCATGTTCCCTTGCCCTCTTTCTCTCTCCTTCTCTCTCTCTCTCTCACACACACACACACTAGGAGAGGAAGGAAAGCCAGGTATGCTCCTTCCCTCTCCTCACTCTCATGGTCCCTTACCCTCTTTCTCTCTCCCTCTCTTTCACTCACACACACACACACACATACACACACATTGTGTTTTTGAGAGAGAGAGAGAGAGAGCACAAGCATAAAAAAAAAACGCACACACACATGCATAATTAAAGAAATCACTGGCACACAGTGAGAGAGGAAAAGAGAGAGAGAGCATGCATAAACCAAAAAACCGCACACACACATGCATAATCAAAGAATGCACACACATTGAGAGAGGAAAAGAGAGAAAGAGAAAGATATATATAACACAAAGAGAGAGAGAGATAAAAGAAGAAGAAGAAGACAGTTTTAACATCGTAGGAAAGTATCCCAAGAGACCTTAAAGATCTAGTCGACAGGAGTTGAACTCAAGACATGATATTCATAAGGAAAATGGCATAACCAATCTATCACACTTCGGTGATAGAATAATTATACCATTTTTCTCCTATTTTTATTGGCGTGCACACACACTCCAGAAGAAGAGAGTTTAATTTAACGTCGTAGGAAACTAATTAAAGAGACCTAAAAATCTAGCCGACGAGGAGTTGAAACCAAGACTTGTTATTCAAGAGGAAAATGGCATAACCAATCTACCACACTCGAGTGATAGAAAGGTTATACCATTTTTCTCTTTTTATTGGCACACACACACACACACAAGAAGAAGAGAGTTTGAACGCTGTAGGAAACTATCCCAAAAGACGTTAAAGATTAGGGTTTTAGTAGACTTAATTACGTTAAATTAGATCTAGGTTTATTTAAATTAGATTAGATTAGATTTAGGTTTATTTACGTTAGATTTAGATTTACGTTATATTAGATTAGATTTAGGTTTATTAATTTAGATTGATATATGTTATATTAAATTAGATTTAGGTTATTTAATTAAGGTTAGAAGAAATGACGAGGAAATCGTTTAAGATAAGGTTAGAAGAAATGGTGAGAAAATTGCGAGAAAATTTCTTGCGCTCACAGCCTCGACAGTCCATGCGGACCAGCAATTCCACCTGCATGTTCGACTGCTACTACCATACAATAAGCCGTCATGTTCAGCTAATGGAAGAGCAAATTGAGCATACACAAAAATTAGTGATGCAAGATGACAATTCCTAGGGTCACACACACACACACACCACATCCCGTCAAATCTAAAATAAGAATTAAGTGCCTTGAGCGGACATCAGCTACATTGCAAGAATGACATACCTGCATGCTACAAACAAAGATCTACTATGAAAAGATGTTAACACTAGGTTGGTAACCTAACAAGACATAAAAGTGTCCTCTCAGGGTTTTGAAAAAAACCTCCAAGACCATAGTAGATCCACTCATTTTGTAAAATCCTTTCATGAGGTTATAGTTCAAGGCCTACTACACATGAAAAAAATAAGAAACTTGTAAAATTTCTCATCTTTTGGTCACACCAAGCCTCCAAAGTTGATGGACCAGTACCATTTCATCAAAACAGTCATTTCTTATGTTTTGTTGCATAAAAATACGATTGGGGATTTTTGTAGGACTTGAGATAAATTCCCTAGTTAACTTCAATGGGTTGGTGATTTGAACATATGATTTCTTCTCACTCAGTATTTTTGGTTTTGCTAAAAGAAATAGGTACAAAAAAGTTGAATTTTTACCGTTCTATAAACCTATCATCAAAGTTTCTATAGCCACGCTCAATACAAATAATATATGCATGTTTTCTTAGTTCCCTATTGTCCTTTAGGTTCATAAGGAGCCATGGAGCATGTCAAAAGAATAATACATCTCTTACCAAGGGGAATCTTGGGGACAAAGATGAAGTGCTAAATACAACAAACATGAAACAACTGGGCTCAACATTATGAGTTGTAGTATCCCATAGAAACTATTCAATATCTAGCCAAATTGGATCCTTATGACTAGATATGGTTACTACCTACAAAATGCATGTAGTTGTCACAAGAAACTAACAATATTGAAAAAGCCATACTTGATATACTAGAATGTTTCGTTTTCTTCTATAATTGAAAAAATCAACCATCGTTGTCTACTATGCAAAATAGGGTATTAGGTGCTCCAAAACTCAAGGAATATTACCTTATGTTACAAAATGCGACATAGAAAATCAAAACTACATTTGGATATCATGAAAGCCACCAAAAAGTTCATAGAAGAGCTAAAATTGGTTAAAAAGACAGGATTTGACAATTTTTGTAATTTGGTCATAACTTACAACTTTAACATTTATTTCTCCCTAGAAGCATCAAGACATGTTGAGGACTACTAAAGATAGTTTTCTAGCATTATAGACCTCACAAACATGAATTCTAGAGTGGTATAGTTGCAAAAAGTTGAAAAAAGCCAAAAATAGGACCCGTTTTTTCACACAGTTTAGGTTGTGAAATGTTGTGCAAGGACAAGGTTAAAGATGGAATTGATATTCCAAACAAATGGCGAGTTTTTTTCAGCTCATGAGACAACTTTCTAGACAGATAGCACCTCAAAATCCATTTTGAAACTCTTGACATAATTCAAGGAAAATGGTCACTTAATAGGGCATAAAAGTGTCCCTGGACATAAAAGTCTCCCATTACCAAGCTAGTGTTAAGATGCTGTGAAATGCTATAGCTAGAGAAGAGGCAAAGGGGTTTTGTCCACTACATGCAATATCAGGTAGACGTGGGTGTGTAGATTTCTTGTACCCACAAATATAGGCATTGACCAATAAAGACGAGATTATAACCCAGTGGTTCTGATCTCCGTGCACCTCTAGACCGAGGTGTGCGGGGATTGGACATGACTAGAGAATGTGAGGTAGTTTATAGTGTGAACAAAGAGAGAGAGAGAGAGAGAGAGAGAGAGAGAGAGAGAGAGAGAGAGAGAGAGAGAGAGAGAAAAGACGAAGAATTTCAATAGAAGATTAAATTTTTTGTCCAGGTTATAAGATTTTTGCCCTCATTATGAGTAGTGACGAGGATGTAGGGCCGTCCAACCAAAACACCTATCTCTCAACGAGGATCTTATGTCCCTGTAACCATTGCAAGCATGCTGTGTGATAGACAAGACGCGTTTCTTTGCAGCACGTTCGCGAATTTGGCGAGTTCAATCCATCTATTATAGATCAAGTTGTTGCCAATTATAACTCGTACGACTCTGACGCTAGCCAACAGACAGCAATCTTGCAACCCAATAGACGTGTTTGCAGGCACTTTGGTCAAGCAGCATATGTGAGGCCACAAAATGTAGCCTTTGAGATCTCGGGGGATGATCATGCAGACCACTTTCCCAACGAGGCAATGTTTGAGCCGGAAATTGATGAAATGATCGAGACGATCATGGATTCAGAAAGGCTTGTCTATGATGATATGAAAAGTGAAGCCGATACGCCATTGTATAATGGAGCACGTGTGTCTAGATTGAAAGCGCTCCTGGTTCTTCTCAACATGCAGACAAAGTTTGGATGGAGTGACACTAGCGTCACAGCGCTTTTTAGGTGATCTATTACAATAATTATTTTACTTTAATAAAACTCTAAATGTATAATGATCTGATAGATTTTTACACAATTGTACCGTATTTTTATGTTGTGTAGATTTCTCAAAGAGCACATACTACCAGTTGATAATGTGGTGCCAGATTCTCGAGAGGAAGCAAGAAAGATTTTGCGAAACTTGGGGATGGATTATAATTCGATCCACGCTTGTCCTAATGATTGCATTCTTTTCAGAGGGGAATACATAGACATAGAGAAGTGTCCGAAATGTGATTCCGAAAGATATTGAGTAGATCTCCACGGAACAAAAATTCCACAAAAGGTTTTGTGACATTTTCCTCTGCTTCCTCGCATCAAGCATTTCTTCGAATGTAAGTCCATGGCCGCCCTAGCATCATGGCATGAGGAGAATAAATCTTCGGATGGTGTGCATCCTGGAAACATATAGATGGAACATGGACGGATTTCGCCAAGGAAGCTCGAAATTTGCGCTTAGGCCTGGCTATGGATGGTGTAAATCCATTTGTTCAAACATCAACATCTTACAGTGTATGGCCTGTTGTCATCGTCAACTACAACATTCCCCCGTGGTTGACTACGAAGAAGGGGCACCTATGGCTAAGCTTGATTGTGCCGGGGCGATATAAAGTGAAGAATATGGATGTGTATCTTCGTCCACTATTGGAAGAGCTACAACAATTGTGGATTGGCATAGAGGTGGTAGATATGAGCCGACACACAGGTCGACGGAATGCTTTGATCAGAGGCATTCTAATGTGGACCATGCATGACTATCCCGGACTAACAGAATGCTCAGGTGATCTATTTACACTCCTCACTCAGACACTGTAAATCTTGCTTTTTCTCAAGTTGATCTATTATCATGTGTATACATGCAGGGCTTCAAACAAGTGGATACAGAGCATGTGTCACATGTGGACCTAGACTGAATGCACGTAGGGCGCCCTCATGGAAGAAGAAAATCTACGAAGGTCATCAAGCGTATCTTCCAGAGAATCATGTGTTACGCGACGGCTTTTTGGGAAGAGAGCCATCGAGGATGTCTGCACAAGCATGGTTAAAGCAAAAGGATATGTGTGATGATGGATTGCCCCCACGGATGAAGAGACTATCTCTATGGTACGAGTTACCATACTGGCCCCGACTCATGATCAATCACTTGCTCGATCCAATGCACATATTCAAGAATGTGGGTAATCTACTATGGGACCATCTGACCGGCAAGAAAGATACTTTGGGAGCCAGAGTTGACCTTAGAAATGTGGATCGTATGGAGAAATATTGGCCTCAAACAGTGTTCGATGGATTGATAAAACTCCCTAAAGCACCATGGATTTTCACAGGAGCCCAAGAACGCAAAGTAAAAGAGACCATTTGATGTTTGCGGACCCCCACTGACGTAATGCACTCACTCCGAACGTGTTTTACTAAAGAAGGAAAGCTTACTGGTTTGAAGTCACACGACTGGCATAAAATGTGTTAGGTATGTTCATAGCGGAGTATATCATAGTGAGAATTGGGTAACAAATTCGTGTGTGGACGTACTTTAATATCAGTACTGCACGTGTTTTGCAGTTTATTTTACCGGTTTCCATTGAGGGATGTCTGTCTCATGACCTCCGTAACACAATCTACAAACTTGCAAAGTTGGTACAATGGATCTCACAAAAGGAGATCAACGTAGACTCCATACCATTCACCAAACTAAACGCTGTGGAGGTTGTGTGTATGTTTGAGAAACATTTTCCTACTACCATGCTAACCATTCAAGTGCATCTTCTTGTTCACATAGTTGATGAGGTGGAAATAGCCGGCACAATACATTCCAGATGGATGTTCTTTTTAGAACGTTTCATGAAAACGCTTAACACTAGGTTGGTAACCTAACAGGACATAAAAGTGTCCTTTCAGGGTTTTGAAAAAAACCTCCAAAACCATAGTAGATCCACTCATTTTGTAAAATTCTTTCATGAGGTTATAGTTCAAGGTCTACTATACATGGAAAAAATAAGAAACTTGTAAAATTTCTCATCTTTTGGTCACACCAAGCCTCCAAAGTTGATGGACCAGTACATTTTCATCAAAGCAGTCATTTCTTACGTTTTGTTGCATAAAAATAAGATTAGGGATTTTTGTAGGACTTGAGATAAATTCCCTAGTTAACTTCAATGGGTTGGTGATCAGAACATATGATTGCTTCTCACTCACTATTTTTTGTTTTGCCAAAAGAAATAGGTACAAAAAAGTTGAATTTTTACCATTTTGCAAACCTATCATCAAAGTTTCTATAGCCACGCTCAATACAAATAATATATGCATGTTTTCTTAGTTCCCTATTGTCCTTTAGGTTCATAAGAAGCCATGGAGCATGTCAAAAGAATAATACATCTCTTACCAAGGGGAATCTTGGGGACAAAGATGAAGTGCTAAATACAGCAAACATGAAACAACTGGGCTCAACATTATGAGTTGTAGTATCCCATAGAAACTATTCAATATCTAGCCAAATTGGATCCTTATGACTAGATATGGTTACTACCTACAAAATGCATGTAGTTGTCACAAGAATGTTTCGTTTTCTTCTATAATTGAAAAAATCAACCATCGTTGTCTACTATGCAAAATAGGGTATTAGGTGCCCCAAAACTCAAGGAATATTAGCTTTATGTTACAATATGCGACGTAGAAAGTCAAAACTGTATTTGGATATCATGAAAGCCACCAAAAAAATCATAGAAGAGCTAAAATTGGATAAAAAATAGGATTTGACAGTTTTTGTAATTTGGTCATAACTTACAACTTTAACATTTATTTCTCCCTAGAAGCATCAGGACATGTTGAGGATTACTAAAGATAGTTCTCTAGCATTATAGACCTCACAAACATGAATTCTAGAGTGGTATAGTTGCAAAAAGTTGAAAAAAAGCCAAAAACAGGACCCGTTTTTTCACACAGTTTAGGTTGTGAAATGTTGTGCAAGGACAAGGTTAAAGATGGAATTGATATTCCAAAAAAATGTCGAGTTTTTTTTCAGCTCATGAGACAACTTTCTAGACAGATAGCACCTCAAAATCCATTTTGAAACTCTTGACATAATTCAAGGAAAATAGTCACTTAACAGGACATAAAAGTGTCCCATTACCAACCTAGTTTTAAGGGATATGTGCGTCAGAAGGCACGTCCGGAGGGTAGCATGGCAGAAGGTTGGCTGGTATCAGAGTCCCTAGTGTACATTGGAGAGTGGCTAGACGGATTTGATAAAGCCCGGGACACGCTATGACGAACCATAGATGATGAGTGCATATCTGGAATTGTCATGTGCAATCTCGGTATTGAGAAGAAGATGACGGAAGATCTAGAGGCTAAAATCAATCGATTTTGCATGCTTCACAATCCAGTCATGCAGAAGTGGATCTCACAATATGAGGATGCAAAGCAAGGGCGACAAAGGGCAAGAATCGAGTGGAGACGGGGAAGACGACCACCGATGCACTATCCGACGGGTCTGGAGAGCCTACCAACATTCATGAGCTTAAGATGGTTGCACAACCACCTGAAAAGCGCACAACAATGCAGTGAAGAAGTGACTGAGGAAGAGTGGGAGTACTCTAGGGGTTGCGCGACCAAGGTAAGTTTGCAATGTACGACAGTAAATTTCTAGATGTTTGAACGGCCACTCATAATCTTTGTTGGTTGCGCGGTCTTTGCTCTCATGTGTTTAGACACTACATACTAAACACCTGGAGTGAAATACCAAAAGAATTAAAAGAGAGAGTCATCAACATGCTTCATGACGAGTTTCCCATGCCAACACGGGATGACCGCTTCAATGAAGATGTGATGAAGGTTCGAATGCGCGAATACTACAAGCATAAGCGTTCTGAAGTGCAAAAAGCAATCAAGCATGGATGGAACAAACCAGATTGGCTGGCCAAAGAAGATTGGAAGCATGCGAAGAAAGAAGCGCACGAGAATCGCGACAAGTGGAAGAAACAAAAGGAGGCAGCCAGAGCGCGAGGAGAGGCAGGGAGCTCGCACCACTTGGGGAGCGGCCGGTGGGCATCATTTGAGGCCGATTTTGTAATTTTTTTCGCATCTATGTTCGATAGTTTAGGGTTTATGGGATTTTAAATTCTAACATAATGGATTCTTTGTATGTTTCGGCAGTGGTCGTTTACAAGACGTGATCCCACTCCGTACGAGCGTGAGTACGCAGGCAGGAAGGGCTTAAACGCCCTTATAGACATCCTGACTTCTCGCGGCGGCATGGTTAGTAATTAGGGTTTATTCTTTTCTATTTATTGTATTGTTTTATAAACGTTGCTCGCTATATGTTTAATTATACTTACAAAAAGCTATCTTATTGTTTTTTTTTGCAGAATCCGACAGATACGCCGCTTGGACGCGATGAGACGTCTGATTAGACGACGTCTGTTTAGCCATAGCTAGATAGCATTAGTTTCTTTTTGTCGAGTTTTTTTTCAGCTCATGAGACAACTTTCTAGACAGATAGCACCTCAAAATCCATTTTGAAACTCTTGACATAATTCAAGGAAAATGGCCACTTAACAGGACATAAAAGTGTCCCAGGACCAACCTAGTGTTAAGGGATATGTGCGTCAGAAGGCACGTCGGAAGGGTAGCATGGCAGAAGGTTGGCTGGTATCAGAGTCCCTACTGTACATTGGAGAGTGGCTAGACGGATTTGATAAAGCCCGGGAAACGCTATGATGAACCATAGATGATGAGCGCATATCTGGAATTGTCATGTGCAGTCTCGGTATTGAGAAGAAGATGACAGAAGATCTAGAGGCTAAAATCAACTGATTTTGCATGCTTCGCAATCCAGTCATGCAGAAGTAGATCTCACAATATGAGGATGCAAAGCAAGGGCGACAAAGGGCAAGAATCGAGTGGAGACGGGGAAGACAACCACCGATGCACTATCCGACAGGTCTAGAGAGCCTACCAACATTCATGAGCTTAAGATGGTTGCACAACCAACTGAAAAGCGCACAACAATGTGGTGAAGAAGTGACTGAGGAAGAGTGGGAGTACTCTAGGGGTTGCGCGACCAAGGTAAGTTTGCAATGTACGACAGTAACTTTCTAGATGTTTGAACGGCCACTCATAATCTTTGTTGGTTGCGCGGTCTTTGCTCTCAGGTGTTTAGACACTACATACTAAACACCTGGAGTGAAATACCGAAAGAATTAAAAGACAGAGTCATCAGCATGCTTCATGACGAGTTTCCCGTTTCAACACGGGATGACCGCTTCAATGAAGATGTGATGAAGGTTCGAATGCGCGAATACTACAAGCATAAGCGTTCTGAAGTGCAAAAAGCAATCAAGCATGGATGGAACAAACCAGATTGGCTGGCCAAAGAAGATTGGAAGCATGCGAAGAAAGAAGCGCACGAGAATCGAGACAAGTGGAAGAAACAAAAGGAGGCAGCCAGAGCGCGAGGAGAGGCAGGGAGCTCGCACCACTTGGGGAGCGGCCGGTGGGCATCATTTGAGGCCGATTTTGTAAATTTTTTCGCATCTATGTTCGATAGTTTAGGGTTTATGGGATTTTAAATTCTAACATAATGGATTCTTTGTATGTTTTGGCAGTGGTCGTTTACAGGATGTGATCCCACTCCGTACGAGCGTTAGTACGCAGGCAGGAAGGGCTTAAACGCCCTTATAGACATCCTGACTTCTCGCGGCGGCATGGTTAGTAATTAGGGTTTATTATTTTCTATTAATTTGTTGTATTGTTTTATAAACGTTGCTCGCTATATGTTTAATTATACTTACAAAAAGCTATCTTATTGTTTTTTTTTGGAGAATCCGACAGATACGCCGCTTGGACGCGATGAGACGTCTGATTAGACGACGTCAGTTTAGCCATAGCTAGATAGCATTAGTTTCTTTTTGTCGAGTTTTTTTTTAGCTCATGAGACAACTTTCTAGACAGATAGCACCTCAAAATCCATTTTGAAACTCTTGACATAATTCAAGGAAAATGGCCACTTAACAGGACATAAAAGTGTCCCATTACCAACCTAGTGTTAAGGGATATGTGCGTCAGAAGGCACGTCGGAAGGGTAGCATGGCAGAAGGTTGGCTGGTATCAGAGTCCCTAGTGTACATTGGAGAGTGGCTAGACGGATTTGATAAAGCCCGGGAAACGCTATGATGAACCATAGATGATGAGCGCATATCTGGAATTGTCATGTGCAGTCTCGGTATTGAGAAGAAGATGACAGAAGATCTAGAGGCTAAAATCAACTGATTTTGCATGCTTCGCAATCCAGTCATGCAGAAGTAGATCTCACAATATGAGGATGCAAAGCAAGGGCGACAAAGGGCAAGAATCGAGTGGAGACGGGGAAGACAACCACCGATGCACTATCCGACAGGTCTAGAGATCCTACCAACATTCATGAGCTTAAGATGGTTGCACAACCAACTGAAAAGCGCACAACAATGTGGTGAAGAAGTGACTGAGGAAGAGTGGGAGTACTCTAGGGGTTGCGCGACCAAGGTAAGTTTGCAATGTACGACAGTAACTTTCTAGATGTTTGAACGGCCACTCATAATCTTTGTTGGTTGCGCGGTCTTTGCTCTCAGGTGTTTAGACACTACATACTAAACACCTGGAGTGAAATACCGAAAGAATTAAAAGACAGAGTCATCAGCATGCTTCATGACGAGTTTCCCGTTTCAACACGGGATGACCGCTTCAATGAAGATGTGATGAAGGTTCGAATGCGCGAATACTACAAGCATAAGCGTTCTGAAGTGCAAAAAGCAATCAAGCATGGATGCAACAGACCAGATTGGCTGGCCAAAGAATATTGGAAGCATGCGAAGAAAGAAGCGCGCGAGAATCCCGACAAGTGGAAGCAACAAAAGGAGGCAGCCAGACCGCGAGTAGAGGCAGGGAGCTCGCACCACTTGGGGAGTGGCGGGTGGGCATCATTTGAGTCCGATTTTGTAAATTTTTTCGCATCTATGTTCGATAGTTTAGGGTTTATGGGATTTTAAATTCTAACATAATGGATTCTTTGTATGTTTTGGCAGTGGTCGTTTACAGGATGTGATCCCACTCCGTACGAGCGTTAGTACGCAGGCAAGAAGGGCTTAAACGCCCTTATAGACATCCTGACTTCTCGCGGCGGCATGGTTAGTAATTAGGGTTTATTATTTTCTATTAATTTGTTGTATTGTTTTATAAACGTCGCTCGCTATATGTTTAATTATACTTACAAAAAGCTATCTTATTGTTTTTTTTTGTAGAATCCGACAGATACGCGGCTTTGACGCGATGAGACGTCTGATTAGACGACGTCAGTTTAGCCATAGCTAGATAGCATTAGTTTCTTTTTGTCCTAGCTTATGTATCATGAGACCATGTAACTATGTATTTTTGAAAACCATGTATATTTTTTAACTAATGACAATGGTTTGTATCTATTACATTTGCAATGATTAACAATCAAGTGATTTTGTTGCTGTGTACAATTGTCATTTATTTACTTCCATCAATTCACGCTTGTCATTTTTGTATCTTTATTTTGCAAACAATACGGACTATGAATGATGGAGTTAATGATTATATTGTCTTGTGGCTGACTATTTGTGTCTATATTTACCTTTGTACTTTTTTCAAAGGTAAATTGACCAATGAAACATTCAATATGGTTGATGGGTGGCAGGGCATTCAATTCCCTGCCACCAAAAAATTTTAATCTCAGGCATCACTATAGGCGTCGCTACATTGTGCAGTGCAGCGTCGCTAAAAGCGTCGGTATTTACGGCCCTGTAGCGTTGCTATTTAGCGACGCGTATAGCGACGCTCATAACGACGCGTGTAGCGATTTCTATAGTGACGTTCTCTTATCGACGTTGTTAGCGACACTTTTTACGACGCCGGGGGATTAAAAAACCCAATGTATTTCCGTCACTATAAGCGTCACAAGAGTACACAACCTCTTGTAGTGCAACTTGCATATGAAAACAGGGATGACAACATGCCAAAGAAACCATAGACAAAGCCAGTAGTAGTAAATAAGGTGGGTGACTACCGCGAAGGAGAAGAAGGAAACACCACCTTACCACTTGAGTACAAAGGAATAAAGTTGGTTGCTATACTAGATAGAGTGGTAGGAATTGCCATTGCAACCAAAGAAATATGGAAAAAATGGGGAAAGCTTGCTCTTACGAAAACTCAAATAAAATTGCAATTAGTGGATGGATACATGGAGAAACCGATTGGAATATTAGAACAAATCATTGTATCCTCATGTGGAATTTAGTATGAGTACACCTTTACCATAATGAATTTTGACAAGAGCAGTAACTTTGATATCATATTGGGCAGACCATTCATGCGTCAGCTCAAAATGGTACAAGACTAAGGATATGACTATATCTACTTAAGACACAAGGAAATTACTACAAAAATCAATGTCAAAGATCATAGTTATAGAGATGTAAAATGAACCCTGGGGAAAGAATTACACTCCACAACAACTGACCAGGAAGGAGAAATACCTGCTTGGCTGCAAAACAAAGCTCACAATTGGATGTGTGAAGCTTCTGAGGGTGGCGGCTTGAGAAAACAAGATTGTATTCATGATAGGTCAGTACATGATGAGGCATATGTACCAGAGCCTTTTCTGAAATAGATGTTTGAACCCTTTGGATGGGATCAAATACTAGCGACTCTTGAAGTCTCCGTGAATGAGGTGACTCTGACTAAATTTTACGATGAAGATGGGTATGATATAACTCCCTTGTTTATGATAAAGGTGTTGAAGGAAGCTAATGAGGTTTGTGAGTGTGAAAGCAAAAAAGGTGAGACAGATAGCTACATCATTGAGCATGAGGCAAAAGTGAAAACGAAGAAAGCAGAGCAACCACAAGAATATGTCACCATTGACATACCTGAAGAATCGACAAAAGTTGTTTCAAAGAAGCCAACTCCAGAAAAAGTGCAAATGAAAGCAGATGAAGGAGCAAACTTTCCAAGCTTAACATCAAATGTTCAGCAAACGCAAGATCAAAATAAGAACAGGGACAAGGAAGAAGATTGCATGTCTCCTACGACAATCAAATTTAGCATATGGAGAGAAACAGGACTTAAAATCACATGCTGAAGTGACAAAGAATCTAATGACTTATGGAGCGTGGATCATGATGGGAAAGCCGCCAATCACAGAGCTAGAGAAGATCGTGTACACAAGTTCAAAAATGCCAATTTCTAGCTTTGGCATGGCAGAAGCTATACTCAAGTTGAGTACCGGAGAGTATAAGGATATTTTCCACATAATTGAATCCCATCATATCAAAGAGAGTCTGACCCTCACAGAAAGCTGGAGGAATATCTTCTTTCAGCCAGAAGGAAAATCTTCAATAACAACACCATCAGAAATCCCAAAAGCACTTCAAGTTTATGCAAAAAAGAAGCAACCAAGCATTGCAGAAAAAGGTAAAGCTAAGGTTAAAATTGAAGTATATCAACCTCGCAAGACGACTTTACCTTCTACAAGCCTACATCAAACTTCCTGTGAAGCCTCTACATCAAGAGCCAAACCATCGACAATGCAATGGAAACGAAAGAAAAAAGTTTATCAACCCAAGTTTCCGTCACATTAAAGCATTAGGAAGAATCCGAAGAATGTCAACCAAGTGCTAGTATCCAAACATCACATCCATGTCAAAGATCTAGTTTGGATAAATGCAGCACAAGTTCAACCTCAACAACAAAAGGTGATAGGGTGGGTAGCATCAAATGAGTCAATTACTTCTCAGGGATACTTCCAAGGAAACACTAATGTTTGGGCCAAAAAGCCTAAAGTAACAGCCTAGACCTTTTTATCTCAACCAACGAGTTCTACAAAGAACAAGCCGTGCTACCAACGATGGACAAACACCTCATTCAGGAGAAAGAACTACCACAAAAGGAAAAAGAAAACATCAAAGTAGCAAACAATGCGACAAGTTTGGGTACCAAAGTCCAGACCTCAACGAAGCTACCCAATACAAACAAGTGAAGTTGCGGATGATTCCAGTGAAGCTACTCAAAGCACAAGGATTTTATGAAGGTAACACTCAAATATGGTTACCAAAAAGTGTAGCTCAATCTAGAACAACCAAGAGAAATCGTGCAGCACAAGCTTCTACCCAAAGGCAAGCAATGATATCCAACAACCAGTAGAAGCCAATTGCAACTAAGGTTGCTACAATCTCTAGATGGATACCTCGTCATCATCTCCAAAATCAAGTCTACTACAACAAAAACAATCCGTTATGGCTACCGAAGCCTAGTGTCCATCAAATTATAGAAGAAGTAAAATGCCAAAGACTGTCACACAAGGACCAAAGACAAGGTGGGTTCCAAAATTGATAGTGGAAACTCAATCACATAGAACCCAAACACATCAACAACATTAGGAGAAATATGGACCTTGCATGGGCCTTGTAAGGAATCCTTATTTTAAGGGATTAAGGGTAATGTTGTGTAAGGTCAAGGGCACAAGGGTATTCAAGAAGCTAGTTTTGAGTAGGCTTTTCTAGCCTTTGTTTTAGACACATGTAGGATGTGGACCTAGGAGGTCACCTTCTCTCTCTAGCTTTTTGAAAGTGAAGGGAGTAAAGAGGTGTGGCCACATCAACAAAAACGTGGGTCACTAAGAGCCAAAATTTGACTTTCTTTCCAAAAATTTATTTTTACTTCTTTTTGACTTAAAACTTTCCCCCAACATATATACATATCAAAAAATCATTTTTTGATCTTTTTTAAAATCTACAAGCACTAAAAGTCCAATTTTTCAAAAAAAAAAGCCCCCCCTCGAAAAAAAACCTTTGTTCTCTCTTCCTCCTCCCTCCTTTCTCCCTCTCCTCTCCCTCCCTGCTCCCTTCTCTCCTCCTCCTCCCTTATCTCTCTCCCTCTCCCCCACTGCCCCCTTCGCTCATCCCATGTTCTTCCCTCTCCCTCCCTGTCCCCTTCTCTCCTTCTCCTCCCCTCTCTCCCTCTCCCCCATTGCCCCCTTCTCTCCTCCCATGTTCCTCCCTCTCCCTCCCCCCTCTCTCTTTTCATCTTTTGCTTCCTCACGCAACAGTTTCCATGGTGCTCACGGACATCAAAAATCGTATGCATACATATTTTCTTGTCCGTGGCGTTTGCACCGAAGGCCACACGTGAGGGTGAGCAGAGGTCATCCCAAGAACGTCGTACCATCGGTGAGAGGAATGTTGATGGTTCTTCAATATCTTGCCAATACCATCAAATATTTGAATAAAACACCCCTTTGTGCAAGGTAACAATATACTTCTTTCTTTTGGTTGTGTTCTTCTTATCATAGAATTTGAAGTATAAGGTGTTGCCTCTACTTGTTTTGTAGTGCTTGGCACAAAGGTTGCTTTTGTGCACAAATAGTAAAAGGCTGCATGTTAGAGAGGCCAAGTGTCACCACTTTTCCTCTAAAACAGTCTTCTTTATTAGATCTTGCACGTGCTTCAAATCCATGCTTATTAGAGGTGGGTAATCTCATCATAATGTATATTTTAGGATTGTTTATTCTCAGTTGGATGGAAATACTTGCAAATTTGTACAGCTTATACTTAACAAGTGTCTTTATTATACAGCTTGCAAATGTTGAATTCATACATGTTTTTGTTACAAGGTGACCTCTTGCTATGCTAGTTGAGTGGTCTTGTTTGCAAGAATGTCTCAAGGAACTGGCATAACATGAAGCTTTTATGGTGGCACAAAGCTCTCCTCAGCGGCAATGTGGCTCCCACTACACCAAAAATCATTATGCTAACATGGAGAGATCCCTAGTAGAACAATGCAACATCTTTTCATTAGCAGCAACACACCCTTTCCTAACATGAGGGCACTCCTATCAAAGATATTTTTATGTGATAGGTCATCCCATACCATGCCATATCATGGAATGGATGTAAGAACTATGACCACACTACTCCTTGGACGTTGTTCACAAATGTATGTTTATCAAAGTTAATGAGAAGAAATTTGGACTTTTTTGTTTGTTGATGTGTAAGAGCACTGTACGTCTATCATATTTTAGATTGTTTGATAAGTTAAATAATATTTGTAGTCACTTAAAGTGTAAATTTGTTTTCTTTTGGTAAGATTGTACATGAGAAGACATGATAAAGTACAAAAGATCTTGACGGAATAAACCTCAATGCCACATCTCTCCTTAAACCCTTTGATTTCTATCATCGTAGGAAGTCCAAAGGAAGTCGTTAACACAATAAAAAACATTAGTTCTTTGAGTATTTTCAGATTCCATGGTTTTAATGCTCGTTGGAGCCCTAGATTAAGGAAAAAGTAAGAAATGTCTGTTTTATATCATTTTTTAAAGAACTTGCCAACTTGTACGTTGATTTTTGGAGAATCCGAGCAAGATATGATTTTTTTTGCATCACGGTCTAAAAGTTCAACACTATTAAAAAAAAAAAAAAGTGGCCGCAAGGGCATACAAAATGGCCATCCGGGACTTTTGGATGGCCATTTTGCGCGCCCTTGTGGCCACTCTTCTTGAGGGCCCTTGAGGCCTTTACATGGCAAAAACATTGCTATTACCACCGTTTATTTGAGCGGCAATAAAAGTTTGTTCAATTGTACATTGTTTAGGCCTTTTCTTTCGAAGAAAGAAAGCTTTATTAACGTCTTCGAAAGGCCGAACTCGACCTATGAGACAATATCATATACATGTGTTGATGCATCACCATGTAAGTTGACAGCATGTTTGCCATTTGTTCTCTTTTTATGGAAAGTTTGCCTCGCCATGCAAGTTGTTCGCATGTTTTCCATGCATTCTTTGTTTATGGCAGGTTTGGCTCACCATGCAAGTTGCTGGCATGCTCACATTTGTTGGTTATGAGGTTTTCCTCATAGTCTTTTATTATGAAAAGTTTGCCTAACAAGTTATGTTTATGAGAGCTTATGGTCCACATATCTCATGTTCTATGTTTTATGGTTCATGTTGACCTTATGTTATGGTTTTTGTACTTCTGATCTTTGAACTCATGGTTCACAGATCTAGTGGTTGCTCATGTTATAATTCTTGTTTTATGGTTCTTGTTGACTTTATGTTATGGTTTTTGTACTTTTGATCTTTGAACTCATGGTTCACAGATCTAGTGGTTTCTTATTTGTCTCTATGATTTCTTGTCTAATGGTGATGTTACATTTTGATGATTTATGGTAAACTATGGTTGTTTATTTTGTTGTTGGATGGTTGTAGCAATGGATTTTTTTACTGTGATGGTCCATTTTCCTTCTTAGATTGGTGCTTGGGTCAATAAATATGGTTCCAAATCATTTTAGACTTCTCTTATTGGTAGAATATGCCATGTTATGGATGGTAAGTAGAGGTAGCAAACTATTTCATATTGGTTTCGTGGCAGCTACTTAATCATGGTAGCTTATGGTTCTATCAACTCATGAATTTTTGTTAGCTTATGACCTTTTGGTGGCTACTTGGGTATGGTAGATTATGGTTCTATCAACTCATGAATTTGTGTTGGATTATGACCTTTTAGTGGCTACTTGGATATGGTAGCTTATGGTTCTGTCAGCTTATGAATTTGTAGTAGCTTATGACATTGTGGTGGCTTGTATATGGTAGCTTATGGTTCTCTTAACTGCTTGGACGTGGTTCTATTACCTACTTGGAGTTGTGGTGACTACTTGGATATGGTAGCTTATGGTTCTCTTAGCTACTTGGACGTGGTTCTATTACCTAGTTGGATATTGTCGCATGGTTATATTCTTTGTTTCTGCAATGACTTAGAATTTTTGTTCTAGGTGCCAAGTCTTTTCCTTTTTTATGGCAGGTGCCATGTTGTGCTTTGGAAAATTCCTTTTTATGGAATGTGCCTTTTGAATACAAATGGAATGATAACGGTTGTGTATGTGAGGTTTCCTATTTGTTGGTTTTATGGCTATGGAAGGTGTTTGATTATGGTTTTATGGCATATTTGGTGGTAAATGCGTTTTTATGGTAGGTGACAAGTGTTCATGGTAGGTGATTGGTTGTGTGCCATGGTGGTGCCAAGCTTCTATGGTATGTGCAAGATTATGGGTATCAAACTTGTGTGCCATGTGATGGCAAGTGGTTGATTGTGTGAGATAGGTTGGTTGTGTGTCATGTTGGTGCCAAGTTTTTATGGGAGGTGTGGTTGTGTGCTTGATGGTTGTTTGCTAGGTCTTGATAAATATTGCCCATGATCATGGGACTAGTTGTGTGTCACACATCAATTGAGTACACTTATGGTCGTACACTTATGGTCGTGGTAGCCATGGTCATGGTTGCAAACTTTTACTCTGATGGTTGTGTTGTATAATTAGGGTTACTTTTGTTGGTTGTATGATATGCTTCTATATTATGGCTATGTACCGATGTTCCATTTTATGGTTTTGAAGATATTCAAATGGATGTTAGAACCCCTTTTGGTTAATGTAGTTATGTAGCTTTCCTGTATGCTGATACGACTTTGCTCATTGGGTCTATCTGCACAAGTATGGCTATGATCATTGCCCAATGAAGAGTAGTTTGTGTACATATTTGGAAGTGTGGTCGTGATGAAAAATGGGTTACAAGTTTTGAGAATGGAAAAAAGTTATTTTTTGTAAACTTATGTCTTGACAGGTTATATATCCTTACATCATTTTGGTATGGCTCTAAGACACCATCGCTTTATCTTTCTAAAAGGAAATATTTTTGCAAGAAATTTCCTTAATAAAAATTCTAATGTAAAGCTTATTGTCACGTCATCACTTTTTCATGGACCACAAGTATAAGTCTCATCAATAAACAATTGGTTCACACTTGAGATTTTGAATCTCCACGATAAAACTTACTAGTAATACAGTGTTGTGTAGATAGGAGATATCTTGTCGTGAATAAAAATATTTGATTTCCTATATTGGACTCACTTAGTCATTTGTAACCCTGCATGCACGTACACCCAAAATTGTCTAAAGACATGCTAATTTGGACTAAAATGTAGACCTCATAAAAGATTATTTGAGGCTATACCCACTCATCCATTTGAAAGAAACACTATCATAGTTTCCTAGAAAAATGCTAGAATGTGTAGAGCAATTTTTATTTGAGAGCGCGAAGCTACACACTACAAATTTTCCTATTTTTTGTGTTGTTTGAGAATGCACATACTTTGAGATCTTAATTCTATCATTTGATAGTGAATTTTACTATTCTTATAATTTTAAAACTCACATGGGTCTTGTGGATATGCTCAATCAAGGGTTTTGTAAATAGAGTCCTCTACTTGGAGTTGTGAAGTTTTTCTTAGTACCTGCAAAGGACACTTTTGTGTCTTGTTAGGTTACCAATCTTGTGTCAAGTGAATTTGCTTCTAAGCTATGGTTTTCTTCATTACAAAAGCTAAGTATACACTAAATTTTTAATACTTAGCTCATGAGAATTAAACACATTAGAAATTTGGCTCTATTTGTTCATTTTGTACTAGTCCTAGACTCCTAATAATTGCTTTAACACTAGAATGGTAACAGGACACTTTTATGTCCTTGGACACTTTTGTGTCCTGCTAAGTGACCATTTTTCTTGAATTATTTGAAGAGTATGAAAATGAATTTATAGGTGCTATATATCCACAAAGTTGCCTTATGAGCTGAAAAAAACTTAGCATTTTGTTTTTAGTATCGATCTCACCATTAACCTTACTCTTGCACAACATTTTTGAACCTAAACTGTGTGAAAAAATGGGTCCTGTTTTTGGTTTTCTTTTCAATTTTCGGCAACTATACCACTCTAAACTTCATATTTGTGAGGTTTAGATGGCTAGAGGTTAGGCCTTCATAGTTCTCAACATGTTTTGATGCTTGGAGGGAGAGCTAAGTGTTAAAATTGAAAGTTATGACCAATTTACAAGAATTGCATAATCCTGTTTTTGGCCAAAATTAGCACTTTTATGATTTTTTTGGTGGCTTTCTTGATATCCAAATTCAATTTTGATTGTGTAAGTATAATCTTTAACATAAAGCTAATCTTCCTTGAGTTTTGGGGGACCTAATATGCTATATAGCATAGTATATGATGATGGTTGAGCTTTTTGATTGCTGAAGAATACGATACATTTTAGAGTATCAAGTATAACTTTCTCAATATTGCTAGTTTCTTAGGCCAATTGTGTGTATTTTGTAGGTAGTAACCATATCTAATCATAGACTACAAACTTGGCTAGATATTGAGTAGTTTCTATGGGTTTCTAGAGGTCATAATGCTAAACCCAGTTTTTTCATGTTTGCTATATTTAGCACTTTATCATTGCCCCCAAGGTTCCAATTGTAAGATATCCATTATCCTTTTGACATGCTCCATGGCTCCTTTTGAATCCAAAGGCCCAAAGGGAACTAATAAAACATGTATATAGTATCTGTATTGAGTGTGACTATAGAAACTTTGATGATAGGTCCGCAGAATGGCAAAAATGCAACTTTTTTGTACCTATTTTTTTTGCCCCAAAAAAAAATTAGTGAGGTAAAAGAAACCATATGTTTTGGTCACCAACCCATTGAAGTTAACGGGGAATTTTATCTCATGTCCTACAAAAATCCCCGCTCTTATTTATATGCAATCAACCATAAGAAATTGTTGTTTTGTGCAAAATGCACTGGTCCATCAACTTTGGAGGCTTGTAGTGACCAAGGGATGAGAAAAATTACAAGTTTCTCATTTTTTCCATAGTAGTACTTATTGAACTATAAGGTCATGAAAGGATTTTTCAAAATGAGCGGATCTACTATGGTTTTGGATTTTTTTCCCAAAACCCTGAAAGGACACTTTTATGTCCTGTTAGGTTACCATTCTAGTGTTAATAGTCCACTCCTAATGATTGCCTTAATATTCACTCATTTATACAACAACCTAGGGCTATGATTAGGCTTTTTTCCCTTAATCCATTTTTCATAAGCATCTCTCATTATGGAAGCAATAAAACAAGCAAAAAAAATAAAACCAATGAAGTGCAAAAAAGTGTCTCAAAAGAGTAGAAAAAATGCTACAAGACACATTGAAAATCAAATCTATATGTTATGTTTGTATCTATGTTAGATCTAGCATCTCATTGGCACTTGGGGAGCGAAGGGAACCACCTTCGCTCGCTTGGTCAAGGCCCTAAACCAATGCCCTAGTCTAAAAGGTGTTAGCTATCACCTTGGTAGGCTAGTTGAAATTTGGAGCACCTCCGGGAGGGTTCAAGGAGCCGAGAGTAGTAACTTGACTTGCCTTAGGTTGGTAACTTATATTGTGCTTTTATTTTTTCATGAAATACTAAAACAATCTTCCATGAGCTTTATTTTAAATCTAAGTGACAATGTACTAATGGATTTTTGAGCTTCTTTGTAACCCATAGATATGCATAGACTTGGTTGTTGCATCAAGAATGATCATTTGGTTTTTAAGCTAGTAGGTTTATAAACTTGCATTACCATAGGGCTCAAGGAATTCACCCAAAAATATGTAGAATAGCACGTGAGTTCAACAAAAGGGGTTAATTTCTCTTATGAACTTACAAAAAATATACATATATAGAAGGATGTATTAAATTGAAAAGGTGAAAACTTTGGTATGTCAAGGGTCTTTTTATTGACAAAAGTGGTACATGAGGGGTCTATAAATACCTCAAAAAATGTAGAATAGGGGGTTTTATAAATACCTCTTGAATGCACCTGCTACACTAGATCTAAATATAGTCAACCCCTCAAGGCCTAGAGTCATATTTGATTGCTAATTTTACATTCCTAAATTTGATTTTTTTAGTAATTTAATCTTCATAATAGTTAAGATGTTTTTTCAGTTTATGGTGTTTAGTATTTGGCTACGATTGGGCCGTCTTTTGGCTCCAATCATAGGGTCTTGAATTAAGGCGTTTTTTGGATTTTGGGTGTTTAGTCTTTGGCTATGATTGGACCCATCTTTTGAAAGGAAATTTCACTTTGCACTTGATCTTTCATTTCACTTCGTGTCCTATTCATAATTGTTGGCCTTTATTGTTATACTTTTTGAAAGATCAACATTCCATCCAAGGATGTACCTTCCATCATGTCACCACGATCTGCTCCGGGCACACAAGAACATGCACAAAATTAGGAGGGGTGAATGTTAGTAGCGGCTAACACGTCAGCAATTGTGAACAAGAAAAGGATGTGTACCATAATATCTCCTAATTATTTGGTATGGGTCTTGAACTCATTTAAGTTCAAATTTGTACTAAGTTGTAGGCTAAAAGGCTCAATTAAATTTTTTGTAAAAAGGTTTGGAGTCCATGCCTATAAAAGTAGTCTATGCTAAAAGATAAGGCATCTTTGGGTGAGCTTTTCTCTTTGTAGGGTTGATGGTCATGAAGTTCTTGGAATTTCCATGCCCTTAAACTCTTGATTTTTCTTCATCAAATATTATGCCTTTTTTTGTTAATCCACTTAGCGTTGATTATCTGCATGTGAAGTTGTATTAGTGAATTCTAGATCTCTAATCCCTCTGTAATTGATCCCTCCTAGCCACACCATTGGCCTTGGTGTGTGAGGGGGGCTATGTCTTCCTTCTCTTTCTCTCTCTATAAATGTATAAATAGTGTTTATGCATGTAATTAGCATTGAGGATTTGGACTGGAGTGTCCACACTAATGTGAAGTAGGCATATTGATTACATTGCTTGTGTATGTGTGTGATTAAGAGTTGTGAATAGCGTGTAGTTGTAGCATAGTCCTAATCGCAACTCAAGACTAGCAAAATCATCAACCCGGCTAGGGCTTGGAGTCACAAGAATCATTAAATGCATTGAATGAGAGGATTCATTAAGGGATCACTCTATCCATCTGTTGCAATTGGACCAAACGGGCACCCTCTTAGTCAAACCCTTCTTCATGAGTCCTAAAATTTTGATGTCCCGTCATTATTTTTTTGGAAATGTTTGTGATTAATTGAGATTCTCTGATTCTAGTTAGACAATCTCTGAGTCAGTTTATGCCAAATCTAAGTTGTAAAGTGTGTAAATGAGTCTGAGCCTTGTAAAGCTGGCCACTAGTGAAGAAAGCCCTAGGTATAAAGCTCATTATTTTTATAACTGGGAAGAAAAAATTATCATTATCACAAGGCTTATGAGTTTTGGAGCCTAGAACTAACAACGACTACCCTTACGTGCTCTGTAATCGATTTATCTTGAGCCCTGGTAATCTAATTTCAACTCCAAAACTTGCATTGTGTTCCTTGTCTACTGTTCTTTACTTTTTTTAATCATTGTCAATTCTCTTGTGGTTTGTGACTACACATTAGCGAACTAAATATAATTTGTTTTGTGCGTTAATGATTGTTTTTTTGTGTTTCAACCATATGAGAGTGTTCCTAGACCACATGCCAACTTTTCTAGTATGTTATGTCCCACTTTTCAAAGCCTTGATCATGATGGATTGTGATTTTTGTACCTCATTGGATTGCGGCCAAACTTGGTAGGATAGTGGCGTAGGTGTTTAGACCTCCTCCTAAAGTTTCATTGCATTTGGACTTCATTTGAGTGCCGAAATGGTGTGACGACCGAGTGCGGTGACATAGGACATAGGCAGTTTGCCATATTTGAGAATGATAGATTTGCTAGTGTGAGAGATGGCTTCGTTTTGTAGGTTGACTTCTTGAGTACTTTAACACCCTCAAAGAGTCTTTGTACCCAATCCAAGTTGCTTCCTTTAGTATTGACATTATGCTAGTTCCAAATAGTTATGCTATAGACGTCCATCATGGCAACCCACTAGCATCCATCATAGATCTAAGTCATGCAATGAGCTTCCTCTAATCAAACAAGAAAACCTACTTACAAATCACTTCGCACACACGTCCATCACGGCAACCCACTAGCATCCATCATAGATCTAAGTCATGCAATGAGCTTCCTCTAATCAAACAAGCAAACCTACTTACAAATCACTTCGCACACATCATGGAATTGAACTTAACCTATACATTAATCACCCTATTCAAAACTCTTAATCACACACATACACAAGAAATCTAATTAGCATACCTAATTCACATTAGGGTGAATGCATGATCAAGCATACCCACTTCTCGCAGTCCCCACCCAAGAGTGACACCCGTAAGTTTCTACCTTGTCGAGTTACACTCGCTCCCAAAGCACTAGCTTGTGGTGCATGGCACATCACTAGAACGCGACAAGTTACTAGAATGAGTGTCCATGTAACTCACCGAATTACGTGTTCACTCCAAGGTACGTGGCAAGACATGTTGCATGACACAGAGGAAGGCCACGTAACTCAATGAATTACATGTTTGCCACTATGGATGAATGTTTGATGCCATTATGGCATCCTTGTCACACTGTTCCATATAACTCGGCAAGTTACATGGACACATCAACCACTGGGTCATGTCCACATAACTCGGCGAGTTACGTGGACAAGTGATCTAGTGGGTTACGTGTCCACGTAACTTGCCGAGTTGCAAAAAATCAAGTAAAGAAAATTAAAGACGCTTTTAAGAGTTTAAACACTCAAATTCAAAGCATGGATTTTGAGTTTATGCCATGGAGGAGATCAAGGATTCCAACACCTCTACAAAGGGGCCTCGAAATAGCATGCATCAAAGACACAGTGACATGTCATGTCTTGAACTATAGTCTCTCCAAGGTCCTTTCTCTCACTCTCACGCTTGGTCTGCTTTGGTCTCTGGCACGTACACAAAGTGTGAATACGGGTAGAATCTCTCTCTCTCTCTCTCTCTCTCTCTCTCTCTCTCTCTCTCTCTCTCTCACACACACACACACACACACTCTCAAAGACACCACTTCCAAACACATTCTTCTTTGAACTCATGAGGGACGCTTTTCAAATTTTGCTCCACCTCTCTCTTGGTATGCACTTGGTGGGAAGGCTTCAAGGACCCTAAGAGAGGAGGAAGAACCTGATGCATGAAAATCACAAAAAATCTATGTATTTACTTTGTATATAGCTATGGTTTTGGCACAATTGGATCTCGGAAATAAGGAGAGGTATAAACAAACCCTATGAAAGCAAAAACTTCACTAGATGTTGATTCTACCTAATGGTCACTACCTGACGGTCACTACAGGTGAAGAATAAGAGTCAATAATGAAAGGGAGTATAATCTTGTGCATTATTGAGTTGGAGTTAACAAAATATTATCAAATTCAAGTATAATTCACTTGTGGACACAAGGCTTGCACATGGAGTCAAGAGGGGACCACCTAGAAGACTTTTGGAAAGGAAAAGACGGACATATTTTGTGTAGCACCAAGTGTTTTCTCTCCAACGGTCAGAGAAGAGACGTCAACTATATCAACCAGAAAGCCTAAATCATGTGTTGTAAGCAAGCGGACATGCGCTCTCTCTAGGCCTAGAGAGTTCAAGTGAAGTAAGACCACGCAAGCGTCGTCGTCGCCGCATGCAAAATGGAAAAGCCGATTGAGGTAGACTCTTCTCGCCTTATCTGTTTTGCACCCATTATGGAGGATTATGTGGGCTTCAACAAGAGGTAGAGGCCTATGGTGAAGGTGTCACCTCGTCAACACTTAAGGTATGCAACTCTACTGGTCAAAGCCTTGCCCTACACCCAACATGGATAATAACAATAGGCCAAAAGTCTTTCCTTTTCGTTTCTTGCAACACATGCATGTAAACGTGTACATTGACAGAAAGATATTCTACCATCAAAAGATTGTTTTCCTATTCAGAGCAGAGATGCTTGATGAAATCCTTAGATCCCAACGTCCCATCATCTTGCCCATTCTTGATTACTACAACTCTGTTGATGTAAGCATCTTTATTATATTCTAGCCTTGCGCTCTTCTTAGCTCCTGCTCAAGTTTTCCACCCATGTATAAAGTTTATGAATCATTAAGTCATTCCAAAAAAAAAATTTAAAAATGTAATTGTCTCCTCATTGATTTACTACCGTGGCAAGTGTCTCTTTTCCCAAATTCAATGGCAAGAAGGGAGAAGACATCACCACCGATTTTTTGGATAACTTTGAGATCGCTTGGTGGTTTCCAACAAGGATGGCAACGCCTCAAGGCTAAGAATATTTCCTCTACTGATGAAAGTAGAGGCCAAGTCTTGGTACAATGCTTTGCCCCAAGATACCAAGGATGCATGGGACTTACTATGTGCTACCTTTGTGAAAAGGTTTGGTGGAGGCACAACCTCAGAAAAGTTATGGCAGTTGTTGCTGACAGAGTTAAAGCAGGGAGGTTTGCTAGAGTATGCCACTTACGAATCCAAGTTTGTGGATTTGTGGGAGTGATGGGTTGCCGCACTGGAGGATGGTCAAAGAGTGCCTCATTTCCTGAAGAAGGACCGTTTCATTGTTGGCATGTGGTCGCCGCTTAAAGATAAGGTGAAGGGAGATTCCCTACAACGTATGAGTTGGCAGTGGAAGTACCCCACCTTAAAGACAAGAAGCTACGCATGCAAGCAAGAGTCAATGAGTCAAAGGAATCAAGCTCAGTCCAAGTAACCCACTCAGAGAACCCAACCACAAGAGGCATCAGAAGAGCAGCAAGACCGAGTCGCATCACTACTCAGCTTGAGAATATATCTATGCATTTGGTGCAACAAAGGCATACACACAACCGCAATCAAGAGCAAGGGAGAGGACAATGAAGGCAAAACCAAGAATACCATTGCTATAATTGTGGGGAAGATGGCCATGGCAAGTATTATTGCCCACACCCAAGGAGGCATAATTTCAACAGAGGAGCCAGACAAAACGAGGTTTCACCACCAAGAGCAAGACCACCACCACTGAGGGCACCACAACAAGCACCACTTGTGAAAATCCTATAGCCTCCCGTTCAACCATATCCACCACCACCACTACAACCTCTCATTCCACCCTTACCCCCACCACCAGTCGGAAACCAGGCAGTAAGTGTCATTAGTCTTGAAGGTAAGGGAAAGGAGAAAGTGGAGGAGGATATCAATGGAGTGGTGAAAGGTAATACCAAGGTTAAAGGACTAGATGCCATGGGGGTAAAGCGCACTAGGAATGGTGAATCTTCCCAAAAGGATGAAAAGATAAAAACTAAAGGGGAAAGCCGTCCAAGTCACGAGACGTAAAATTGACATTGTAGATTTCTCTTTGGGTGAATGTTCTAAACCATATGATTTGGTTCAAGATGTTTCTGTGTAGGGACCAAAAACCACCTGGCCCCAGTTACCAGTTACTCCACCTTAAACACAGAGACCAAGTATGAGCATTCACAAGTTTTCATATCAATTGGTTAGAGTAGCCCATGACATCCAGGTTTTAATTCAATATTGTCACTATTGGAACCCTCTGATACTCTCTCTACTATATGTAATGACTACTATTTCGGTTATTAAAATCCTGATACATCCCAAAAAGCAATTCTATATTGAAAATAAGAATATTTCTTCGTCTTTATTTTTCCAAGAACCATCGGCTTGATGACGTACAATTATACCCATTACCAGTGATGTAATGTAATTTTCACTTTGCTACCTTTGCAATAATCTTCAGTGTTGCACCATAAAATACTAAAGTCATTGTGCGCCTTGCATTAGATGGCCTTATTTCTTTGCTTGTATAGGATATATTTGACATTATTTCTAATCCTCTTTTGTGAATGACTAAGGTTATTGAGGGTACTGACTCCTATGCCAATATTTGGTACCGAATCCTTTGCATCATGAGCCTTAATTTTTTTGCATTCAGATAGAGGCTCATTAAAAATCATATATATGTATATTTAGTCTTGTGCTTGCTTGAATTTGTGGATTAGCTTTGCACTCTAATTATTGGTCTTGTAACTTGTCATTAATAATAAAAAATACATAAATGAATATATGTACATAATCATATCTACAAATGGCTTTTTTGCTAGTTGTCCAAATTAAACATCATGATTAGCCTTTCATTTGGAGTTATTGTTTATACTCAGTATCACTCTGACACAAGCCCACTATGCATTGGTTGCCTAGCTTTGCAAATCACCTTCCTACAAATTTATATCTCTTTCATTTGTTATTGTTTTATGTCAAACCCTTGGATAAGTATAACAAGAAATAATCTCCAGTGATTTTTCTTTGAGATGTGCATTTGCAAGTAAAGGTAAAAAGATGAGTCAAAGTAAAGTAGATTGGAATAATCCACAACACTTATATTTTTCCTCCTACTCAACCTTATTTGAACAATACATATTCTTAGAAATCTCTACACAAGGTACTACAAAAAGGATATTCTTGTACCTCACAAGACTCCCATATGCCCACCTTACTTAATCATCTTCTTTTATTGGGAGTAACCCCTAGAATCTCTATATTTGTTGCTTTAAAGATGGTTCTAAGCATGTACATTTAGCACATCATTTTTAAGTTGATCACTAAGTTCAAATGATCAGGGTAATTTTTAACCAAGTTCCATAATACCACCCATTACATAGATTTACATTATATGGTTAGCTTCTCAGTTGATCACGAGCCATTTCTTTAGAGAACTTCCAAGTACATGATTTCTTGATGTATTCTCTTAATTTATACATCTAATGATAGTATTTAAATTTTCTCTGATGAGTCACTTCTCTCTAAACATCCAGATGTCATGTACCATCCTAGGGTTTGGTCTTTTTTTTCTTTATCTTAATATCTCTAGATTTTGCACCACCACCTATGCTTCTTATACAATAATCCCCTGGTTTGATATACTCGTTTGATAAATGCTCACTTACTTTGCTTTGTTTTAAGTTACTCTCTCTACAGATATACCTTGGGTTCACACCCAAGCCATTTTGCAACAAGGAAGTATACCGTCAGGCACTTTTAGAAGACACAAAGTTCTCTTACCTACTTGTATTTTCTTATGAGCTGTGAAATCAAGTATGGCTAACAACATGACTTGTACTTGCATTGGCTGGAGTTACTCTTGGCATGGTTAAGCATTAAGCTATGAAGCTACTCACATGAGCTCAGGTGATTTGGGATTATGGGCAACACTTTGTACGTAAACACTATTTCAATCTACACCAAGCTGGTGTCAGACAGGTAGTAAAGCAAAAATTTAAAAGCATTGTCTAGTCCATTGGTCACATGCACATAGATTTGTCAATTCAGGCAGTGTATTTATGCTCATTCTAGTGCACAATTGCAGATTTGGGTTTCAAAAGTGGTGATTCACTGATTTAGGTAGCACATAAACAAAAAACAAACTCATTAGTTTAAATAATACCATTGTAGATTCACTAGTTTAGGAAGCACAAGTGCATATTTGCCAATTTAGGTAGCACGACTAACTTGGATATAATAGAAGGAATTTGGATTTGAAATTGGACTTGGACTTGGATTTGGATTTGGACTTGGTTTATGATGGTTGGTTGTCGAAAATGGGTATAGAGTCAGACTTGAAATTTATGAGAATTGATTATTGACCAATGAGTTTGACAAATGATGTCTTGATCCATTGGGATATGACATATACTGCTTACTCTTATAGTATAGGACACTCGAATATGCAATATGTGGATGATGATAGGCATAAGCATATGTTCTTTAAGTTTATGAATTTTTATGTTTATACATGATATTTTTAGCACATAGTTCTAGCCATTCTTTGACAAGTATGATTTGCAAATTCTTAACTTAGCGAATGAAGAGGTATGTAATGGAAATGGAAACATATTTATTTGTCACTTGTCATGTTTCCATTTTGCCTTGGTATAACTTGTCACTCGTGATCCCGATTGATGCATCGTTAACTTCAGCTGACTTGTCATGATGTACACTACCCTTGAGAACTCTGGCGGGCCTATAAAAATATCAGATGGCATGCCAATCAATGCAGTCAATTCGGCCCATAATTGGCCCCTGACAAATCTTTGATAGTCCATATCTTCTTGTTTGAGCTCCAATTGAGGATTTATAAAGATCAACATGTTCCACAACTCAACTTTAAAAAATCCCTCAACACAACAAACAAGTGTAGTAACCAACTAGCACAAACATGCAAGGAACCAATCAATCTTAGGTACCAAAAAAATGTTGGGGCTATATATGGCTCACTCTACTCAACTTGGTCTCACCTATATATTTGTATCTTGTCCTCAATATGAATCAGTCTTTGGGAGCGTATATGGTGTGTATCTTGTCTTGTCTCTCTCTCTTTCTCTCTACATCTCAACATGGTATCAGAGCAGTAACGATCACGTGCCGATTCAATTCATGGTGACAAAACAGTATGTGTATGCGATTTGCATGTAAGATTCAAAAATTGCTACAAATTTTATTTTTGAGCATTGATTCTTGTTAATAGTGGTTGTTTTGTGTTAAGAAGAATATGATTAGTGTTTTGTGTGGCGTTTATTGCTAATCAATCTAATCGTTGATTACGTTTTCTTGTTAATGACACCCTGAACTTCATCTCAATTTTTCTTGCTGTTCTGCTCAAAATTTGAAGAAACGGAAAAAGTGTAATGGAGCGTAGCGCAATGGCAACAATGGCACTTTTCATCCAAAACTTGTTCGTCTCCTCGAGCTCTTCGATTTGAGTTCTAGGTTTGCGTCAATCGGAGTTCGCAGCAGAAAGTTATGCTGTTTTTACTACAATTGAGCTTGACGTAGCTTTCTTCGTCCTACTTCTTTGTGAAGCATCCACGATCGTTTTTCTTATTTTGGCGTTAACTTTTTCGAGAAGATTTAGCTTTTTGCTATTCGTATTGTGGCCGTCGTCAATCTTGCGTCTCACGCCACTCTATTTTGAGGACTCTTTTATTATTAACGTCTCCTTTACCCTGCCTTTTTTGGGTGACGTCTCTCACATCTTTGGACGTTCCTTGAGCATCCTTCTTACGTTTATCGTCGACAGAACGCAGTCCTCATATCTCTCTCATTCTCAATTGCGGCCTTCACCATATATGGTGTGCAAATTCTGCGATCTTATCTTATACGTCTTCTCGCAACAAGATATGGCTATGAATATTCTTGTCAACGGCTTTCCTTCTGGCCATCGTTCTGTTCCTCCTTTCCAAGGTCAAGGTTTTCTAGGCTGGAAAGCAAAGATGTTGTTAATTCTTGAAGGCGATGAACTCTCCGATGTTGTTCTTGGAAATCGTGTTTGTCCGCCGCAGCCTGTTGATACGGATAATGATAACGTGCTTATCACTGAAGGACCTATATTTGAAGATTGGAATGTTGCCTATACGGATTGGCAACGACGTGATAAATCTGCTCATCGGTATATTCTTTTTGCTCTTATCGATTCCCTTTTGCTTGATATGTATGAACTTCCTACTTCCCACGACGTATGGAAGTACCTTATTGCAAACTTTCAGAAGAAATCTGTCACAGAAATACTTTATTTGAGAGGGTTGCTTAACAAGTTACAATATGAAGTTGGTATTGCCATGACGGGACATATTGAATCTTTCAAATCTATTATTAATCAACTTGCTGCTGCCGGTGATCCTATTCCACAAAAGCAACTGATTACACTTCTCCTTGATACGGTGAAGGACTCTTCTTATGATAACATTGTTACTACACTACAAGAGGTTGTGTGCTCTTGTGACGCTGTTAGCGACGGAAATACACTGGGTTTTTATAACCCCCGGCGTCGCTAAAACTGTCGCTAATAGCGTCGCTACGAGAGCGTCGCTATAGGCGTCGCTATATAGCGACGCTCATAGCGACGCCTATAGCGACGCTCTCACAGAAGAGTATAGCGACGCATATAGCGACGCTACAGAGCCATAAATAGCGACGCTTATAGCGACGCCTGAGAGAATATTTTTTTGGTGGCAGGGCATTGAATGCCCTGCCACCCATCAACCATATTGTACTTGATTCACTTTTTAAAAAAAGTGCAAAGGTAAATAATAGACCCAAAATAGTCACCCACAAGACGCATTGTTTGCAAAATTGACAATTGTACACATCATAGACAAACTGAATTGATTGGCAAATGTAATAATGACAATTGTACAACATCATAGGCATAAAGAATTGATTGGCAAAAGGAATTGCGGTGACAAATGTAATAATATACATGGTTCAAAAAGACGTATAAAATCCATCTCATGATACATAAGCTATGAGAAACCCTAAACTAATGCTATCTAGCTACGGCTAAACTGACGTCGTCTAATCAGACGTCTCATCGCGTCCAAGCGGCGTATCTGTCGGATTCTGCAAAAAAAGACAATAAGACAGTTTTCAGTAAATATAAACATATAACGACATTTATAAAACAATACAAAAAATAAAAAAGAGTAAACCCTAATACTAACCATGCCGCCGCGAGAACTGAGAATGTCCATCAGGGCGTTTAAGCCCTTCCTGCCTGCGTACTCGCGCTCGTACGGTGTGGGATCACGTCCTGTCATCGACCACTGTCAAAACATACAAAGATTTCATTATGTTAGAACTAAAAAACTCATAAACCCTAAACTATCGAACATGCATAAAGAGCAATGTGAAAAGACTTACAAAATCGGCCTCAAATGATGCCCATCCACCGCTCCCCAAGTGGTGCGAGCTCCCTGCCTCTACTCGCGCTCTGGCTGCATCCTTTTGTTGCTTCCACTTGTCGGGATTCTCGCGCGTTGCTTTCTTCGCATTCTTCCAATCTTCTTTGGCCAGCCAATCTGGCCTATTCCACCCATTCTTGATTGCTTTTTGCGCTTCGGAACGCTTGTGTTTGCAGTATTCGCGCATTCGAATCTTCATCAGGTCTTCATTGAAGCGCTGATCCCGTGTTGGAACGGGAAACTCATCATGAAGTATGCTGATGACTCTGTTTTATAAATCACTTGGTACTTCACTCCATTTGTTTAGTATATAGTGTCTAAACAGCTGAGAGCAAAGACCGCGCATGCGCGAGATCACCTTCTTGCCGTCATCATCCATGATGATGCCGCCGCTGATGTCGACGGAGTAAGGCAAGCCCTCTGGCCGGTGACGCGTGAACCTGGGTGTCCCGGCAGGGGTCTCTAGCGGCGTGTCGATGGGGGTACGGACGTCAGGTGTCTCCACCGGCGTCTGGGCGCCGAAGCGAGGAGTGTCGAGTGGGGTGGCTCCTGGCGGAGTAGGTAGAGGTGTGTAGCTTCTAGGAACAGTCAGCCGTGCAAAACCTGGCGTAGATGGCGATGCTGTGGCTGGTGTGGGGGCGGGCAAAGAAGGGGAGGGTAAAGAGCCTCGTCGAACACGAGGCGGTGTGGAGGCATCGGTGGCAGAATCCCCACAACAACCGCCACCGCCACCACTAGAGCGCCGGTGTCTAGACGAGTGTGACGCTCGTCTCGTCGACGCCGAAGCTTCAGAGCGCGCCGAATGCTCCGAAAGAGAGGGAGATGCGGATGGTGTAGGAACGCGCGATGATGCGCCAGAGCGATGACGCTCCACGTACCACTGTCTCTGCTGCGGTGACAAAGAAGAAAGAAACTCCTCATCATCCATACCTGCATTAAACACACGAATATTTAAACTTAATATTGAATGAATAGAGTAGACAATGACGCAAAGACCATTAAATACAATGACGTAATGACGCATATAAATACAATGACGCAATGAATCGAGTGATAGAAGAGGCAAGTCGAAAACTCAGAATTTTCAATCAAAAGATGTGAGCGCGAGTAGAAAAGAGCGTTACACACCATGGAAGCTACTTAGAGAGCTAGAGCTTTTACAGCACGGAGCAAAATTGTTCAAATACAATATTTGTGGCTTTAAGAGATCTCTCTCTCATCCTCGCATAACTCAGCATAACTTCCTATATCTATATAGAGCTCTCCGTTTAAACACATATCCTCTGTTTCATTTTGTAGCTCCTCTGCATGCACCCCATATAGAGTAGTAGCATCTTGATGCTCGTTTGGCACCACCGCAGCGGCTTCTGATTGAGCATCTTCTCTGATCTCCTCCATTGATGTCGTTGTGATTGGCACATGGTAGCCTTCATACGTCCTTGCACTACGAGGGGCTACCTCTATGACGTACCACCAGTTTGATGTAGACTTTGTAGGATGAAATACTACCTGCCAGAGCCACATAACTTACATGAGAGCTTTCAAGCACATAACTTGTAAAAGGGGGATGTTAACTATTTATATACTTACTTGTTCACAATGCTTGGGTAGTACGAAAGTGTCTCTTAGGTCAGTCCATTTCTTAGTAGAATCCACCTCAAGAAAACCAGACTCTCCTCTACGCACAGTAGCGTTTCGACCCTCCATGATTATCTTGAACCATTGCACGTCAAACAAGTCGACAAAAAATCCTCTATAATCAATCCTCAAAATCTCTTGCAGCGTGCCGAAGTAAGTGAGTTCCGCCACCACGGGATCTGCATCAGAGGAACGTCGTCGACTAGACTGTTCAAATTTTGCCATGATTCCACAATCTTGAGTAAAACGCTTTTTGTCGATTCGTTCCACCCTAAAATGTCGACCTTTACACCATGCTGCTGTGTATGACTTATACTACAACGAACAAAGATTATGAGTGGCCGTTCAAACGTTTATAAATAAAGTCACTTGCTAGTCGTACATTGCAAACTTACCTTGGTCGCGCAACCCCGAGAGTACTCCCACTCTTCTTCAGTCACTTCGTCACCGCATTGTTGTGCGCTTTTCAATTGGTTGTGCAACCATCTTAAGCTCATGAAGGTTGGTAGGCTCTCCAGAACCGCTGGATAGTGCATCGGTGGTCGTCTTCCCCGTCTCCACTCGATTCGTGCCCTTTGTCGCTCTTGCTTTGCATCCTCATATTGTGAAATCCACTTTTGCATCACTGGATTGTGAAGCATGCAAAATCGGTTGATTTTAGCCTCTAGATCTTCCGTCATCTTCTTCTCAACACCGAGATTGCACATGACAATCCCAGATATGCGCTCATCATCTATGGTTCGCCATAGCGTGTCCCGGGATTTATCAAATCCGTCTAGCCACTCTCCAATGTACACTAGGGACTCTGATACCAACCAACCTTCTGCCATGCTACCCTCTGGACGTGCCTTTTGACACACATATCCCTTAAGCGTTTTCATGAAACGCTCTAAGAAGAACATCCATCTGGAATGAACTGTGCCAGCTATTTCCACCTCATCAACTATGTGAACAAGAAGATGCACCTGAATGGTTAGTATTGTAGTAGGAAAATGTTTCTCAAACATGCACACAAGCTCCGCAGCATTTAGTTTGGCGAATGGTATGGAGTCTACGTCGATCTCCTTTTGTGAGATCCATTGCACCAGCTTTGCAAGTTTGTAGATTGTGTTACGGATGTCGAGAGACAAACATCCCTCAATGGCAACCGGTAAAATAAACTGTAAAGTATGTGCAGCAATGATATTAAAGTCCACATTTTATGCAATGATATTAAAGTCCACTATGAACGTACCTGACACATTTTATGCCAATCGTGTGACTTCAAACCGGTAAGCTTTCCTTCTTTAGTAAAACACGTTCGGAGCGAGTGCATTACGCCAGTGGGGGTCCGCAAAGATCGAATGGCCTCTTTTACTTTGCGTTCTTGGGCTCCTGTGAAAATCCATGGTGCTTTAGGAAGTTTTATCGATCCATCAGACGCTGTTTGCGGCCAATATTGCTCCATACGATCCACATTTCTAAGGTCAACTCTGGCTCCCAAAGTATCTTTCTTGCCGGTCAAATGGTCCCATAGTAGATTACCCACATTCTTGAATATGTGCATTGGATCGAGCAAGTGATTGATCACGAGTCGGGGCCAGTATGGTAACTCGTACCATAGAGATAGTCTCTTCATCCCTGGAGGCAATCCGTCATCGCACATCTCCTTCTGCTCTAACCATGCTTGTGCAGACATCCTTGGTGGCTCTCTTCCCAAAAAGCCGTCGCGTAACACATGATTCTCCGGAAGATACGCTTGATGACCTTCGTAGATTTGCTTCTTCAGTGAGGGTGCCCTACGTGCATTCAGTCTAGGTCCACATGTGACACATGCTCTGTATCCGCTTGTTTGAAGCCCTGCATGTATACACATGATAATAGATCAACTATGGGGAAAAACAAGATTTACAGTGTCTGAGAGAGGAGTGTCAATAGATCACCTGAGCATTCTGTTAGCCCGGGATAGTCATGCATGGTCCACATTAGAACACCTCTGATCAAAGCATTCCGTCGTCCTGTGTGTCGGCTCATATCCACCACCTCTATGCCAATCCACAATTGTTGTAGCTCTTCCAATAGTGGACGAAGATACACATCCATATTCCCCACTTTATATCGCCCTGGCACAATCAAGCTTAGCCATAGGTGCCCCTTCTTCGTAGTCAACCACGGGGGAATGTTGTAGTTGACGATGACAACGGGCCATACACTGTAAGATGTTGATCTTTGACCAAATGGATTTACGCCATCCATAGCCAGGCCTAAGCGCAAATTTCGAGCTTCCCTGGCAAAATCCGACCATGTTCCATCTATATGTTTCCAGGCTGCGCAATCTGCAGGAATTCGTAGCACACCATCCGAAGATTTATTCTCCTCATGCCATGATGCTAGGGCGGCCATGGACTTACATTCGAAGAAATGCTTGATGCGAGGAAGCAAAGGAAAATGTCGCAAAACCTTTTGTGGAATTTTTGTCCCGTGGAGATCTACTCGATATCTTTCGGAATCACATTTCGGACACTTCTCCATGTCTGTGTATTCCCCTCTGAAAAGAATGCAGTCATTAGGACAAGCGTGGATAGAATTGTAATCCATCCCCAAGTTTCGCAAAATCTTTCTTGCTTCATCTCGGGAATCTGGCATCACATTGTCAGCTGGTAGAATGTGCTCTTTCAGCAATCTACACAACATAAAAATATGATACAGTCGTGTAAAAATCTATCAGATCATTATACATTTAGAGTTCTATTAAAGTAAACTAATTGTAATAGATCACCTGAAAAGCGCTGTGACGCTAGTGTCACTCCATCCAAACTTTGCCTGCATGTTGAGAAGAACCAGGAGTGCTTTCAATCTAGACATACGTGCTCCATTATACAATGATGTATCGGCTTCACTTTTCATATCATCATAGATAAGCCTTTCTGAATCCATGATCGTCTCGATCATTTCATCAATCTCGGGCTCAAACATTGCCTCGTTGGGAATGTGCTCTGCATGATCATCCCCCGAGCTGTCAGAGGCTACATCTTGTGGCCTCACATATGCTGCTTGACCAAAGCGCCTGCGAATACGTCTATTGGGTTGCAAGATTGCTGCTTGTTGGCCAGCGTCAGAGTCCGACGAGTTATAATTGGCAACAACTCGATCTATAATAGATGGATCGAACTCGCCAAATTCGCGAACGTGCTGCAAAGAAACACGTCTTGTCCGTCGCACAGCATGCTTGCATTGATTACAAGGACATAAGACCCTCGTTGAGAGATAGGTGTTTCGGTTGGACGGTCCCACATCCTCGCCGCTACTCATAATGAGGATAAAAAACTTATAACCTGGACAACAAATTTAATATTCTATTGGCATTCTTCGTCTTATCTCTCTCTCTCTCTCTCTCTCTCTCTCTTTACCTCACATTCTCTAGTCATGTCCAATCCCCGCACACCTCGGTCTAGAGGTGCACGGAGATCAGAACCACCGGGTTATAATCTCGTCTTTATTGGTCAATACCTATATTTGTGGGTACAAGAAATCTAGACACCCACGTCTACATGATACTGCATGTAGTGGAGAAAATCCCTTTGCCTCTTCTCTAGCTGTAGCACTTCACTTCATCTTAACATCTTTTCACAGTAGATCTTTTCACTGTTCGTCTAACTCTAAACCCTAAACCGTAAGTAATTCTTGCGTGGACTCGATCTAACGTAAATAAGCGTAAATCTAACTAAAAATAAAGCTAAATCTAATTTAACGTAAGTCTAATGACTAGAGGTTGTCTAGATGGTCATTGTGTCGGGGATGTAGTGACTCTTGCCGCCCTGAAGATCCACCTTCTTCCCTGTCTTCTGAAGACATTTCACCAGTACTTTTGGATCGACGGAGCCCACCATGAGTGAAGGCAGCAATACCCTATATTCCATTGAGGGCTTTCTTCACCCGCTTCATGCAGGCATCGCAGTCTATGGAGACCCGCATCTAATCTAATATAACGTAAATCTAAATCTAGCTTAAATAAACGTAAATCTAGTTAAAAATAAACCTAAATCTAATTTAATGTAAGTCTACATATAACCTAATCTTTAACGTCTTTTAAGATAGTTTCCTACGACGTTATAACTCTCTTCTTCCTGTGTATGTGCGCGTGTGTGGATGTGTGTGCCAATAAAAAGAGATAAATGGTATAACCTTTCTATCACCCATGCCAAGTATGATAGATTGATTATGCCATTTCCCTCTTGAATAATAGGTCTTCAGTTCAACTCCTCGTCGGCTAGATCTTTAGGTCTTTTAATTTTAATTAGTTTCCTACGACGCTCCCTTAGTTTCTCTTTCTTTCTCTCTCAATGTGTGTGCGTTTTTTTGGATCGTATGCATGTTTTCTTTCTCTTTTCCTCTCTCAATGTGTGTGTTTTTTGTTTATGCATGTTCTCTCTCTCTTTTCCTCTTTCAATGCGTGCGTTTTTTGTTTATGCATGCTCTCTCTCTCTTTTTCTCTCTCAATGTGTGTGTGCATTCTTTGTTTATGTATGTGTGTGCGTATGTGTGTGTGTGAGAGAGAGAGAGAGGGAGAGAGAAAGAGGGGAAGGGAACATGAGAATGAGGAGAGGGAAGGAGCATACCTGGCTCTCCTTCCTCTCCTCGTGTGTGTGTGTGTGTGTGTGTGTGTGTGTGTGTAGAAGAAAAAGAGAGAGAGAGAGAGAGAGAGAGAGAGAGGGAGAGCGTTACCTGCTCTTTGCTTGAGGGCGCCGAAAAACTCAGATTTGAGATCTGAGTTTTTGGGCGCGCTCGGTTATTTTTTTTACCCCAGCTGGCGTCGCTATGAGCGTCGCTATGAGCGTCGCAAATTTACAAAGAAATTTGCGACGCTCATAGCGACGCCGGGAATTTTTTTTTTGAGCGTCGCTGTGTGAGCGTCGCTAATATGAAGAGCCTCTTGTAGTGCTATTCTCTCTAATAAAGATGTTCTTGATTTCGACCAAGTCTGCATGTCTTTAATTGAATACTCTCAACGTCAAGAACGTCGTAATGCTGGTCATGATACAGCTATGATTTCACAAGAGGAGACTGAGTCACAACAGATGGAACGGGCTTTTTATGCTCGAAGGCGTCCATTTCAACGAGGAAACCGCAGAGGTGGCCGTCGCGGTAATATTTTCTCTCGTCTCAAATTTCCTAATAAGCAATGTTCTTACTGTAACAGAAATGGCCATACTGAAGATGATTGTTGGGCACGTCAATATGATGAAGAACACAATATTATCACAAAACAACCACGTTTATCTAGAGACTATTCTTCTTCTTCTTGTGAATATTGTGGACGATCTGATCATCCCACTCATATGTGCTATAAGAGTCGATTCGACACAGATCGCAATAGAGCATATGCTACTGAGCATCGAAACAACATTATACCAGAAACAAGCTGCGTCCTATGTTCAGTTGCTCCAGACAGAATACTTCATGTACGCGATGGATCACTTTTTATTGTCGATTCTGGTGCTACAGAAAATATGACATATCAGTCTAAGTGGCTCCATAACTATCATCCACTACCAGTTCAACGTGTTGTTTATCTTGCTGATGATACTACTTGTCAAGTAAAGGGTATTGGAGACTTATATCTTGGTACCTTATCTTCTTCCACTTGAATTTTGCGAGGAGTATTACATGTACCAGATCTTCAATGTAGTCTTCTTTCAGTTGCTAGACTTGTTGATCTTGGTCTGTTTGTTGGATTTGATCATACCAAATGCTGAATTGAGAAAGATGGACAGACTATAGCCACTGCTCCTCGAAATGGTAATTTGTTTGAACTCTCTCTCAACGATGCTGTAGCAAATGTTGTCACTGCTCCAGGTGATCATGATTGTAAAGTATGGCATCACCGTTTTGTTCATGCTGATTTCTCAAAACTCCTTGATCTTCAACGTCGTGATCTTGTTCATGGCATGGATCTTAAAGCCCATCCCCATATGGGAATTTCTGAATTTTGTGCTCTTGGGAAACACAATCGAAAACCCTTTCCTCTTTCAAATACAACTCATTCTCATGACATATTGGATCTTGTTCATACTGATATATGTGGACCTCTACCTTCTTCGAGATCACAATATCGCTACTTCATTACTTTCATTGATGATTTCTCAAGGTATACGACTGTATTTCTACTTAGACAAAAATCTGAAGCCTTATCTGTTTTCAAACAATTTCACAAGGCTGCGGAACTTCAAACTGGTCGTCGCCTTAAGAAGCTTCGTAGTGACAATGGAGGGGAATATGTTTCTCGAGAGTTTGTGAGTTACTGTGCTGACAGTGGAATTCATCATGAACACACTATTCCATATTCGCCTCAACAGAACGGTGTTGCTGAACGAAAGAATCACACTATTCTCAATGCTGTAAGATGTATGTTGATTCATTCTGGCTTATCTCGTGTTTTCTGGGCTGAAGCTACTTTGACAACAGTATTTATTCAGAATCATCTTCCTACTACTGCACCCTCTGGTAAGATACCCATCACAGCATGGATAGGTGACATTCCTTCTGTATCTCATTTTCGAACCTTTGGATGTATTGCTTATATTCATGTTCCCAAAGAAACACGAACAAAGCTTGATGCTCCTGGTCTTAAAGTTATTTTTATTGGATATTCTGACACTTCCAAAGGCTACAAATTCTATGACCCTTCCTCCAAGAAAGTAATTGTGAATCGTGATGCTACTTTTAACGAGCAGCTTATGGGAGGCTCATGGTCCATGGATGATTCTGATGATACTAAATCATTGCTTCAGGCTTTTCCATTTCTTTCAGAAGATGAAACTCTTCCTATAGAGAAACTTTCCTCTTCACAACCATCCATTCCGAATGTTGCCAATGATGATATCGATATTTTTGTTGATCTGCCTATTGATTTTGAACATGGCTCATGTCATGTTTATGATGACGATATTGCTGATAATGCTTTTTCTACTTCCGAAGATACCATTACTTATGATGAAGCTATCTCTTCACCACAAAAGGATCAATGGCAAGAGGCTATGGAAGCAGAGTACGATTCTCTTATCTCTAAAGGTACATGGATACTAACTGAATTACCTCATGGTCGTACAGCTATTAAATGTAAGTGGGTGTATAAGACAAAAGTAAAATCAGATGGATCTTTTGACAAGTTCAAGGCGCATTTAGTTGCAAAAGGTTACTCCCAAGTAGCTGGTGTTGATTATCAAGAGACTTTTTCACCAGTTGTTCGCATTACAAGTGTTCGAGTTTTATTGGCATTTGCTGTTCAATTTGATTTAGAAGCTCATCAAATAGATGTCTGAAGTGCTTTTCTTAATGGTGACTTGGAAGAGGAAATTTATATGGAACAACCAGAAGGGTTTGTTATTCCAGGTAAAGAAGACCTTGTTGCTCAACTCCATAAGGCACTATATGGTCTCAAACAAGCTTCGCGAGCCTGGTATATAAAATTTGATCTTTTTCTCACCTCTAAAGGATTCATCTCTTGCTCGTTCCAATGATTTGGGATTTCTTCAGCAAGTAAAAAAGTTATTGTCTTCTACATTTGATATGGTGGATCTTGGAGAGATTCACTCGTGTCTTGGCATTCAAATCGAATGGAACCGTACAAAAGGTATTTTATTCCTTCGAGAGTCAAAGTTTATTGCAAATACTATTCAAAAATTTGGTATGGAATCTGTACATTCAGCCAACACACCTTGTCTTGCGAGCTCTACGAAGAATACTTCTGACAATGGCGGTCAACTTGTCACAAATCAACCTTATGCTAACTTGATTGGATGTCTTCAGTTTGTTGGCATGAACACTCGTCCTGATATTCTGTTTGCTGCTAATTATCTTGGACAACATCTTGCATGTCCTTCTCTTAAGCATTGGTCTGTTGCAAAGCGTGTGTTGAAATACTTGAAAGGCACTACAGATTTTGGTTTAGTCTATCGACGACAACTCACATCGGATTCTATGCAATCTCTTTCTCTTTTGGGTTACACAGATGCAGACTGGGCAAGCTCACATTTATCTATGCGATCTACTAGTGGAAATTGCTTCTTTATAAATGGTTGTCTTGTTTCTTGGACTAGCAAGAAACAACGTTGTGTTGCAGTTTCTACGACTGAGTCAGAATATGTTGCGGCATCACTTGTAGCTCGTGAGTTGATTTGGCTTCGACAAATGCTAGTTGATATTGGTCCCTCTCCTCTTTCTAGCACATCCTTGCGGTGTGACAACCAAAGTGCTATTAGTCTTGCAAAAGACTATGTTCAACATAATAAGTCAAAGCACATTGCTGTCCATTATCATTATGTCAGGTAGGAAGTACGCAAAGGAACCATTATGGTTGAACATTGTCCAAGTGACCAGATGATTGCAGACATTTTGACCAAAGGCCTCAACGAGTCACGTTTCATCCTCTTGCGTTCGGAGCTTGGAGTTTCTTCGACCTCACTCTTTCTAGATTAGCTTCTTTGCTATTGTAATAGCTTTGTACATATGACATTGTAATCTTTTAGGTACCATGCACTATGCACACTCCACATTTGCACATTGTGATCTCTAAGTCACTTGAATATTTGTACATAGATGCACAATTCACTTTCACATCATCATCGTTGGTTCATATTTTCACATTGTATAGGGGCTTGGGTTTTTCCCTTGAACTCCCCAAGGTTTTTTTCATCCAAAGCTAGGGACCTTTGTTTGAGTGGCGGTGTTGGAGATTTGTAGGGCTCACTCTACTCAACTTGGTCTCACCTATATATTTGTATCTTGTCCTCAATATGAATCAGTCTTTGGGAGCGTATATGGTGTGTATCTTGTCTCGTCTCTCTCTCTTTCTCTCTATATCTCAACAAAAAATGTATTAAGCAAAATCCAAAATACATTTGGATAGCCAACTATAAACCGCACAAGCAACCTTAGAAAAAGCAGAATGAGAAAAACACGTCAATGAGCAAATGAGCTCCTAAATGGTCTATTGAACTATATGATTTAGGATTTCTCAAAATACACACACACACACACACGTCAATGAGAAAATGAGTAGGAGCAAGAAACTTGTTGATGAAAGAAAGAGGGATGATCTAGCAGAAGAATATGCAGCAGATCTTCAGCTTTAGGTAGAGGTGTTTAGTGAGGCTCATGGAGAAATGGAGAACTTCAGCTTGAGGAGAATGCATTAAGCTTGAGGAGGGAAAGAAGGTTCAAAATTCTACTGCAGAGATTTTGGGAGGGAAAATTGAAAGGAAGGAAAGAGAAGCAGAGCTTTTGGGAGGGAAAACTGAAAGTGAAGTGAAAAGAAGTAAGAGATGGTACAGTAGAGAGAGAGGGAGGGAATGATCAACAAGTTTTTGGAGGGACCCCTTTTTAGGAGAGACCGGGGGAGAAACTGACAGCCACTAGAGAGAGAAAGTATTGGTTTTTACTCAACTATTTAGAGAAACGTTCATTTTCTTGAAATTATAAGATATTTTCTCTTTGTATTTTGTAAAAGAGCATAATTTTGACCACTTACTTTTAGCATCTGCCATACCCACCATTTCAGTCCACATGGCATCCACCCATTTGTCCCTTTCATAATCTCCTTTTTAATCCCATGGGAAATAAAGAGGCCCCCTTAGACCCTATTCCCTTCCTAATGATGAAGTTGTCTCCTTAGTTTTGAAATACAAAAACTGATTACAGATTTTGTATGGCTCCCAGCAGTGAGTTTATTATGCTCTTCTTTATGCTGGTTTTCTGATATTGAAATCAATAACAAAACTGATTAGAGATTGATACAAGGTTGTTTATGTTGCTAGAACAATTTGACTAATGTGAAATGGGACAGAAAGGTGATCAAATTGCAAGCATGGGAGGAGAAGTCCAATATCTTTATTGCAGACAAGTTTTATTACCACACTGAAACAGTGGAAAAAGATGTATGCTACCAGTGTTTACTGGCTGATGCATGTCTTCCTTGCAGGGGTTCTTTGTTGTCTCATAGAGTTGTTTTCAAACGATCTGTGCAGGGCTCTTGTTCTATCCTTCTTTTGGCAGCTATTTTGGTATGGTCGATGCAATGTTCTTTTGTTTTTTTTGACAGGGTTTTCAAGGCAAATCTATGTGATGTGGACCAATATTTCTCTGTTACTTTGTTGATTATGTGTCTGCTTGTGTGCGGTTCAAGAATGAAGGGGTCATTTTAGTTTTCTCCCTCACAGTTGCTAAGATTGTCAAGGATTTTTCCCAATGACATTGGTATTTTCGATTGAGGATTTTGGGGCTATATGGTGCTATTCAAAAGGAGCTTGTTCCATCTTTTCATGTCCTCCCAACAAACTGGTTAGCGTGAAGACCTTGCGTCTATAAGAGCACCTGTTATAATTATGAGTTTTGGTGTACTCTGGATTGATGTCTCCAGTTGACACAATCATCCATTGAATATTGATTGGAATGAGGAATTATTTTGAGCTGATTGTATTCTTTCTATTGAGGGGGTTGAATGAATGATTGATTTGCATTGAGTGGTACAATGCGCATATATAGACAGCTATGCAGTTAACTGATTGTGAATGGTGTGTTTCATCTTTTTCAAAGGTTTTAGCTTTTTGACAAGGATTACCATCTTCTTTTGTATTCTCTGGTGGAAGAAGTTTTATGTTCTTTGTTTGTAGAGGGAAAGATCCTCTTCCTTGTTTTTCCTTGGAGTATTTCACAACGTGAGCTCCTAATCAGGCGCATAAGGCCACCATGTCATTTAAGAGATCTATAAATGAGTAAGAGAAGCATAAGAGCACTATAAGGTTGGTGGTCTTTATGAGCGTGCCAAGATTCACCTTGAGGAATTGCATCATCAAATCTGTAGTGTGTTGTTTTGGTCCATTGTAGTTGACACACATGCATTAGATTATCAGCAAGTCAGCTAATATAATGTTTAAAAGTGTATGTAAAGACATGTAGAAACTTATAATTGAAAGACGGACTTTATTGACATATTTGTTTGGATGGATAAGTTGGTATGTTGAAGATGGTGTGTTGACATACAAGAAGGCAATAAGTTCATAACCAATAGGGTATAAACAAGGTTGCCTTGATTTTGTGTAACAAAAAGAAGGAGCTTACTAAAGAGAAGAATGCACGCCAATTGGTTGAAAATATGAGTGAGAGAGAGAGAGAGAGAGAGAGAGAGAGAGAGAGAGAGAGAGATGAATTGTTATATTAAACCTAGGGAACATTGCATTGGGTGGATGCTAGGAACAACATGGTCTCTAGGTGAACTAACATGACGATACCTTGATCAAAAAGCCATCCCAACCACAATGTGAAGGCATCTGAACTGTACCTGTCATGATATCATCCCACTGCGGAGGAATGGCAACATCAATCTCAAATAGTTGGTTAGTCACCCCATGGCCAATGACATAGTGCTCAGCCACAAACTACCATCTAGCATATGAGTCTCATGAAATGTTTGCATGGAAGAACTAGGTCCTCAATCCCAAGCAGCCCAATTCAAATGTGTCCTCTCCCCTAGTTGACGTGGGGAATCAACCAACATAGTAGCTTCTTGTTGGATGTTACATTTCTGGGGTTGATTCCCTCATGGGAAAAATTTTGCTCCATCATGGAAAAAAGATTCACCCCGGGAAAAACCTTGGGGACTCCCAATTTCCCACTTGAGAATGCGGGAATATTTATCCCATTTAGACTTTCCCAATTGCATATATTTTCCAACATTGATCTAAATAAATCCCAGGAGGGAAAAACCTATGTCCCCTTGGGAATGTTTTATTCCCACAAAGATCCACTTAAGGGAATTTGGCATTTAGGGGGATAAACCATAGGAATGTGGTATCCCATATGGTGATTTCAAGTGGGAAAAGACCTTGTTGCATGCACCTTCTCCTTGCAGCCTCTCGACGTCTACTTACCTTGAAAAATAACTCCCCTTGCTACATGGCAACGTGCCCCTTTTCATGATCTCTGTCAGAACTCCTTATATGCAGCCTACTCTCCTGCCTTGGTGTCGTATCCTTCTTCCTTCATCTGCTCGCAACCAACTCCTCTCAGCCAGTAGCGCAATCTTCAGGTACTTCCTTTCAGCCCGCCCCCCTGTGCCGCTGAGCGAGCTGCTGCATGTCGCCTCCTCTCATTGTTTCCCATGCGAGAAAAAACCGGTTATAGTATGCCGCCACCCTTTACTATCATGCCCCTTATGGCGACCCCAGTTTCCTCCATGATTCTTGTGGTTCTCCCATGCAGTCACCACCTGTCCACGCCGTTATTTTTCTTCCAGCTTGAGGTTTAGCTTTAAAAAAAGTCTTCAAATTGACCTCCTTTCACGCGCCACAAGCTGCCGATCCAAAAAACACTTCATAAAACCCACCTTTAGTGTGGATAATGCCCAAACTGGTTAGTGTTAATCTCACACACCACTCCAGGAAGAGCACGACTGCTATGAGGATGACAACCTTCAAACCGCAACCGTCTATCATAACATCCGATTGGCATGCTGCTAACCATTGGGCTTTATGCATCAGGAGAGCTTTGACATCGCCAAAATAGTGAAAACACTCAACATAGTAAATATCATGCCACTAGCTGATGGTGACATCTAACAAACTTTTGACAAATCTAGGTATCTTAATCGGTTGAGGTTGAAAACCACATTTTGTCTTGAGTAGGGCCAATTTTGACGCTTGTTGATGGTCCACTAGCTTTGACGGTACATTTTTTCTCCACTCTTGACCTTCCTTGAGAGACAAGGTAATTGAAGCTGAGTAATCAACCACCATGATGCTGTCTTTTAAGAGAAGAGGCTGAATTTTGTGGTTTTTTTGATAGATATGGGTAAATTGGAGGAGGAAAAATGAGACTAAGTGGTCAATTTTGGAATGAAACTGTGTGTGGGAGGTATGAGTTCACCATGGTTTCTCTTATTCTTCAAGGTTGAGGAGAAGGTGAGTAGGGTGCAGAGAGGAGTGGTGAGAGAGGTGGGGATGATGAGTGGAGAAGTGTGTGTGAAAGAGGAAAATGATAAAGTGGAAGAGAGAGTGTGGCTGCATAACATGGGAAAACTGGGGTCCACTAATAAAATCATAGCTCACAGCTCGTAGCTCAAAAATATATGAAAAAATTTGAGGCAAAAGTTCAGCCCACGAGCTACAACTTTTGTTTGTATCACCTTTTTAAATTCGGAGAGCAAGTGAACTTTAAAAATTTAGCAAAACCGACCGTTTTTTTCCACTGCACAAGGTCCTTGTAGGGTCCTTCTTTGGATGATTCTTTTGAATACCTCCAAGAGTGAGCCCTCCATAATGCATGTATGCATGCCACCTACCCTTGACCTTATTTGGTAGGTCTATAATTGAAGGTATTGTTGAGATCATGATATAAGTGAATAGTACAACTAAGAAAATCAAATATTGAGGGGTCTAAAAAATATGTACATGTCAAATATAAATAATATAAGTGGAAAAGATATAAAGGGGTCAAAAGAAATCTCTCTCATTATGAGGCTACCATAAAAAGATAAATATTTTTGGTGTTCTAAAAAAAAACAAAATAGATGTAGGAAGGGAAAAATCACAATGGTGAAAAAATATACACATAAATAAAACTAGTTTTTTTGGATTTTTGTTGGGATGGAGTTACACCAAAAATAAGAGAAGCTTACATGAAAATATTTCTATATGGAATAAAGAGTATGAAAAATGGTAAGAAAAATAGTGGTAATGGTGAGGCAATGTACAGAGCATAAATAACACACACCTAGGTAGAAATATTTAAATAAATACCAAAATAATTATGAAAAAAATCCTTTTATTTAGGCCCTATATACAATGAAATATTTACACACAAATGGGCCATAATATACTTATAATTTTTATTTTTTTTATTTTTTTGGCTCAACTAGCTCAGTGACTAGCTAGCTGAGGGTTTTAAAGAAAATATGGGGAAAGTTCCCTAACACACACACGCCTATATATAGTTAAATGGTAGGGATAGCCATAGTGTTTGAGTGATTTGATAGGATGAGGTAGCTTACTATGGCCACTATGGAAAGCCAAAAAACGGCTATCATTAGCCCTCCCCCAGGATGATGGTATATTCATGTACCATCATAGAGCATCTTTTCCAAAGAGAGTGCTTCAAAGTCCTTGACGAGATTTTCATTGTTTGGCCCCTCAGAATTTTGGCTGGAGTTACACTCATGCTTCATGTAACAATACTTACATGAGACAGCGGCCTTTGGACAGATCTTTGGTAGATCCTTTGGTAGAAGGCGACTCAAATAGGGCTTCAAGCGATACTCGTTTACCTTCCTGGAGTGCTCTTTACCATTCAAGTCCATAAGCTGATAGTAGCTAGAATTGAAAGCCTTCTTGACTATGTATGGCCCTTGCCATCTAGTTTCAAACTTGGCATCAAAACGATTGTCAAGTCGATTGTCATACCTTAGCACAAGCTCTCCTTCCTTGATGCCTTTGTCCTTCAGTTTCTTGTCGTGCATTTCTTTCGCTTGTGTGGCTTTCCTCTTGTAGCACTCATATGCTGCTTCTCTTTTCCACTCAAGCTCCACTAACGTAAGAAGTCGATCCATCCATACCTCTTGATCATCTTGTGCTCCTTTGCCATGAAGTCGCATTGTTGGAATGTTGAGCTCGATAGGCTGCAAAGCCTCTTGACCATAGACCAAGTGAAATGGTGTGAACTCCGTGGCTTCCCTATATGTGGTTCGATATGCCCACAAGGCACCATCGAAGAAGTCATCCCATAATTTTGTCTTGTTTTGCACCATCTTTCTAATGATTCCTGCAATGACACCATTAGCGTTCTCCACCAAACCATTTGACTGTGGGTAGTATGGTGTGCTATGACGATGTAGAATGTGAAGCTCTTCACAAACTTCTGTGAGCAAGCCCTTCCTAAACCCTGGACCATTATCAGAAACAATCTCCAAAGGTGTGCCAAATCTGCAACAAATGTGATTGTACACAAACTTGCTAACTGTCCTCTCATTCACTCTTGCCACACTTTGAGCTTCCACCCACCTAGTCATATAGTCTACAGCCACTAGAATGTAGAGTTTACCATTTTTTGTCCTACGCAGAGGACCCATAGCATCAATGCCCCACTTTTCAAAGGGTCTATTTGCAAGCACTATTTGCCTCGGGCCATGCGTCAACCTTCTATTTCCATTTATTTGACAATTGTGACAGCTTTTACACCAATGTTGAACATCCACATGCAAGCTTGGCCAAACATACCCCGCAAGCAAAATCTTCTTCACAGTTGATTCTTGGGCAAAATGACCACCACATGCCTCTTCATGCAAACCTTTTAGAATGGCTGGAATTTCCTCGATAGTTGGTACTCTTCTGCACACTTGATCCTTCCCTCTTTGATAGAGGGAGCCTTCTAGGAAGAGATAGAAACTTGCCTTCTTCATGAGTCTCCTCTTCTGAGCCTTCGTGAAGTCTTGTGGAAACTCACCCTCCAAAATGTAGCCGATAATGGGAGCCAATGACTCCAATCCCTGGTATCTCGGTTGCTTGACAGCTGCTGCCACCATGATGACCTGCACTTCTTTCTCAACACATGTAACTACTTGGTGTGCAAGTAAATCAGCATCTTCATTCTGTTTCCTAGGAATATGATATAGTTGCACTTCTTCAAATTGATTATACAATCTACGAATGGCATGAACTTTTGTCCGTAAGCTTTCATTCTTGCATGCCCAAATACCTAAAATCTGTTTAACAATGAGAAGTGCATCTCCCTTTACCATGAGGCGTTGTATCCCTTGGCCAATGCACATCTTCAAACCATGAATTAGTGTGTCGTATTCTGCTTCATTGTTGCTAGCTGAACTTGGTAGATTGAACTTCTCTTTCATGACCACCTCTCCACTTGGGTTGAGCAACACTAGCCCTCCCCCTGCTTTTCCTGTGGCTCGACGAAAAGCTCCATCAAAGAACAAGGTAAAAGCATTAGGAATACTTTTTGGTGGTGGCAATGGTAGGGTCTTTACTTCAGGCACCTTAATCTCCTTTTCATGCACCCTATAAGTGAGAATCCCTGCCAATTGTGCACGCACACTATCTTCTACCTTGAAAGAGTATTGAAACTCTTGCAACTCCATAATCCACTTTGAGATCCTAGTACTAAGATTCATTTGAGATGACACCCAAGGGAACAAATTCTCTGCGGTGAGGATTACAAAAGGTTTTGGGAGCAAGTAGGATCTAAACTTCCTTATCGCAAACATGAGAGAAATCATCATGAGTTCTGCCTCCGTGTAGCCTCTCTCTAAAGCATTCATGACCCTACTAGCAAAGTAGATGGGTTGCATCCTTGTACTGTAGGGATCTTGTTGTAGCAAAACTGCACGAATTGTTTCTTTGCCAGCACTAGAGCTAACAAAGAATGTGTACTCCCAAGAAGGAGGCATGAGTGTTGGTAGCTCTGACAAAATGGATTTAATGTTACAAAAATACTCTTCAAGCTCATCAGACCATGCAAATTCTACTTGTTGTGTCAACTTTTGCAAAGGATGAAGCAACTCCGAGGCTAAGTGAATGAAGCGTGACATATACTTCACCTTCTGAATGAAAGAGATGACCTCCTTAAGACTCTTCGGTGATGGGAGCTCAATAAGAGCCTTTGCCTTTGAAGGATCCACCTCAATGCCTTTATAGGAAACCTTGTGACCGAGCAAGATCACTTCATCCTCACCTATGTGGAACTTGTCGGGGTTGAGTTGACCTCCCATGTCGTAGAGCTTCTTTAAACCTTCTTCTACCCTTTGTAGATGCAATGATTTTGAGCTATAAATGCAGAAATCATCAATGAACACCCTAATTGACTTTCCAAAGAATGCTTGAAACACCATGTTCATGAAACGTTGGAATGTTGCAGGAGCATTTGTCAGGCCAAATGGCATGACTCTAAAAGCATAACAACCCCAAGGAGTGATAAAGGTTGTTTTCAATTGATCTTCCAATGCGATACCTATTTGAAAGTAGCCTGAGTAGCCATCACACACAGTGTACTTCTCATGACCAGCTACCTCATTTAGTATCTCATCCTGAAATGGGAGGGGAAAGTGATCTCTTTTTGTTGCCTCATTGAGTGGACGGTAATCCACACACACCCTCCACTTGCCATTTTTCTTAGGAGTGACAAGAACAAGAGAGACCCACTCTGAATTCTCCACTGGATAAATGAAACCTGCTACTAGAAGCTTTCTTACCTCCTTGAGTAAAGCCTGCTCCTTGATGACTCCTAGCCTTCGTAGCTTCTGAGCCATAGGTGTGGCCTCTGGCTTCAAATCAATTTTGTGTTGAACAGCATCTACTCCACGCACATCGTTGTAGTCTTTAGCAAAAATCCTAGGAAATTTCCTTAGCACACATTTGAACTCCTCTCTTTCATCCTTTGTAAGTGTTGTTGATAGAATACCTTCCAGCATCCCTTCATCTTGAACACCTTCGTTCTCTTGAGGACCTACCTCCTCCAAGCCTTGACAAGAGGTCTCTTGGTTGCTTGGCTTAAACCTTACCCCCATGACTTCGATGGAAGACTCCTCTTCAGTAATGCTGTCGCTACTTTCTTCTTCTGAAGTGCTATCGGTCCAACCTTCTTCCGTCTCACTTTGAGATGATTCTTCATGGAGCTCCTCTTGGCATTGCTCCTTCATGTCAAAGACAACCTTCTTATGATTGTCATTCCTGCAAATTAATTTCCAACTCTCCCAATCCTGCAAAGCTCGCATTTTCATTAGCCATGGTCTTCCTAGGATAAATGGATAACCACTTCCCTTGGTCGACATAACATAAAAATCCACCGATTTCTTAATGCCAAAGGCCTCTACAAAGACATTTTTACAAATGCCTACACACCTAGCCTTGCTATTGTTTGCCATCTTGACTTTGATTTCAGGTGTCTCATGGATGTGCATGCCTAGTCTTTGCATGAGCCCTTCTGTCATACTGCAAATTTGTGCACCCCCATCCACTAAACCTTTCCTAACCAATCTTCCTTTTATGTAACAATCTAGCACAGGTGTAATATCCTCGTTCATTTCAGCATGTGCAATTTTTACAGTAGGAAAACTATCTTTTACCTTTCTCCTAGTGCTAACTGCCTTTGTTAAATCCCTCCTAACTTGTGGGCATAATGCAAGAAACTGAGGCCATGAGATATCAGGACCCTTACCTCGCATGTCTTCCAACAGGTTGTATGGAGCCATACCATGTCCAAGAGGGAAGTCTTGGAGATTGATACGACGTCGAGTCCTCTTAGCTTCCTTGGTCTCCTTTGCCATCTTGCCTTGTCCATGGTCATTCTGTGATGGGACACGCTCTTTCTCTTTTCCTTTTCCTCGGCCACGCTTAATGCCATTTGCTTCCATGTCAACCTCATTTGAGTTTGTCACCTCTACCACATGCACATTTGGATCTGGCAAAGGTGGAACTCCTTCTACCCCTTGTGGAGGTGGTCTTGGTCCATTTGGTCTTTGCAAAAGCCTTGGTTGTTGACCAGTTCCTTCACCTGCATTCATAACTGGGTAATTCAAGTTAGGTCTCCCTGGCTCCCCACAGGGCCAAGGACAATTATACATCCCATGTCCAGACTCTCCGCAATTCCAACATTGCAAGACTCTCCTAGGTCGTGGATCTCGCTCTTCAGACTTGTTTGCTTGTCCCTTTGGACCTACAGCTTGTGCAAGGTGAATTGACAGGATGCTTAAAGATTCGTTTAACTTCTCAATTACTTCCGCCGTTACCTCAGGAAGCTCCCTCGATGTTGATGCTTGTGACTTACCTTTGGGTCTAAGACCTTCTATTGGAACCTCTCCCCTTAAGCACTTGAGTTTCCTATATTTCTCAGAAGCCCTAGTTTCAGCTGCATCAAAGGTAGTAGGTGACCCGCCTTAACTTTTACCTTAAGGTCAGGAAAGAGTCCGGCTATGAACCTCTCCTTCTTTAGAAATTCTGCACCATCACCAGGGTTAGCAACATTTCGTATCCATAGAGCCCAAAGACGTAGAAACTCTTGCTTGTACAAGTAGTAGTCATCTAAGTCTTTTTGCTTATGAGAAACAATGTCTTGCCATAGTTTTTGAGTGTTTTGGGGATCAAAGAAGTATCTCTTAAAACGATTCAAAACTTCTGTGTAATTCCCCTTAACTTCCTCAGGCAAAGAGTCAAACCAAGTGCTAGCATCTTTCCTAAGGACCACCTCAAACATTTCTACACGTTCTTGATCAGTTATTATCCTCTTGATACGGCAAGACATCTTGAAATTCGCTAAAAATAATTCAACATCCTCTCCAGGCTCTCCAAAGAAAAGAGGATACCCAGACATTTGGCGTTGGCTTTCCATTGAATTGATTTCAAAGTGACACCCGTTTTTGTTTTTCTTTCTTAAAAAGATTTACACAATAATGTATCTAGCTTGCAATCTATTCTACAACAAAATAAAGATATTCACATCAAACGACCTATGATAATCAATAAGAGGTAGGATGACAGGGTTTGGTGATGCGAGAATTTCTCCTACTCTTTGGGCACCAAACATGAACACCATTCGTTGTTGCAAATGGATCTTTCTACTAATTGCAACGTTTATTCTAATGTGTGGAGTAAAATGAAAGGGAAAAACCTTTATTCCTGGGCCATTGTCCATGGCCTATGCATGTCCTAATGCTTAAAATAACACAAAAATATAGACGTCCAAGCTAATATCGTACCTAATGAGAGGCAAAATAAAAGGATTTACCGAAGTGTTTATCTCTGCTAACCTAAGAGGACCTAAAATTCTATGAATTACTCGCTGAAATTGCAACTTAGTACTAACAATTATGTGTACCTTTTGCCTTGCAATGGGAATGAAGATATCATACAAATTCTCGTGATTCATGCAAGCTACTTGATTATGCTAAAGGTTGAGGCTTCACAAAATATACACAAGCCTGTCCTTCGTGGGGGCACCAATTTGAGGCGGTCCGGGGCGGGCAACAAGAAGAGCAACCTCTAGACACCCTTCAAGGCTCCCGTGCTGCTCAATGGGGCTGGGGCACAACACAACACAAACCAAAACAACAAACCCACAACCAAATCCCAACTACACAAGGGGCACCACCTAGTTTAAGAGCGAACTAGGACGCAAAAGAGGAGAATCGTTAGAGCAACCCACAAACAAGCAAGGAATTTACACTAACCCTAACACCAATGGAACACTCTCACACACTAAAACACGAGAGAGAGAGAGAGAGAGAGAGAGAGAGAGAGAGAGAGAGAGAGAGAGAGAGAAAGATGGTGCTCGGGTTGCTTTGAAGTGTATCGTTAATGATCAAGCAAACATAAATATATATATGTAAGAAAGAGAGAGAAGGGGGAAGGGGGTGCTTGTTGCACTAATGCCTTCTTACAAATCTGTCATGACAAATCAAAGTGAGATTAGTTTTTGTTCAACATAGCTTGCGTAAATTTCACCACAACACATCACAAGAAAAGCCACCCCAATCACTCTCTTAAGGCCAGGGGAGTCCTCTCCACCCTGTCGCCCTTTTATAGTATGTGGGATTTATGGCTAGATTGATGACAACACCAGAGACAAGCTATCAAGAACTTAACAAAAAACACCAAGACACTTACGCATCATTGTTGTCCATTACTTCACGTTGGAAGGGAGACAAAGTATCCAAGCTTAGTCCAAATCCACCCTCCTTGATTCAGCAAATGTTGGGCTTACACTAGTAGGAGAAATGATAGATTTCCTACTCTCAATTGAATGATCACTCTCTCTCTTACAATGGCATAGAGTTCCCTTGCTAATCCCCTATTACAACACATGCACATGCATAAGACAATGAGCTTCCACTCAAGAGCTCCTTCTAGAGAGGTTGAGCTTGGCTTCTCAAGCTATAGCATAGTGCTCTTGCTTATGGCTCTCCCTTTTGTGCTAGCTACACCCTCCTTTTATAGCAATTTTGAAGGCTAGGGTTACTCCTCTAACCATGGTTGGGTTAGATTTTCAGCAATTTATCTAATTTCTTTTGCTTGGAATTATCAAGAAGTTGGTGGGGAAAGAGAGAGGAGAGAAATGGAGGTGATAGGACTTTTCATAGTGGGTTAGTGTTAGTAGAGTTAGTATTAATTTACAAATAGAATTGGATATTTACAATGGGAGTATCCATGTAGGATACAAATAAGGAAGAAAAACTCTTAAGAGGTAAAAAAAGGTGGATTTCTTACAAGGTTGATGCTCCAAGTGTCTTGAGTAGGGCCAATTTTGACGCTTGTTGACGGTCCACTAGCTTTGACGGTACATTTTTTCTCCACTCTTAACCTTCCTTGAGAGACAAGGTAATTGAAGCTGAGTAATCAACCACCATGATGCTGTCTTTTAAGAGAAGAGGCTGAATTTTGTGGTTTTTTTGATAGATATGGGTAAATTGGAGGAGGAAAAATGAGACTAGGTGGTCAATTTTGGAATGGAATTGTGTGTGGGAGGTATGAGTTCACCATGGTTTCTCTTATTCTTCAAGGTTGAGAAGAAGGTGAGTAAGGTGCAGAGAGGAGTGGTGAGAGAGGTGGGGATGATGAGTGGAGAAGTGTGTGTGAAAGAGGAAAATGATAAAGTGGAAGAGAGAGTGTGGCTGCATAGCATGGGAAAACTGGGTTCCACTAATAAAATCATAGCTCACAGCTCGTAGCTCAAAAAAATATGAAAACATTTGAGGCAAAAGTTCAGCCCACGAGCTACAACTTTTGTTTGTATCACCTTTTCAAATTCGGAGAGCAAGTGAACTTTAAAAATTCAGCAAAACCGACCGTTTTTTTCCACTGCACAAGGTCCTTGTGGGGTCCTTCTTTGGATGATTCTTTTGAATACCTCCAAGAGTGAGCCCTCCATAGTGCATGTATGCATGCCACCTACCCTTGATCTTATTTGGTAGGTCTATAATTGAAGATATTGTTGAGATCATGATATAAGTGAATAGTACAACTAACAAAATCAAATATTGAGGGGTCTAAAAAATATGTACATGTCAAATATAAATAATATAAGTGGAAAAAATATAAAGGGGTCAAACGAAATCTCTCTCATTATGAGGCTACCATAAAAAGATAAATATTTTTGGTGTTCAAAACAAAAAAAAAAAGATGTAGGAAGGGAAAAATCACAATAGTGAAAAAATATACACATAAATAAAACTAGTTTTTTTGGATTTTTGTTGGGATGGAGTTACACCTAAAATAAAAGAAGCTTACATGAAAATATTTCTATATGGAATAAAGAGTATGAAAAATGGTAAGAAAAATTGTGGTAATGGTGAGGCAATGTACAGAGCATAAATAACACACACCTAGGTAGAAATATTTAAATAAATAACAAAATAATTATGAAAAAAATCCTTTTATTTAGGCCCTATATACAATGAAATATTTACACACAAATGGGCCATAATATACTTATAATTTTTATTTTTTTTATTTTTTTGGCTCAACTAGCCCAGTGACTAGCTAGCTGAGGGTTTTAAAGAAAATATGGGGAAAGTTCCCTAACTCACACACGCCTATATATAGTGAAATGGTAGGGATAGCCATATTGTTTGAGTGATTTGATAGGGTGAGGTAGCTTACTATGGCCACTATGGAAAGCCAAAAAACGGCTATCACTACCTTAGCATATGGTTCATACAACCCAGTTCTTCACCATGGACTTCTCCTATCCTATAAGTGAAGAAAAAAGATGGCGGTACGCGTATGTGCGTAGACTACCGTGGCTTAAATACGGTTACTGTTAAGAAGAAGTACCCATTGCCATGCGTGGATGAGTTGTTCGACAAAATCACTCATGCTCGTATTTTTATAAAAATAGACTTGTGTTCATGTTATCACAGTTATCACCAAGTCCGTATTCGACTTACTGATATACCCAAAACTGCATTCCAAACAAGGTTTGGACACTATGAGTTTTTGGTTATGCCTTTTGGGTTAACCAATGCGCCCGCAACATTCATGACACTTATGGATAGTGTCTTGAAGTCGTACTTGGGCAAATTTGTCATCATTTTTCTCGATGACATTCTAGTATACAGTGCTTTTGAAGAAGAACACTTACAACATCTGAGGCAAATCTTTGAATTGTTACGAAGAAATAAATTATATACCAAGGAATCTAAGTGTGATTTTTTGAAAGAAGAAATTCATTATCTTGGGCATGTTATTTTAGCTAATGGGCTACATATGGATCAATCCAAAGTGGATACAATACGGCAGTGGCCTTCTCCTAAAAATTTGGAAGAGTTACAGATTTTTTAAGGATTTGCAGGTTTTTATTGAAGGTTCTTTAAAAACTATGCTAATATTGTTGTTCCCATGACGAACCAACTGAAAGACAAAGTCAAAGCTTTTTAGTGGGGACCCGCTCAACAGTATAGTTTCGATACGCTCAAGGATGCATTAGCTACAACTCCAATACTAGCTATTGTAGATCCTTTGAAACCACTTGTTTTGGAAATGGATGCCAGTGACCGTGCTACTGGAGCAGTCCTGTTACAAGACAGGTGGCCAATTGCATTTGAAAGCAAGAAGCTTGATGCAGCACAGCAAAACTACGCTGCTTATGAACGCAAACTCTATGCAATAGTGTCTGCCTTAAAAACATGGCGACATTATTTGTATGGTGCTCAGTTTGAGATCGTGTTTGACCATGAAAGCATCAAATGGTTTACACAAAAAACTGATTTAAAGGGTCGAAAATCCAAGTACGCTGAGATTCTTCAGGAATATGACGCCAAGCTCCGGTATCGTAAATGACGATACAACGTGGTGTTTGATGCTCTAAGTCGTATGCCGGAGATCAATTTTTCTCTTGTTCATGGAACTTCGTAGTGAATTTTTGGATTATCTAAAGGGAAAATATGAGCATGATGATGCATATTCCAAAGTGTGGAGCCATGTACAAATGAGGGATCCTTTTCACTCTAATGATGATAGTGTAGCGTTAACCTCTGCACATATTTATCCTCTGTCGAGTGATGAACTATAGTGATGGAAGCATTTCACCATCGATAACGGATACCTACTCCATAAGGGGAGAATTTGTGTACCGACGAACACAGACATTTGGTGCCATATTCTTTATGAATGTCATGATAGTCCAAGTGCAGGGTACCCGGGTATTAGAAAGACTTACGCTCTCATACAACGATAGTTTTACTGGCCAGGTTGACATGGATTTGTTCAAGATTATGTCTTGCATTGCCAAAAATGTCAAGTTAACAAAGCAGAGCGCCTGAAAGCAGGAGGACTCTTACATCCTTTGGAGATTCCCAATGGTAAATGGGAAAGTATCTCTATGGATTTTATTGTGGGTTTACCAACCACTGTACGAGGTCATGACTCTGTATGGGTGATCGTAGACCGGTTGACTAAACTATGTAAGTTTATTGCAACCAAATCAACGATTAAGACTCTAGAACTAGCCAAGTTATTTGTGAACAACCTATACAAGTTGTATGGTATGCCAAGTAACATTGTCAGTGATCGTGATCCCAAGTTTAACAGTCATTTTTGGAGGGCTGTGTTCAAACGATTGGGTACACAACTAAACCTCAGTACAACCAATCATCTAGCAACAGATGGTCAGAGTGAACGAGTTAACAAGGTGCTAGAGGATATTCTACGCTCATATGTTAGCAAGAAACAGTCTGACCGGGAAGAATATTTACCTATTCTCGAGTTTGCCTATAATAGTGCTAAGCATGTCACAACTGGATTTAGTCCTTTCATGCTCATGTATGGTTTTCAACCTGTTATGGTGGGGTTGGCAACAGGTTAAGGATTTTCTCCAAGACCACATGGATATGCTGAAACTCACTCGTCAAAATGTCTGGCAAGCTAGCGCAGGATCAGTATAAGAAGTACACTGATGAGAAATGTCGGCAAGTTACCTTTGAGGAAGGGGAGGAAGTATTTTGATGTATGCCAGAACATTCAAAAAGTCTAAAAACTGGGCCAACACCTAAATTATCTCCACGATATTAGGGGCCTTTCAAAATACTCAAGCGAGTCGGTGATGGTGCCTACAAATTACCGTTACCTACACATTCTCATTTTCATCCGGTGTTTCATGTAAGCTGTTTATGTAAGCGGTTACATGGGGACGACAATGTCATTGGCCAACAGATTCTGGTCAATTTTCCTGAACCTCCTACATTACCGCATGAACCTGAACGAATTCTAGACTACCATGATTTACGTACGCGTCATCATGTACGTCAAAAAGCTTTAATCAAGTGGAAAGATCGAACTGAGGAAGGCGCCACTTGGGAAAACATTAGTGTTCTTAAGAAGAAGTTTTCCACTTTTGTTTTCGAAGAAGAAAAATGTTTCTTAAGGGGGAAGTAATGTCAGGACAATGGCAAGGCCCGACTAGACTAGGGCAAGGTTGGACTATGCAGTGTGGAAAGGGAGTCCAACTAGGGCAAAGGACTAGGAGCTTGCTATATAGTGGGAGGTTGGGTGGTGGACTCCAAGGCACTAGTTCCCCTAATCTTACAAGAGGGATTCCTATTGAGGGGATCCGGGGAGGGCAACAAGAAGAGCGGCCTCTAGACACCCTTCACGGCTCCCGTGCTGCTCAATGAAGCTAGGGCACAACACAAACAAACCAAGGAAAATCCCTAGCCCAACCCAACTTAAAAAAGGGCACCACCTAGTTATGGATGCCAGCTAGGACGCAAGAGAGTGTCCTCAGACTTAAGGGAGACATGCAAAAGACACACAAACAAGCAACAATTTTCTATAGAAGGATGAGAGAAGAGCCATTGAGAGAATGGAGAGAGATGGAGAGTGAGGTTGCTGAAACAATTGTCTTGCAACTCAAGAGGTAAAAGAACACCTTGCTCCACTGTCAAAGAGCCTGCATGGAGACTACAACAACACGTGCTCAACACTTTGCCAACACACACATCATCTTAGGTGGTGGGAGATCTCTCACCACTCAAACCTCTTACAATAAACTAGTATTAGGCAATAAAAAGCACCCAAAACACTTTATCTCGCAAGCTCAACTGAGAAATTGCGGCATACACATCACCTCAAATCTTTCACTGGCATTGCACAACCGGATAGAATATGAATTGGAGACAAAATCACGCCTTTCAAGCACCAAGACCTCAAATTTATTGATGACTGTAAGGATAGGTACAATGGTGGCTTGAAATGTGAAACTCTCACACTCTCTCACTTAAAAAATGTAGCATCAATGCTATAGTGCACTAAAGTGTGAATCTCACACTATAGTGTCTACAACCAAGTCTCTCCTCACGCCTCTAGTGCTAGAATGCTATCTATATGTGTTTACAATGAAGAGAAGGTCTCTACTTATAGGTTGGAGATCACTTTTGGATTATGGCTAATTTGAATTACATGCTAACAATTTGATCTTAGCATTTTTTGCATTTTCAAAATGGAGTGGGCCTTTCTTATCTCTTTGAGTCACATGCATGTGGGCTCAAGAGAGAGCATTATTAATGATGGTGAATGAAAAAGGAGAGGGAAAAAAAAGAGGGAGAAAGAGAATTCTACCACTACTTATCCTTACTTCCTTGAGGTGAGGTGCTTTTGTCATTAGGGTTAGCGTTAGTAGGTTAGTGATTATGACTACAATGAGGTGCACACAAGGTACATAACAATGGTAAAATGACTTAAGAAGGTATTGAAAATTAGGGGGATAGATGGAATCGGAGAAGAAGTTCACCTAGTGACACCGGTGGATGAAGCATCAATGTGAGAGAGTCGTGGTTGATGGTGACATTGCGTCAATTTGAAGACTTCGAGGTCCTCTTGCTGAAAATCCTTTATTTGCAGAGATAAATAATATCCAATTCGCTATTTTTTTATAATTTTCATGATGGTGAAGAGGGAATGTGAATATGGGAGTAGGTATAGAGATATATGAGAGTATGTGTGTGTATCATGGAAGCTATGTGAACGTCGCCTTCCAAGTCTTCTACATAACGTTCAAGTAACCCAACTATCCCCTAACTAACCTAGATGTGCACTAATTTGCCATATGTTTGCTACTTTCAAGTTCCTTTTAGCAATTTTTTGATTATGCATTCGTATTTCACTTACTTTGCTATGCTTCATAGTCCAAATATATCTGCCCTCCCCGTTTCGTAGTCCAACTCTCTAATATGCACTATTTCTCATGTATGCATCTCTAGATATGCTATTTATGATTATAATCTGAATTCTCATATACATTTTTAATGGAGTGTTTAACCAAGATTTATCAACACGCAATCATTTAGACATTTACTTGACCGTTAGAGTTCAAAACTACACTTCGGAACTCACACATTCTAGACTCCTAGAATCACTCATTGGATTTCAGATTAATAAACATTGCAACTAGAATCACTGAATAGATTTGCAAACTTTTCAATCAAAAAACACGAGAATAATCTCGTAAAATGTAAATTTCCATTGCAATTGTAAAAAACTGTCAATGATCTAATTTCCCTTCCCAAATTCCATCAATCATACAACAATATGCAAAATTTCATTTCCAAACATGCTTTTAATGCAGATACATCTTCAAACGATCAGATTTATTCTCAATTATGGAACTAATGCATGAAAAAAATATTGTTTTTAAGTTTTTAATGCTTCTACCTAATATGTTTTAAAGATTTTAACATTTTTAAGTCTGTAAGTATTAAAAAAGAACTAATTTTTAATGTTTATTTCATTAATGAACTCGACTAACCACTGTTCTCTTCAATTTCTTCTGAACACTTTTGTGCCTAGAATCCCGTTCAGGTTCGTCTCTTCTTCTTCGCTCATTCAAAAATCAGTATTTCGCTCTTTTTCTCTCTCAAGTAATGATATGCATAGTATTTTCTCTCTCTCTCTCTCTCTCTCTCTCTCTCTCTCTCTCTCTCTCTCTCTCTTTCTATCTTTTTCAGCTTCAACATATTGGCACTCTGTTCTCTCTCTCTCTCTAACTTAGCGCTACATCAAATTCATTCTCTCTCCTTCACTACACACAAGTGTCTGCTTGGTGGCCTCCTTCCTCACCCCGTCGACTACTCTCTTCCTCCCCTTCAGTCAAGGTTTAACCAAGGGCAACCTTATCTCGTTCTCTCGGTAGCACCAAATCAACCCCCCTTTAGGGCTGCAGATCTCGATTTCTCTCCCCAGGTGATGACCTCTCATGCTTCTTACTTTCTCTACCAATCTACCCTGCGACATATCTTCTCTCTCTCATTCTCTCTCTGTGATTTAGCCTGGCTCTCTCTCTGCGCTTTCCCTACATGCAAGTATACACACACACATATAGCTCTATAGACTTGCAACTCTCCTACTTGCTATTGCTTGCAACATCGCATATTAACTCCCTCTTGAGCTCTCTTAGGTCTCACCCTTCTGGCTCTGCCTCTAACTATTGAGGCGGTCCGGGGCGGGCAACAAGAAGAGCAACCTCTAGACACCCTTCAAGGCTCCCGTGCTGCTCAATGGGGCTGGGGCACAACACAACACAAACCAAAATAACAAACCCCCAGCCAAATCCCAACTACACAAGGGGCACCACCTAGTTTAAGAGCGAACTAGGACGCAAAAGAGGAGAATCGTTAGAGCAACCCACAAACAAGCAAGGAATTTACACTAACCCTAACACCAATGGAACACTCTCACACACTAAAACACGAGAGAGAGAGAGAGAGAGAGAGAGAGAGAGAGAGAAAGATGGTGCTCGGGTTGCTTTGAAGTGTATCGTTAATGATCAAGCAAACATAAATATATATATGTAAGAAAGAGAGAGAAGGGGGAAGGGGGTGCTTGTTGCACTAATGCCTTCTTACAAATCTGTCATGACAAATCAAAGTGAGATTAGTTTTTGTTCAACATAGCTTGCGTAAATTTCACCACAACACATCACAAGAAAAGCCACCCCAATCACTCTCTTAAGGCCAGGGGAGTCCTCTCCACCCTGTCGCCCTTTTATAGTATGTGGGATTTATGGCTAGATTGATGACAACACCAGAGACAAGCTATCAAGAACTTAACAAAAAACACCAAGACACTTACGCATCATTGTTGTCCATTACTTCACGTTGGAAGGGAGACAAAGTATCCAAGCTTAGTCCAAATCCACCCTCCTTGATTCAGCAAATGTTGGGCTTACACTAGTAGGAGAAATGATAGATTTCCTACTCTCAATTGAATGATCACTCTCTCTCTTACAATGGCATAGAGTTCCCTTGCTAATCCCCTATTACAACACATGCACATGCATAAGACAATGAGCTTCCACTCAAGAGCTCCTTCTAGAGAGGTTGAGCTTGGCTTCTCAAGCTATAGCATAGTGCTCTTGCTTATGGCTCTCCCTTTTGTGCTAGCTACACCCTCCTTTTATAGCAATTTTGAAGGCTAGGGTTACTCCTCTAACCATGGTTGGGTTAGATTTTCAGCAATTTATCTAATTTCTTTTGCTTGGAATTATCAAGAAGTTGGTGGGGAAAGAGAGAGGAGAGAAATGGAGGTGATAGGACTTTTCATAGTGGGTTAGTGTTAGTAGAGTTAGTATTAATTTACAAATGGAATTGGATATTTACAATGGGAGTATCCATGTAGGATACAAATAAGGAAGAAAAACTCTTAAGAAGTAAGAAAAGGTGGATTTCTTACAAGGTTGATGCTCCAAGTGTCTTGAGTAGGGCCAATTTTGACGCTTGTTGACGGTCCACTAGCTTTGACGATACATTTTTTCTCCACTCTTGACCTTCCTTGAGAGACAAGGTAATCGAAGCTGAGTAATCAACCACCATGATGCTGTCTTTTAAGAGAAGAGGCTGAATTTTGTGGTTTTTTTTATAGATATGGGTAAATTGGAGGAGGAAAAATGAGACTAGGTGGTCAATTTTGGAATGGAATTGTGTGTGTGAGGTATGAGTTCACCATGGTTTCTCTTATTCTTCAAGGTTGAGGAGAAGGTGAGTAGGGTGCAGAGAGGAGTGGTGAGAGAGGTGGGGATGATGAGTGGAGAAGTGTGTGTAAAAGAGGAAAATGATAAAGTGGAAGAGAGAGTGTGGCTGCATAGCATGGGAAAACTGGGGTCCACTAATAAAATCATAGCTCACAGCTCGTAGCTCAAAAATATATGAAAACATTTGAGGCAAAAGTTCAGCCCACGAGCTACAACTTTTGTTTGTATCACCTTTTCAAATTCGGAGAGCAAGTGAACTTTAAAAATTTAGCAAAACCGACCGTTTTTTTCCACTGCACAAGGTCCTTGTGGGGTCCTTCTTTGGATGATTCTTTTGAATACCTCCAAGAGTGAGCCCTCCATAGTGCATGTATGCATGCCACCTACCCTTGACCTTATTTGGTAGGTCTATAATTGAAGATATTGTTGAGATTATGATATAAGTGAATAGTAAAACTAAGAAAATCAAATATTGAGGGGTCTAAAAAATATTTACATGTCAAATATAAATAATATAAGTGGAAAACAATATAAAGGGGTCAAAAGAAATCTCTCTCATTATGAGGCTACCATAAAAAGATAAATATTTTTGGTGTTCTAATTTTTTAGAAAAAAAAACAAAATAGATGTAGGAAGGGAAAAATCACAATAGTGAAAAAATATACACATAAATAAAACTAGTTTTTTTGGATTTTTGTTGGGGTGGAGTTACACCAAATATAAGAGAAGCTTACATGAAAATATTTCTATATGGAATAAAGAGTATAAAAAATGGTAAGGAAAATTGTGGTATTGGTGAGGCAATGTACAGAGCATAAATAACACACACCTAGGTAGAAATATTTAAATAAATACCAAAATAATTATGAAAAAAATATTTTATTTAGGCCCTATATACAAAGAAATATTTACATACGCATGGGCCATAATATACTTATATTTTTTATATTTTTTATTTTTTTGGCTCAACTAGCCCAATGACTAGCTAATTGAGGGTTTTTTAAGAAGATATGGGAAAAGTCCCGTGACTCACTCACGCCTATGTACAGTGAAATGGTAGGGATAGCCACAGTGTTTGGGTGATTTTGGTAGGGTGAGGTAACTCACTGTGGCAATTACAAAGAGCCGAAAAAACGGCTATCACTATCCTCGCTTCCCATGTTTCTCGCAACCCCTGGCTATTTCCTAAACTACTGCACTCAGCCCCTCTCGACTCAGCCCCTCCTGGCGGTCCCCAACTCTCTCGCGACTCCTGATGACTCATGGCTCCTGCACTCGGCCTCTTCTCTCCGACGACCCGGTCTGCAGTGCCCTCTATAGCACCCCCACCCGGCTTCCTCTCGGGCTCCCTCTTGTCATGGTCTCATGCTCCTTCCTACTGCACACAAGGGAGCTTCCCTGCAACCCTCTCCTACGCTCTCCCTCTGCTTGCTTTGGCAGTGCCGTCTCGAGACATCAAAGAGGCACCCCTTCGACTCTCTGCAACTTGCCCCCCTCTCGTCTTCTGGCTTCCTCGCCTCCTTGCGGTTCCCTTCTACATGGCGATTTAGAGGTGGCCGATAAAAACGTAATTTTGTTTTTGTTTTGCTATTTTCTTTAAAACATTGTCAAGCATTGGTCTTTTAAGACCTCTCTCCCACCTTGAAAAGGGGTTAAAATCCCCGAAACCTCAAAGATCTCTATCTTGACAATGAGCATCGAGCTCACATCTTCTCTCTCCTTACTCTCTTGAACTTCACGCTCCCTCCCGGATTTAAGTCAAAATTTGAAGCTTTTCCCGATAGTTACAATAAAACTTGTATAACTTCCCCGTTTCTTCAAAGGCAAGCTCAAAATCTAATTGGGATTTTACTCTTTCAACCGACTAACATGCATTACCACAAGTGAGGGCAAACTCACAAGACTTCAAAGATCTACTTTGGCTAAGACTGGATTCAAGACCTCACTACTGCACTTTTACTTGGACTAGGCATCGGGTTACTCATCTATCCTGCCAAATCGGTCATAAAAAGAATAATTTGTTTACATCATGAAGCAACTATAAGGAATTTTAAAGAATCCAGTCTGACTAATCTGGAGCTCACAACCCCATTGCGGTCACTAATATCTATGAAATTTTGGAGTTTCTTTCGGACCAAGCTTAGTTAGTATCTGATCATTTAGTCGGCTAAACTTAGGTTAGGAACTCATTGAAAATTGATAATTTCCTATTAAACTCAGACTGGGATGCCTAATGGCCATGGTTCGAATTTAAAGTCGCTAACCTAACTACTAACTCCAATCATCAAGTGATTAACTACTTTAGGTAAAAACATATCAGCCTGCAATTATAAAATTTGACAAAACTTAGCACTAATGCATTCATTATGGAAATCATTAACATGCTAATGCACCTAACATGCCCGTGCAACTCCCCAAGTTCCCCCAGTTTTGATACAAAATGTGAAAATATTCTGGTGTCTACATTCCTCCCTCACTGAATTATGAAGTCGTCCTCGACGAACAACAATGTCTTCGACACTCGTATGGACTTCTTGAAGGGCTTCAACTCCCTAGCTTGGCAGCTACACTTTGTAAAATAACTGGCTCCCCTCCTTAACTGCGAACGTCCTCGTGAGCATAAAGCTTGAAATACATTACACTAACACCATTAGTTTGTCCATTCTTACTTATTTTAAAACAAGAACTAGATTTGTTTCAACAATAAAACCGTTAATCAGTCATTCAGTGATAACTCAGTGACAAATTAATAAACACTAGACATAGTTATATAAACATATTAACCCCAGGAGACATATATACCCTCACTAACTAGCATTTTTAAAGATTTAAAAATCACAAACTTAAACCTCACCAATAGCAGCTAAAATTAATAATAAGGCGACTAGTTAATGGAATAACTATAAACCGCCCTAGGCAAAACAATAAATTTATTACTGTTTAATAGCAAGAACAACCCCCCTCCATGGCGCTAGAGCTCTATAGAGGTAAACCAATTAACCCCTAGATTATAGAAAATATACAGTATTCACATCTAAGTGGAAGTCATCGTCTTTAACTTAGGTTCCCATCTTTTGAATTCCCAAGTTTTTAGTGTTTTTTTTCATGCATTCTTCTCTCTTGATTTTGTTTTTATTTTTATTTTTAGCAAGTCATGTCGGACTTGATTGTTTTTTTTATTTTTAATTTATTTCACACACATTCCACTCTCACTGCTGCATCGAGTAGGAATTATTAGCACTTACACTTCCACCCCGTACAAAACCTGGCTACGGCTCTTGGCTCTGTCACTAGAAACAAAGTGGACCCACCCGCCTACCAAACTTGTACGGCGACGGTCACACAACATATAACATAAAAGTTTTGTTTTATTCTCCCCTTGGCTCATCACTAGTGTAAATTAACTAGCATATCGCCCATAATCTAGAGTTTAAAGGTCTATACTCCCAACCATAGAGACCTACATCACTTCTAGGGATCGTTAGATCACCATTAAGAGCATAAATATATTTCCCAAAACTAGTTTAGCTAATGTGACCCTATTAAATAATCACCTTGACTTGTTAGGAAATAAGACGTAGCTAAATAGATAATTGAGTAGATTACTTAATGGAGAGAGACAAATTACATACACGAGATTTTAGAGTAGAGAGAGAGAGAGAGTACACACGATATACGTGGTTCACCCAATGTGGGCTACGTCCACAGGAAAGAAGCCACTCAATGGCTTTAGTACTTCAAAACAAGAAGTAGTTTACAAAGGGATTATACCCTCAATGGAGCTCCTGCCTTGCTTCACTCTCACCACCTCACACTCACCTTGTTGCATCAACTTCACACTATATAATGTGTGTAGAAATGGCCTCCTTTTATAGGCCAAAAGGGCTACCCTCTCTCATGAGAGGCAGCCATGCGTAGCCGCCCTTGTGTAGATAAGTCCAAATCGGACCCTTCAATCCGCCCATGTGTGGCCGCCCTTGAGAAGACAAGTCCACTTTTGAATTCGGCCATCGGCCAACCAGTCTGTTTTTTGACCACTTTCCGACCGCCGTCCGGCCATAATATTCCGACGAGGGAAAAAAAAAGTCTCGGGGGTCCCCAAGGCCCCTAAAGTTGCCCCTGAATTTTGACTATGATAATTTTGGTTTCCGGTGAGTGATTTTCCTTCACGCACGATGGCTTCTCCTCATAATGGGGGCCTTACAAATGTGCGTTTTTACCACATAAAATTACAAGGGGTAAATCAGGCTCCATACTTAACATGACTATCTCTTTTAGCCACTACAGCTTGGTCACCGATCAGTGATTGCTAAGTCTAGATAAAGGAAAGTTAAAAAGAACATATAAACCCCCTAAGCTAACAAGTCTACTATGAATAGTGTGGTACTAACTTGTCACTTTACACATCTATTAGAGCAAGCACACAAATAATAAAAACTAAATAACTGAACAGTATAGTTAGAAGTAAACCACCTGGTTAATCTGCTTGAAAATGCTCCACTTTAGAGCTACATTCCCAGAGATAGCTTTGACAGTCAGCTCCAGTTTGTAATAGATACTTCTCCGCAAAATTGCTCAGTGCAAAAAGATTAGACTACACCCCCCCTAAAGGAATGTAGATATCCTACTCCTAATTTTTATGGGTTTTTGTTTTATTTGTTTTGTTTTGGTGATTTTGTTTTTGTTGTTTTTTTTTAGTGTTTTATTTTGAATGAAACAAAAAATCAAACATAAAAGGAAACATTTCTATTTGGATTTTTATGGAGAATTTTTTTATTTGTTTGTATGTTTGTGGTTTTGTTTTGTTTTTTTTTTTTAAGCCTCTCGCTACATATGACGAAATAGTGCAGGTGCATTGGATAAGCCAAAAGGTGCTACATGCTATGTACTACACATATCCACACATGGTCCAGCTGCCTACTCTCAGTAAAAGCTTCAGAATCCTACTTGTATTCAATGCCCTAGTTAGAGGCATCTATATAAGGTTCAAAAACCTACTTTTACTAAAAAGCTACAGCTCCCTACATGTATGGGAAACCCTATCCTCTTTTTTCTATTGTGCTATGGATTCCAAACATATGAACATGCTACACACACCTAGTTTTCACTTGAAAAGCTACAATGTCCTACTTGTATAATGCCCTATCCAATACACAAATTTCTAAAAGAAAAATTTCTTCTTTTCAAAAACCAAAATGTATATGCAAATAAAGTAGCATCATTTATTATAACTCACTAGGTACAATCAATAATATTTTTGCATTGAATTACTCTCATGCATCTCTATTCCTTAACACTAGGTTGGTAATGGGACACTTTTATGTCCTGGGACACTTTTATGTCCTGTTAAGTGACCATTTTCCTTGAATTATGTCAAGAGTTTCAAAATGGATTTTGAGGTGCTATCTATCTAGAAATTTGTCTCATGAGCTGAAAAAACTAGACATTTTTTTGGAATATCAATTCGATCTTTAACCTTGTCCTTGCACAACATTTCACAAACTAAACTGTGTGAAAAAACGGGTCCTGTTTTTGGCTTTTTTCAACTTTTCGCAACTATACCACTCTAGAATTCATGTTTGTGAGGTCTATAATGCTAGAGAACTATCTTTAGTAGTCCTCAACATGTCCTGATGCTTCTAGGGAGAAATAAATGTTAAAGTTGTAAGTTATGACCAAATTACAAAAATTGTCAAATCCCGTTTTTTAGCCAATTTTAGCTCTTCTATGATTTTTTTGGTGGCTTTCATGATATCCAAATGTAGTTTTGATTTTCTATGTCCCATATTGTAACATAAAGATAATATTCCTTGAGTTTTGGGGCACCTAATACCTTGTTTTGCATAGTACACAACTATGGTTGATTTTTTCTATTATAGAAGAAAACGAAACATTCTAGTATATCAAGTATAGCTTTTTCAATATTGCTAGTTTCTTGTGAAAACTATATGCATTTTGTAGGTAGTAACCATATCTAGTCATAAGGATCAAATTTGGCTAGATATTCAATAGTTTCTATGGGATTCTACAACTCATAATGTTGAACCTAGTTTTTTCATGTTTGTTGTATTTAGCACTTCATCTTTGTCCCCAAGATTCCCCTTGGTAAGAGATGTATTATTCTTTTGACATGCTCCATGGCTCCTTATGAACCTAAAGGACAATAGGGAACTAATAAAACATGCATATATTATTTGTATTCAGTGTGGCTATAGAAACTTTGATGATAGGTTTGTAGAATGGTAAAAATTCAACTTTTTTGTACCTATTTCTTTTGGCAAAAAAACAATAGTGAGTGAGAAGCAATCATATGTTCTGATCACCAACCCATTGAATTTAACTAGGGAATTTATCTCAAGTCCTACAAAAATCCCTAATCTTATTTTTAGACAAAAAAACGTAAGAAATGACTGTTTTGATGAAAATGTACTGGTCCATCAACTTTGGAGGCTTGGTGTGACCAAAAGATGAGACATTTTACAAGTCTCTTATTTTTTCCATGTGTAGTAGGCCTTGAACTATAACCTCATGAAAGAATTTTACAAAATGAGTGGATCTACTATGGTTTTGGAGGTTTTTTTCAAAACCCTGAAAGGACACTTTTATGTCTTGTTAGGTTACCAACCTAGTGTTAAACACACATTTTCCTTGCACTAACATATGCATTTCAATTTTAAAACATTGATCCCACCAAACATGGCATTTACTAAATCTAGATTGCTTTGTACCTATTTCAATTGTCGTAGAATTTATATGCTACCTATCTTTTCTCATTTGGCCAACTCTCTTAAATAGTTTTGCTAAAATTCTATTAGTCAAATTGTAAAATTTTGTCAAATATGTTTGAATTTAGATTTCACTAAAACTCATCATTCTTCCTACAAATGAATGAAAATAACTTGCATATGAGCAAGAATAAACAAGGAACCCTCTCCTCAACATTAACTTATCTCACACCACTCAAGTCACACTTACTCACTCCTACTCTTTACTCACTTCTCACTCTCTCTCAAACTCACAATCTCTTTTTTAACTTCTGTCCTCACACAATAACTTAACCACTTAGTCAACTTCCATGATTCTAATTCATCTTGCACACACATAAAATCACTAAACATTCAAAGAGGAACAACAAAGACTTCTTAATGTAGCCCAAATATTCACACATAAATGACAATCCATTAGAACTCACACTCACTTCCATATGACATGAAATGACATCTCTCTAATTAAGAGTATCTCAAACAAAATGAGCTAGCTATTCCATATTACAAAGAAGAAAATATTTTGTTTTATTTTTTAATTTTCTAAACCAAACAGTCACTACTCACTCTCTCCTATAATTCCCTCATCATTGAGCTCAGGTAATTTGGTTTACTAATTTCAAATTTTCACCAAACTCTGCAATATTGCCTATTACACCATAATATTTATACCCAAATTGTCTCTTTTCGTAGATTTTACTATCCTTGTTTTCTATACATCCTTTTCTAGGGTCTATTGAAAACCTTGTGTGGACATTTGGTCTCCTAGGCATACTATTATCCTCTCCGCTCTCTATTTCATCCCCCTCTTGCATATGTGTAATATATTGTCTAATCTCATTTCTTAAAATGACCACATTTACTTGAAATTCATATCCAATATGTCTCTTACATTCCTCACCATCACCTCTAATATGTTGAGTATGATTTTCTCTCAATCTCTTAGGTTCATTCAAAATTAAAGTTTTTTCTATATTTAACTCGTCACAATCATGTCTAGTTTCAAAAGTAGAAGAACCTAATTCAATTTCAATCTCAGAGCACTGCTCATATGAAAAGTAATTCATAGACATGTTCTCCTCACAAGAAACAATACTTCCTATACTATCTTTCACCAATATAGAAGTACGTATCTCTTCCTCAATATCACACACACCATTTAATTCATAAGGTAATAGACTTTCAAAACAAATTTTCTCACACACCTGTAAATGCTCTTTATCAAGGTATGCTTGTAACAAAACTTGTCTTTTGTCAATATCTATCAAGGTAGCTATATTATTATCTACTAGCTCTCTTTCATCCCTTTCTACATCTCTTAGTAAACATGGGTTGTCAACAAAAATTACATCTATAGATTTGTTAATATTGTCAATACAACAGTCATTATTGACTATAGGAGTCATAGGCTTCTCACTCTGACGTGGCCTCTCATCATTGAAAAGAACTTGGCATCCAAATATAAGCTGCTTACACTCATTAAGCTCCTCTCCCATTTTATTAATGCACCCACTCATGGTTTTCATTTCCTCAACATGTGATTTAGGTTGCTTATCTAAAATTTGACAAGTTTTTCCTATTTCTTCGTTAAAACGTGTTATATCTTGTTGAAATAGATTATATTCTAATATGTCCGACTCTCTATCTTGCCTAGCCTTCATCAAAGCTTGTCCAATTTCTATTTTTAATCTAGTCAACTTTTGCCGCTTTTGAGCAAAAGCCTCATCAACTAGTTTTTGTTGTTTAAGTAGTTTTACTTGAATATCCTTTTCTTCTTTGAGTGCACTAGGATCTCCTACACACCCACCTAGGTCTACTTCCACCAAATTCATCTCCCTCTCTTTCTGTTTATACCATGCTAACTCTAACAAGTGATTGAATCTCTCAGCTTCTATAAACTAACAGATGGCTCTTGACTAACATATTCTATTAGCAACCTCAAGGTCATCAAGACCAAGGTATGCATTGGGATAACCCAAAGTCTATTTAGGACTTGCCTCCCCTCGCGTTACTACACAGACATTGCCTCTTTTTGATTGGCCAAACCTTGGGTATCAGCATGCAAAATATATGCACCGGGTGCCCCGTAACTTTAACAGCCAGCTGGCTCCCGGCGAACGCACCAAATCAATGTCGCCTTCCAAGTCTTCTAAATAACGTTCAAGTAACCCAAAAGTCCCCTAACTAACCTAGACGTGCACTAATTTGCCATATGTTTGCTACTTTCAAGTTCCTTTTAGCAATTTTCTCATTATGCATTCGTATTTCACTTACTTTGCTATGCTTCGTAGTCCAAATATATCTGCCCTCCCAGTTTCGTAGTCCAACTCTCTAATATGCACTATTTCTCATGTATGCATCTCTAGATATGCTATTTATGATTAAAATATGAATTCTCATATACATTTTTAATGGAGTTTTTAACCAAGATTTATCAACACGCAATCATTTAGACATTTACTTGACCGCTAGAGTTCAAAACTACACTTCAGAACTCACACATTCTAGACTCCTAGAACAAACCAATCACTCATTGGATTTCAGATTAATGAACATTGCAACTAGAAAAAACACGAGAATAATCTCGTAAAATGTAAATTTCCATTGCAATTGTCAAAAACTGTCAATGATCTAATTTCCCTTCCCAAATGCCATCAATCATGCAACAATATGAAACATTTTATTTCCAAACATGCTTTTAATGCAGATATATCTTCAAACGATCAGATTTATTCTCAATTATGGAACAAATGTATGAAAATAATATTGTTTTTAAGTTTTTAATGCTTCTATCTAATATGTTTTAAAGATTTTAACATTTTTAAGTCTGTAAGTATTAAACTAGAGTGCTTCGTCAGCCTGTATAACCGAAACAATTGGTATGCTGTAGAGGAGAAGAACAAACTGGTATATAGGTACAAGCCTTCAAGGCGATTTCAATTAGAGAGAGCAAGCACTGAACAAGAGTATAGATCTGTAAAGAAGATTGTCGAAATGAAAGGTGAGATAGAGAGAGAGAGAGAGAGAGAGAGAGAGAGAGCACGTATTATTTGTTTTGCACAAACTTTCTTACGCCAAGTGAGTTTAAGTGACTGAAATGATTTGATGAAAATAGTATGCCAAAAAATTGAGGAATTATGAACGGAACATTGTATGTAGCATGCAATGATTTCTTTACAATGAAATGCAAAAATCTTATGTGGAGAAGAGGAGGAGGACTATATCGGTAAGATGCTCTTCAGAGTTGCACGTGTGGGAAACTGGTTGACAGCAAAATAGCGCGAAACGAATTGTTTAGCTAAGTGAAGGTGGCTGGGGACCACGTTAGAGTAATTTAATTCTATAGTCTCGAGTAGGCCGAGCACGTCTACAATCTGCACGAACAACATACAATGGTGTTTTGTGGAGCAACTAGCCAGCACGACGATGTCGATGGTGATTTGTCGACTGAGTGTATCCCAAGTGATGTAATGTGGATGCCATGGGGTAGGTGGTTGAATTGGCCATGGAATGAACTCGCTCCATTTATGCATGTAGTGTTTGAGCACCCGCTCTTGCAAATGTGGGTAAAGACAGTATTGGAACTTGTACATTGCAGTCTCAAATTCTGGCTATTACTCAATCAGATCGGCTCGGATTGGCCTACCCATTCTAAACTGAAAAGAAAAGGCATTTAAATCAAAACAGTTGATAAGTTGTCATGTCTGCCATAGTTTGAATGGAAACAAAAAGACATTGTTGTAGGCAATGATCAAAATTATGTGACAAAGACAGTGAACAAAACAATGAAATGAAGACGGCAGAAGTTCACAGCTATACCTTCGTGTTTTTTTTTCAAAAAATAATATTTTCTCAACCTTGGTGGATGTCCAGAACAAACGTTAAAACCTAATGGAGTTGTTGTCTTGTGTTGTTTAATATAGAAAAATTCTAAGTTTCTAGCTTTATGAATATTGGTACTGGTTGCTAAAGTGGTAATTTCAAAATTGTCCTCGAAAGGAATGTGTGTCTGCATGTCCACTCACATTCTCTTCGAAGGATTGTGCTTGTGCTAGCCAATGCATTTATGGATGTTATTCGTAACTCCGATATATCTCCTATCGTTCTTCGTGCAGCGTATACTGTAGACTATGTATTCTTCCCGCGACCGTGCTTTTTTGTAAAGAATGAGGATGCAAGAGAGCTACACAAGACAAGCACAAAGCACACAGAGATGGAAAGCTTCTTCTTCTTCTTCACAGAAAAGAGAGTACAAAATGACTAAGTGCTAAAGCTGAAAAGTAGCACATATGTACATGCGGTCACTAAGTGTGAACTAGCTAGAAGCGTACTAGGCTGGCACTATAAGTGTAGTCCAGCTGTAGAATCATTGGCAGAGATCCTCCGTGTCGGTCACCTAACGCGCCAGTGAGTAAATGCCGTAAGCGGCCAAGACCCATAGTGGATGCCAGCTCAAGGTGTAGAGCTCGACATCTCAACACTCCCCCTCAAGCTCTGCATGTCGCAGAGTCCAAGCATAGTCCAGAAACGTCGAAGCTTCTCAGCTCCGAGGGCCTTGGTAAAGATATCCGCTATCTGCTCCTCTGTGCTGACGTAGACCAAGTCGATGTCGCCCGCCAACACTCGCTCTCGAACGTAGTGGTAATGGACCTCTATGTGTTTGGTCCTAGCATGGAACACTGGGTTCCTAGCCAACTGCATGCTGTTGAGGTTGTCACAGAGGATGAAAATCTTGGTCCACTTGCACTCCCAAGTCCTCAAGTAATGTGCGTAGCCAAGCTACCTCGCACGCCGCAACTGCTGCACCTCTGTACTCGGCCTCTGTGCTGGATAAAGCAACCGTAGGCTGCTTTTTGCTGCTCCAAGTAATAGCAGCACGCCCAAAAGAGAACATGAAGCCACTCGTAGATCTCCTATCAACAATGCTACCTGCCCAATCTGCATCTGTATACCCATACAATGCTAATGGTGCATCTGCTGCATAGAACAATGCGTAGTCAAGAGTCCCTTGCACATACCTAAGTGTGCGTCGTACTCCATCCAAATGTGGCTTCCTTGGAAGCTGCATGAACTGACTCTCCAAGCCTACTGTGTAGCTCAAGTCTGGCCTCGTGATAGTCAAGTAGATTAGACTACCCACAATCTTCCTGTACATGTTGACATCCTCAACAACATCACCCTTCTCTACACTCAGCTTTGCATTCACATCCAAGGGAATAGAAATTGGCTTACAATCAGCCATACCATACTTTGACAACATGTCCAAAGTATACTGTCTCTGTGATAGCCATACACCCTCTGGAGTCTTGATCACTTCAATGCCAAGAAAGTAGCGCAACTCGCCTAAATCTTTCATTTCAAACTCCTGTTTGAGAAGACCCTTCACATGGTCAATCTCCATAGCATTGTCACCAACAATAATAAGGTCATCTACATATATGGTAATGACCACAATCCCCACATCACTCTCACGTACATAGAGTGAATGATCAGCATGAGCTCTCCTAAAACCAATACTGACAAGATACTTGGCAATCCTGTCATACCATGCTCTAGAGCCCTGCTTCAAACCATACAAATCTTTGAGAAGTTTTCATACATAATCTGGGTAACCTGGATCGACATAACCAGGTGGCTGATCCATATACACTTCCTCTTGCAACTCACCATTCAAGAAGGCATTCTTTACATCCATTTGATGCATAATCCATCCTCTAGATGCAGCCACTGCTATGACAGCTCTCACAATCGTCATCTTTGCCACTGGAGCAAAGGTCTCCTCATAGTCTATGCCATACGTCTGTGCATAACCCTTTGCGACCATCCTTGCCTTGTGACGCTCAATGTTACCATCAGCCTTATGCTTGGTTTTATACACCCATTTACATCCAATAGCTTTCTTGCCACTTGGCAATGGCACCAACTCCCATGTGTCATTTGCTTCCAATGCAGCCATCTCTTCATTCATTGCATCATCCCAATGCACATTTCCAACTGCATCCTCAAAACATGTGGGCTCCACATCCTGTATCACCTTAGCCATGTAGGCTTGGTGATGCGCTAGATACCCATCATAAGTCAATTTCTGAACTGGATTTTTGACTCTATTAGATCTACGCGGTCCTGGGTCACTCCTTTGCCCTCTAGCATCTTCTTGTACTTTCCTTACACCAGGTGTCCTGACAGCCGGAATTCCAAATTCCTCATCAAGACTTTGTTCAGAACCATCTGAATCCATGTCTATATGTGAAAAACCTGATGATGCATCAACCATAAAGGGAGGTTCATCAACCTTTTCCTTTCCTTTTCGTGATACATTCCCTGTACCTGTTGGTGGAGTAACCTGCGTACGTAGTCTACCATTCCATGGTTTCTCAACAGAGCCACGAGAAGAGGACTCTTGTGGTCCACTCAAAACCTGTGACTGTGGCCTCACATTTTGTACAACCACATCATCTTTTACATCAGCCCCAATAGTGCCATGTGCATTACTGTACCAGCTGCTCATCTCATCAAAGACTACATCTCTGCTCACTCGTAATTCTCGTGTAGTAGGATTGTAGCACCTGTACCCCTTTTGTTCAAGGGAATATCCCACAAGAATACATTTCTCTGCTTTAGGATCCAATTTCCTACGCAACTCATCTGGTACATGCACGTAAGCTATGCAGCCAAACACTTTCAAGTGTGCCAAATCAGGCTTTGTACCTGTAAACTTTTCCTCAGGTGTTACATCATGCGCCGCAGCTGTAGGTGTCCTGTTCATAATGTACACAGCTGTATTTACAGCTTCAGCCCAAAAATGATGAGGCATGTTCTTCTCATTCATCAATGCACGTGCAACCTCTGCAATGTGCCTGTTTTTCCTTTCTGCGACCCCATTCTGCTGTGGAGTATATCTGCATGTAAACTGCCTGTGTATACCATGCATTCGCAGAAAATCTGAAAAATCATTGGAGAAGTACTCTCCCCCTCCATCTGACCTCAATGTCTTGATTTGCATATCTCTCTCCTTCTCAATCATGACTTTGAAGTCTTGAAAGTGACCAAACACTTCACTTTTGTTACGCATGAAGTAGACCCATACTTTCCTTGTATGGGCATCAATGAAAGAGACATAATACCTGCAACCATGTATACTTGCAGTATCGGCTGGACCCCAAACATCTGTGTGCACCACCTCAAGTGGCTTTTTACATACATTGCACTCATGTGGAAATGAGCCCTTTGACTGTTTTCCAAACTGGCATGCTACACACACTTTATGCATACCATCCACCTTGAATTTGGGCAAACCTTTTACAATCTGTTTTGATTGCATGCTGCGCAATCTCTGCTCATTGACATGGCCAATGCGTTTGTGCCAAATGTCAACATCAGCCACAACACCTGTGCCCTGTGCAAATAATGCAGCTTTTACCTCAGGCATGTCTACATTCAGCGTAAACATTCTGCCCACACATTTGCCCTCTGTGATCAGCTTACAGCCATTCTGGAAATCTTCTACATAATAGCCATTTGGATTGAAGCGAACCTGCAAACCCTGCTCAACCATTTGTCCAACAGAAACAAGATTCTTTGTAATGTTTGGGACATGAAGTACATCTGCTAAGTACTTTGATTTCCCACTCTTCGTATTTAGAGGTATGTCCCCTACATGAGCAATGGGGTGAACTGTGTCATCTCTTGTCTGCACATAGCCTGACACATCTGGTTTGCGCATATCTCTAAACCACTCTCCACGAGACGTCATGTGATTAGAGGCACCTGAATCCACATACCAAACATCATCTTGGGTGGAATTCTCTGCAGTCATTGTATTCATTACATGTTGCATAACAAACATGTGCTCGTTTTTGCTGTCATCTGCATCTCTGCTAGTAGATGCATAGTTGCCCTGTTCTCTCTTTCTACTTGCTTTTCCCTTTGGACAGTCACGTGACATGTGACCTCTTTCACCACAAGTCCAACATTCTCTACTATCTGGAGTATGTTGCTGCCTGCTTGATCCTGCACCACGACCTCTTTGACTCCCCCTGCCTTGAGACTGGTTTCCCCTGCCACCTGTATTGTTTTGATTTGATTGACCGTCCAGAAATTGGCCCCTGCAACCCCTTGGGCCTCGACCACGACCTCTACCTCTACCTCTGTTGGAGTTAGAATAGAAGGCCTGTTCAGAATTATTTCTGCCATGAGAAGAAGATGTGTCAAGGTTCTTCTCCTCAAGAATAAGCATAGAAATCAAATCTTGGAACACGGGGATGTCGTCTCTTGTATTCATGGAAGACCTAAAATGTACATACTCATCTCCTAGACCATCTTGATCTTCAAAGCATAATCATTGATGGAGAGGTTGTTCCTCTTAACCTGATTTAGCTCCGACTTTAGTTGAAGCTTCCTGGCCTTGGTGTTCACCTCGAACACTCTGCCTAAGTTTCTCCATGCAATGGCGGGGGTTTGAGCATCCTGTAGATAGCCCATCATGCCATCTGTGATGCTCATAGACAGCCAATACATCACTTTGCTCTGGCCTTGTTGCCAGTCCCTCAAAGCTTTCCTTTGTTCTGCTGTAGCATTTGCCTCGGAAATCTCTGGTTCCTTTTCATTGTCTCCTTCTACATAGTCCCAATAACCTTTTCCTTTTAGGAAATTTGTTATTCTGAACTTCCATGCAGGGTAGTTATTTTTCTCAAGCTTCTCAGTAACAATCTGACTGAAACCGTCAGACATCTTGAAGCACTAAGACAAAATAGCTGCAATCTGCAAAAACCTGCAAATCTGCTGAACCTGCTATCGTGGTTCTTGTAACGCTTTCTACACTCAACGAGTGTCCACAATCAAGCGTTTCACAACCACTGTACTTGTACAGTAAATCTCTGTATACTGCACTTTGGAGACCTGTTCAGAAACTTGTGCGAAAAACCCCTAAAAAAAATTTCGCTGCGCGAGGTGCCTTCGGCATCTGGTCGTGGATTGCGAACGAAGGGATTGTGATGCTCTTGCTCTCTTAGCCTCTCTTGCCCGCACCAGGCTCTGATACCATGTAAAGAATGAGGATGCAAGAGAGCTACACAAGACAAGCACAAAGCACACAGAGATGGAAAGCTTCTTCTTCTTCTTCACAGAAAAGAGAGTACAAAATGACTAAGTGCTAAAGCTGAAAAGTAGCACATATGTACATGCGGTCACTAAGTGTGAACTCGCTAGAAGCGTACTAGGCTGGCACTATAAGTGTAGTCCAGCTGTAGAATCACTGGCAGAGATCCTCCGTGTCGGTCACCTAACGCGCCAGTGAGTAAATGCCGTAAGCGGCCAAGACCCGTAGTGGATGCCAGCTCAAGGTGTAGAGCTCGACATCTCAACATTTTTCTGGGATGGAAGGCCGATGCTTGTCTCTGGTTGTTGATGAGTGTCTAAATCTGCAGTACATCTAGATTGGTTAGGTCAATAAAAAAATGACATTGCTACGGAGAAGTGAATGGAAGCTAGCAATACTTGTTATCCATACTTGCCTTGGTCTGTTGCAACTGGCTCGTATGGGGAGGTTGGTTGTCCATAATTTATTGCCTTGTGTTCGCTGTAGTGCCATGCTACCTTCTGGATTGTGATAGGTGGATTAGTTGCATCATGCGTGTGGTTTGCCGAAGTCATGAAATTTGTCAAGATAGCGGCACATTTTTCTTGAGTAGCTTTTGAAAGTTCAACCAAGTCAATGTTGTAACCAAACCGTAGCTGCTCCATCGTGTACAATGTAATTTCGTCAGTTTTTGTGTCGAGGAGTTGTTGTGCTTCAACATTACGTAACATACTCTCATCATCCTCATACTGGATATCAAGCTCTTCAAGTATTTGCTTCATGAGACCTGTAGGATGTAGGAGCAAGCTTGTTAGCACGACACATAGAAGGCATTATATTTTCCTCTTCTAATAGTACCTATTGTCATCCTTTCTGTGTTTGGTGTGGCCATTGTTTGGTGTAGAGCTTTATAACTTGCGTCGCACTTATTCATGAAGTTGCGACGTTCTTGAAAAGTATGGAACCCCTCAATATACGCATGGGGTTTCTCGCCTGCTGAGTTTTCCGATCTCATCTGCTTAGTCGTGAGGTAAAATCTCTTAGGTTGTATCGCTGGTTGCGTTTCCTTTGCGTTGTTCGTGTATTGCATGAAGAGCTGCACAGTAAAATGAGTGATTGATTTGCATGTGTACACACAGGCAGATGCAAGATCAAAGAAGCGTGCAAAATGTACCGTGTTGTGATCCATTGTTTGATTCAGTTTCCTGCACATAAAAAAATTTATTTTGATGACCTCTTGCAGTATTTCTGAAGCATAAGATCCGACAAACGTTTAAACAAAAATGAATGAAGTGAAAAAGGGAAGAACAGTAAATTTGCAAAAGGTGGATCAGAGTGAGAAGGGGTGATAGGGAAGGTGTCTCAGCAGTGCAACATATTGAGCATGAGAATGTTGGAATTAGGGTTGCAGAGAAACACACAGAGCTTGGAGAAGACGAAGGAAGCTCAAGGCACACAATAGAGAGTGTGTTACTTAGTGTGCAATGGAAAGATAGTTAGCCCTAGAGTGATGGGCGTATATACAATGCACGGGGGAAAAAACCTCCTAAAGAGGGAAAAAATGCCCCGGCGGTCCTAGTGTGCTCACACACATCACTACCACATGTATATGGTAACAAATCCCCCCTGGAGTGATGCGGTGAACAAGAGCTGGCACATGAGTAAAGCGAAGTGTCATGCCCTGAGGACAGGATCAGTCCACAAAGGGGAGTAAGCCCAAAGCTTTGCGGAAAGCTTCAAGCTTCTCACGAGACAATGCCTTTGTGAAACGATCTGCAAGGTTGTCCTGTGTTGGCACATAAGCCAAGCTGATCTCTCCTGCTGAGAGCCTCTCCCTGACATAGTGGTAATGCACCTCAATGTGCTTTGTGCGAGCATGAAAAAACGGGTTCCTCGCAACTGCCAATGCGCTCTGACTGTCAGTGTAGATAGTGTTGGCAGTGTCCTGTCCAACACCCAGGTCAGCCATAAGGCGTCTGAGCCATACACACTCAACCGTAGCTATGAAGACTGCCCTGTACTCAGCCTCACAACTCGAAGTGGCCATAGTGGGTTGCTTCTTGCTCAACCATGATATACATGAACTGCCAAGCATGAAACAAAAACCACTTGTGGACACTCGTGTGTCAAAACAACCAGCCCAATCTGAGTCCGAAAAAGCATGTAAGTCTGGCGGCAATGATCCCCCCTTGGGATAAAACAAGCCAAGATGTAAAGTGCCACTAAGGTCGCGGAAAATCCTCTTGACAGCCTGCCAATGCTTAGACCCTGGGCTATGCATAAATCTGCTGACCTGCGAGACTGCAAACTGAATATCTGGCCTCGTGTTGCATACATAAATGAGGCAGCCAACAGCAGTTTGGTAAAGAGTGACATCAGCAGGATCGCCAGCATCATGTAGACTCAACTTCAAACCTGTTTCCATGGGAGTGGCAATAGGTTTGCAATCCTCAAGTCCAAACTTACATAGCAATGTCTCTATGTAACTTTTCTGACACAAGGCAATACCACCATGACACTGCTTAAACTGTATACCCAAGTAATGATGCAACAGCCCCAAATCTTTCATCTTGAAAGTAGCATTCAAATCAGCCTTAAATTCAGCAATATGTCTCTCATTTGGTCCAGTGATCAGCAAATCATCAACATAAAGAACCACAATGAGAAATACATCATCCTCACACTTTACATACAATGTGCTTTCTGTTGGACTGTTACGAAAGCCTCGTTTAACCAAATGAGTGTCAGCTTTCTCATACCAAGCACGAGGAGATTGCTTCAACCCATACAAAGCCTTCTTACATTTGCATACTTTGTCCTCTTGTCCTTTTATGACAAAACCGCGAGGCTGCGTTACATAAACTTCCTCAAATATGTCACCATTCAAGAAAGCAGTAACAATGTCTGATTGATGTACATCCCAACCAAAATGAGCTGCCAATGCACATAGAAAACGCACAGTAGTCATACGACAAGTGGGAGCAAAAGTCTCTTCATAATCTATGCCTTTTTGTTGTGCATAACCCTTTGCAACAAGTCGAGCCTGATGGCGATCGATCTCACCATCCGGCTTGCGTTTCAACTTGTAAACCCACTTCGTACCAATGGCCTTTTTGCCAGGAGGCAAATCACATAAAGTCCATGTGTCATTCTCTATAAGTGCATCATATTCTGATTTCATGGCAGCAATCCAATTTTCTGAATTCTGTGCTTCATCAAAAGACAGAGGCTCCTCAACATCATGTAAACTAGACACAGCCAAAGCATAACAATCTGATGCATAAGATGAATGGCGAGAGCCTGAACGAGTACGACTAGATAAAGGTGCATCCAATTTACTGTCACGCAAAGTGTGCACCAGCCATTTTGGCATACCTCTAGCCTGCTCATTTTCAGCCCTTTCCTCATCAAGTACATCATGTACATCTGCATCAGTAATAGGCTGTTCTAAAACATTTTCAGAAACCCCCATAGGCTGTACATTTGCCTCATTGGAACTTACATTCGTATTTCCACCACTGAAAAGAGGCAACAAAGTGTCATAAATGTCCTGTGAGCTTACATTACTCTCTCTAGTACATGACAGCAAGGGCTGAACAGAGTCTTCCACAAACACTACATCCCATGAAACCAGAATACGTTTTGTTTGCGTATGATACAACCTGTAACCTTTGCTTTCAGCACTATAACCAACAAAAATACATTTGACAGCCAATTTTCTGCGCTGCACTTGTGGCACCAAAGCATATGCCAAACAGCCAAAAACACGCATGTGCTCAATAGAAGGTTTTCTATCATGCCATGCTTCATATGGAGTAATAGACTGCAAAGCTTTCGTAGAACACCTGTTAAGTACATAAGTGGCACACATGATGGCCTCAAGCCAAAAAGAATGCGGCAAAGCTTGACTTTTGACCATACATCGTGCCATTTCCGTTAGTGACCTGTTTTTCCTCTTAGCAACACCATTTTGCTGAGGTGTATAAGGCACTGTACATTGGTGTTTTATCCCAGGACTAGCCAGAAATGCATTAAATTCATGAGACATATACTCCCCCCTCGATCGGAACGGAGGGTGCCCATAGTACATTTTGAGACATTTTCAGCCATAGCCAAAAAAAATTTGAAGCACATAAAAACTTCGGACTTCGCTTTAAGCGGAAATACCCATGCATGCCTGGAGTAATCATCAATGAAAGTCACGAAGTACAGGTAATTGCCCAAGGACGGAGTTTGCATGGGCCCACAAACATCACTATGCACAAGCTGCAACCTGCATGTGGCCCTAACTGAACCATCCTTTGGAAACTTAGAATGCTGCATTTTACCCAGAATACAGCCTTCACAAACATGTTTGACAGGTGCTTCAAGAGGCGGCAAAGAAGCAACCATATCAGATTTCTGCAAACGCAGCAAACTGGCAAAATTCAGATGACCAAAACGTGCATGCCAAAGTTTTGCATCTAAAATAGCCCTTGAATCTGCAACAGCATTTGCAAAATTTCGTCCACACTTGTCATACAAAGTGAGCTTATACAGCCCACGGCACAAAAGCCCAAATGCAACAATTTCATCACCAAAATTGAGATCATGAATTGTACATCTGTCATCCACAAATTTGACTACAAGTCCAAGTCTAGCAAGTGCGGATACAGACAAGAGATTCTTCTTGATCCCAGGTACATAAAGTGCATCAACAAGTGTGAAGGAACTGCCATTAGCAGCAGTGAGCACAATCTTTCCAACTCCCTGAACTGGATAAGAGGCGTTGTTGGCACAAGTGACTGAATTCCCATGAGGGATAGACTCGAGAGAGGTAAACAATTCACGATGTGAGGTAATGTGCTTTGTAGCACCACTGTCAAAATACCACACATGTGAATCTGCAGCAACTGACAAGCATGCATCATGGACAGCAGGATTGTAAGTGCACTCTGCGCTAAAAGCCCATTCTGCATCAACATCAGCATCACAATCTCCTTTCCCAGAAGACTCAACAATGGCTGCATTTGTAGTGGAACCAGCATTTGCAGTGGAACCACCCTCTTTCTTCTTAGCCTCTTTGGCCTTCAACTTAGGACACGACTTGATCAAGTGATCATTGGCTTTACAATAATGGAAACGCATCTTCTTTTTGCCCTTATCACCAGAATTGCCAGACGAAGTGCTGCCACCAGAAGCATTAGGAACAGAATTTTTGCCACTCGCAGCAGAACCATAAGAAGTGGCTGCATTACTGTTACCACCCTTTCTTTAAGAAGCAATAAAAGCCTGTTCAACTGCACGCTGCCTAGTCTTGTTTTTTCTAGAAAGTGACTCTTGCAACAGCAATGTGCATAATGCATCAAACTTGACAACTTCAGGATTTCCTTGGGTCATCAGTCTCCAAGTACTAGCAAAAGACTGGTAGGAATCTGGTAAGGCATCAAGAACAGTCTGCACAAGGGAACTGTCCGAAATGACTTCACCTGCAGAAATGAGTTGCTCATTGATATCCTTGACACTAGCAAGGAAAGTGTCCATATCATCTTCCTCATGCATAATCTTCGACTCTAGCTCTTTACGCAGCAAAGCAATTTTAGCCTCATTGCGGCTTGCATAAAGACCTGCTAGAATATCCCAAGCCTGTTTTGCAGATTTTGCTGAACGGATGTGAGGAATAATGGTGCGCTTCACAGACAACGCAATCAATGCATGAGCCTGCGCATCCTTAACATCCCAACGAGCTTGTTTTCCGTAGGCAAAACAACTCTAACAGCTGCAATCCTTGCAGCAAGACCTGCAACATCCTCAACATCGCCTACATCTTCAGAACCAGGACGTACATCAATGCCCTGCACAATGTTCCAGACACCTTTTGACACAAGAACATGTTGCATCATATAAGCCCACATAGGGTAGTTGTCCCCATCCAACCTGTCCTCAGCAACAAACATCTTGAACACATCTGTGTTGTTGTTGTCAGCCATGGTAAATGCTGCACCTGATGTGAAAACTGCCCGAAAATAGGAGAAATGGAGCGGGAACAACTTGTGCTATATAGCACAAACCGTAGAATACTATAAGGCACCTGTTATGCAGAAAACGGCACTGACAGAAAATCTGCACAAAATGACGAAATAGCCTGTGCAGTACTGCCTGTAGTGGAAACGGAGGCCGAAATGAGTCCAAATCAAAATTCTGAGCAGACCTAGCTCTTCGATCTTCGAGCTATCCCAAAATATTTTTCGATCTGTGAACGCAAGCCAAAGCTCACTGAAATCGGAGAAAGTGAACAGGCGTATGCTGGAGCAGCTGGCGACTAAGCCCGGAAGGACGTGACCTGCTCTGATACCAATTGTTGGAATTAGGGTTGCAGAGAAACACACACAGCTTGGAGAAGACGAAGGAAGCTCAAGGAACACAATAGAGAGTGTGTTACTTAGTGTGCAATGGAAAGATAGTTAGCCCTAGAGTGATGGGCGTATATACAATGCACGGGGGAAAAAACCTCCTAAAGAGGGAAAAAATGCCCCGACGGTCCTAGTGTGTTCACCCACATCACTACCACATGTATATGGTAACAGAGAAGTCCACAGAAGAGAAGACAAGCAGTTAAACAAAAAATCATGCTTTATATAGAAGGCAGTTACAAGGCGATTTCATCTGTTTAATAGAAACAGGAATTGATACTGAAGAGGGTGTAGGAAACATTCCCGGGTAGAAGTTCAAAAATCTAAATGGTGTGAACATCTCTGGCATAGGTAGCTCTAGTAAATGTAGCCGGGTTCGCTCAGTGACGCATGATAGCATCACGTATAGAAGGCCAAGGGCGAAAATTTCTTTTACAATGAGCAAGACGTTGGAGTTGATTGTTGTGCCTTGGGACTTGTGTCCAATCATAGTGTAGGCGAGAGCTAGTGGGAATGTGGATTTATGGTACCAGTGCCCATTGAATGTCCGTCTGCTATGCTTTGACCGTCGAAGTGTAAGTTCCTGTTTGGATGTGTCGAGTGTGACTTTGATTGCTTTGACGCCTCCTTCTTCATCTTGGAGGATTTCGTCTACGCGACATAGTGATCCATTGTTGCTTTAATTGTTAAGTCTATGTTCTCTGTTATCAGTGCCTTTGCTCCTTCTGCTATTCAGTCAATTGCGAGGAAGTCGGGATCTTCAAGCCATGCTTGGAGCTTAGGGATGTTGTGTGCGTTGTGTGCGTTTGTCTTGAGGTCGATTTGGATGATGTGACTATGCCGATGGAAGCGTTCCAAGAGAAGGTTATTATAATATCGAGCGTCACTCTTGTGTGTGCAAATGATTGTCATATTCCTATCCATGTGTTGATCTATTTGATCCTGCGTTATGATGCGGTCACCGAGCGCATCGTAGATCTCTTTCTTTGTGGGGAGCCTGACTCTTATTGTATTGAGGAACTTTATGAAAGAGATATCTTTTACATGGCGCACTGAGCAAGACATAATGTACGTAGTAGCAGTGGACCAATAAGTGGATCTTGTGATGTGGCATGAGTAGCAATGATCAGTTTGATGCCTGCATACCGGCGGCAACTGTGCCAAATCACCAAACAAGAAGATCTTTTTATCTTTGAATGGGTCTAGTAGTGTGCTGTTGGTGACATTCACAATTTGTCGTACTATGAGATCAAAAGTTTGCTTTGTCAACATAATAATCTCATCTATGATAATCGTGTCTGCTTCTTTGATACTGACGTATCTGTCATCAGTTTTGGAGATTGACAGGGGATACTGGTATGTGCGCACTGGTATCTTGAATTGGTAATGTACAGTTGTTGCGATGCTGCTTAACCTCGTGGCCGCTGCACCAGTCGAAGCAGCGAGTGTGACAGTTTTCCCTTGCATTATGAGTTGGCTTCTGATATATCTTATGAGGAAGCTTTTTCCACTGCCAGGAGTGCATGTGATCACATGCAGACCACCCTTTGTTGCTGTGAGCTTCTTGTAGATCTCTGCTTGTTCAGATGTCAGTGACGCGTTCTGGACGTTTTGAAGCTCGTTTAGAAGCGCAGAGATACGAGAGGTCCTGTCCTGATGCTCATAGTCTGTTTGCACATCTGGAGATTGAAATGAGGTAGCCTTTGTTGAGGATGTCTTCTGTAGTATCATGTTGTGAAATTGGTGTGTTTGATCTGTCGTGAGCATATTTCGTTGTGTATACTCTGTGATGTACATCTCAAGGTCCTGATCTGTCAGTATCAAATTTCTAAGTTTGCACTCAAGATAGTATGACCTGGACGGGTTCTCCGGTGAGAGCAGCTGGGATTCGTTTTTGAAGGTGATGCTCTTTAGTAGCACGTTGTAAAAGAAAGCCTTTGGATGATTCCCTGGGTGGAAGTCTGTGAAACGGATCAGTCGGTGTTGCCGTTCCAGCGATTGGCCGTAGGTGTTCGCCTCCGAAATACTTTTTTTTTCTTTTTTTCCCTTTGTCACTGTGTAATTCTTGTGGAAGTTGTAAAACTTAAGATTCTCCAGACTTTGTGGTCGTGCGTAGTACAGATCGACAAGGTGCAGCACGACATCATTGTTGTGAGAAATGATTCGTTGTCGTAGTGCCGGGGGTGATGAGTCGACGTATTGGACGGTGTCACTCTTTGAAATGATTGGGATTTGCAAACAATTTAATGCCACTTCTGTTGTTGAGATAGGCTTCGACAGTAAAGAGGCTGAGATCAGCTTCAATTTCACAGTGTTAAGGCTACCTAGGCCTAAGCGCTCTGCAACTTCTGAGCGGATGTTGAGATGGCCCATTGGTTCAGTTTTGAGTGCATACTTCAGGAGGTAATAGGAAAATGATGAATTGGTGACCCGCTGTATATTCATATGTGCACCCCATAGCAGAAGCAGTGTAGGGTGGTACGGTACGACATTTCTATCTTCATGCCGGGGCCTAAAGTATTGTCATCTGTGATTTTGTTCGTTGAAGACTGGGTTTGGATTTGGTTGTGCATGAAATGGAAAACCATGTTTACATATTCCATCTCTTTGACCGTGGTAACAACTTGTACGACACTTGTGAAGTTGTTTCCTGAGCACGAGTTGTCGGAGGCGGCTCACTTCTAGCAAAACTACAGTGCTGGTTTGTGGCGGGATGTATGCAGTTATCTCAGCAGATAGTTTCTCTTTGTCTTCTTCATGCATCCACAGTATGACATGAGCATGCAGTGATCCTCTATTTTGGACCTCATATCTAACCAAGTGGTGTTGCACATGGCCCAACACACCTTTCACAAGTATATATTTGGACATAAGCATTTGAACTTTAGTGTGGAAGGTGAGGGCGCATTCGATCGGGCAGTCTGTCCAAGTGAAGGAGGCATTCAAATGACGTGCAATTAGCTCGATCGTGTCAATCTTAGGCCATCTTGTGTCTGTGACCTCATCGGCAATGAAAGTCGAGAAGAAATCAGGCATTCCCCATTTGTCCACCATTGCTATCAAGTCCTTTAGGTTCTTGCGGTACCACGAGCAAGAGCCTGGCATGTTGGAAGGGGTGCTATACCGAACCACATGTCTCAGAGTGTCCTCGTCAGTTGCTGTACGATTGGCCTTCTTGTAGTTGTCAATGTCCCTTGTCAATGGAAACACTGCCGTCTCTATTGTGATGTCGTTCACGGAGCTTGATGCGGCAGGCATGCCGTTGGGCTTGAAAGTAACTGTTCTCTCAAGCAATTGTTGACGGCCACGGAGCTGCAGAGAAGCAAATTCGTAAGTATCACTAGCGGTGAATACTCTTCTCCTGGTTGGTTCGACGATGTTTTCGATGATACCAAATATCAAACTCGTGTCAAGGTGCGCCATCAGTGCAAACGGTGCGTTGTCTTGTTGGTGTTGAATGATCTTGCTCACACTATCTTGACTTAGTATGCAAAGGCCAAGCTTCTTATTCGGTCGTTCAGCCGTTGACATGTACTTCTGTAGTACGAAGTTGTTCTCAAGATTGAATGCAAGTATGTTTGCCACTTGTGATGTAGCTAGGTCTTTCTCTGTGAAGGTTGTTCTATGCTCTTTACTCCATGATAGCAGAGGGTTATCTAATATTGAACGTCTATCTAGTGTACCACGTGCTATTGTTGTCACTGTTGAGATGGCATTGATAGATATGTCAATGACGCTCAGTAGCTGTATGTGAACCTGATTTCCGTTCAGTATTCTTCTTGTGTAGTCTAGAAGTAACGGCACACAATATCTGCGACGTGCACTTGAGTTCTCACAAGTGGAGCACTGCACCCATTGTGTTTCTATTTGTGTAGCCTCTAAGCTGGATACCAGTAGACTTCTACCAAACATTGCAACCGATGTCTCATCTGGAGCTTGAGTACAATGAAAGGAGGCACTTCTTTGGATGAAAATTACACCACAAACAAAGAATATGCTTAAAGGTCTGAATGTAGTTGCTATTTCTGAACTCCATCGGTGTACTAAATTGACGATATCAATCCACGATTGTGAGCATGGTAGAAATCTAGCCTTCTTCTTCATTGAAGTGCGATGTCTCGCTTTAGATCTGCTAAGGTGTATCCTACGCTTTCGGTGATGGTCCATTGAAGGCTTCAGTCGGACTCAATCTTAATGGTTCAATGCGATCAGAACCTTGTGATATTTAGTTACTAGTCACGGCTAAGCAATGGATAGTTTAAGCGTTTGAAACAACTATGTACCTGCTGCTGGATTGCGCTGTTGTGGGGTTTTGGACTGAGAAGAGGCAAGTGGTAGTTGATTTCTTGAATGTCCCTTGCAAAGAATAAGTACGAATTGTCAGAAAAGTAATAGCACAATGTTTAAGGTTCTGAGAGTAATCTCATTATTTGTATGTGTTCTTTATCTCTTATGTTATAGAAAAAAAAGAAAACGTGCTGGTGTCCCTGCACGGGGGAGTTTGCACAGTCCTCCCCAATTTTTATGATACGAGGGAACGTGCCATTCCCACGGCAGCATGCAATTTTTGGTGTGTTCCTTTTTACTGTGTCCATAGTGTTCAAGATTAAAATGTGGCACTTTGTACTCACCGCACGTTGGAATATGTCGCCGTTGCAAATGTAGAGGAGTTGCGTCCAAGTTTCTCTTGATCTGTCTGCAATGAAACACGGTAGAGTTAGGCCATAAGTAGTTGCGCCTGCAGAAACGAGCTGGGTAAGGTAAATGAAGGTGGACATACACACATAGCTTATATAACTGCTAGTGAGACCCCTTTATCCTCAGCATGGACACCCCCTACCTGTGCATAATAACTCTCCCCTCCTAGACGTTGCACAAGGTGGACGTGGTCTCAAAACATCAAATTAGCTATCCATGCAAGATGCACTAGCAAGTAATGAAGATCTACAGGACAATTGGCAGCATTGTGAAATGAGGAATCACCAATCAAACAATTAGAGTTGATAAGAGGGATTTGGTAGTAGTGTTGTGCGCTGTGACTAGTCTTGGTCTGCTAACGCCATCTGTGTACTCCATGGCCCTCAAGGTCCTCCAACTACTCTTACGGACAACATGCATTATACCGTATTGCCCCAATGCTACATTATACCGTATTATACCGTATCACACCCTGCATCATCACCACAAACCCTGGAGCATTGAGTTTTAGGGCACCACGGCTCTGTCTAGTGGGTATAGTGGGCGAAGGTGGGCTCGACAAAGAGACGCTCTTGGCTCACATTTTAGAAGAGATGCAACAATCGCAATGTGCATTGAATCATGTGGCACATGTGGAATTTGTGAATGAAAGCCCTGATAGTATGGGGATCAGAGAGACGCAATCATCCCTATTGTGGCAATTAGGAGGTCAAGCCACATACTTCCAAAGTGTGCTGGCGAGGAAAGGAAAATTGAAAGAAAGGTTGGAAACTCTACAAACATCAGGAGCATCTGTATGCATCGCCATTTACAATGTCTGTAGAGCACAAGACTTGAAGATCTGCTTCCTGCAAGATTTTCAACTCTTCTGCCATCACTCCATATTTGTATCATAATCACATCATGAGCGACGAGTACAGTGGACATGCTGAGTTCTCACTGACGGGAAATCCTCAGGTTCTGACATTCAAGCACCATATCTGCAGAGCCACGTGCACTCAAAAAAGAGGCGATTCACCTCTGACTGCATCGTATCAATAGAGTTATTTTCCATGTACGTGGCAACGAGATTAGCAAACATCTTGGATTTGATATATGATGATCGCCTGAGACAAACAAATTACCCATAGCTGCTGAGAAAATCGATCTCGCAAATACATAGTAGCACACTGGGAGTTCATGTTAAGGCCGATCAGAGTGGCACTCACGAGCATAAGTGAAGTGGTGTGACTTAACTTTCCACATTTGAGCAACAGAGACCAACATTAAATCTTAGAAAAGCAACACACATACATACTTTGGAACTTGCATACATATACGTTATTGTATGCACAAAGACTCACAAGCATCCAGCCATACCCAAACTTGTCAAAAACGACGACGTCTCGTGATGAATCAGATGTATGCAATGCAAAATTGCTCAAGAGATTTTACAACAGACTTGTAGGCAGTCAATTTCGCAACCTTACAGATCCTTAAAACCTTACAAAATTATGACTAAAACCAAGAAAGGAGGCCTTAATAGCTAAGCAGCAGATCGATATGCATAGATCTTGCCTAGAGCGTGGACGAGTGCCACAGCTACAATGAAGAAGATGCTCATGCCGAGGACGAAGGTGGGGTTCATCTTGAAGCCAGGGACGTCGTCTGTGTAGAAACGCAGCATGTTGCTGCCGTCGGCGCTTCCATTGCCAAGGGACGTGCTACCTGCACCGCTTCCCCCAACCCTTCTCCTGCGAGCTCCCACGGTTCAAGTAGATGTTTAGGTTCTAGCAGGCTCGGCATGAAAGATGCTTCGCGCAGCCAAGACAAAGTTGGGAGGCAAGTAGAGAGAGAGAGAGAGAGAGAGAGAGAGAGAGAGAGAGAGAGAACCTGAGGCCTTTTCAACCGATTGAACACAAGGAATAAAGTGGTGAGTAAACAAACGCCATCAGACAAAGCAGGTAGCAAAAAGAACCAGAGACCCATGCTACTCTGTAAAACTGTGCATAAGGGAGAGGAGAGAGAGAGAGAGAGAGAGAGAGAGAGAACCTGAAGCTGAGAGAGAACATGAGCCTGGCTGCGAACTCTGAAGGGACCTGCGCGTTGTCAATCCTGAGCGTACTCGATGTAGCTGTTTTTTTATTACTTCGTTATTAGCTTTTGACGACGCAGCTTTTTTTTTAGCGCTGGAAATAGCTGCCAGCTTTTGACGGCGCAGCTTTTTTACTAGCGCTGGAAATAGCTGCCACGTGGGTGAATGGGAGGGGAGAGACCTGAAAATCTCCACTATGCTAACGAAGTAAAAAGAACTAATTTTTAATGTTTATTTCATTAATGAACTCGACTAACCACTGTTCTATTCAATTTCTTCTGAACACTTTTGTGCCTAGAATCCCGTTCAGCTTCGTCTCTTCTTCTTTGCTCATTCAAAAATCAGTATTTGGCTCTTTTTCTCTCTCAAATACCTCTTAGGTAATGATATGCATAGTATTCTCTCTCTCTCTCTCTCTCTCTCTCTCTCTCTCTCTCTCTCACAGCTTCAACATATTGGCAGTCTATTCTCTCTCTCTGTCTAACTTAGCGCTACATCAAATTCATTCTCTCTCCCTCACTACACATAGGTCTCTGCTTAGTGGCCTCCTTCCTCACCCCATCGACTACTCTCTTCCTCCCCTTCAGTCAAGGTGTAACCAAGGCCAACCTTATCTCGTTCTCTCGATAGAACCAAATCAACCCCCCTTTAGGACTGCAGATCTCGAGTTCTCTCCCCAAGTGACGACCTCTCATGCTTCTTGCTTTCTCTACCAATCTACCCTGCGACATATCTTCTCTCTCTCATTCTCTCTCTGTGATTTAGCCTGGCTCTCTCTCTGCGCTTCCCCTACATGCAAGTATACACACACACATATAGCGCTACAGACTCGCGACTCTCCTACTTGCTATTGCTTGCAACCTCTGCATATCAACTCCCTCTCGAACTCTCTCAGGTCTCACCCTTCTGGATCTCCCTCTAACTATCCTCGCTTCCCATGTTGCTCGCAACCCCTGGCTATTTCCTAAACTACTGCACTCGGCCCCTCTCGACTCAGTCCCTCCTGGCGGTCCCCAAACTCTCTCGCGACTCCTGCTGGCTCGTGGCTCCTGCACTCGGCCTCTTCTCTCTGACGACCCGGCCTGCGGTGCCCTCTACAGCACCCCCACCCGGCTTCCTCTCGGGCTCCCTCTTCTCATGGTCTCATGCTCCTTCCTACTGCACACAAGGGCGCTGCCCTGCAACCCTCTCCTACGCTCCCCCTCTGCTTGCTTTGGCAGTTCCCTCTCGAGACATCAAAGCGGCACCCCTTCAACTCTCTGCAACTCGCCCCCCTCTCGTCTTCTGGCTTCCTCGCCTCCTGGCGGTTCCCTTCTGCATGGCGATTCAGAGCTGGCCGATAAAAACGTAATTTTGTTTTTGTTTTGCTATTTTCTTTAAAACATTGTCAAGCATTGGTCTTTTAAGACCTCTCTCCCACCTTGAAAAATGGTTAAAATCCCCGAAACCTCAAAGATCTCTATCTTGACAATGAGCATCGAGCTCACATCTTCTCTCTCCTTACTCTCTTGAACTTCACGCTCCCTCCCGGATTTAAGTCAAAATTTGAAGCTTTTCCCGATAGTTACACTAAAACTTGTATAACTTTCCCATTTCTTCAAAGGCAAGCTCAAAATCTAACTGGGATTTTACTGTTTCAACCGACTAACATGCATTAACACAAGTGAGGGCAAACTCACAAGACTTCGAAGATCTACTTTGGCTAAGACTGGATTCAAGACCTCACTACTGCACTTTCACTTGGACTAAGCATCGGGTAACTCATCTATCCTACCAAATCGGTCATAAAAAGAAGAATTTTTTTACATCATAAAGCAACTATAAGGAATTTTAAAGAATCTAGTCCGACTAATCTCGAGGTCACAACCCCATTGCGGTCACTAATATCTATGAAATTTTGGAGTTTCTTTCGGACCAAGCTTAAAATCTAGCTAGTATCTGATCATTTAGTCAGCTAAACTTAGGTTAGGAACTCATTGAAAACTGATAATTTCCTATTAAACTCAGACTGGGATGCCTAATGACCATGTTTCGAATTTAAAGTCGCTAACCTAACTATCAGCAAACTCCCTAAAACTAACTCCAGTCATCAAATGATTAACTACTTTAGGTAAAAACATATCAGCCTGCAATTATAAAAGTTGACAAAACTTAGCACTCACTAATGCATTCATTATGGCAATCATTAACATGCTAATGCACCTAACATGCCCGTGCAACTCCCCAAGTTCCCCCAGTTTTGATACAAAATGTGAAAATATTATGATGTCTACACTATGGTAAAGAGAGGGAATGAGGATGGTGAAGAAGGTGACAAGAGTCATGGAATGTGCAGTTTTGGGTGTGGGAAGAAGAGGGAGGAGTGTGTATGAGTGAGTAGGTGTGTGGAAGAGTGAGAAAAAATAGGAAGACTTTTGGGTGTATGAGGTGGCAGTTTTGAAGTCGGCCATAAAATTTATGTAAAATCGCTCTTGTCTCCAAAACTTCTAATTTTTTTTAAAAAATACATTTTCGCTTTTGGACATATCTTCAGATTTGGAGGAGAAGAGGCACCAAAATTCGAGCAAAAAGTTGTCCTTGCAGTACCTCATAAGGCTTGAAGTGGGCCACTATTTGATTCTTTTTCCTTTGTAGCTTCCAAGTGAGCCCCCCATACATCAACCATGACCTAATTTTTCCAAGGAGCTTGTACACATGTATGGTATAAGATAAGTACGTATCAAATATGATATATATTTGTGGGTCAAGAAGATAGCTTAGCTAATCATGGATCTTATGAAGAAATGGACACATGGGATGCATGGTGGAAACTAAAAATATAGATGTGAAAAAATAAAAGGAGGAAAATCATGAGGGAAGGGACCCTCACTTATTCTCTAGTTTGAGTGATTTATGGAATTTATTTGAAGATGAAATCTATGTACTTGTGAATATTTATATGGGAGGAATGGAAAAATATGACAGATCCGATAAGGTGATTGGTGAATTTTTACAGTGAAGTCACACAAAGTTTTTTCAAGGATTGTGTGAGTAGAGCTTAAGGAATCGAATGATAGTACGTAAAACATATATAAGGAATGACACGCAATGGAAGCTAGTATACTTAGTCCTGGTAACGCATACCTAGAATATATATTTACATAATTAATATAGAATTTTTGAAAAACCCTTTATGCTTAGGTCCTTTATTTGATGGACAATATCTACATGTAAAGAGTACCGTAATATTATAAAATCATTTTTTTGTCTCCTAGCCCAATGACTTGCTCAATGATTTAATAAAAAAATGTGATAAAACCCCTAATTGCACACACGCTATTTACAATGAAAAGCGAGCCTAATCATTGTGCTAGGGAGTTTTTGTGGGTGAAGTAGCTTCTTAAAAGATTTTATGAGAGCCGAAAAAATGTCTATCATTTAGGTCCCCCCTAGATGATGGTACATTCTTGTATCATCAAAAGACATATCTTCTAATGAGAGTGTTTTTCCATCCTTTGTGATATTTGGTGCCTCAATCAAGTCTTCATGTTGAAGTGCCAAGCTCAAATCTTACATGGTATTGTAGTTGTTCGATGCTCTTGTAGATCCTCTGGTAGAACGCGACTCAAGTAGGGCTTTAGTCAATACGCATTCACCTTCTTAGGGTGCTCCTTGCCATCCAAATCCATGTGTTGATAGTAGCGTGAGTAGTAGACCTTCTTTACAATGTAGGGACCTTGCCATCTAGTATTGAACTTCACATCAAAGAGATTGTCAAGGCGATTAGCATACCATAGCACCAAATCTCCTTCTTTGATCTCTTTGTCTTTCACCTTTTTGTCGAGCTTGTCCTTTATTTGTGTAGACTTTCTTTTATAGCACTCATAAGCCGCCTTCGTTTCCATTCTAGTTCTGCTAGGGTGAAAAGACGATCTTCCCATGCTGCTGCTTCTCCGTGTGCCACCTTTCCATGAAGTTGCATCCTTGGAATGTTGAGATCGATGGGTTGCAAAGATTCTTGACCATAGACTAGGTGGAAGGGTGTGAACTCTGTCGCTTCCTTGTAGGTAGTCCAATAGACCCACAATGCTCTATTCAAGAAGTCATCCCATAGCTTTGTATTGTTCTTTACCATCTTCCGGATGATTCTTGCAATGATACCATTATCCTTCTCTACCAAACCATTTGACTGAGGATAGTAGGGTGTGCTATGCCGATGTACAATGTGAAGCTGATCACAAACTTCTGTGAGCAAGCCCTTCCTAAATCCTGGACCATTATCAAAGACAATCTCCAAAGGTGTGCCACATTTGCAACAAATGTGAGTGTACACAAACTTGCTAACTGTCCTAGCATTGACTCTTGCCACACTTTGAGCTTCCACCCACCTTGTCATGTAGTCTATGGCCACCAAGATATATAATTTTCCATTTTTAGTCCTAGGCAATGGACCCATAGCATCAATGCCCCATTTTTCAAACGGACCATTTGCAAGGACTAACTAATGTGGACCATGCAGCATGCGCTTGTTTCCATTAATCTAACAATTGTGGCAGCTTTTACACCAATGTTGAACATCAATGTGCAAGCTTGGCCAAACATACCCGGCAAGAAAAATCTTTTTCGTAGTGAGTTTTTGTGCAAAATGACCACCACATGTTTCCTCATGCAAACCTTCAAGAATGGCTAGAATCTCCTTGGTCGTCGGTATTCTCCTGCAAACTTGATCTTTTCCTCTTTGGTAGACGGCACCTTCCAAAAACAAGTACAAACTCACCTTCTTAATGAGCCTCCTCTTTTGAGCCTTTGTGAAGCCCTCTGGAAACTCACCCTCTAAAATGTAGCTCACAATGGGAGCCAATGACTTCATCCCCTGGTACCTTGGTTGCTTTATCGTTGTTGCTTCCATAATGACCTGCACTTCACTCTCAACACATGCAACTGCTTTTTGGGCAAGCAAATCAGCATCTTCATTTTGTTTCCTAGGAATATGATACAATTGTATTTTTTCAAATTTATTGAAGACTCTACGGATGACATGAACCTTTAGTCTTAGCCTTTCATTCTTACAAGCCGAAATACCTAGAACTTTCTTCACGTGAGAAGTGGATCCCCTTTTACCATGAGAGGACGTATCTTTTGAGTAACACACATCTGCAAACCATGGATTAGTATATCGTATTCTGCTTCATTGTTGCTCGAGGAACTAGGCAAACGTACATGCTCTTTCATAACAACCTCACCATTTGAATCTAGCAATACAAGCCCTCCCCCTGCTTTTTCTGTAGCCTTCTTAAATGCTCCATCAAAGGACAAGGTGAATGCATTAGGTAAATTCCTCGGTGGTGGTAAGGGTAGGGTTTTCACCTCAGGCACCTTGATGTCCCTTTCATGCAATCTATAGGTGAGAATCCCTGCTAATTGTGCATGCACACTATCTTCTACTCTGAAAGAGTATTGGAACTCTTCCAATTCCATGATCCATTTTGATGTCCTGGGACTTACTATCATTTGAGATGAAACCCAAGGAAACAAGTTTTCAGCAGTGATTATGATAAAGGGTTTTGGCAAGAGGTAGGATCTAAACTTCTTCACTGCAAAGACAAGAGACAGCATCATAGATTCTTCTTTTGTGTAATCCTTTTCAAGTGCATTCATGACCCAGCTAGCAAAGTAGATAGGCCGAATCCTAGTGCTATGAGGATCTTGCTGTAACAATACTACACCCAATGACTCCTTACCCACACTTGAGCTAACAAAGAATGTAAACTGCCAACGTGGAGGCATGAACGTTGGTAGTTCCACCAAAACCATTTTAATACAAGAAAAGTACTCTTCAAGCTCATCAGACCATGCAAACTCTATGTTGTGTCAACGTTTGGAGGGTGTGAAGTAACTACGATGGCAAGTGAATGAAGCGTGACATGTACTTCACCTTTTGAATAAATGAAAATACCTCCTTAAGAATATTTGTTGATGGTAGCTCGATGAGAGCTTTTGCCTTTGTTGGATCCACCTCAATGTCTTTGGAACAAACCTTGTGACCAAGCAAGATCACTTCATCCTCATCTATGTGACACTTATCGGGATTGAGTTGACCTCCCATATCATATGTCTTCTTCAAGCCTTCTTCTACCTTCTATAGATGCAATGATTTAGAGCTATAGATGCAAAAACATCTATGAATACTCTAATAGACTTCTCAAAGAATTCTTGAAACACCATGTTCATGAATCATTGAAACGTTGATGGAGCATTTGTCAAACCAAACGGCATGACTCTAAAAGCATAACAAAAGAGGCTAAAATCAATTGGTTTTGCATGCTTCACAATCCAGTGATCCAAAAGTGGATTTCACAATACGAGGATGCAAAGCAAGAGCGACAAAGGGCACGAATCGAGTGGAGATGGGGAAGACGATCGTTGATGCATTATCCGACGGGTCTGGAGAGCCTATCAATATTTGTGAGCTTAAGAATATAGTTGCACAACCAATTAAAAAGCACACAACAGTGCGGTGAAGAAGTGACTGAGGAGGAGTGGGAGTACTCTCGAGGTTGCGCGACCAAGGTAAGTTTAAAATATACGACTAGCAACTTTCGAGATGTTTGAACGGCCACTCGATCATAATCTTTGTTGGTTGTAGTATAAGTCATACATAGCAGCATGGTGTAAAGGTCGAGATTTTAGGATGAAATGGATCGACAAAAAGCGTTTTACTCAAGATTGTGAAATCATGGCAAAATTCGAACAATCTAGTCCGGTCCTTTGATGCAGATCCTGTGGTGGTGGAACTCACTTACTTCGGCACGCTACAAGAGATTTTAAGGATCGATTATAGAGGATTTTTTGTCAACTTGTTTGACATGCAATGCTTCAAGATAAACATGGAGGGTTGCAGCGCTATTGTACGCAGAGGACAGTTTGATTTCCTTGAGGTGGATTCAACTAAAAAATGGAGCGACCTAAGAGTCACTTTCATACTACCCGAGCATTGTGAACAAGTAAATCTGTAAATAGTTAACATCCAATTTTAGAAGTTATGTGCTTGGAAGCTCTCATGTAAGTTATGTGGCTCTGGTAGGTGATATTTCATCCTACAAAGTCTGCATCAAATTGGTGGTACGTCATAGAGGTAGCCCCTCATAGTGCACGGACGTATGAGGGCTACCATGTACAAATCACAGCGGCATCAATGGAGGAGATCGGAGAAGATGCTCAGTCAGAAGCCGTTGAGGTGGAGCCAGACGAGCATCAAGCTGCTACTCTCTATGGGATGTATGCAGAGGATGTACAAAATGAAACGTAGGACATTTGCCTAAACGGAGAACTCTATATAGATATAGGGAGCTATGCTGAGCTCTGCGAGGATGAGAGAGAGACCTCGTAAAGGCATAAACATTGTATTTGAACAATTTTGCTCTGTTTTATAATATTTATTGTATTCACGTGGTTTTTTGTCCATTCCTGTCTATATGCTATACTTGACAAATTTAAATTGTGTTTAATCGTCATTGCGTCCACTCCAGGTATGCTCCACGTATGTTCTCACAAGTAGGGACACTCCTCGATGTGTCGTGAAAGTCTCATATGTCGGCGCACTCAGCGCGCATCACTTTTACAAGATACATAGAATGCACACGGGAGACAAATTCAGAAGAACTTTACAGAAATCTCTCTACACAGTGATAGCCGTTTTTTCGGCTCTCATAAAATCTTTTAAGAAGTCACTTCATCCCACAAAAACACCCTATCATAATGACTAGGCTCGCTTTTTCATTGTAAATAGCGTGTGTGCAATTAGGATTTGTATCACACTTTTTTATTAAATCATTGAGCGAGTGATTGGGCTGGGAGACAAAAAAATGAATTTATAATATTACTGTCCTCTTTACATGTAAATATTATCCATCAAATAAAGGACCTAAGCATAAAGGGTTTTTTTCAAATTTTCTCTATTTATGTAAATATATATATTTCTAGGTGTACGTTATCAGGCCTAAGTATGCTAGCTTTCCATTGTGTGTCATTCCTTATACATGTTTTACTACCATTCTATCCCTTAAGCTCTACTCACACAAGCCTTGAAAAAACTTTGTGTGACTTCACCGTAAAAATTCACCAATCACCTTATCGGCTCCTTCATATTTTTTCATTCCTCCCATATAGATATTCACAAGTACATAGATTTCATCTTCAAACAAATTCCATAAATCACACAGACTAGAGAATAATAGAGGGTCCCTTTCCTCATTATTTTTCTCCTTTTATTTTTTCACATGTATATTTTTAGTTGCCACCATACATCTCATGTGTCTATTTCTTCATAAGATCCATGACTAGCTAACATATCTTCTTGATCCACAAATATATCATATTTGATACTTATCCTATACCATACATGTGTACAAGCTCCTTGGAAAAATTAAGTCATGGTTGATGTATGAAGGGCTCACTTGGAAGCTACAAAGGAAAAAGAATCAAATAGTGGCCCACTTCAAGCCTTATGAGATGCTGCAGGGACAGCTTTTTGCTTGAATTTTGGCGCCCTCTTCTGCTCCAAATTTGAGGTTATGTCCGAAAGAGAAAATGTAGCTCGTAAGCTGAAGTATTTTTCATAATTTCTTCACAATTTTTTGAGTTAAGAACGATTTTATATAAATTTTATGGTCGACTTTAAAACTGCCACCTCATACACCCGAAAGTGTTCTTATTTTTTTCCCACCCTTCCACACACCTACTCACTCATACACACTCCTTCCTCTTCTTCCCACACTCAAACCTACACATTCCATGACTCGTATCACCTTCTTCACCATTCTCATTCTCTCTCTTCACCATAGCTTCCATGATACACACATACTCTCATATATCTGTACACCTACTCCCATATTCACATTCCCTCTTCACCATCATGAAAATTACAAAAATACAGCAAATTGGATATGATTTATCTCTGCAAATGAAGGATTTTCAGAAAGAGGACCTTGAAGTCTTCAAATCGATGCAACGTCACCATCAACCACGACTGTCTCACATTAACACTTCATCCACCGGTGTCACTAGGTGAACTTCCTCGCCGATTCTATCTAACCTCATAATTTTCAATACCTTTTTAAGTCATTTTACCATTGCCATGCACCTTGTGTACACTTCATTGTAATCATAATCATTAACTTACTAGCACTAACTCTAATGACAAAAGCACCTCACCTCAAGGAAATAAAGATAAGTAGTGGTAGAACTCTCTTTCTCCCTCTTTTTTTTCTCTCCTTTTTCATTCACCATCATTAATAATGCTCTCTCTCTTGAGCCCGCTTGCATGCGACTCAAGGAGATAAGAAAGGCCCACTCCATTTTGAAAATGAGCGAGTGCATTACACCATTGGGGGTCCGCACAGATCAAATGGTCTCTTTTTCTTTGCATTCTTGAGCTCCTGTCAAAATCCATGGCGCTTTAGGGAGTTTTATCGATCCATCGAGTACTATCTGCAGTCAATATTTCTCCATACGATCCACATTTCTAAGGTCAACCCTGGCTCCTAAAGTATCTTTCTTGCTCGTCATATGGTCCCATAGTAGATTACCCACATTCTTGATTATATGCATTGGATCGAGCAAGTGATTGATCATGAGTTTGGGCCAATATGGTAGCTCATACCATAGAGAGTCTCTTCATCCTTGGGGAAAAACCATCATCATACATCTCCTTCTGCTCTAACCATGCTTATGCATACATCCTCGGTGGCTGTCTTCCCAAAAAGTTGTCGCGTAACTCATGATTCTCTAGAAGATACGCTTGATGACCTTCGTAGATTTGCTTCTTCAATGAGAGCACCCGACGTGCATTAAGTCTAGGTCCACATGTGACACATGCTCTGTATCCGCTTGTTTGAAGCCCTGCAAGTATACACATGAAAATAGATAAGCTTGAGAAAAACCAAGAATTATAGTTTTTGAGTTTGAGTGTAAAACACCTGAGCATTTTGTTAATCCGCGATAGTCATGCATGGTCCACATTAGAATGCCTCTGGTCAAAGCATTCCGTCGACCTGTGTGTCGGCTCTCTTCACCACTTCTATGCCAATCCACAATTGTTGTAGCACTTTCATTAGTGGACGAAGATACACACATATATTTTTCACTTTTTACCGCAGTGACATAATCAAGCTTAGAAACAGGTGCCCCTTCTTGGTAGTCAACCACGGGAGAATGTTATGGTTGATGATGACAACGGGCCATACATTGTAAGACGTTGATCTTTGACCAAATGGATTTACGCCATCCATAGCCAGTCCTATGAGAAAATTTCAAGCTTCCTTGGCAAAATCCGGTCATGTATCGTCTATACATTTCCAGGATGCGCAATCTGCAGGAATCCGTAGCACACCATTCAAAGATCTATTCTCCTCGTGCCATGATGCTAGGGCGGCCATGGATTTACATTCGAAGAAATGCTTGATGCGAGAAAGAAGAATAAAATATCGCAAAACCTTTTGTGGAATTTTTTGTCCGAGGAGATCTACTCGATATCTCTCGGAATTACATTTCGGACACTTCTTCATGTCTATGTATTCCCCTTTGAAAAGGATGCAGTTGTTCGAACAAGCGTGAATCGAATTGTACTTCATCGTCAAATTTCGGAAGATCTTTCTTGCTTCCTCTCTGGAATCTGGCATCACATTATCAGTTGGCAGTATGTGCTCTTTGAGCAATCTACACAGCAAAAAAAATGCGGTACACTTGTGTAAGTAATCTATCAGATCATTACACATATAGAGTTTTTATTGAATTAAACACATTGTAATAGATCACCTAAAAAACATTGTGTCACTAGTTTCACTGCATCCAAACTTTGCCTGCATGTTGAGAAGAACCAGGAGCGCCTTCAATCTACACACGCGTGCTCCATCATACAATGGCGTATTGGCTTCACTTTTCATGTCATCATAGATAAGACTTTCTGAATCCCGGGCTCAAACATTGCCTCATTGGGAATGTAGTCTGCATGATCATCCTCCGACCTATCAGAGGTTACATCTTGTGGCATCACATATGCTACTTGACCAAAGCGCCTGCGAACACGTCTATTGGATTGCAAGATTGTTGCATGTTGGCCAGTGTCGTCAGAGTCCGACGAGTTATAATTGGTAATAACTTGATCTATAATAGATGGATCAAAGTCGCCAAATTCGCGAACATACTGCAAAGAAATGCGTGTTGTCCGTCGCACGGCATGCTTGCATTGATTACAAGAACATAATATCGTTGTTGTGAGATAGGTGTTTCAGTTGGACGGCCCCACATCCTCGTCACTACTCATAATGAATGTAGAAACCTTATAACCTCGACATAAATTTAATCTTCTATTGGCATCTTTCGTCTTATCTCTCTCTCCATCTCTCTCTCTCTCTCTCTCTCTCTCTCTCTCTCTCTCTCTCTCTCTCTTTGTTCACACTGTAAACTACCTCACATTTTCTAGTCATGTCCAATTCCTACACACCTCAGTCTAGAGGTGCACGGAGATCATAACCACCGGGTTATAATCTCGTCTTTATTGGTCAATGCCTATATTTGTGGGTACGAGAAATCTACACACCGACGTATACATGACAGTGCATGTAGTGGACAAAACCCCTTTGCATCTTCTCTAGCTGTAGCAATTCACAGCATCTTAACATCTCTTCACAGCACATCCTTGTTCGAAAGATTACTTAGCACATTACATGTTGGCTTTCAATCTGAGTATCATATCGTTGAAAGATTTTCAACTTAAGGTCGTATACGTAGAGAGGAAGAGAGGGATCACTGTTCGCCTAACTCTAATTTTCTTCCGTAATTCCGAAGGTAGACTTTAATATAAAAACTAAATCCAGGATCTAACATAATTGAACATATGGTGATTCTGAGCTAATTGAACATGGTTAGTGGGTGAGTTGATAGATGTCAGATTCTAATGGGAATATACATATTGTTGTGTACCTAGTGTTAGCTCTTTGGGTAAAGCTTTCATTGACATGCTCTAAAATCTAACCTAAATCTAATCTAACGTAAATATAGATCTAATCTAATATAATCCTCTCTCTTCGCACGCACGTGTGTGTGTGGGGGGAGGGGGGGGGGGGGGGGGGGGGGGGAAGAGAGAGAAAGGAAGAGCACGGGTTTACCTCTTTCGCTTGAGCACCGAAACTCAAATCTGACATCTGAATTTTGAACGCTTTTGGTTTATTTTTTACCCATGTCGACGTCGCTATGTGCGTCGCTATGCAAGATTGATGACACTCATAACGATGCCGTGATTTTCACTTTTGAACGTCGCAATGCGAACCTCGCTAATGTAAAGTACCTCTTGTAATGCTACATTGACGTTTTTTTCCCCCTTGTAGCCGTGAGACCCTTCTCACTCGAAAATGGGCTCCCTACCACCCTCTTCTCCACGTTGAAGGCTCTTCCCCTTGCGCTCTTACGCAAGCCCCTATTGTTGCAATGCCAGATGGCCCTTCTACAATATGTTGCTCTCCCTTCCTTGCTCTAAGGTCGTGCCTTCCCGTCCTTGCTTTGCTTGTGAGTGGCCCCCGATTTCTCACGGCCTTGCTTCACACACTGCTCTCCTTTTTGACCTGCAGCGGGCGGCCTCCCTTATGAAGTCCATCGTCGACTCCTCTATTGGCTGCAACACTCTGAACTACCCTCTGCACTTGAATGTCAATCCTTCAACTTTTGGAGGAGGCCTCGCCTTGCAGAGTTTATATCCCTCTCGGCATCAATTATCCTTGAAGGCTAGCCAGCTTGCGACCCCCTTTGCTCTTGACGCCCTCAGTTTCCATACAGCCTGTGGGCTTCACCGGCTCTGGAAGCCCCTCCTTCTATTTGATAGCAGTCCCGCCTTATCACCTGGTAGCCATGCACCTCCCACCCTGCAGTCGGTGACCTCTAACACCTTGTTGCCGCTTGCAGCCTTCTACAGACACCCCTCAAACCGCTTGTACAACCCATAGAGTACTGCAGCTTCTCTCCAGCACTACCTTGATGCGATCTGTGCTCACCCGATTCTTTAAGTGGCCATCCCCATCGCCTCAACCCTCCGAGATCCTGCAGACGTCGCTCTTGCACACCAGCTTCTCCAAGCCTGCTCACGGATCCCACTTCTCAACTCTGCAAGCCAAGGTGTCTCAGCTCACGGACCTTTTCTTTGTAGTGTTCCCTTGATGCCTTCACACCTATGAGGGTTCTAACGATAGCCTCCTCAACACAGCGCTACCAACTTGCACCCCAAATAGGTCTAGGCCTGGCTTGACCTCGTCCCTTCAAATTCTGCTGCACCTTGCTATGGGTAGCCCATACATGCCCACCTTCTCCTTGCAGCCTCTCGACGCCTACAGACCTCCACCTCCCGCTCCCCTTGAAGAAAAACTCCCCTTGCTACAAGGCAACGTGCCCCTTTTCATCATCGCTGTCAGACCTCCCTATCCGCAGCCTACTCTCCTGCCTTGGTGTCGTATTCTTTCTTCCTTCATCTGCTCGCAACCAACTCCTGTCCGCCAGTAGCGCAATATTGTTCAGGTGCAAGCTATAGCTGCCTTTCAGCCCGCCCCCCTGTGTCGCTGAACAAGCTGCTGCATGTCGTCCTCCTCTCATTGTTTCCCATGCAAGAAAAAACCGGACACTCCCAGTCCCCCAATCAATAGTGCATTTGGTGGCTATCATCCACGTGCGTCTTAGGTTTATATTACCCTCCATAGTTCCAGTAGGCATGACCAAAAAGTCTTGAGCTACAATTCCATTGTCATAACTGACAGAAGTGTCTCAGATTCCAAAAATCGTAGTTTTTTTCTTGTTGACACCCTTGACTTGGATAATACGCTCAGATAGAGGTGGCTTCCCTAACTGACACCACACCCCATAGGATAGCAGATTATATTTAGCACCCGTGTCCAATAAAGCGTTATATAGCACTTTTTCATAAGCACTATTTAACTCAATAGGGTATCGTAGAGGTGTGTCAGAGTCCAACCCATCCTCTTCGATTTCCACGTGGAATGCATTTGTGACTCCAAGGTTAGCCTCTCGTTTTTGGCTTATACGTTGTTGTCTTTCCTTAGCCTCAGCCTGAGCTTGTATCTTGTTTAACTCGGTTTGTGCTTCGGCGGCCTTCTTTTGATGAATGGCCCGTAGTTCTTCTTGGCTTAAAGGATCATAATATCTTTTGAATTTACTCCCATTGAGGAATCCAATGGTTTCAACTCCATCAAGAGTTTCCACACGAAGGGTACCTTGTGGGATAATTTCACATACTCTATATGGTCCTTTACCAGCATATTTCAACTTTTTCTTCTCTTTACGTACTCCATACATAAGGAATTTATCACCAACTTTGATGTCCTTGTCCTTCACATGGCGATCAAACCACTTCTTTCTCCTATCCTTTTCCACAAGAGCATTTTGCACAGCCCACTGTCTCTTTTCATCTAGTTTTTCTAAGATATACAAACGCTCAGTTAAGGGGTTACCATTCCATCCTTCTTGCGAAGCTACCCTAAGACTAGGAATGACAAACTCCCAAGGCATAACCGTTTCTTGGCCGTATACCATTTTGAATGGCGTACAATTAATAGCCACTTTATAAGCAGTACGATAAGCCCATAGAGCAGATGTCAACTTCAAATCCCAATCAGTGCGATGAGCTTCTACCGTTTTGGTTAAAATAGAGATTAGAGTCTTGTTGGTGCTCTCGGCTTGTCCATTAGCTTGCGGGTAATAAGGTGTAGACTTATGGTGGGATATCATAAAGGTCGTGGTAATCTCTCTTATTACCTCATTTATAAAATGGGTACCATTATCACTAACAATTTCAAAAGGGCAACCAAATCTTGTGATAATGTTCTCAAAAAGAAACTTAGTTGTTGTCCTCGCGTCAGCTTTTTGTGAAGCCTTAGCTTCAGTCCACTTTGTTACATAGTCCGTAGCAACTAGAATATATCGAGATTGAGTGTTGCGAGCTGCGGGACTAATTGGACCTACAAAGTTTAAGCCCCATTTTTCAAATGGTTTGGTTACTTTAATAGGATGTAAGGGCATTCTGTCTTTGCGCTGTGTGGTCTTGTAACGTTGGCACTCATCACACCCTTTTGTAAAAAGTGATGCATCCTTAAATAAAGTTGGCCACCAATAGCCTGATTGCAGCACCTTTCTAGCAGTCAGGTCTCCTGAAAAATGTCCTCCTGCTATGCCCATATGTGCTTCTTGCAAGATATACAAATATTCATCCTCGCGGGCACAAGGCCTAAGAATATCGTCCTTGCCTAGTCTATACAGAGTTCCGGCAATCAAACAATAGGGTTCACATTCTTTTACTAGCCTTTGAGCGATATCCTTACGAAGTTCCTTGGGTGGAAAACCATTAACTAAAAAGTTAACAATGTTCTCACTCCATTCAGGCATAGTCTCAACTATGAATAGGGAAGTATCAGGTAATTCATCATCAACTCCTGTAGGGGCTTCACCATTGGGTATGCGAGACAAATGATCAGCCATGACGTGTGCCTTTTACCGGGTCTCACTACAATCGTGAAATCAAACTCCAGAAGAATTAACAACCATCGTGTGATTCTTCCTATGGAGCATGGCTTGTTTACCAGATACAACAACGCTTGATGATCCACATAAAATACAAACTTGTTTGCCAGAAGGTAGTAGCGAAATTTCTTTACTGCATAAACCATTGCTAAACCTTCTCGCTCTGTAGTGGTGTAGTTCCTTTCAGCATCATTCAATTGACGGCTTGCAAAGCTAATGGGATAGTCCAATTTATGTTCTCCTGGTTGAGTGAGAACACACCCAATAGCAAAGTTTGATGCATCAATATGCACATGGAAAATGACATCCCAGTTAGGTGTCCTTAAAATCGGAGCACTTGCTAGTGTCTTCTTCAATTGTTCATAGGCCTGGTCACACTCTTCAGTCCATTTAAATTCAATGAGAAGCTTGTACAAAGGACGTGCTATCTCAGCGAAAAATAAAATAAACCGTCGATAATAACCCACGTGTCCCATGAACCTTTGAACTCCCTTGTAATTGGTTGGTGGTGGTAACTTTAGAATCACTTTAATTTTGCTCTCATCGGTTGAGATACCATTCTTAGATACTATATGCCCTAAAATAACTCCATGCTTGACCCAAAATTGGCATTTGAACGGGTTGAATGAGATACGATATAACCTACACTTTTCAAACACCTAGCTTCCGCAAACATGATAAATGTTCTTTCCAAGAAGAGTAAACACAAAGGTCGTCTAAGAAAGCTTCACAAAACTCTCTCAAATATTCTTTAAAAGCAGTGTTTATTAATCGTTGGAATGTAGCAGGGGCATTTGTTAAGCCAAAAGCCATCACACGAAATGCAAACACGCCAAATTCTGTGATGAAGGAAGTTTTAGCTTGGTCCTCTAGCGCTATCGTGATTTGGTTGTAGCCTGAGTACCCATCTAGAAAGCTATAAGCTTCCTTGCCTGCAACTGTTTCGAGTACATGTTTGGAATATGGTAGGGGGTAATGGTCTCTTCTAGTAGCTGCATTAACTTTTTTGAGGTCCACGCACACCCTGAGTTTCCCATTCTCTTTTGGCACGATAACTATTGGAGACACCCATTCAGAGTGTTCAATAGGATATATGAACCCACATTTGATAAGCTTTTCTAGTTCTTCTTGAATGATCCTTGCGTACTTAGGATTCATCGGGTAGGGTCTTTGTTGTACGGGCTTCGCAGTGCTAATCATAGGGATTGTATGTTGGACCACAGAAGGTGGAACACTTTTCATATCATGGTATGTCCAAGCGAATATGTCCTTGAATTCCTTGAGAAGCTCTTTGAGGACCGCCTCTTCAACTTCTGTGAGGTCTTGGGCAATAAAAACAGGTTTTGATTCTTCACTGGGGTCGACTAATTCTATTTCTTTAACTATTGCAGGACCATCATAGATTCCATTATTCCCATCGATAGGTATTCTTTGGGCTTTTGTGTACACAACCTTTGCTTCCCCCGTGGTGTAAGATTTGAAATGTTCTGGTGCAGGATGCAAGTCTGTGGACTCTGGTTGTGCTTTGGTCTGTGCTTCCATTTCTGCTTTCTTGTGTTGTCGAGCTAACTCTTGGTTTTGACGCCTCCTTGCAGTGCGGCTCAACTTTGGCTTGTCTATTATCTCTAATTGGGCTATGTCATGGGGTCGTGGTCTACACCACATAACATTTCGGAGATATTCACCCCAATCGTCTACCAATTTACGATGAGCATCACATGCTCCTATATAACTGAGCCATTCTGCTCAGGATCTCTTCTTTTTTATCCTAGCACGTACATTGGCTCGATATCGACGCCTCTTACAGTTTTTCTTTTTCTTATTTGAGACCTGCTTTTGATTTGCATTTAGATCTGGCTCACTAAAGGAGTCCTCGTTGGTGTCCTCTTCATTCTCGAAGGAGCTATCATCGGTTGATGTGCTCGGTCCTTCCGAATGTTTTGACTCTGAACTTGCTCCACTCTCTAATTCATGAGATTCAGAATCCGTTTCACTCTGGGAGTCAGTGTCTAAGTCGTGTTGGTCAAAGTCTTCTATTGAGCTATCGGTGTCACTGTCAGATTGGTCTATAATTGCCTTGCCCTTAGAAGATGCATGTATGGCACTTATCATGTTCAGAGGTGCAATTTGTGGTACCTCTTCCCCCTCTGGTGTGACCCAAGTGGTTCCTCTATTTCCCCAGGTATCTATGGTTGCAGCTAGGTGTACCCAGTCTACGTTTTCTGATTCCGTCATACCCGGTAACACATCCATGTAAGGAGAATCTTGGCCAATTTCTGTACCCTTCTTACAAGTGTAACAATATTGTAGTGGGGCTGAGTGAACTGTGGTGTTAGAGCGATGATCAATAATGGTTTTACTCCCTAAGGGGTGTACCTTACCAGTCACCAAATCCACTCTAAGGAGAGAGTCTTGGAATTGCAAATAGACATGATTTTTAGACCAATCATGAACCATTTGTGCTTCTCTCATGAATGGTCGTCCTAAAATCATTTCATATGACATAAGGTGTTTAGAGAAATCCATTACAATGAACGTATGTCGTACCTTGTGTCCTAGAACTTTGATCTTAAGATCCTTGAGCATCCCCTTAGGTTTGGCTATGGTACCATTTGCCATCTTTACCACAATGTTAGTAACACTGAGGCGGGGTTTTCCCATGGATTCCCAACAATCTTTTGTAACGATGCTAACTCCCGCACCACCATCAAGAATTCCCTTTATAGTTAATCCCTTGGTAGTGATGGGTAGGGTTGCATTAGACTCGTCGCCTTCAAAATACTGCCCTAATTCGTTAATGGGTACCTCGATCACAGATTCGTGTCCATCTAAGTCAAGTGATTGCACATGATTTTCCTCATCAATCATAATCGAGTCAGGCCTATTTGGTTGCGCAAACTGCGGTAATCCTGTTCGTAGCTCTCCGTTAAGGAATGCTCGAAGTGCAAGGAATAACTCAGGATCTCCATACAGCCTTGCTATGATCGTGGTTCGGACCTCAGAAGACATGAAGTCCACTAGTTTGGCAACATTCATTGGCATTTTGCAGGGTGTAGGTCCTTGACTAGGAACTGGTGAGTATGGAATCTCGTATTCCTCAATGGGATCAGGTATTCCTTCGTTAAACATCCTTTCCAACAAGAAAGGTGTATGCTCACTTTTTGATGTCCCGTCCTCACTCCCTTCTTGGATGGTACTAGATATGGCTAACGGTCTATGGTTCATGTGGGGTGGATGAACTTGCGTGGGAAACACTGTGTCATGAATTTTGGCATGCATGGGTTCTGGTTCTAGTTTCCTTTGAGTCTCCTCCACTAAACCTCTTAGATGTTTCACCTGCTCAATCTCCTCTATTGGGTTTGGGTACGTCCCAATCTTCTTTTTACGATTCTTCCCTTTTTGCCCCTGCGGTTTATCTTGGGGGTCTTGGATTGGATTTGGAAACACTTGTGGTGTTTTTAGAGGCTCTTTATGGTTTTCTCTTATTCGGTTTTCATTTGGTTCCATGTTACGGTTTTCTTTGTCGGTCTTTCCCTTTGTGGTATTGGTTCTAGTCTCCATTGTCTCGATTGAATCTGAATCATCCTCGAGGTCATTCATATACACGGGGTCATCTCCTGTTCTTATGTTTGTTTTGGAACTTGGCTTTGAATTTCTCGTATTCTACGACCTCTTCCTTCGTGTCTTCTTTTTCTTTGCTTGGACAACTGACGCGGTATCTCTCTCTTCGAGGATATGGCCTGGCCCTTGAAGCATGAACCGTGTAATCGCATAAGCGGGTGCGACGAGTGGTATTGGCGATGTCACACTAGAAATTTTGACCAAATTTAGGGGTGTGATTTTAGGCACATTTGGGTTATAGGGACATTGGGAAATCAAGTGATCTATGCCACAATGATTACATGTGAGTATTGGCATTGCAAACGTGCTCCCTTGATTCATTTGCATCTGTGCAGCATTCTTTTGCATCCTAATAGGGCACTCTGCTGCCCGATGTGGTCCACCACACTCGTAGCATTGAAGAGGTGGCCTCCTAGCTTGGGTGTTGATATTTTGACCTCTGGATGCGAGAGCAGCAGCTTGATAAACCGGCTTGACTTGCCCCCAACAATCTTCCATGTATTATATAGGACACTCTTCCAATATATCAAGTCCGTAGGCAATACTAGTGTCTATTTCCTCCTCACAGCCATCTGCATAAGCATTAGATGACTCGCAACCCACTTGGTTCATAGGGGCGACTCTTGGATGCGGGGGCTGCGGTCCTAGCACAGGAGGTGGTAGCGGTGTAGCTGGTACAACATTTTGAGATCTAGGGACCATGTGTTGCGGTAGTTGCTCAACAGGTGGAGCAGGCATCAATACAGGAGCTCGAGGTGCATCCGTCCAAGCTACAGGTGGTCTATTTGCCATCATACGTTTGATCATTAAACAATCCTTAGCTTGGTGACCATACCTACCACATGAGTTGCAAGTTCCATTAAATTTTACTCTAAACGTAGGGCACTCACTAGTGCTATGTGGACCTAAGCAAATGGAACACCATTGTTGCTCCCTTCTTGGATACATGTGACTATTTTGAAGGGGTCGATTATCCTTAAGAGACTCTTGGATTGCCTTGGTGAGGTCTGTCAAGAATGTCTCAAATACCTTTGGCTCATTGGCAATGGGCTTTGCAGTCATGGGTTCATACTCAATGGCTTGTGAGCTAGTGGATCTCGTGTTAGTAGACACCCTCATGCCTGCTATCATCAAGTTGTCCTCTAATTGGATTGCATTGGCAGTGACATCTTCCCAGGTTGTGATACCTCTAATCACTAGTCCATTATAGATTCCTTCATTCCTCAACCCTCGAATGAATCGATCAAGCAGTTAGTTATTATTGAAGCGCTCATTTACAAGGCAACGAGAGTTTAAGTGCTTTAGACGACTAATGAAGTCCCTTACAGACTCTCCTTCCTTACATTCGGCCTTCTGTAGCTGAGATGCTACACCCCAAAGCACACTTTCTCGTATGTACTCCTTTAGAAACAACCTTCGAAGGGTAGGGTAGATTGTTTTCTCGTCCACCCTTAGGGTTCTATACCAATCTCCAGCCTTCCCACTTAATGTCAAGCTTAAGGCATTGCACTTATGTAGTTCGTTGCGTTCCCCTAAGGAATCACATACTTGTTCAAACACTTCAATGTGTTTTCTAGCATCTTCTTCCCCATTGAATTTTTGCGTGAGTTTGGCAATTTGTACTGTCTTACTTCTAGGCTCTCTATCAGATGCATGACGCATATTTTCCGTGATAGATCGACCTATGGTTTGAGCAAACGCTGCCAAGTCACCTATGTGAGGAGGCAGGGCCCGTGGAGGTACTCTTGGAATCATATGTGGGAGAGGGACGAGTACCGATCTTGGCATATGTGTGGATGATACAAGATATGGAACATAACCGGGCATAGGTCCACTCGGATAAGGGCTAGGGAGCGGCACTCGAGGAGCATAAACAAGTGGTACAATTGGAGGTGTGGGGGCCATGTGTGCATAAGGGGCTAGAGGCACATACGGTCGAGGCCCCATATTAGGTACTACAACACTAGGTAGTGGCACTGCGCTAACCGTAGATGTCATCGGTACATTCTCTGTCAAGCCTATCCGTGGAGTGAGCACTGTGTTTTCCTTAATAGAGGGTTGAGCCAAGTTAGGGAAGCTAAAGTTGTCGCTCGGAGGCTCAGATTGCATAGAGACCCCAGGTGAAATGACGTAAGATGGGTCCATGGGACTCATTAGAGGAGTCTCCATTTGTGATAGAGTAGGCTGTTGAGCCTTGCTTGTATCCAGAAATCTCATGGGGCCAGTTGAGAGTATATTTACCCCTCGGTTTTGCCTTTCTGATTGAATAATGCCATGGATAACATTACAGATCATTTTCTGTTGATCTTCGAGGCTCGTGGCACTAGAGGTGGATCGTACAATCCCTATCCATCCTACATGGTAGGCGTGGCCAGAGTGTAGATCCGTCAACACCTCAGTGTGGAGGTAGTATGTCCAATGATCGTTAATGAACAATCCTTCTAGAGTCGACGTGTTAACGGTTTCTTGTGAGGTAGAAGCAATGTTGCTCCCCGTGGTTTTACTTGTCACCAACGGTACTCTAGAGGGAACTTCTGAAGGAGGCAGCTCAACAGGGCCTTCTTGGTAAGAAGTTGGCAGGATATCCACATGGACACTCTTTGGGGGTGTGGGGTCCACGTGCGATGTGAAAGGAGAGTCCACTTCCCCACCCCCTTCGTGTGCTTCATTTGCATCAGGTTCCGAGCGAGTAGCTCTACCTAATGTTTCCATGAAACGGCTAAACATACTAGTACTAGGCTGTGGAGCTTCAGGAGGTGCATGGCCTTCTCTCTCAGTGTTTTGGGTAGGGTATGCTTCCATGATTTCTGAGTCGGAGGAGGAATCACTAGCGGCTATTTTAGGGTCTTGGGTGGTGCTACCTTGTGTCCCCGCTGAGGGTCTAGAGCCTATCGTGGATGGGTAATGGGTGTCCGTATGAACAGAGGCACCCTCAATATGCTCATGTTCTAGCACCCGCCCAGAGCGTAAGTGCATGTGCTTTTGATACCCTAAGGTGTCAAAAAGCTGCTCTAGGAGGCCTTGTGACTAGTTTTTTGCGTGTTTTTTGTTTGTTTTTTTGCTAGATTTTTTAGAGCGTGTCATGGAATGGTCCGTGTGATAGCTTGAAACGAGCGTATCGCTAGGAGGGATGCACTGTGCTTTACAGCCCACCGTTTGGTTCTATTTTGCTCCAGAAAAGCCCGAAACAGTCTTTTCCTAGCTCGGGAACTAGACTCCAAATACCAAGTCTAAGGGTGCAAGTGGGAAGAGAAGGGAGGAGAGTGGAGGACTTGCCCCACATGCTCTCATTCCCTCTTGAGGGGGTAGGGTATATATATAAGAGTGAGTCCAGTATATATCATAAGACTGAGGACTGAGGCCTGGGCTTGGGCTTGGGCAAATGATCCCGATCAAAATTTTAGTGATCCCCCCAGTCACTCACGCTTAAATATTTTCGATTTTTTTTTTTTTGGTGGATATTATTTGGTACGCGTTTTGGTGCGCGTTGACCTCACCTAACTATTTACTGTCCCACCTACCTACTGACCTGCTAATAAGTGGTTCACCTAATTACTAACCTGCTTAATTAACTAACTGTGCGCCTAACTGTGCACAAACCAAAAAACACAGAAAATGCAGAAAATTGAAACTTGACAGAACTGTGCAGTGCAAACCAGAAAATGCAGAATACGTAGAAACGCAAGAAATGCTAACTGTGTAAGCTGAAATCTGAGCTTAACAGAACACAGAAAACTTGAATGCAGTCAACAACATTGTGTCTTTCTCTACTGTTTTTGCATGAAAACAATAATCAAACTTAAACCGCGCCTTTCCTATATAAAAAATAGCTTCAATACAATTTACAGGTCACCATTGAAGCTTCACGCGCAGCAGCTCCCCGGCAGCGGCGCCAAAAATGTCAAGGCTAGGGACTTGCTACGCACCGTGTGCGAGCCACAAAGGCTCCTAGCACAGAGTCATACAACAGACAAGCTCACAAGGAAGAATGGTGTGTCACTCACCTTCCTGTGTAGTTGCGAATGAAGGATTCCCGCCCCGCGAAGAAGAGGGAGACGCCGCTACGCCGCGCTCAACCGCCTCGCTGCCGTCGTGCCGCCGCAACGCTTGATCGCACACACACTCTCACACTCTCTCTCTCTCTCTCTCTCTCTCTCACACGCACACACACACACACAAGGAGATGGTGAAGGAGAAGGTGGAGATGGAGCAAGAGCAGCTTCTATTGCACAATGAGAGAATGAGTAAAAATTAGGTTTAGTGGCTTTTATATGAGCTCACCCCATTCACACTTGGGCGCCCATACTTAGCCAACTAACTCCTTGAATATTCCAGTTAGAGTGCGCCTGTCATCCGCGATCACCCTTACCCTGTTCCTATTGGTCCGACAAGCCCAGCACCTGACTCTAAATAATACAACGTTTATAGATCATAGGTTGTCCGTGTGCCGTGAGGGTTGACAGTAGTCAAACGCCTTGGTAAGACCCTTTGTAGAATTGCACAACTAGCAGGTAACGGTAACCAACCTAGTTAACCGTGTACAGAATGATGAGAATCACCTTAAAAAGTTGATTTTTTTTGCTACCGCGCGATAGATTGCTGAATTCTTTCCTTGAAAGTATAAAAGATCAAATTGTGATCCGCAATGCGTATGGGGTGATTTAGTATGCACCCACTGGGTCGTACCCCAAAACTGTGATGCCATAGATCTGGCAATGGCTCTTAGCCAGCTTGTGTGTGGCTCCTAGCTCTTACAACAATTAGTGTTCAATTGATAAACCGATGAAAACTAATGTGAATGGCATCTTGGCCCATTTCTAGCTGAGAGAAAGAGACCACCTTGGCTCATGCTGACTTCCAAACAAAACATGTATGAAAAGCTTCTAAGAAAGTTTTCATTATTCTTGAGAGAAATAAGAAAAAGAGAGAGAAGAAGAGTATGCTGGGCTGAGGAACTTTCCTTAAATTTGTAGAATGTGTTCCCGAAATGGTGTGCTCTTAGACATCTTATGCCTGAATTGCAGCTTATCCTATAAGCATACCACAATCTGTCTGTATGACGCTCTCATCGAGAGAGGCAACAGAAAACACAAGTCAAATCTTGACCATCTACCATGTAGGGTCGTGATTATATGAGGATGACTTGAAAAGGGCACCTTGTCGGTGAATCTAGTCGAAATTTTAGGTTCTTTTTAGTGTTGTTGAGTGTTGATAGCAAACAACAATCATATTAAACAATCCATCCAGACTCTGTCCTTGATAGAGTTGCGAGTGTGTTAGCGGAAGCGTAATGCATGAAGCGGTAGAATTGAATCCACTTCACTAGCATGCCTTTCATGAAGAATTGTAAGCCCTTGCGGAGAGTGATGGCCTCAACCGTGAGAACCAAAACTATAAGTACCTTGCACTGTTTAGACTGGTAGGGATTCTGTGAGCTGATATTCCCTATTTTGCCAGTTCCTTGAAGCTGTGCTTCCTATAGAATTGCCAAAGCACTTTGCTTTGCACAATGACAGTAATTGCGAAGTAAAGTGTAAATAGGGAAAACTTAAACTTGGCTAACCTAGTCGTTGCTGTAACTAGTTGTCCTGATATTTCGTGGGAGAAAATTTGCTTAAAAATGGCGCATATCCATATTTGCTGCACGAGTGTGATCTGTTTTCGTATCATATACTCCCGTGTGTTTCTCAAGAAATAACCTGCTGGCATATTTTCAAGTCCATCCCAAGTTTGTATACTCATAGCAGAGGCCAAACATGGAAGTCTTGCTTTGCCTGATATTTTTCAGTAGACCCACTTTGGATGCTACCATGCCTTACAGCTACACATACTCTTGCTCATAGACAAATATTCTAGTAAAAGAAAGTCGACCTCGCACCTGCTTGGCTTGATTACGGAGACGAATCCTTGTTCTAGTGAAAACAAGCCCTAAGAAGTTGCTTGACAACTTCCTGAAACGGTCGTTAATGGTTGGTCATGTCTAGCACCTGTTGCCTCCTGTATCAAGATTAGCAACATGTTGTGATGACCGCCATGAGATTCTCCAACACTACCATGCTCTAGACTTTGCAAGTCTCGACAGAAGCCTTGTTGTGAAACTCAAGCAAAGATACTCCCGACTGTTTTGCAGGTTTGCAGGTTGTGACAAATGGTCGGCCATGCCGAGCACTTTTGCCTTTCTGTAGTTAGAACTCGTTCTAGGCATAGCCAGAAAATGGTCCTTGTCCTTGAAGAAAACTTGAACCGTTGATGGGCGTGCTCTATCCATGTACTCAGGAGAAGCCATGCTTCTGATTGAGACTGTGTGTATTCAAGCCGTGCTTGAATACACACAATTGTCCTTGTCCTTCAAGAAAACTTGAACCGTTGATAGGCGTGCTCTATCCATGTACTCAGGAGAAGCCATGCTTCTGATTGAGACTGTGTGTATTCAAGCCGTGCTTGAATACACACAATTGTCCTTGTCCTTCAAGAAAACTTGAACCGTTGATAGGCGTGCTCTATCCATGCACTCAAGAGAAGCCATGCTTCTGATAGAGACTGTGTGTATTCAAGCCGTTGGTGCAGCCAAAGTTGGTCCGTGATATAAAGTATGTTGTGCAGTGCAAAGGGTGCTAGAATGCGCATGGCAAAGGGCTAAAGTAGGTATGAAGGCCCTGGGCAGGACAATGGCAACGAAAATGCATGTTTAAAGTGTTTTTGTAGGCCAGGGGGACTCTGAAGTGGGCTCATTGGGACGGAAGGTCAAAGTGTTCGAGATGCATGGAATGTGCCCCAAAATGTGGTGTTCAAGATGCTCTAGAAGCTCGTCCAGACGGCTCGCCAAACAGAGTCCCGTTGTGAAAGTTATGATTGTTCGAAGATGGAATGCTTTGCAGGACCCGACGGACAGAGCAGGTACAGACAGGTGGCTGAAAATGGGATCATTCGATACGCGTGTAAAGCTCAAGCTGTGGAGCATGCCGGTCTTTTCGGTTCGCCATTCGGAGCTCAAACGGGCAAGTTATGGCCTGTGGAATATTTACAGGGGGTCGGGTACATGCTCACCGGGCCACGTTGGTAGGCTCGTCCGACAGGCATTTTTTTAGGGCTCTCCAAGGTTCTGGAAAGTTGCATGCGACATGGAGAGTCAGCCAAAATTTATGGCTCGCCGATCGGATTTGAACGCATCATGGTACGTCCAATTTAGGTTGGCAGACAATCGAAACGGAGGCGAATCAGTTTTTTTCCCCACTTTTGCGACCTAATGTTGGAGGCTGTGAATTGATCGAAAGCGGCAAAATTTTTGAAGTTTGGAGCTCGCCAGGGTGTGGCTTGGTAAGAAGGCACTTCAACGAACCTATGCACATACGAGCACCAACGGTGTGGGGAAACCGGGCCTAAAAACCCCCTTGGCTATAAGTCAAAAAAGGGAAAATAAGGTTGGCCCTTAGCTTTGGTGGAGCTTGCTCAAAAGCAAGAGGGAAAAGACTCACAGAAGAAAACCTAAGGGCAGTGGCGCCTAGGCCCAAAAAAAGAATTTTTTCCTTTGCTTTTAAAAGGGGGAAACAAAGAAAGAAGGGAGGAGAGAACTTCCTCAACGGGTCTTTTGGGATCTTGGGTTGCTCGTTCGTTTGGGGCCACACGGAGCTCACCAGGAGTACAAGCTATGGAGTCCTTGAAGCTGGGCTTGAGCGGGGCTCGCCCTTGCGTACTTTTTTGATGCACGTCGGTTGCGGCGTTGATCCTGTACTTGTGATTGATGCTAGTAAAGCAGAGGTTACCCCATTACATTGAGTCACTTGCATAGTCTCGTCCCCCCTTTCCCCCCTTCTCTTATGCTCTCGTGTGTGTGCGTGCAGGTGTGTCAACAAGTGTGTGCCGCCCCGACGAAGTGTTGTAGCGAGAGAGAGAGAGAGAGAGAGAGAGAGAGAGAGAGAGAGAGAGAGAGAGAGAGAGTGCGAGAGTGCTGTGGCGTTTTGAGAGTGTGGGAGAGCGTAAAAGCTACTGCATTGAGGTGCGCAGGTTGTGTGAGTTAGGGTGTGTCTATGTGAGTGCGTGTGCGCACGTGGTTTGGTGAAAAGAGAGAGTCGAAGGTGCTCGCAAAGTGGATTGCGGTGCAGTGTGTGCCCTGGGCTATAGAAGGCATTCCGTGTTGGAGCGCTGGGCGTGTTCCCCATTCCCCCTCTCCATCTTTTGGTGTCCCCACTGAGGAGCACACTGATTACTCCCTGGTGATACATTTATAAGCAAAAATGTGGCAGAGTGTTGGCCCGATTTTCAACGGTGTGAAGAAGATGCGGATCAGTGGCTGGCAGATTTCGAGTTATTTATGCTCTCATTGCAAATGTGGAGTGATGATAAAAAGCTGGAGATAGTTCCGTTGGTGATGTGAGGTAAAGCAAAAGCCTGGTTTGATGGTCTGGAAGCTGCAAGTAAGCAGGATTGGGTTGGTTTTCGAGAGCGGTTTCTCTGCAAGTTTCACAAAGTGGTGTCGGCTGTTGAAGCGGATGCAAAGATTAAAGGGTTGCAACAAGAAGTAAGTGGTTGATGCTTTTTTTTTATAAGTTCGAAGCTTGTTGGAGTGATCTCATTGCTGCCACCCAAGTGGTCAATGCGGATGGTTTCAAGCTGGAGAAATTCCTAGCTTGCCTGTGTCCTCGAGTTCAAGATAAGGTGGATGATGAAGAGCCAAAGACTTATGCCAAGGCAGTCAGAGTTGCCAAGGTGAAGAGCAGGAAAATGAAAAGAAAGCTAGAGTTAGGCTTGTTAAAGCCTGCGAATTGTGTGTATGTTGAAGCAGTAGTTTGTTCTATGGGCCCATCGAGGATGGTGCCAGTGACCCGAAGTGTGGAGCCTGTTAGGGTAAGACCTATGATTGACTATGTCCCTTGGGAATTACCTGTTGGTGAAGCGTCTATGCCGATCGTGGAGGAGCTTGTTAGTGAAGATGAGCCTTTTGTTAAAGAGATCCTGTGTGTAGAGGAGTTAGCAGATGCCAAGTGTCCAGTGCAACTTGAAGAGGTGGAGCATGTTCTTGTGGAGTGCTTGTATGAAAGGGTAACAGATCATGGCCAAATGGTAGGTGAAAATTGGTTGGGGTTGGATGACGAAAGTGGGCACGATGATGGTCCAACTTTTGTGGAGCAACTTGAGGATGATGATGCTGATACCGAATCGGCCTATGGTAAAGATGATGAGGCTACAAGCTCGAGTTTTTGGGAAACGAGTGATGAGAATAGAGATACGAGCTGAGAGACAGAATCCAAAGGGTCTATGTTGGTAAAGGTGAAGTTACCTTATTGTGCGCATAAGAATGTGGTGGTTGGCACTATAAATGAAGAGCAAAGACGAGTGTCACAGCTTGAGAGCGACGACATGCAGGTGAGGATGTTGTGTGGCACCATGCTAATGACGATGCTCATCAAGGTAGCTGTGGAAGGTGCTTTGATTGTACGACAGAGGGTTTCCCAAGAAGGAGAGTGTTGTTGTGGCTAAGGAAGAAGAACAGGTTGAAGAAGATGGCATGCAAGAGATATTGGATGCTCATAAAGAAGAAGAGCAGCTCTAGCTAGCCATGGATTTCATGGGTGGTACCTTGGATACGGGTTCTTTTGGCCAAGAATACATTGAAGATGAAGATGATTGGGGGTTTGATGACCCGGTGGGTGAGATGGATGAGGAGACAAAGGTGCTTGCTGGGAAAGCTTTGACCAGAATGCAGGTGATATGAGGGTATGTCCCTCTACAGCTGGCGGTTTCTTTGGGAGAGCAAAAGTCTGCTGCTATGATGGTACCGACAGAGGCAGGTATGGAGGTGAGTATGGAAGTGACGGGGATCAGGGTGCCTATGTTGAAAGAGTTTCCTGCTAAGCACAGTAGTCCTTTTGATCATGAAGAAAAGTCCAAGGGTGTGGACTTGTTTGAGTTGTCAAAGGAAGTTTACATATGGTGGTTGAAGGGGATGCTGATAAACGCAGCTGTGCAGTGGGTTGTCGAGCAGGTGCATGATTTTCTTGAGGAGGATCTCACTTTATATGGTTGGGAGGATGGGGCAGGTATGCATGATATGTTCAGTGTGAATGATGATGTGTACTTGGAGAGTGGTGATTCTTTTGGTGGTGTTTTTTTGGAAGTGGGCAGTATGCCTATGGACGCTTGGAGAGACAGAAGCATGCCGAGGGTAGCTTATGTGGATGATTGACTATGTGCTGGGTTACAACACTATGTGAGCATGTTGCAGGTGAGTGGACAGGATTAATGTCAGGTGTTTGACCCAAGTGGTAACCATGCTATAATGCAGGGGGTTGCGCAACCCGCTTGAGCAAGTGTGGTGGGTGAAGGAAGATAGCCTTTGTACATATAGTTGTGGTTTTGAGTGCTTTCGGTCGCTAGTTTGGTGTTGCAGTTTTTTTAGGTGCAATAAACATATGTGTGGTTGAACATAAATGTTCAACAAGGGGGTGGGCAATGATGGTGCAGTCAAAGTTGGTCCGTGCTATAAAGTGTGTTGTGCAGTGCAAAGGGTGCTAGAATACGCATGGCAAAGGGCTAAAGCAGGTATGAAGGCCCTAGGCAGGACAGTGGCAACGAAAATGCATTCTTAAAGTGTTTTTTTAGGCCAGGGGAACTCCGAAGTGGGCTAATTGGGACATCAAGTCAAAGTGTTCGAGATGCATGGAATGTGTCCCAAAATGTGGTGTTCAAGATGCTCTAGAAGCTCGTTCAGACGGCTCACCAAACAGAGTCCCAGTGTGAAAGTTATGATTGTCCGAAGATGGAATGCTTTGCAGGTCTTGACGGACAGAGCAGGTACAGACAGGTGGCGGAAAATGGGATCATTGGATATGCATGTAAAGCTCAAGTTGTGGAGCATGCCAGTCTTTTCAGTTCGCCATTCGGAGCTCAAAAGAGCAAGTTATGGCCTGTGGAATATTTACAGGGGGTCGGGTACGTGCTTACCGGGCCACGTTGGTAGGCTTGTCGACATGCATTTTTTTAGGGCTCGCCAAGGTTCTGGAAAGCTGCATGCGACATAGAGAGTCAACCGAAATTTATGGCTCGTCGATCAGAGTCGAACGCATCATGGTATGCCCAATTTAGGTTGGCGGACGATCGAAACGGAAGCGAATCAGTTTTTTTCCCCACTTTTGGGACTTGATGTTGGACGGTGTGAATTGATCGAAAGCGGCAAAAATTTTGAAGTTTGGAGCTGGCTGGGGTGTGGCTTGGTAAGAAGGCACTTCAATGAACCTGTGCACATACGAGCACCGACGGTGTGGGGAAACCGGGCCTAAAAACCCCCTTGGCTATAAGTCAAAAAAGGGAAAATAAGGTTGGCCCTTAGCTTTGGTGGAGCTTGCTCAAAAGCAACAGGGAAAAAACTCACAAAAGAAAACCTAAGGGCAGTGGCGCTACTGCCCAACAAAAGAAGTTTTTCCTTTGCTTTTAAAAGGGGGAAACAAAGAAAGAAGGGAGGAGAGAACTTCCTCGACGGGTATTTTGGGATCTTGGGTTGCTCGTTCGTTTGGAGCCACAGGGACCTCACGAGGGGTACAAGCTATGGAGTCCTTGAAGCCGGGCTTGAGCGGGGCTCGCCCTTGTGTACTTTTTTGATGCATGCCGATTACGACGTTGATCCTGTACTTGTGATTGATGCTAGTAAAGCAGAGGTTACCCCATTGCATTGAGTCTCTTGCGTAGTCTCGTCCCCCCTTTCCCCCCTTCTCTTCTGCTCTCGTGTGTGTGCGTGCGGGCGTTTCGGCAAGTGTGCGCCGCCTCGATGAAGTGTTGCACAGAGAGAGAGAGAGAGAGAGAGAGAGAGAGAGAGAGAGAGAGAGAGAGAGAGTGCATGTGGAGTTTTGAGCGTGTGGGAGAGCATAAAAGCTACTGCATTGAGGTGCGCGGGTTGTGTGAGTTAGGGTGTGTCTATGTGAGTGCATGTGCACACGTGGTTTGGTAAAAAGAGCGAGTCGAAGGTGCTCGCAAAGTGGATTGGGGTGGAGTGTGTGCCCTGGGCTATAGGAGGCATTCTGTGTTGGCGCGCTGGGCGTGTTCCCCATTCCCCCTCTCCACAGTGCTTGATGCGGGCTTGCCACTAATAATTGGCCCTTGCCAATAATATAGGGAAAATATATTTGAATGCTTCAAATAACTATTACAAGCCGTGCTTGCTTGGAGTGCTTGATGTGTGCTCACTTCGGTTGCATGATATAACTATGCAGCATTTGAAACATTGACCAAAGAAATGAAAAATCTATGCATACCTTGTTAATCATGCGACTCGACTTGCCGTGCCGTCGAAGGTTTGCATGATGCATGAGCATGCATGCTAAACTTTTCATCTTTGTACAGATGTTCCCTATCACCGAGTCTCGAGTGGTGCTGACGGATATACCATGGTAGGTTGTAGCCTTGCCGATCAATGCTTCGATGATCCGCAAAAATCATTAACAATAATGTCCTTGTCGTACTCTCCTTGTCAGGATTGCTCCCTGCTGGAAGACATTGCCTTGCCATTGCATGCACAATTGTGAATGCTAACATTACCTTTTTTCGCCTCGGTCTTGACATCGTTCGTTGAAATCGGAGAGTCTCATTGCCTTTGCTCGAATTGCACCAAGAGGATTGCCTGCTTGCCAATCTGATCGGATCTTCCTGATAACTGTAGGCTTACCGACCCTGCCCTTGCGTGAATTCCATCATAGGAGTGTTTTGGTTGTACTCCATGCCGTGAATGGCCAAGATCGCATGCAAGTTCTACTGCTGGGACTTCGTCATGAAACTCAGCAGGTCATTGATCTCAGTTCTCCGAGCTTGGCATAATCAAGGGGCCAAAATCTGGAAGGGTGTGTATAAAAAAAAGTCTTATTGCACAGCGATGGCGGCTCAGTCGCTGCTGCGGAGGAAAGAACCGCCCAGAGCACGCTACCGAGGCCAATCTAGGCGCCATCCATGTGATGAGAAACCGGCAGCAGGCAAAGGCAAAACCAAAGAGGGGAAGAATTCCCTGTTTCATGCATGTCAAAAACACAACCTCCCTGGCTGATAGGGTTTGTTCCCGCACGGCTGTCACTGGCCTCCTTCCCGCGTGACCTCCTCCTCAGTTCTGTAGGGGCAGTTTCCTGTGGCCGAGCTAGAGAGTCACAACTTCTACGCCCTCCTGCCCTTTTGAGATAACCATGCACTCCTTGCTACCATGGACCTCGAAGAGCGAGACAATGAGAAAGAGACCACCTTGCTTGCCTCCGTCTCCATGCAGATCATCCCGAATGAGAGAGAGAGAGAGCATAGATCTCCATCTCTCCTCTTCCATAGCTCCCTTCTTCCTCCTCCCACCTTGCTCTGATACCAGCGTAAAACAAGGAAAACTAGGGTCTGAGAGTCCACCACCCAACCACCCTTTATATAGGCAAGCCCCTGGCCCTTTGCCCTAGTTGTACTCCCCGTTCCACATTGCCTAGCCCCCGGCCCTCCCCTTGTCTTGTTCGGCCTTGCCGGTGTCCTGACATTGCCTTGCTAATGAGGTCTCGTGGGTGTTGGGGGAGAGAGGGGGACACCCTTTTTTAGTTCCCACTGCTGCCCAGGTGCCTGGCCACCTTTTTGGTCCACTGGACATCTCCCTTCCCCCACTTGCCTTGGTCAAAAAAATGGCCGATAGCTCATTTTTCACCCAAAAAAGGCCTAAAATGGACGAATTAAAAGGTGGCCAAAGGGGAAAATGATTTCGGCTAAGAGGAGAGAGAAAATACCTTGGGATAAGATCCAAAAGAATCCCCTTTTAATAGTTGCAATTCCCTGCACACCCTTTTTGCTTACAGAGACTAGCTTTTTTGGAGCCTTTGAGAGATACCCCAACTTCAAAATCTTGTAAATCTCTCGTGTGTTGTCAGAATCAAGCATATGGATAATCTACGAAGGTCTAAATGACACCAAATTTATCTTTATGGTCTTGGTTTTTATCAATTTTAATCATGGTTTGGGTTACGGTTGTTTCTTGCCCGACTTTACAAGTGTTTGACATAGGTGTTTTCCGCAGCTTTATGGTGTTTCCTTCCAGTGGTGTGGTCAGTGCAAGGCTATAGAGGCTATTGTTTGCATGCTAACAAAGTCACCACAGAGATGGTTAAGGAAGCATGGCCAAATGTGTCTAACTTCTCTATCCACAAGGGAAGATGGAAGTTGGATAGTGTGTTGTGTCAGTCATACACCCGCATGAGTAAGCTATATACCTTGCATGCACAAGGAGTACACTAAACCACACAGATTGTTCGTTGTGATTTGTAATGATGCTATACGTCCAATTTTTTCAGAATGAGCCAGTGGACTTCAGCAGCAAAGCCCCCAAAAAGAGCATAGTGAATATCCGAAGTGAGACAGTCACAATATCACGAAGGAGCTTAGATATGCATTGGATAGCTCCTATGCAAACACATGATGTTGTGGAGGACTTGCAAACATAGCTTCATACCTCCACACAGACGATGGGAGAAGGGGACTCAAGCAATAACAAAGAACTGCTCAGGCAATGATCGAGCATCCTAACACATTGCGGTCACCTCCAAGTCACAATGAGGATGCAGTTGGCCCTTGCCTGGTTTGGGGACACTTTTTCCATAGTTGAAGTGGACACTATAGAATATCTTGTGGCCACATGTATCATTTTCCACGTCTCATGCAAAACATGGTAAATAAAAAAGAGTGCATCATTTGCAAGGCTCCAATTGACGAGCTTATGTATTCCATATTCAAAATGGAGAAAGACTATCAACATGTTTGGCAGCAACTACAAGGGAGAGAGACTCTATTTTGGATAGTTTAAATTTATCTTTGTAATTTGTAAACATCTTAGCCTGGAGTTGGCTATAATAACTCTTATGACCCTTGTATATATCTGCCTTGCAATGAACATTGGAGCCTTGTAAAACTTACTGTGACTTTTTGAATGTTGGTAAATTTATCCATGAAGGTTTCATAGTCTTCCTTGGTGCATAAAGTAATGTTATAAATTCAAAATGTGTAAAGTTTTCCATTGTAATTGCAAAAAAAAATTATGATACTTTTTAATTTTCATAAATGACAATGCTCAGACTACTGTCTTAAATGGCAATAAAATAAAAGTTGTGATATGTCACTTGGTCCATGGGCCACAAGCCACAAAAAAAGGGTTTGCATTACATTCAATTGTGATACACCTCAATGAAGTGTTAACCTACAATACTATCTGTGTTTACTTCATTGCTCCGCAATGCCCTTCGTTGCCGAGTATGAGAAAACTCATCCACCTCAAGGTTTGCATTCAATTCAACCAAAGAACATACACCAAGCTCACAGAACTTAAGTTCTTTGACTGTCACCTCTTCCCTTTCCTCCTGGTCATCTTCATTCATATCAACGGTCCATCGTGGTCTATCCTCTTCGTACCTTTATGATTGAATATTGCTAAGTAGCATGTGATTGCAATATAGGTAAACCAATTTCTTGGCCCGATCATTGAGACGCCGATTACGAATAGTCGAGTATACATAGCTGTACGTACTCCAATTTCTCTCAAAACTTGAATTGGTAGCACATTGTGTAAGAACCCTAATGGCCAATCAAGGCAATGTAGGCTCCGAAGCACCATTCATGAGCCACCATCTCCATGACGGTTGTTCCAATGCAAGGTTTTGCATAGACTCGGATTTGAAAAGGCCATCCTTTACCCTGTACTTTGTCACGTCGATGACTGCTTGGGCTTGATCATCTGGATTGCTATAGAAATTAGTTACCACATCATAGAAGTTTTCAATCACCTCCTCATCTAAATCATCACAATACATGTTCCAGTACTCTGGGTCAAGCAGAAAAGAAACACTATGTAGTGGGCTATGTGCACTAACCCATCGAGCATGTACATACTTATTTAAGATATCTCTTTTAGTCTTATTAAAAGGTGCTCTCCAGGGTTTGATCTAACAATTATTTGGCTGTGAAGGAGAGTTCAATCTCTTGAACATTATACTAGCCCATGTACACCTTCCCTATATTGGGCTTAAAATCAAACTAATGCAAAGATATCATCACAAGCCTCATCACCAAGTATGTGTCCCCAACATCATACCAAAAGTGTCTATCATCAATAAGCACTTTCGCAGATCAAACCTTTGTTTCTACTCATAGTGGTTGCTCTGCTTCCCACTCATAGAAGCATGCACAAACAAATGTCTCCAAAAAAGAATTTTTATTTTTCAAAAGACTCTCCATAGTGTAGAAGTTAGTCCAAAATCTGGTTTCACATGGAAGCTTCAATATTGTGGGCATACGTTGCCGGTACATATCCAATACACGTTGTCTCTTCAAAATAAACTTCACCATCTTCCTTGCATTATCTATAATGATTTTGACCCAATCAGTTTTCTCTTTCTTATACCAATCTTTCAAAACAAGATTCAAGCTATGTGCATTGCAACCAAACGTGTACAAGCTAGGAAAGTGCTCCTCCAAGAGACGACCCACTGCTCTACAATTTTTGGCATTGTCCATTATCACCTTTACTACATTTTGGACACCAACTTTATGAATTGTTTCTGTGATTATATCGACTATATAGCTCCTTGACTTTATTTCACCCGAGCTATCAAACGCTTTAATAAAGGAGTCCCCTCGAGGGCTGAATATCATAACATTAATCATCGGTCTACGTTGGACATTTGACCATCCATCCCTGACTATAGTGCACCCTGTTTGATCAACTAAGTTCAATCTATCAACTTCTTTTTGGGTGTCACCGAAGCATTTATCCAAGAAGGTTATCCGCATTTTATGATATTATGGAGGGGAAAAGCCAGCCCCATACTCACCAATCTTCTTCCAGGCATGCTTCCATAACTCTCGTGTCACCGTCAACATAGAACCACATGTAAAATAGATAGCTTGTGCAAGAGCAGATTGTGCCTCTATAAGAGAAATTGATCAAAGGCTTTGCTCTAGACTTACTTGCCTTGTTCTATGAATTTCAAACTGGTACTCAAGCGATCCATCTTGAGTGCTAGCTCTTTGTGTGTGTGTGGGGGTCGGCATGGAGGGTGCACCACTATTTTGTCCACCTTGTATTGAGGAATCACTACCTTGGTGCTCTGAAGCATAATGGCTTGGAGTCCGTATTCTAGGTCGCGTTGCTTTGGCTACACCTCCTAACAACTCTCTCAAGCGTTTCGTAGCACTCTCATGACCTACACCATTACATCTACCTCCATTAGACCTATTAGTTGTTCCATTCCCTGATCCAAGGAATTGTTTCCTAATATGAGGTGCACCTCCTTATTTTTCTTTGCCATATACTTTGCAACACCAGTCTATAAATGATCTTACATTCTCAAAAAATTGCCATTCAGGCCCTGGCACCTTACCACCGATGGCCTTGCGCTTCCCTTTATTGGAAGCTCCATTGTTTGATACTTCACCACCAGTCAATGAGCGACTAGAAGTAGTTGCATTGATGTTTTGAGAGAAAACATTTGCGTCCATTACAAGTTCACAAGCCACCTATACATTCATACAATCGTAAAAATAGTAATTTTTGAAAAACAAAATTTAATTCAACAATTGTATATTATAGAAAAATAATATACATATAAACATAAAGGAAGAAAAGAGCCCCAAGCACTTGCAACCACCTATACCCTCTACAAGGATGCTCCCTACCCAAACATGTTTCCATGTGGATAGACACCCAAGGGAGGTAACTATACGTAACAAACAATACGCAGGTGTAGTGATAAGGAGCACTCCATTCCAACCATAGAAATGAGCCCCAAGCACTTGCACCACCTATACCCTCCGCAAGGATGATCCCTACCCATAGCTGTTTCTAGGCGGATAGACACCCAGGGGAGGTAGCTAAATGTAACAAAAAATGCGTAGGTGTAGTGATAAGGAGTGCTCCATTGCAGTCATAGAAACGAGCCCCAAGCACTTGCACCACCTATACCCTCCGCAAGGATGCTCCCTACCCAAACCTGTTTCCAGGCGAATAGACACCCAAGGGAGGTAACTATACGTAAAAAACAGTACATAGGTGCACTGATAAGGAGCACTCCATTCCAACCATAGAAATGAGCCCCAAGCACTTGCACCACCTATACCCTCCGCAAGGATGCTCCCTACCCGAACCTATTTCCAAGCGGATAGACACCCAAGGAAGGTAACTATACGTAACAAACAATATGTAGGTTTAGTGATAAGGAGTGCTCCATTCCAACCATAGAAATAAGCCCCAAGCACTAGGACCACCTTTACCCTCCGCAAATATGCCCTCTATCCAAACCTGTTTCCAGGCAGATAGACACCCAAAGGAAATTCAGTTGTAACAATTTTTGTTGTTAAAAAATATAGGAATCAAATCTACCTGAATGAAAACCAAGGCCTCAAATAAGCCAACAAGTGTGCCAAAATAGATGGAGACAAGTATGAGACATTGTTTATATAGACACCTCCAAAAATGGGGGGCAAGAGGAGGATATAGCCAAGCCTCCCGGGCATGATTGTTGGCCCACAAGGCCCCGTCGGAATAACTTAAAATACCATCGGGATAATAGGAAAGGCCGGTTCTAGTAGGTGCTTGTAAATTTGATTTTATTAACATTCTCATGGAGTGTTAATAACATGAGTTATAACCACTTACCACTTCACGTGAAGACATGAATGAAATCAAAAGTACAGGGTAAAGGATGTCATCATGGTGCCACAAGTTAATTAGGCCGCCTTGATGCAAACCGTCGGCTCTGATACCACTTGATGGGCTAATGGAAGCACAAGCCTACTCCCTAATAACCAATGATTAGCATTTGGCTATGGAGGGTTAAACCTTAGCTTGATCATGGCACTAGGATTAGGGTTAGGTTATGCCAAAATCAAGAACATATATACATACATATATATATATATATATATATATATATATATATATATATATATAGATAGATAGATAGATAGAGAGAGAGAGAGTAGACACAATGAGAATTTTCAAAGTGCAATTGATTCATTAGAAAGAAGCCTCTAATATAGGCTTGGTGATTTACAATCATTGGCTAGAGAGACTTCATCCTCTTGCTATTGAACCATGTCATCATTTATCCTTTCTTGGGTGGTTGGAGGGCTTTCCCACATGGTGGCACATTACCCTAACACTCTTGACCGTCAAGATGGATTGTGATGGCCATGAAACTTTGTGATTTGGGGATTAATATGCTTCCCCTACCCCTGCAAAGTTTTATGGACATACGTTCCCATCTCATTGGTCAAGGGTGGCAGAATCACCAATTTTTTTCCTTTGGGCTCTTCAAGGGCCCATGGGCCAAAAAAAGGAAATTGTGCCACCCTTGATCATTAAGACGGACTGCGATGGCCATGAAACATTGCACCTTGCAAAGTTTTGTGACCATCGATTCTTGCCCAACAGCCAAAATTTATCCATTGTCTTTCCTTGATCAAAGAGACAAATTATGATGGCCAAGAAACTTTTCAAGCATAGGGATTAGCGTGCTATTCCTACTGCTGCAAATTTTTACGGCCATCAATTTCTATCTCATTGATCAAAGGTCGACAGGATCACCAAATTTTTTCCTTTGGGCTTGCCAAGGACCCAACGCCAAAAAATTGGCAATTGGGTTGCCCTTGACCAATGAGATGGATTGCTATGGCCATGAAAATTTGGGGATTAATATTAGTATTCTTTATCCACCCCTACAAAGTTTCATGGCCATTCATTACCATCCCACAGGTCAAGGGTGGCACAATCGCCAATTTTTCGATCCAACGGTAAAAAATTTGCAAATGTGCCATCCTTGACCGTCGAGATGGATTACAATTTCCATAAAACTTTGGAGATATGGGGATTAGTGCTTCCTGTACCCTTGAAAAGTTTCATGGACATTTGTTCCTATCTCATCGGTCAAAGACAACACACTCGCCAATTTTTGGCCTTTGGGCTCGCTAAGGCCCCATCGAAATTTTTCTGGCAATTATGTAGTACAATGGCCATGAAACTTTTTAGGGGTAGGGATTATTGTGATTCCCTTGCTCTTGCAAAGTTTCATGTCTATCCGTTGCAAATTAAGTTCATCATCATCAACATATATCAACATAATGTCATGTACAAGTAGTCTCCATAAATTGTCATCTCTAAGCAAACAATCATAAAGATAAATCGTGCAAAAGGTGTGTCATAAGTGAGCTGCATAAATTAGAACATGATGAATACAATCATAAGGACACGTTGTGCAAAGATTTGGTACAAATGGAGTGCATAAAGTAAAACATGAAGACTATACGCTCATAAAGACACATCATACAATGGTGTGGTACAAGTGAACTGCATAGACTAAAACATGATGACTACAATCATAAAGACACATTTTGCAAAGGTTTGGTACAAATGGATTGCATAAATTAAAACATGGTGACTAGGTCATAACGACACATGGTGGTACAAGTGGACTACAAATCCTAGAACATGCTGACTACAATCATAAAGATACATCGTACAAAGGTATCGTAAAAATGGATTGCATCAAGTAGAACATGGAAAGTAGACCAATAAAGACACACTATACAAAGGTGTGGTACAAGTGGACTACATAAAATAGAACATGGCAAATATAATCATAAAGATACATGGTGGAAAGGTATGATACAAATGGACTGCAAAAAGTAGAGCATGATGACTACAACCATAGATAAAATGCAACAAACACTAAAATATGTACAAGTAAATCAATCTGAATCAGATTCTAAAGCTTCATTATCTATGTACAGTGCATGCTTCACCCTAACATGAAGGGGCTACACTACTCTCTATGCTATGGTGCACTCACTACCAAGTGTTGCAATTTGCTAAGCATGGGCGTTACCTCTGTAGCTGAAGACTCTCCTGCCTCTACTCAAGCTCTATCATGTTGGAACTAAATCCGGGTGAGTGCTAGCTCTTGGTCAGCTAATGTGCGATGGGCCTATTGTCCCATCTCCCATATCCATAGATCTGCATATACTTGTGAGATCAACTGTGAGTGAGTACCCTCCTGCACCTCTCAGAGATCTGCAAAAAGTACTCACCGGTGAGTAACAAGGTCTACTGTCTAGTCTCGTGGTGGAAAAAGGTCGTCAATGCCCAAGTGGCGATAAAGGGAAACTAGGACCTGTATTAGGTGGCACATTGAACAATATGAACGCATGCACATGTTGTTGATGAGGCAATAGGTGGAAGCGGTGGCCACAACCCAAAGTGTAAAAGCCTCCATTGTCAAACAAGTCAAGGCAAATGTAGCACTTTGAGTTGCCTCCCAGTGTGGTCCATAGGCCTATCAAAAGCTCTCACATGCCCAAACCCACATCAGGCATGTAAGGGTAGAGTGGTATTGAGGGCTGACCTCTGTGTGTGTTAGGGGAGTGGCTGAGGTAAGCATGCCAACATGTGAAGTGCTCTGCTTTATGTTACTCATAAAATCCTTTTGCCTCTAGTGACCATCTAGAAGCTAGATATCCATGTAGTGCACCCTCATGTGCTCTATGGCTTGCTATTCACACAAATGTGTCGTCACTAGACAAACACCTATCATGAAGATCTCTACAAGGAACATAAAAATGTCTAGTCCTATGGTAGGCTCTATGAGTGGATCTGCGGCTACAATCCCTTGTGTGTTGTGCTAAAGTTGTTAGGAAATAAGACGTATCTAAATAGATAATTGAGTAGATTACTTAATGGAGAGAGACAGATTTACATACACGAGATTATAGAGTAGAGAGAGAGAGAGAGTACACACGATATATGTGGTCTTTAGGAACCTATTGGAACAAAATCTCACAAGTCGTATTTGTCCGCTCTATGATTGGGGAATGTGGTCATGTCTCTGCAAGAACAGATGGCCCTATGGGGGCAACATCTATATGATGTGTCTACTATGTAGGTAAACCACTCAATGGTGTGTCACTATACTACAGTCTCATAATGATGAGGCTCACTTTGTGTGGTAGGCTAGGCTCTAGAATTACATCTGGTAGCATAATCCTAGGAATCCCTCTCAAAGGAACATAATCACTCATCAATCTAGGAGGTGATCTATGATCTGAGTGGTTGGGAGTTGTTGTAGGTAGTCTAGCTCTATAGCATGTTGGGTCTAGCAGTGGTCACGGTGTATATCGCAATCCTACGGTGAGCACATAGATGGCATGATCAGTGCCTCTACATACTTTCTCTCGAGGATCTCAGTCAAACATTAGTATGAGCTCACACTTGGAGGTGACTTGGAAGGTGTGCTAGACTCTCGCATATACCTAAATCCACAATTTTCAACATATATCTATGTATGCTCAAGTCTATGCAACTCTATCAGTGTAGGATGGGCATGTGTATCTTGGGACTCATCATCAAATAGAGGCTCTATGTTTCCTAAGTCTATCTCAAGCATTGGCAAGAACATCGCATTGTCATGTCGTAGCACATACATTTGCCTTGAATTACATTCTTCATGAACAATATTTCCATAATAGGCATAGATCTTGTAAGAACTCTCCATAGGAATACTTTGTGTCTATACGAGCAATGATAGGTCCACACTTGTTGGAGTCTCTGTATCCACAATTCTTGTCTTGGGAAAGACCCCAGGGGAATTGTGGCCCTATATGTGGCATCTTTGCATTCTTTCCCACTTGATAATATTTCTAATTTGGTTTGACAATGTACATATTCCAAGTGTTTCATGGTGGCACACTCATATCGCCTATAAAGACTGATGCGAGCAAACACTGCCAAAAATAGCAACTAAGAGGCACCATTGCAAAATTGCATACTACTTCATGGAGGACTCTCAGAGGGTGACCAAAATAACTTTCCTAGATTGGGTTGCAAAGCCTAAAGAAGGGAGTTCTGCTACAGAGCTTTTCAAAGAGTTTGAGTGATGCTATGCTCAACTATGACAAAATGAACAAGCTTCCTTGGATAGGGAGAATGAACTTTTCCTACAAGAGTGGGCAAAGAAATTGTAGAAAATTCAAAGCTTCTCTTGGAAGACAAAGATACAGAGCAAGGTTTGAAGACAAGGTGAAATGAAGTACAAGATGCGGTATCCTTGTTGGCAAAAAGGCAACATAGAAGAGAAAATATGGTGGTGAACAATGGTGCTCCAATTTTTGCCATTATTGAGAAGCAGCCAGAACCTACTATTGTAGCTTCTAAGGATGATGGATCTATGCTTGAAGAACCGTGAAGGGCATACATGAGCTGAAATTAAAGCTAGCAAGGCTTGAAGAAAAATGGCAAACATCTGGACAGGCTCATCAAGTCAAAGGCCTCAAAACAGAGAGGGGTTTGTAAATAGTTTCATATGGTGTGATAGCCCAAACCATCCAAGAAGGGACTATGAAAGATTCAAAGATGCCTTGGGTAAAAATCTTGTCTTCTTCAAAGAAGGAAAGATACATCTTAGTGAAATAGGGAATCCCTCCTTTGCCAAAGTTGGCAAAGGAGGGATGAAAAATCTAGTTGAGGACATGGAAACCAGTCATGCTATCTCAATGGTTAAAGCAATAGCATTTGGCTTAAAGGCTGGTCAATTCATGCTCAAAGGATCAAAATCTATTGAAGACGTGAGTGAGGATGGTGAAGATGTCTGGCCATCTGCGATGGAGTTAACTATGAAGGAAAAGTTCACTAAAGAAATCTTACATGAAGCAGGAGATTGTATCCATCTTGAGACTAGGTAGAATGAACCTCTAGATGCCTTGTGAGTGCATGCCTACATTGCAAAGTGTTGAGGCAACAAGGCACTTGTTGAAGAAAAATGCAAGAGAGAAAATAGGGATGAAGGTCCCTCAAATAGGGCTACTAGAGGTGGAGGAAGAAAGGATCTGGGTCCCTCTCAAGAACCTATAGCAAGGGAACCTCCTTTAAAGGAAGTATTGATAGTCATTTTTTGGCTATTCAAAATTTCCATAGTAAGCTACCTCACCCTATCAAATCACTCAAATACTGTGGTTATCCTCACCCTTTCAGTGTACATAGGCGTGTGTGATTTAGGGGACTTTTCCCATATCTTTTAAAAAAACCCTCAATTAGCTAGTCACTGGGCTAGTTGAGCATAAATAAATAAAATAAATAAAAAAGAAAATTATATTATGGCCTCTTCGTGTGTAAATATTTCATTGTATATAGGGCCTAAATATAAGGATTTTTAATAATTATTCTGGTATTTATTTTTAAATTTCTACCTAGGTGTGTGTTATTTGTCTATGTATGCTATGTACACTGACTCACTGTTACCACAAATTTTATTATCATTTTGCATACTCTTTATTCCATATAGAAATATATTCATGCAAGCTTCTCTTATTTTTGGTGTAACTCCACCCCAACAAAAATCCAAAAAAACTAGTTTTGTTTCTGTGTGTATTTTTCCATTAGGAAATTTTGAAGGTCATTTGGAGGGCCTTATTGTAGAGAGAGAAAAGAAGGTGCAACCAATGAGCGGCAACCTTACGTAACGTAGAAATGCATGGAAAATATCACGAAAATTAAAGAAAGCATTTTAAAATATTGAGATTTGTCCCATTTTTGTAAGGTAGCTTCCTCGTCTCACAGAGTAGGGACCACTGCCAGTAGCCGTCAAGTTGCTGAGACCTAATTACTGATTGATAGCTAACTCTCTCCCTTTATTAAAAGATATCCACTCCCTTTGTGAAAGGATTTCAAAACTCATTCTCCCTCCATAATAACTATGGCTTCGTCTTCTTCCCACCCAAGAAGTTCTAGAGGCTGCTCTACACTATCCCCAACTAACCTCACCATTAGTGTGCCAAGAAGACCATGTAGTAGCATAAGCACTATCTCAATCTCAAACTCTCTTACTACAAATAATAGGTGGCAAGACCAGAGGATAAGCAAAGGTTCTTGGGTTCCTATGCAGCCAAGAAGGAGAAAAAGCTCGAAGGCAACAAATATTTTTCGTTCTGCATGGAAAACAAGAGTTCTAGATTTCAAAGTCAAGGTTGGTAAGAAGACTGTGAAAGAGGTCTTGGTTCAACATGTTTTCACTCACTCTGATGTGATTTCTTACGGCAGTGATGTCTCCATCGTGCATAATCTCTTTTTGTTTCCATAAATATGATCACTTTACTTCCATCCATCATTCGCTTCAGTAAATCTGAAAATTTTGAGTATTTCTCATTCTCGAAAAAAACTTCTACAATCTTTTTGATTTCAGATTCAAAACCCATGTTTGTAGGGGCTTTTTAATTCTTTGCCTTCTTTGTATCACTTGTGCCGACATTTTTCTCCATTGCTTTCAATTTAATACTACAGACATAAGAACTAGATGTTCATTTAAAATAAATAAAAAAACTTTTCAATATATATTAGAAAAACAATCACTAAGAAAGCAATCAAATCTACACAATATGAGATTTGCAATGCACTCTAGTCAATTCCATATATCAACCACACATGTTCTGCGAGAACATACACATTGCAATGCACTCTCTATGGCATTATGGATACAAAAATAATATGAACTTGTCAATGCAATTATAAATATAATGATTAGTTATATATCCTCTACGATCTGAAAACAATAAGTCACAACTATTTTCACATGCTACAAAGAATCATCAACATTTACATTGAAATGATGATAATTATTTGCAAAACACACATGAAAGAAATAATGTCGATGGTTGACCATCTCATGCACTAGCAATCTTTTAATTATAATACATAATTCACTCCCTATATAAACCATGCATAGAACAAGGCAATGAAATCTTCAATACAATTAAACAATTGAGGACTACTTGTACCCAATCAAGGATTGTAGCCCCCTTATGCATCCAATTCAATATATAAAAGCTAATTTCACCCAATTAAGGATTATAGCTCTCATATTGTGCAGTGAAAATGTATATCAATTCAAATCTATGATGATGAAAAATGCAACACTTCAAGGATCTTTATATACCCAGTACACTAGTACAGGCCATCCGACCCTTGACTATCAACTCGTTATTTAAACATGCTCAACTTCTAAAACCAACTTCAGCCCTTTTATGGACCAATGGCTTTGTCACAATGAGCACAACTCTCCAAATTCTCAATTGTTTTGGTTTAGTATCTTTATGTTCGGTGAAGGGTTTAAATATTTTCAAAAGTGGTGCCAAATTAAGAATCACGTTCGGCCCAAAAAAAGGACCTGTGACTCTGTAACCTTAGGTCAATTCACAAGGAGATGACTATACGCAGCGCTCGGATGCACTCCCCAGGAATTTGCCTAGTTAAAATGCCAAATTAAGAAGAGGTTTACTATATATAGTCGGGCCCGCCGGGCTTTTTCATTTTCCCGACGGGCCCGCTGGGAAAACCCTATAGCTCGCAGGGGCCCACTAGGAAAATGGTAAAGCCCAACGGGCCTACCCTCTCTATTGGTTTCTGTAGGTCACCATCAAGATCACATTAATAATTAACGTGATCACGTGGTTTTCTTGTATAAATACTAGAGTTATTAACGTAATCACACGATCGTGATTACGTCAATGAAATCCCTGCTCAACAAAATGTAACTTTTTTGACTAGTTTAATCTTAATATCAAGTGTTTGCTCACACCTCTCTCTCTCTCTCTCTCTCTCTCTCTCTCTCACACACACACACACACACACACACACACACACACACACACACACACAAAACAGTTACAAGGAATAATTATGAAGTGTATTTCCAAGTACCAATTGTGGGCTACGGTGTCGTGCCGTGGCACGTACATAGTGTGAAATAAAAAAATTCACCTCACTCTTGACACTTCTCGATGTATACAAATAAAAGCAATCATGTGCATACTGTGATATATGTTGAAGCGTCTACTGCGGTCATTATCATGTACATACCTATCCGGGGAGTCGTGGCCCTAGATGTGATGCATTTGCGTGCTTTTCCACTTGATAAGATGCTTAATTTTGTTTTACAATGTACATAGCCAAGTGTTTCATGGTGGCATACTCATTTCGCCTATAAAGACTGATGCAAGCAAAAACTGCCAAAAATAGCAGCTAGCAGACGTCGTTGCAAGATTGCATAGAAAGTGACCCAAAATGATATATTGATGAGAAATGATGCATATCTATGATTTTTATGCTTATCCGAGTGATCCCACAAATTTTGGGAGTTTTCTGACTCCGTTTGGGATTTTTCACATAAAAAATGGCATTTTTTTGGTCAAAAATGACATGAAAATGACCTAGTTTTGGTCCAAAGTGGCAAAATGGCCCAAAAATTGACACATCAGCTGAAAATTACGTGGGTAAGAAAGAGAGGGATTTTTTTAATAGGAAAGACCAGTAATTTTTCACTACTGTGTAATAGCTTCGAGGGTTGCCCAATCTATGTGTGTTGCAGTCCCGCCTCTTCGCAATCTTGTATCTAAGCTTGTGAGGGAGTGAATTAGGGTTTCCCCTTATCAAAATGGTGTTTGGGCTTCACTTTAGAAGATCATAAATCTCTGCAAAATCATAAAATGGTGGTCGTGAAGGTGGAAGCTCGAGCATTCCTTTCAACTGTTTGATGTTACGACTATCTAATTGGGGGTGAGGCTACATGATACCATGAAAGAGGTTTGGGTTTTGATTGAGAATTGTGTTTGTATGAGCATTTAGGTTTCATGGCTGAAACTTAGTCTTTTTAAATGGTCTTGTAAAGTGTAATTGAATGTGATTTGGTGATCCTCTCATTATAATCTCGACTATGAAAACAAGCAGACTCCAAGCACGATAGGGAAGAGGGTTTGTGACTTGCTATCACGAATGCTCTTAGATTTTCTGTCGCCCTTAGAAAGAGGGTTGGTGATTCTCCACAAAAGCTTTTTCACAAAGTGTTTGTGACTCTCATCACGAACTCTCAAAGCCAGAGGTTTTGCACCTTCCTAGCTAGACCACACACATTCCGACATTTCTGGTGGTGAACCCGACGCGAAGCAGCTGGGGTGCGGTTCAAAACTTGTTTTGAAATGTTTAATTACAAATAATTAAAGATATGCATCAACAAGAGCAACAAGGCATGTGTTTTGATCAAGGCACAATGAAATGTTTCAAGCATTCACCATGTTTATGCAACAACAACAGGCTACAAAAAGAAGGGAGGTGTCAGCAACAAAATCCCTTCAAGCTATTGTGAACAACATGGACCAATTTGAAGGGAAAGATGTCACAAATTTTCTTCGTGGTTATGTAAAGGAGATGGAGCTACAACGGGTTCTAGAGGTGGACATGATTCGTAGTTTTGAGCTTGTTGTGGTCCCTGAGATTAGAGACCATGTAAGGGGAATCAGGGAGGAGCATGGAGAAGGCTGGGAGCAATTCAAATTAGCCCTAAAGGAGGAATAATTTATGGAGGACTCTGAAAAGGTTACAAAAAGGACCTTCTTGGAATGGGTTTCAAAGCCAAAAGAAGGACTTTCCATCACCAAACTGCTGAGAAAGTTTGAGTGGCGCTATGCTCAACTGACAGGAACAGAGCGGGCTACTTTGGATAGTGAAAAGACTGAATTGTTCCTTCAAGCTGCATGTCATGAGCTCCAAGAAAATCTAGAGCTACTCCTTGAAGACAATAATACAGAACAGGGTCTAAAGGTTGAGTGTAAAGAGGTTGAAGACGTAGTCCTCATTGCTTGCTAAGAGGCAACGTCGTAGGGACAAGATGGTGGCACTTCAGAGACTCCACCAAAGCCTATTGTTGTGACAAGATACTCCTCTCCTCCTAGCATGTCAGAGACTCCACCAAAGCCTATTGTTGTGAGTTCAAAAGGTAATATTTCAATGCTTGATTAGCTTGTTAAGGGCACGTGAGAAATGAAGTTAAAGCTAACAAGGCTTGAAGAGAAAGGACAACCTGCTATAGGACAAAAATCCCAAAGAAAAGAAGGATTTGTGCACAGATGCATATGGTGTGATGGCACAGACATGGCAGAAGGAATTGTGATAGCTTTAGTGATGCCTTAAAAAGAGATCTTGTGTTTTTTAAGGATGGCAAGATCCATCTACAGGAAACAATTATGCCATTAGGAACTAGCTTTGGAAAAGGAGGTATGCAGAAGTTAGTGAAGGATATGGCAACTAGTCATGCTATTTCTGCAGTGGAGGTTGCTACCTATGGGGCAAAGATAGAGCTAATTCCAAAGAAAGTGTTAAAGTATACTCCAGATGATTCTGAGGAGGTTGATAGCTTGTGGCCATATGCAGTAGCCTCAACCAAAAAAGGGAAGGTAACTAAATAGGTATTACATGAATCCGGTGATTGCATACGCCATACAACAGGTTGGGATGACCCTGTGGACTCTTTATCAGTGCATGCCTATCTTGCAAAATGCTATAACAATGAAGCAATTGTGGAAGAGAAGTGAAGATGTGATAATGGAGATGCAAGTCCTTCTACTTCAAAGAGGGTTACAAGAGCTGATGGAAGAAAGGATCCAGGCCCTTCTTATGAGGCTCCACCACATGTGCCTCTTACTCCTGAGATTCATATGGAGGAGACATCTACAGGAAAGAAGAAAGAGCAAGGAAAAGCTAAGGCAAAAGGCCCTGCATACAAACTACAATCTGACATTGAAGCTACCACAAACTTAAAGCAGGTATTGGAGGAAAGGATTTTGAATAGCAAAGCTGAGTTTACCTTGGGTGAGGTTCTTGGCATTGCTAAACACGAGTTTCATGAAGAAATCATAAAAAGAAAGAGGCAAACTCTCACTGAGTCTATTCCTCCACAGTCTGAGGTTTAAGGGGAATCACTTAAGGCACATGCCCAACACATGGAATACATGTCCAAGAGAGTGATTGTGATGAAAATGTGGTAGGATGCTACTAGTCTTCTCGAAGAGATGCACATGCTAGATTTGCAGATGATGATGAAGCCTCCTATAAAAGACACTACTCCAAAATTCATTGGGCAAGAGCTACAAGAGAAACCTTAGTCAAGGTGGGTGATCATGGCTCTGAGATCAATCTTATGTCCAAGAATATTTACATGAAGGGTAAGTGGCCGATAGACATAGACCATGGGTGGATGATTAGAGTTGAAAATAACTCATCAAGAGAGTTGTATGGGGCTTGTCCAAATGCGAAAGTGACGATTGGTAATGTGAAGATGAGCAAAATTTCTTTGTGCAGGAGATGTCTACCTATCCTCTTATCCTTGGGCATCCCTACATCACAGTCGTTCGCATGGAAAAAAAGGTCTTGGATGATGGTTCTGCTTATGCTAGGGTAAAGAGCAGAGATGAGAAGCAAGCTGTGCAATTTTTGACTGTGTGTGTGAATCACGAGAGGAACTGCAATATTCTTCGTGAGTATCCTCTACCAAAAGCGAACAAAGAGTTCAAAGAGTACAGGGAGACAAGGGGTTTTGGCCATGTAGACTTGTGAAGCGGGATTGCAATGGTACAAGAAGAAAAAGATTCTCGTCTGACCCAAAGCGAGAAGAAGCTTTTTCTATAGGTTTTCAGGGATTAACTGAGCATGGGTCAGTATGTTTTACGAAGCTTGAGGATATGAGAAGAAGTGCGCGACAATATGTATATAGTGTATAGAAATACATGAAAGAAAATGGTTTCATAGAGGATAGTGAATACATTTCAGGTTTCTTTGAACAAGTTTCTCATGTAGATACTATGCTTGAGCTTGAAGCTATAATATTTTCTAGCATGCAAGATGGAACCCACATTGTGGAAGTATGCTCTATGGAAATGTATGATGTGATTGAGGCTTTTGAAGATCAAAAAGATTTCAATGTTGATGAAGGACCGGAAGCGTGTGTGGAGACCAAGTACACAACGGTGGCAAAGAAAGTGAGACCAGTGGCCTTACCTTTACCATCATATTGCAAGAAAAAGCTAGAGCAAGCTTCTTTGCAGTCGAGTCTCAGGGATCCAAAAATAACTGGACACAAGTTCAAAATGGAATCCCTAAAAAAGATAAAAGTTGGCTGTGAAGAGTGTTTAATAGAAGAAGAGAAGAAGAGTTTTAAAGAAATTCTTTCAAGACATGGTAAGGCTTTTGATTTCCAGCCACATGAGATAGGGTTTGTTGATCCTGATATTGTTGCACCTATGATAATCTTCACTATTCCTCATGTACCTTGGAATCTATGCCCAATTCCGGTTCCGAAAGCACATTTGACAAAGTTAATAGAACTACTCAATGAAAAGATTAGCATGGGTATCTTGGAGCCTTCTTGTGCGCCATATTCAAATAGGTGGTTCATTGTGCCTAAGAAGAATGGAGCTTTGTGGTTCATACAAGATATGCAACCTATAAACAAGGTTACCATCAGGAACATGGGTACAGGACCTATAGTGGATGAATTTACAGAGGTGTTTGCAGGAAGGTCAATTTACTCAATGGAAGATCTCTATTCAGGGTATGTCAATTTTAGCTAGATGTTGAGAGTAGAGATCTGATAACTATGAAAACACCTTTGGGACTAGTAAGGATGTGTACCTTACCTCAAGGAGCAACAAATTCCGTTGCACATATGATGAATGGAATGAACAAGGTTCTATGTGACTTCATGCCTCAAGTCACAATGCCATTTCTTGATGATGTGCCCATCAAATGATGTGAAGACAAAGATAAAGATGAAGCTATGGATTCAAGGGGGTGCCGTAAGTTATTTGCAGACCATATCAAATATTGTGAGAAGATTTTGTCAAAGCTGGAAGAAGTTAATCTTACCCTGTCAGGGCAAAAATCTGTATTTGGTGTCAATGAAGTGTTGATTGTGGGGCATATGTGTGGTCCTTATTGTAGAAGGCCTTGTACAAAAAAGAAGGATGCAATCAAAAATAGGAAAGAAACATGTACAAATGTAACTAAAGTTCAAATATTTCTTGGTGCTTGCGTCCTCTATCTTATTTGGATACCACATTATGGACATGTAGCAGATCCCCTTTGTAGGTTGTTGAGAAAGAATCAGAAGTTTTGATGGAAAGAAGAGCACACAAAATCCATGAGAAATCTAAAGAAGCTACTGAGGCGGTTCGGGGCGGGCAACAAGAGAGGCGACCTCTAAACACCCCTCAAGGCTCCCGTGCTGCTCAATTGGGGCTGGGGCAACCACATGCACAACACAACAACAAACCCACAGCCAAACCCAAACAAGATAGGGGCACCACCTAGTTATAAGACCATATTAGGTAAAGTGGGAAAATCCCAATTCCGAGGTTGGAAAACTTTCAATATATCATGTATAAAATATAGAGATTTTGTCAAAAATTTGAGTTTTCTTAAGGTCTCATTCCACTTTATGCACATACAATACACAATGAAAACAACTAAAATACCATGGTTTCAATCAATTGGATTATTAGGAGAGGAGTATATTGCATCCATTATCGTTGTCTATGTTCTACTGTCCTACCTACAACTTATCTCAACATGGAGAGCTTGGTTTCTAGGTCCACCACTTGTCCAAGTTAATGTAAAAGTGACTCAAGGTTCACAACTTGTGAAAGCAAGGATCCATTGAGGAATACAATCCACTTGGCTATTTTTCCTTAATTTATTGCATGTGACATTAAAGCAAGGTCCACTTCTAATCTATAACTTCTTAATTTGAGGCATGGGGCATACATAAAATATGTAGCATATGCTCTATTGCCTCATAGGAAGGTTGGTTTCAAGGTTCACTTATCCATGCTAGCCTATCTTGGAGAAATGATGGAGCTTGCTTCTCTCCTTGTTTCAATGGAGACTAGCTTGGACAAGTGGTGGACCTTTGCTTCTCTCTATGTTTCAATAGAGTTAGCTTGGACAAGTGGTGATCTTGGAACAAAACCCCCATGTAAAACATATCATGGGTATTCCAAGTGATTAGAAAGATTACCATTTAAGATATAACCTTATAGGTTGGACAACTAGATCTTGGCTTGGAGAAATGGTGGACCTTTGATTCTCTCCATGTTTCAATGGAGTCTATCTTGGAGAAATGGTGGAGCTTGCTTCTGTCCATGTTTCAATGGAGCCTAGCTTGAACAGTTGGTGGACCTTTGCTTCTCTCTATGTTTCAATAGAGTTAGCTTAGACACGTGGTGGATCTTCAAACTAAACCAACTACTATCAATGTTGCCTAGCTTGGACAAGTGGTGGAGTGTTTCTCTACTCCATGTTTCAATGGATCTTAGCTTGGACAAGTGTTGGACCTTAAAACAAAAACCCCATGTATAACATAGAATGGATTTTCTAGATTTCAATGGAGTCTAGCTTTAACAAATGGTGGAGCTTGTCTTCATCCATGCTTCAATGAAACTAGCTTGGACAAGTGGTGGACCTTGTAACAAACCCCCCCATGTACAACATATCATTGGTTTTCTAAGTGATGGGAAGGAATACCATTCAAGATATAAACTTATAGCTTGGATAAGTAGTTGACTTTAAAACCAAATTCATCATAACACAATGAAATACAGGTCAGCCAATTCCTAAATCTTGAGACCAAACCTCCCATGCTATTAGAGATAATATATTGGATAAGTGGTGGACCTTCTATTATTTTCCCATGCCTAGTTTAGACAACCGGTACACTTCGCAGCTATAAAGGTTGGACGAGTTGTGGAGCCTTGTTTCTATCCATGTTTTAATGGATCCTAGCTTGGACAAGTGGTGGACCTTGGAAAAAAGCTTCCATGTAAAACATATATGAGGTTTTCCATGTTTTAATGGAACCTATCTTGGACAAATGGTGAAGCTTGCTTCTCTCCATGTTGATTTTGGAACTACCTTAGACAAGTGGTGGAGCTTCTCTTTTCTACTCTTCATAATACAATGAAGTATATGTTGGTTACATGGTGAATCTTAAGGCCAAACCTCCCATTTTACTAGAGATGATAGGTTGGACAAGTGGATCAATCTTCTATCATTTCTCCATGACTATATTGGACAATTAGTAGACATAACATCTCTCTATGTTGTCTAGAGATGAGCTTGGACAAGTGATGGACCCTGCTTCTCTCTTCCCTTGGTTTACTAGTTTGAAGACTCAGTATATATACTTTCTTAGATCTAGCTTGAACAAGTGGTGGACCTTGTATCCACAATCTTAATTCATTACAAAAATTATATGAAAAAATAACATAGGAATCTTGGTTTGAAGGTCATTAAGCAATTAGATTCCAAATGCACATAATAATATATTTTCCACCCATATTAAAAGAAAGTTAAATATGTTATTACCAAATTGACAAAGGTAACGTCCAAGAATTATATCTTTCCATCTTGTCAGATCTAAATCTTCATCAAGGTGACATGCATGTATACATCAACTTTCAAGCCATTCAAGAATACATGCACTTAGATTCCATAGTTTTGTTTTCAAAGTCTTTTAGGTTCTAAAACTCTTTCACATAAAGTATGTAATGAAAAAATTCTTGAAGCAAACATCTGTGCCCAAGAAAAAGATCCCTCTCAGATATTTAAAGTCCATGAATTCTCTGATCCACACTTACAAGTTTTATTTTGACATCAAACATCAATTCTTTCATAGTTCCAAATAAATGCAACCTCGATATGAATTGACAAAAAATTAATTTCTTTTACTATATGACCCAACATAGGCCCCAATCAAATAAAAAATGAGTCCCCAAAAATTTGGGTGCACTCTAGCAATACATCAGAGTCCCCTTACAATAGGATGCACTCCAATAGTACATTGAAGTCCCCTTAGAGTAGGGTGCACTCCATTCAAGTGTTCATAAAATTGACACACCTTAAAAAAAAAAAAAAGACTATATCAAATTATACAAATGTTGAAAGATACACACTAGAATAAAAAAAGCATCTTATGGCCATATTTATTCAATGCTTTCGTGTTGACAAGTACACACCAAGGACATAATTTGTCTCAGAATCACTATACTGATTTACAATTGTTTTGTATGTATAGACTCTCTTATCTCTTGCATACAACCATCCTACCAACCATGGAATTATGGTTCTCTGCAAGAAGTTTTGAAGTTGCTCGGAAGTTTGCCTCCACATCTTTGGAAATATAAGATATGTCCCTGGCATGTTCCACATCACCCTATATGGAGTGTCATCAAAAATTAAGGTATTGTTTGCATCCAAATCCTCAAATATCTTCCAAATATCACTCAGATTTTTGTGATAAACCCTTGTAAATCCTAACATGATATTTGGATTTTGGCAATTTTTGTTACTCATAAACACCTTGAACTTGGTATACTGCTCAGGAAAACATTTTTGTGTGATGCGTTACACCCTTGTTAAGTTATAGCAACTCCATATCCATAGCTCAAAGTATTCAGCACAAAAATCCAAAAAACTTTGTGCGTCTGGTCGCACCACATGATAAACTTCATCTTTGTCCTCCACAAGTCGCATGTGTTGAGCCCAAGATGGCATAGAATCTCCATGTTTCATTTCAACTGTCTTGAGAAGTAACCCCTCTAGATCCAAGATAAGTACTCTTTTGATGTCCTTGAAAGCAAGTGGTAGGTGATAAGGAGGTGATTCATTCCTTGGACAAGGTCTTGGAGGAGGTTGGATGGGTAATTCAATAGTTTTCTTCAATTTATGCCAGCATATAGCCAATCCATTTTTCTGTAATGGTTCTGAAATTAAAGAACAAGAACACTTAATGCAAACACAACAATAGACATAAGTTTTACATTTTCTACCCTAAGGTTTTATTAGATACCAAAATCCATCTATGATCTACTCATTAATAGAAAGAAAGTCAAATTAAAATCCTGACTCTTTTTTATGCTACACTCTCTCTTAGTCTCAATACCATGGAGTTCAACTAGACTTAAGTCAACTAATAACTACTACTTGTTGTTAAAGGTATGCTTGAAGTGCATAAGGCTTAACCAATGCTCTAGTGTAGAATGGGTATTTAGGTCTCAAGGTCTACCACTTATCCAAGCAAAGATCCATTTAGATATGGAAACCCAATTTTTCTTAATATAATGATATAGAGTGGACAAGTGGTGAATCCTGAGACCAAACCACTCATGCTACTAGGGATAATAGGTTAGACAAGTGGTGGACCTTGAATGTAAACCCCCCATGTACAAAGTATCAGGGGTTTTGGGTATTTCAATGGACTCTAGCATCTTGGAGACATGGTGGAGCTTACTTCTCTCCATGTTTCAATGGAGTCTATCTTGGATAAATGGTGGAGCATCATTCTCTCCATGTTTCAATGGAGCCTAGCTTGGACAAGTGGTGCACGTTTGTTTCTCTCTATGTTTGAACAGATTTTGCTTGGACAAGTGGTGGACCTTGGAACAAAATCCCCATGTAAAACATATCATGGACATTACAAGTGGTGAGAAAAAATACCATTCAATATATAACCTTATAGGTTGGAAAAGTGGTGGACCTTAACACCCAATTATTATTAATATAATGACATAGAGTGGACAAGTGGTGAATCTTGCGACCAAACCTACTAGGAAAAGTAGGTTGGACAAGTGGTGGACCTTGAATGCAAACCCCCCATGTACAAAATATTACTCATGCTACTAGGAATAATTTGGTATTAAGGTCCATGTTTCAATGGAGCCTAGCTTGGAAAAGTGGTGGACCTTTGTTTCTCTCTATGTTTCAATAGAATTAGCTTGGACAAGTGGTGAACCTTGGAACAAAACCCCCATGCAAAGCATGTCATGGGCATTACAAGTGGTGAGAAAAAATACCATTCAAGGTATAACCTTATAGGCTGGACAAGTGGTGGACCTTAGCACCCAATTCCTCTTATTATAATGACATATAGTGGAAAAGTGGTGAATTGTGAGACCAAAACTACTAGGGATAATAAGTTGGAGAAATGGTTGACCTTGAATGTAAATCACCCATGTACAAAATATCATGGATTTTGCGTATTTCAATGGAGCTTAGAATCTTGGAGACATGGTGGAACTTACTTCTCTCCATGTTTTAATGGAGCCTATCTAGGAGAAATGGTGGAGGTTCCTTCTCTCCATGTTTCAATGGAGCCTAGCATGGACAAGTCGTGGACCTTTGTTTCTCTCTATGCTTGAATATGGTTAGCTTGGACAAGTGGTGGATCTTGGAATGAAACTCCCATGTAAAACATATCATGGGCATTTCAAGTGGCGAGAAAGGATACCATTTAAGATATAACCTTATAGGTTGGACAAGTGGTGGACCTTAACACAATATAATGACATAGAGTGTACAAGTGGTGAATCTTGAAACCAAACCACTCATGCTACTAGGGATAATAGGTTAAACAAGTGGTGGGCCTTAAAATAAAACCCCCTAGAGTGTTTCAATGGAGCCTAGCTTGGAAACATGGTAAAGCTTGCTTCTCTCCATGTTTCAATGCAGCCTATCTTGGATAAATGGTGGAGCATCATTCTCTCCATGTTTCAATGGAGCCTAGCTTGGACAAGTGGTGGACCTTTGTTTCTCTCTATGTTTGAATAGAGTTATCTTGGAAAAGTGGTGGACCTTGGAACAAAAACCCCATGTAAAACATATCATGGGCATTACAAGTGGTGAGAAAAAATACCATTCAATATATAACCTTATAGGTTGGACAAGTGGTGGACCTTAACACCCAATTATTCTTAATATAATGACATAGAGTGGATAAGTGGTGAAATTGGGACCAAACCTACTAGGGAAATAGGTTGGACAAGTGGTGGACCTTGAATGTAAACCCCCCATGTACAAAATATCACTCATGCTACTAGAAATAATTTGGTATTAAGGTCCATGTTTCAATGCAGCCTAGCTTGGAAAAGTGGTGGACCTTTGTTTCTCTCTATGTTTCAATAGATTTATCTTGGACAAGTGGTGTACCTTGGAACAAAACCCCCATGTAAATCATGTCATGGGCATTACAAGTGGTGAGAAAAAATACCATTCAAGCTATAACATTATAGGTTGGACAAGTGGTGGACTTAACACCTAATTCCTCTTAATATAATGACATAGAGTGGACAAGTGGTGAATCATGAGACCAAACCTACTAGGGATAATAGGTTGGACAAGTGGTGAACCTTGAATGTAAACCCCCCATGTACAAAATATTATGGGTATTGGGTATTTCAATGGAGCCTAGCAACTTGGAGACATGGTGGAGCTTATTTCTCTCCATGTTTCAATGGAGCCTATCTAGGAGAAACAGTGGAGGTTCCTTCTCTCCATGTTTCAATGAGCCTAGCTTGGACAAGTGGTGGACCTTTCTTTCTCTATATGTTTTAATAGAGTTAGCTTGGACAAGTGGTGGACCTTGGAATGAAACCCCCATGTAAAACATATCATGGGCATTTCAAGTGGTGAGAAAGGATACTATTTAAAATATAACCTTATAGGCTGGACAAGTGGTGGACCTTAACACATATTTCTTCTTAATATAATGACATAGAGTGTACAAGTGGTGAATCTTGAGACCAAACCACTCTTGCTACTAGGGATAATAGGTTGGACAAGTGGTGGACCTTGAATGTAAACCCCTCATGTACAAAATTATGGGTTTAGGGTATTTCAATGGAGCCTAGCTTGGAGACATGGTGGAGATTGCTTCTCTCAATGTTTCAATGGAACCTATCTTGGAGAAATGGTGGATCATCCTTCTCTCCATGTTTCAATGGAGCCTATCTTGGACAAGTGGTGGACCTTTGCTTCTCTCTATGTTTTAATGGAGTTAGCTTGGACAAGTGGTGGGTCTTGGAACAAAACCCCTTTGTAAAACATAGCATGGACATTACAAGTGATGAGGAAAAATATCATTCAAGATATAACCTTATAGGTTGGAAAAGTGGTGATGGACCTTGACAAGTGGTGAAGGATACCATTTAAGATATACCCTTATAGGTTGGACAAGTGGTGGACCTTAACACCCAGTTATTCTTAATATAATGACATAGAGTGGATAAGTGGTGAATCTTAAGACCAAATCACTCATGCTACTAGGTATAATACGTTAGAGAAGTGGTAGACCTTGAATGTAAACACCCCATGTACAAAATATCATGGTTTTAGGGTGTTTCAATGGAGCCTAGAATCTTGGAGACATGGTAGATCTTGATTCTTTCCATGTTTGAATGGCACCTATCTTGGAAAAATGATGGAGGTTACTTCTCTCCATACTTCAACGGAGCCTAGCTTTGACAAGTGGTGAACCTTTGCTTCTCTCTATGTTTGAATAGAGTTAGCTTGGACAAGTGGTGGACCTTTGCTTCTCTCTATGTTTGAATAGAGTTAGCTTGGACAAGTGGTGGACCTTGGAATGAAACCCCCGTGTAAAACATATCATGGGCATTTCAAGTGGTGAGAAAGGATACCATTTAAGATATAACCTTATAGGTTGGACAAGTGGTGGACCTTAATACATAGTTCTTCTTAATATAATGACATAGAGTGTACAAGTGGTGTATCTTGAGACCAAACCACTCGTGCTACTAGGGATCCTAGCTTGGACAAGTGGTGGACCTTGGAAAAAAGTCCCCCTGTACAACATAGCTGAGTTTTTTCATGTTTTAATGGAAGAGAGATTCGACAAATGGTGGAGCTTGCTTATCTCCATGTGGATTTTAGAACTAGCTTGGACAAGTGGTGGAGCTTTGCTTTTTTACTCTTCATAATACAATGATGTATAGGTTGGTTACATGGTGAATCTTAAGGCCAAACCTCCCATCTTACTAGAGATGATAGGTTGGACAAGTGGTCAACCTTCTATCATTTCTCCATGCCTATAATTAGACAATTAGTAGAACTAGCATCTTTCTATGTTGTCTAGAGCTGAGCTTGGACAAGTAGTGGACCTTGCTACTCTCTTCCCTTGGATTATTAGTTTGAAGACTCATTATATATACTTGCTTAGATCTATATAATTACTCATTAGTTAGGTTACAAGTGGGTATGTAATTTGTTAGCCTCAAGGGACTTTGAATATTGAATAGTAAGAAAGTCAAGTGCTGGTTTGAAGATCTTTTGCTTATCTAAACTAGACTCTAACTCAATAATAAGTTTCATAAGTTCCACGAATTGTCCTATCTAGGCTCCAAAAGAGTCTTAATTGGTTTGTGCTAGATTCTAACTTCCTTGATGGGGTAGAATCCTAGAAAAATGAGGCACTATAAGTTTTACCTTAGCTCAAATGGATTTTTCACTTAAACTCGACTGCAATTTGGCTATCTAGTCTTTGTCTCGATGGAGTTTAACACTAGATACATAGTAGTAGTGATATTTAAGCTTCATGTCTCTTCACTTGATCGAGATATGAGACCATACTTTCAAGGTCACCACTTGTCTTACCTAAAGACCAATGTGAGACATGGGAGCAAGAAAGCCATCCGATATTGTTTTAAGGACTATTACATAGGCAATCAATAACTTAAGTAAAGCAAAAAGACTTGGATCTTTCACAATTAATAACTTAAGTAAAGCCAAAAAGACTTGGATCTTTGACAGTTTTTTTCAAACTAAAAAAGCACAATCTCATGCTAACAAAACTATAAATCACAATTGAAAGGTTTGAACAAGAAAAAGATCAACAATCTTAATAAGAAGGATACTTTTCATTTCATTTGATGATTACAAACTAAAAGAAAGTCTCTCAAGAAATTGATAAACAAAAAATGTAGGTGACTGCTTCATTATTTTGAGCAAAAATATCAAAATCTCTATTGATTGAGCTCCATCTAGTAGTATCCTTTGTAAGATCCTGCAAGAAGGAATAAAAAGAAAGATTTGTTAGATACCATGCACATGAGTGTTCAAGCATGTGTATCAAGAATATATGACATGTCACTAGTACCTTAGGGTTGCTTTCTATCCAGCCTTAGAAGATTGTTCTCAGCTTTCACCTTATTTATATAAGCCTTTGCTGTGGTTGCCTTCAAAACTCCTTTTGTGTTACAACCCAATTGCCTAGCTAAAGTGGTCAATTGTGACGCCTTCATGCTTTCAATGGGTGTACGCTCCTTTGCCAAGATCTCTTGTATTTGGGCTCTTCTCATTTCATTGCGGTGGCTTGTGTCACTTGCATCTTCAATGATAGTTTCATCTTTGTCACCTTTTTCAGGTGGTATTCTTCTTGTAAAGAACACCTTAGCTGACCAAACATCATTTTTCTGCTTTCAATACTCCATGATTTGTTTGTATTCACTATCATTTGTCACTATAGGTTGTCCATAACGATTAGAAGCAATTAAATCACGCACATCCCTTCTCTCATCAAGCTGAATCAAGTATGGCAGTAGCTCCTCCAAGAGCATATTGTCAACCATCTTCTCAGCATCAAATTGTGGTGGAAAAATGCAATTGTTTGCTGGTGAAATACATCCCTTGTAAGGAGAGTCATCAATAAGCACTGTTCTTTGTGGATCACATTCAAACCCCATGGCAATTTTGGCTAGAGGCTTGAACATTGCCTCAACGTTTGGATTGTCGGGTCTAAACAATTTTTGAGTTTGAGCGGTGTAGCAAACATCTTGCGACCAAATTGCAAAGAAAGGCAATGTATCCTCAGCTAAGTTGTTTAGTGCTGCAAGGATTTGATACACATTATTCCTAGTAGCTGTCGACCAAATTGCAACATTAAACCTTGTAAAATAGTCTTCAAGAATTGGATGCAACCTGGCCTGAGTATAATATATCTTTTTGAATCCATTTGCACTGAGTTGTGGTGTGAGGATGGTTGAGGGGAACGTTTCAACAATAGACCATTTAAATCCAATATAATTGTAAGCATGGATTTCTCAACATCTACGCTACATGACGTAGTACCAATTGGCAATAGCTCGTGAGTGGACTTTTCAGTCTCTTTTGATGTATGTTGCATTTTTGAAGCATCGATTTCTTGGTTCTCATTATTGGAAGCTTGCTCAAGTTGCACAACACTAGACTCTAGTATAGAAATATCATCCATCTTGGGCACTTTAGAAACCATAGAATCTATGGATTCTATAGTTGTTGACTGAACCATAGGAGCATTATCCATCCCAGTTTGTGAATCTAAGAAAACACACACACAAATGGTATCTCAAAACCACTAGAATTTTATTCACCATATTTATATGTAGAACTCCTAGTAAGAAATTTATTTAAGGTAAAGTCGTTGTTAGAATCCTTGCAACCATTTTCAGCATTCGTACACCAAACACCACTTGTCTAAAATACAATCTACTAACTCAACATTTTCCATCCTACACTTTATTAAAGATGAGTACTTAAAGTGAAAACTAAAAGCCACCCTTGTTGAGGAAACATGGATACAAGGTCCACCAAATGTCCAACCTAGACTACAAGAAAATAATTAGAGATTTGGCTTAGATTTGGATTCAAAGGCCACCACTTATTCAAGTAAGATAACTCCACTTGTTTAAGACAGTAATGTTTGAAGCCCCACCACTTGTCCAACCTAGACATTGATTAAATTTTGGTAAGATTTATCACAAATCTAGAGTAGAATCAAGATTCTATGGCCAAGGTAGTCAAATATGTTAGACAACACACAAAGCATAAGAGCACTCTAGATTCTCGTTGAGCATAAACTAAACAATAATCAAATGTTATATTCACTTGAGATTTCATCCATGAAAAATGAAAATGATGCATGTACTTGAGATTTCCATCCATGTACAATACTTTACAATGTCAAGTAAAGTTATAGTCAGCAAACAACTCTTCTCCTGCTTCAACTTGACAAATAGTCTCAATGCATACATGGCCATATTCTTCTGACTTGATGTGTGAAGAGGTGCATTTATGCCAAGGTGGAAAATTTGGATCAAATGTATAGCGTACGTTGGGACAGACATTTGTACTGTGAGAACTATTTATATAGCCCGACACGTTTCCTTCTTCTACACAACCAATAATGTATGATTGATCTTCCTCTTCTTCTATGTTTGGATCCTCTAGAAGAGAATATTTATAAGCTCTTGGAAATATTTTGCATATCTTTTTCCAGTCTTGAAATCTATACTTATGCCCTCCATAGTTTAGAATAGTCAAACCACTTTCCAGGGTAGTATGCACAAATAGCCCATAACCAGCTCCTTCAATACATGAAAGTCGCACTTCAAAATCCACACCGTTAATATGGAAAATTACATCTTTGGGAATAGGAAAATTTGGTGTTCCAAAAGGATCTTCATGCCAATCATAGTGTGAAATACATCTAGTTTTTATATCACTTAACTCCTTTGTGTCTGCAAAAGAAGAAAATATTATGCATAAAATAATGACAATATCAAAGAAAAATATCATTATTTTATAGTCCAATAGGTCCATTGTATGGAAGACTTAGAGTGCCTCTTACATGGTGCCTCCAAGGTTTCCAAAAAATAAAATCATTGGAAAAAAAAGGCCACTGTGTCTCCAATCTATTGCCCATTTGAAGCATAGAGAGAACCAAGGTCCACCACTTGTCCAAGCTAGACATGGAGCATTGACACAAGATCCAACACTTATCCAAGAACCCTATAGTATATGTGGTAACATGGGATGCATTGATGCAACAAAAGTAGTCTAGCCTCCTCATCCATCTCTTTTTTCTTGTAGCCTAGAGGGATTAGTTTCAAGGTCTATCACTAGTCAAAAACTACACATAGAACATTGATACAAGGTTCCACCACATGTGAAACCTATCATCTCTAGTAGCATGGATGGTTTGATATCAAGGTTCATCGCGTGTCCTACCTATACTCTATTGTAGCATATAGATTCTGGTTTGGTGGTACTACACTTGTCCAAACTTGGCTTGTTGTTGATATCTGGAGGTAATCAAGGGTCCTCCACTTGTCCAAGTTAGGCATATAAAACAATTGCAAGGTCCACCATGTGTACAACATATGATTGATTATAGCATGCATGGTCTTATTTCATGGGCAACCATCTTCTCTCCAACATGTGTCCAACCTCGGCTCCATTGAAGCATGGAGAGAAGCAAGGTCCACCACTTATCAAAGCTATTATTTTCTCCCAGTGCTTTCAAAACCCATAATACGTTGTACATGGGGGGGGGGGGGATTCTTGTTTCAAGGTCCACCACTTGGCTAAGATTGGATCCATTGAAACATAAAGAGAAGCAAGCTCTACCATTTGTCCAAGCTAGGAGCCATTGAAACATGAAAACCCCATAATATGTTGTATACGGGGGGTGTTTTTCAAGGTCTACCACTTGTCTAAGCTATGGTCCATTGGAACATGGAGAGAAGCAAAGCTCCACCACTTTTCTAAGCTAGGATCCATTGAAACATGGAGAGAAGCAAGCTCCATTGTTTGTCTAAGCTAGGCTCCATTGGAACATGGAGAAAACAAGCTCCACCACTTGCCTATTATTGCATAGAGATTCTGGTTTGAAGGTCCACCACTTGTCCAACCTTGCCTTCATGTATGGAGATAATCAAGAGTGCAATGCTTCTCTAAGCTAGGGACATAAAAGAGTTTCAAGGTCCACTACATATACGATCTATGATGGGTTGTAGCATGGGAGGTTTCATTTTAAGGTTGACCACTTCTCCAGCTCCGCTTGTCCAACCTCAGATCCATTGAAGAATGGAGAATAAAGGTGTACCAACTCTCCAAAATAGGCAAGACAATCTCTATAAAACCCATGAATTGTTAATATATGCTATGCTGTGGAGTTTTGTTTGAAGTTCCACTCCTTATCCAAGCTACAATCCATTGAAGCATGGAACTAAGTAAGATATATCTCTAGTCCAAGATAGGATCCATTGAAACATAGAGAGAATCAAGGTCCACCACTTGTCCAAGCTATGCATGGGTAATTGATATAAGGACCACTACGTTTTCACCTATACTATGCTCTATCATGGATGGTTTCATATCCCACCAATTTTCCAACCTATTTAGTAGGTTGTATTATGGGGGTTTGGTTTCAAGGTACTTCACTTGTCTAAGGTGGGTTCCATTGAACCATGGAGAGAAACAATGTCTACCACTTGTCCGAAATATGCTCCTTTAAAACATAAAAACAAGGTCCACCACTTGTCCAAGCTAAAGTTTCTCTCCATTGAAGCATGGAGAGAAACAAGGTCTACCACCTGTCCAAAATATGCTCCATTGAAACATAAAAGCAAGGTCCACCACTTGTCCAAGCTAATATAACAAATGGGTGTTGGTTACAAGGTGTACCACACTTGTCTAAACTAGTCTTCATGCAAGGTCTACCACATGTCCAAGCTATATGAGCTTGTTTTGAAGGTCTACCACACCTCTTGAAATTAGGATCCATGTAAGGTCCACCTTTTGTCAAGCTATGCATTTAATGAGTACTAAAACTAAGTAAATTGCAGTACTTAAATACCTTTCCAAGCTCATTAAGATTTTGGTCTCTAAGGCCGGCCACCACCACATGTCTAATCTATGCTCTAATTGATTACTTATGCTAGTTCTCAAAGTCCAAACATAAGCTCCCTTCTAGCAAGGTTAGTTTAAATTTAGGCTCCAGCACCTGTCTAAGCTAGGTTCAATTTATGAAGCATCACCATTTAACCATGCTACGATCTAATGTATCATATCAAGGGGGTATTGATAAAAGGTCCAAAACTTATTGAGTTCAAGCTCTTAAGTAATTAAGTCTTTGTGAGTATTAAATGTTATAGTTTTAGTCTACAGATCCACCATTCAAAAACTCAAGTAATTTACTATTTACATTCAAACCTTGAATGCTTGAGATAAAAAATACAAACTCAATCAATACTATATAAAGCAAAATCTAACATTAAGAGTATCAAATCAGTAACAAGAAACACTAACATGCACAAGAAACTCAAAACATACGTGTCTCCATTTCCAAAAAGTCCTCCATTGACAGAGGATGTGTTGTTGTTCTTCTTCTTCTCTTTGTGGAGAGCACTCCTCTGTAACAGGCACAATGTCGCCTGATTGCGAAGTGGATTGTTGAAGTCCAGCCCATTTTTCTATATCTTCATGAGACTTAACAAAGTCTAGCAGCATGGTCTCCACGCTTTTTGCCTCCTCCACACTATCAATTAAGCAGATAACTTCTTTTTTCTGTTGTATTCCTTCTTGTGCAACCAAGGAGCCATCACCAAAAACATCAACAAGCTTGCGGTCTTCAAAACAATATGTACGAATGTAGTGCTTGACCAAAGCTCTTTTTTTGGCCTCCAAATATTGCAAATCTGACATATCGTTATCTGCTACTTGAAGAAGAGAACAATCAATTGGCATGGGATGTTCCTCTGTCTTCTTCTCAGGTCTTCAAATGCATTGCCTTGTCCCAAGAAGGCAATAACTGTTAGGAATTGAATTGCTCCTTTGCAAGGAGCTGATGGAAAGTGATGCAATGCACCACAACAATGGTAGCTCAGATTATCTCCCATGGCGTGAAAGGCACATTGCAATTTTGTGAAGTTAGTGAAATCCACAAATGCAAGAAAGACAAATCCAGGATCTGTTGACCCTCCAGCAATAGCCAAGATCCCATCCAAAGCATTGTTAAATGTCTCCTCACTCCACTTCAAATTGCCTCCAACGTTTTTTGTCATATCTAAAACACATAAGCCAATAGGCACTTTATTATTGAAGTGGCGCATCAAGTAGAGATTGCCTTCCATTTGTAGGCTCACCACATAGATTGACCATGGCAAATCTCTAGGCTCAGTTTTCTCCTTTTGAAGGTGAATTGCCCATTGCATGTATTTTATTGCTCCATCTGGAAAAGCCATTTTCTTTGTTCCACGCGTCAAACTAGATCTGATCCATTCCTCGCATAGCATTAAAATTGTTTTATAAACAACATCATTGATGTTATACATTTTGACCACCTCCTCCCAGTCTTTACATGGTGAAGACTCATTCAAATTGTTGAAGCCTTCAAGAAGTGCATCTTGAATCAATTTGTCTTGCTTCAACTGCTTGATTCGATCATACATGTCAGTTGCATCACCATCCTTTGCACTCTTTGACAGTAAAATCTTCTCATCTCTAATCTCTTCTTGAATAGTCTTTACCTCTGATTCCTCAAGGCCACAAAGGTATCTAAATACAGTTGTTGGGGGTTTCTTATTCTCCTCTTCTAGATTTTCAATGATTTCTATCCAGCAATCATAAACTAAATCAGAGTACGTGACCATGTGTGCCTGTTTAGCAATCCAACTTGCTGCTGCACTCATTCTTGCCAATCGAAGAAAAGCCTAAAAATAAATAGAGAAATAATTAAACTATTGAGCAAGATTTGTTAATTAAACACTATCAAAAAGACAAAGAAAATAACTTACATCCCATCCGGCACGAGATGCATGTCCCTCTGCAATTCCACTTGCTGCCTTTGGTGGTCGTCCTGAGAAGATCCATTGACTCCGTAAATGTCTCAATATTTGGCTGTAAGGTTGCTTGACATACAATGCCTGAGCCTCCTCATTTGCAATGGCAGATATAGCAGTTGCAACAAATGGAGGAGCATTCACAACAATGCGAGCCTTTCTAAATTTATACACGCTAATCAGTCTTTCAAAGATCTCTTTGTTGTTTTGTTCATTGTGAAGCAAAACTTTTGCAGCATAGATTGAATGCTGCCCATCAAGAATCCAATAATGATAATCTTTAATTTTTTGCTCCTCTACCTCTTCTACTGCCAAAGGAGTCCCCTTCTTTGATTTTGCATTTCGAACAGGCATCAAATATGCACATGCTGCAGGCTTGGTCGTACTCCGTGAAAATCCAAATAACACACTTTCAGCGTGTTTTTTATCCATAATACGTGCATTATAGTGATCAGGAGCAAGCCAACAATTTTGAATAGGGATATCAAATTCCCTATATTGGAAAGGAAAATAATTTATGTACTTATTCATTCCACCTGTATCTTTTTCTTGTCCTTTCATGGCCTCAGCTTCTAAAACATCTGGATCCACAATTCTCATCTTTGACATTGAACCCTCTGTTGATGAGGATGCCAAAGATGCCTTGTCTACATCCAAAATGGAACTAGTTCGCTTAGCTTCTACTTTCTGCACTTTTGCTTGCTTCTTTGTGGATGGTGGTCGTGAAGCTTTCACCTTTTTTCGTTGTAGTGTGGCAATGATGGAGCTTTGAAGTTGATCTGCTGTGATATTTGGATTTGATTCTGCAAACTTCCATCCTCGAGAAAACATTGTCTCTTCTTTGTTTCTAGACATGCGCTCCAATGCATATGCTCCTGGAGATAGTTGAAATTCTAGATTCATTGGAACTAGAATGTCAATGCATTCCACCTCTGGATGACTATCAACTACAGAGACAGATGCTTCCACAACTTGTCCAACATCTTCAAACAAGCTGTCATTCTCCTTTTTGGCAATAAATAGATGCACCTTATGAAATTGTGCACCCTCTATACCATGTATGTCCAAATACCATTTCCTAAGATCATTGCAAGTATAGTCAACTGAGACAGCAACCCTTGCAACCTGTTTTTTTGGAGCCATCTTTCCTGAAACAAAAAAAACCAAATGTTATTTTAACATATACTTTTTTGTAATGGATTAAGTTTGTGTGAATACAAGTTCCACCACTTGTTCAAGCTAGATCTAAGCAAGTATACATAGTGATCATTTAAGCTAGTAAACTAAGGGAAGGGAGAAGTAAGGTCCACCACTTGTCCAAGCTCAGCTCTAGACAACATGGAGAGATTCGAGGTCTACTAATTGTCTAATATAGGCTAACTATATTGAAACATAGAGAGAAGCAAAGGTCCACCACTTGTCCAATCTAGGGTCCATTGAAACATGGAGAGAAGGATGCTCCACCATTTGTCCAAAATAGGCTCCATTGAAACATGAAGAGAAGCAAGATGCACCATGTCTTTGAGATGCTAGGCTCCATTGAAATACCTTAAACCCATGATATTTTGTATATGTGGGGTTTAAATTCAAGGTCCACCACTTGTCCAACCTATTATCCCTAGTAGCATGAGTGGTTTGGTCTCAAGATTCACCACTTTTCCACTCTATGTCATTATATTAAGAAGATCTGGGTGTTAAGGTCCACCACTTGTCCAACCTATAAGGCTATATCTTAAATGGTATTATTTACCACCACTTGGAATGCACATGATGGGTTTTACATAGGGGTATGGTTCCAAGGTCCACCACTTGTCCAAGCTAACTCTATTGAAACATAGAGAGAATCAAAGGTCCACCACTTGTCCAAGCTAGGCTCCATTGAAACATGGAGAGAAGGATGCTCCACCATTTGTCCAAGCCAGGTTTGATTGAAACATGAAGAGAAGCAAGCTGCACCATGTCTCCAAAATGCTAGGCTCCATTGAAATATCTTAAACCCATGATATTTCGTACATGGGGGTTTTACATTCAAGGTCCACCACTTGTCCAACCTATTATCACTAGTAGCATGAGTGGTTTGATGTCAAGATTCACCACTTTTCCACTCTATGTCATTATATTAAGAAGATCTGGGTGTTAAGGTCCACCACTTGTCCAACCTATAAGGCTATATCTTAAAGGGTATTCTTTCTCACCACTTGGAATGACCATGATAGGTTTTACATGGGGGTTTGGTTCCAAGTTCCACCACTTGTCCAAGCTAACTCTATTGAAACATAGAGAGAAGCAAAGGTCCACCACTTGTCTAAGCTAGGGTCCATTGAAACATGGAGAGAAGGATGCTCCACCATTTGTCCAAGATAGGCTCCATTGAAACATGAAGAGAAGCAAGCTGCACCATGTCTCCAAGATGCTAAGATCCATTGAAATACCTTAAACCCATGATATTTTGTACATGGGGAGTTTACATTCAAGGTCCACCACTTGTCCAACCTATTATCTCTAGTAGCATGAGTGGTTTGGTCTCAAGATTCACCACTTTTCCACTCTATGTCATTACGTTAAGAAGATCTGGGTGTTAAGGTCGACCACTTGTCCAACCTATAAGGGTATATCTTAAAGGGTATTCTTTCTCACCACTTGAAATGTCCATGATATGTTTTACATGGGGGTTTGGCTCCAAGGTCCACCACTTGTCCAAGCTAACTCTATTGAAACATAGAGAGAAACAAAGGTCCACCACTTGTCCAAGCTAGGCTCCATTGAAACATGGAGAGAAGGATCCTCTACCATTTGTCGAAGCTAACTCTATTGAAACATGGGGGGTTTACATTCAAGGTCCACCACTTGTCCAACCTATTAACGCTAGTAGCATGAGTGGTTTGGTCTCAAGATTCACCACTTTTTCACTCTATGTCATTATATTAAGAATATTTGGGTGTTAAGGTCCACCACTTGTCCAACCTATAAGGCTATATCTTAAGGGTTATTCTTTCTCACCACTTGGAGTGACCAGCATAGGTTTTACATGGGGGTTTTGTTTCAAGGTCCACCACTTGTCCAAGCTAACTCTATTGAAACATAGAGAGAATCAAAGGTCCACCACTTGTCCAAGCTAGGGTCCATTGAAACATGGAGAGAAGGATGCTCCACCATTTGTCCAAGATACGCTCCATTGAAACATGAAGAGAAGCAAGCTACACCATGTCTCCAAGATGCTAGGCTCCATTGAAATACCTTAAACCCATGATATTTTGTACATGGGGGTTTACATTCAAGGTCCACCACTTGTCCAACCTATTATCTCTAGTAGCATGAGTGGTTTGGTCTCAAGATTCACCATTTTTCCACTCTATGTCATTCTATTAAGAATATCTGGGTGCTAAGGTCCACCACTTGTCCAACCTATAAGGCTATATCTTAAACTTTATTCTTTCTCACCACTTGGAGTTACCAAGATAGGTTTTACATGGGAGTTTGGTTCCAAGGCCCACCACTTGTCCAAGCTAACTCTATTGAAACATAGAGAGAAGCAAAGGTCCACCACTTGTCCAAGCTAGGCTCCATTGAAACATGGAGAGAAGGATGCTCCACCATTTGTCCAAGATAGGCTCCATTGAAACATGAAGAGAAGCAATCTGCACCATGTCTCCAAGATGCTAGGCTCCATTGAAATACCTTAAACCCATGATATTTCGTACATGGGGGGTTTACATTCAAGGTCCACCACTTGTCCAACCTATTATTCTTAGTAGCATGAGTGGTTTGGTCTCAAGATTTACCACTTTTCCACTCTATGTCGTTATATTATGAAGATCTAGGTTTTAAGGTCGACCACTTGTCCAACCTATAAGGCTAGATCTTAAAGGGTATTATTTCTCACCACTTGGAATGACCATGATATGTTTTACATGGGGGTTTGGTTTCAAGGTCCACCACTTGTCCAAGCTAACTCTATGGAAACATAGAGAGAAGCAAAGGTCCACCACTTGTCCAAGCTAGGCTCCACTGAGACATTTAGAGAAGGATGATCCCCCATTGGTGGAAGATAGGCTTCATTGAAACATGAAAAGAAGCAAGTTGCACCATGTCTCCAAGATTCTAGTATCCATTGAAATACCTTAAACCCACGATATTGTTTACATGTGGGGTTTAACGTCAAGGTCAGCCACTTTTCCAAGCTATTATCCCTAGTAGCATGAGTGGTTTGGTCTCAAGATTCACCACTTTTCCACTCTATGTCATTATATAAAGAAGATCTAGGTGTTAAGGTCGACCACTTGTCCAACCTATAAGGGTATATCTTAAAGGGTATTCTTTCTCACCACTTGAAATGTCCATGATATGTTTTACATAGAGGTTTGGTTTCAAGGTCCACCACTTATCCAAGCCAACTTTATTCTTCTCATAGAGAGAAGCAAAGGTCCACCACTTGTCCAAGCTAGGCTCCATTGAAACATGGAGAGATGGATGCTCCACCATTTGTCAAAGCTAACTCTATTGAAACATGGAAGGTTTACATTCAAGGTCCACCAGTTGTCCAACCTATTAACGCTAGTAGAATGAGGGGTTTGGTCTCAAGATTCACCACTTTTTCAATCTGTGTCATTATATTAAGAATATTTGGATATTAAGGTCCACCACTTGTCCAACCTATAAGACTATATCTTAATGGTTATTCTTTCTGACCACTTGGAGTGACCATGAAAGGTTTTACATGGGGGTTTGGTTCCAAGGTCCACCACTTGTCCAAGCTAACTCTATTGAAACATAGAGAGAAGCAAAGGTCCACCACTTGTCTAAGCTAGGGTCCATTGAAACATGGAGAGAAGGATGCTCCACCATTTGTCCAAGATAGGCTCCATTGAAACATGAGGAGAAGCAAGGTGCACCATGTCTCCAAGATGCTAGGCTCCATCGAAAAACATTAAACCCACGATATGTCGTAGATGAGGGGTTTACATTCAAGGTCCAACACTTGTCCAAGCTATTATTGGTAGTAGCCTGAGTGGTTTGGTCTCAAGATTCACCACTTTTCCACTATATGTCATTATATTAATAATATGCGCGTGTTAAGGTCCACCACTTGTCCAACCTATAAGGCTACATCTTAAAGGTTATTCTTTATTACCACTTGGAGTGACCATGATAGGTTTTACATGGGGGTTTGGTTCCAAGGTCCACCACTTGGTCCAAGCTAACTCTATTGAAACATAGAGAGAAGCAAAGGTCCACCACTTGTCCAAGCTAGGGTCCATTGAAACATGGAGAGAAGGATGCTCCACCATTTGTCCAAGATAGGCTCCATTGAAACATGAGGAGAATCAAGGTGCACCATGTCTCCAAGATGCTAGGCTCCATCGAAAAACATTAAACCCACGATATGTCGTAGATGAGGGGTTTACATTCAAGGTCCACACTTGTCCAAGCTATTATTGCTAGTAGCCTGAGTGGTTTGGTCTCAAGATTCACCACTTTTATTTAAGAATATGCGCGTGTTAAGGTCCACCACTTGTCCAACCTATAAGGCTACATCTTAAAGGTTATTCTTCTTACCACTTGGAGTGACCATGATAGGTTTTACATGGGGTTTGGTTCCAAGGTCCACCACTTGTCCAAGCTAACTCTATTGAAACATAGAGAGAAGCAAAGGTCCACCACTTGTCCAAGCTAGGGTCCATTGAAACATGGAGAGAAGGATGCTCCACCATTTGTCCAAGATAGGCTCCATTGAAACATGAGAGAAGCAAGCTGCACCATGTCTCCAAGATGCTAGGCTCCATCGAAATACATTAAACCCACGATATTTCGTAGATGAGGGGTTTACATTCAAGGTCCACCACTTGTCCAAGCTATTATTGCTAGTAGCCTGAGTGGTTTGGTCTCAAGATTCACCACTTTTCACTCTATGTCATTATATTAAGAATATGTGTTAAGGTCCACCACTTGTCCAACCTATAAGGCTACATCTTAAAGGTTATTCTTTATTACCACTTGGAGTGACCATGATAGGTTTTACATGGGGTTTGGTTCCAAGGTCCACCACTTGTCCAAGCTAGGTCCATTGAAACATGGAGAGAAGGGATGCTCCACCATTTGTCCAAGATAGGCTCCATTGAAACATGACGAGAAGCAAGCTGCACCATGTCTCCAAGATGCTAGGCTCCATCGAAAATACATTAAACCCACGATATTTCGTAGATGAGGGGTTTACATTCAAGGTCCACCACTTGTCCAAGCTATTTTTGCTAGTAGCCTGAGTGGTTTGGTCTCAAGATTCACCACTTTTATTAAGAATATTGGGTGTTAAGGTCCACCACTTGTCCAACCTATAAGGCTACATCTTAAAGGTTATTCTTTCTTACTACTTGGAGTGACCATGATAGGTTTTACATGGGGGTTTGGTTCCAAGGTCCACCACTTGTCCAAGCTAACTCTATTGAAACATAGAGAGAAGCAAAGGTCCACCACTTGTCCAAGCTAGGGTCCATTGAAACATGGAGAGAAGGATGCTCCACCATTTGTCCAAGATAGGCTCCATTGAAACATGAGGAGAAGCAAGGTGCACCATGTCTCCAAGATGCTAGGCTCCATCGAAAAACATTAAACCACGATATTTCGTAGATGAGGGGTTTACATTCAAGGTCCACCACTTGTCCAAGCTATTATTGCTAGTAGCCTGAGTGGTTTGGTCTCAAGATTCACCACTTTCCACTCTATGTCATTATATTAAGAATATGCTGTTAAGGTCCACCACTTGTCCAACCTATAAGGCTACATCTTAAAGGTTATTCTTTCTTACCACTTGGAGTGACCATGATAGGTTTTACATGGGGGTTTGGTTCCAAGGTCCACCACTTGTCCAAGCTAACTCTATTGAAACATAGAGAGAAACAAAGGTCCACCACTTGTCCAAGCTAGGGTCCATTGAAACATGGAGAGAAGGATGCTCCACCATTTGTCCAAGATAGGCTCCATTGAAACATGACGAGAAGCAAGCTGCACCATGTCTCCAAGATGCTAGGCTCCATCGAAATACATTAAACCCACGATATTTCGTAGATGAGGGGTTTACATTCAAGGTCCACCACTTGTCCAAGCTATTATTGCTAGTAGCCTGAGTGGTTTGGTCTCAAGATTCACCACTTTTATTAAGAATATGTGGGTGTTAAGGTCCACCACTTGTCCAACCTATAAGGCTACATCTTAAAGGTTATTCTTTCTTACTACTTGGAGTGACCATGATAGGTTTTACATGGGGGTTTGGTTCCAAGGTCCACCACTTGTCCAAGCTAACTCTATTGAAACATAGAGAGAAACAAAGGTCCACCACTTGTCCAAGCTAGGCTCCATTGAAACATGGAGAGAAGGATGCTCCACCATTTGTCCAAGCTAAGTCTATTGAAACATGGGGGTTTTACGTTCAAGGTCCACCACTTGTCCAAGCTATTATCACTAGTAGCATGAGTGGTTTTGTCTCAAGATTCACCACTTTTTCACTCTATGTCATTATATAAAGAATATTTGGGTGTTAAGGTCCACCACTTGTCCAACCTATAAGGCTATATCTTAAAGGTTATTCTTTCTTACCACTTGGAGTGACCATGATAGTTTTACATGGGGGTTTGGTTCCAAGGTCCACCACTTGTCCAAGCTAACTCTATTGAATCATAGAGAGAAGCAAAGGTCCACCACTTGTCCAAGCTAGGCTCCATTGAAACATGGAGAGAAGGATGCTCCACCATTTGTCCAAGATAACTCTATTGAAACATGGGGGTTTACGTTCAAGGTCCTCCACTTGTCCAAGCTATTAGTCTATAGCATGAGGTTTTGTCTCAAGATTCTCCACTTTTTCACTCTATGTTATTTATATTAAGAATATTGGGTGTTAAGGTCCACCACTTGTCCAACCTATAAGGCTATATCTTAAAGGTTATTCTTTCTTCACCACTTGGAGTGACCATGATAGGTTTTACATGGGGGTTTGGTTCCAAGGTCCACCACTGTCCAAGCTAACTCTATTGAAAATAGAGAGAAGCAAAGGTCCACCACTTGTCCAAGCTAGGGTCCATTGAAACATGGAGAGAAGGATGCTCCACCATTTGTCCAAGATAGGCTCCATTGAAACATGAAGAGAAGCAAGATGCAACATGTCTCCAGATGCTAGGCTCCATCGAAATACCTTAAACCCATGATATTTCGTAGATGGGGGTTTACTTTCAAGGTCCACCACTTGTCCAAGCTATTATCGCTAGTAGCAATGGTTTGGTCTCAAGATTCACCAGTTTTCCACTCTATGTCATTATATTAAGAATATCTGGTGTTAAGGTCCACCACTTGTCCAAGCTAGATCTATTTACATATTTATTATACTTACAATATTCAACTAGATTCCCTTACCTATCTGTCCAGTAGCATGGATGCTCTTAGCTTTAAGGTCCACCACTTGTCCAACCTATACTCCTTATGTAAGGGGAGATCTCGCTATAAATTCAAAACCTTCCCGCCTAAATTTAAAATAATCCCTCCCAAATTTAAAATAGCCCGCCTAAATCTTAAAATATCCGTCCATCCCGCTCAAATTTTAAAATTCAAACTTTTTTATAAAATTAAATTTAAAACCACTTAAATTTAAAATATTCCACGCAAATTGATTTTAAATTCAAGTTTACACCACAAAAAGATATCATTATACCACTAAATTCAAATATGCAAACCTCAAATCATATATTGTACATAAATTCAAACAAATTCAAATTAACAAGCCTAAACTGATATTAGTTTGCCATAGATCTGAATTTATCAACCTAAATTATGTCACCATGTTAGAAGAGTGTTAGAGAATTTGAACAAGGTCCACCACTTGTCCACCCTAGATACCAAGAGGATTGAGTGTACAAGTATTGTTTGGAGGTCCTTATAGTCCACTGGTCTCAAGGTCCACCACTTGTGGTAGGGGTCACCAAAAAGTTTATATATTCATCCAAAGAAATACACGTATTTTTGGTCTACATTCCTAGTTTCAAACCATTTATGTCCACTTAGGTGTATCACTAAAAAACAACACTACTATTTTTGAAACCAGAAGATACAATCATATCTTACAAATGGAATAGAGGAAAAATCAGCTCATCATACATCCAGAACCCGCTACAAGAATCGACTTTAACAAGATCACGCAAGAAAGTCTTCATTCAATTTTACTAGTATTACAATGTGTTAGTTATTTGTGATATTTATGTATGTATATATACTATGTGTGCATATCGTAATTAAGTGTAATTGTGTATCTGCATTATTATGAGTATTACAATGAAATAACATCACAAAAACATACATACACATAATGACACTGACGCATCACATAACATGAGCATTATTTTCAAGAGAGAGATAGAAGATAACAGAGATCATAGATAGAGAGAGAGAGAGAGTAGAGTGAGATAGAGATAACAGATTACCTTGTTTTTTAGAGATAGGAAGAGAAAGAGATAACAGATTTCACTGTGTTATGTATGTGGAAGAGAGGAAGATGATGTATGGGAATAAGTCACGTATTTTCAAGAGAGAGACAACCAGAATACAGATTTCATTGTTGGTTATGTATGTGGAAGTGAGGAAGACGATGTGTGGGAATATGTGCATGTATTTTCAAGAGAGAGACAGCAAGATAACAGATTTCACTGTGGCTATGTATGTGGAAGAGAGGAAGACAATGTGTGGGAATATGTGTATGTGTGCAGGGATACTTTTAAACTATGTATCTCTGTCTTTTGACGAGAGAGTGTGTGTGCAAGAAGAGTTACAGAGAACCATCTTCTCTATATGGAGAAAGACAGAGAGTGAGAGAGAGAGAAATACCTGTTTTTTCTCTATTCGTGAGGTGTGCAATGTCTCCTAAGAAGAAGCTATGCCCGATCCTGCCCTTCTGGAAAGCGTTGTGTACGCTGCTGTTTCTTTATCTTGTGCGCGAACTTTCAATCCTGTGCACTCCACCTGTGTGTTGTGTACGATGCCGAGCTTGCTCCTCTACGCGCGCGTATACTCCAACTGTGTGCGATCCGTGTGCGCTTTCTCTGTGTTTGCTGCTCGCCTGCTTTCTCTGTGTGCGTTGCTCGTGCGCTCTCTGTGTGCCTAATCTTGATAGGGTTTATTAGAATGCCACGTATGCTACAAGTCCATGTTTTATCATAGGATTAAAAAAAACAAAAGCAATATAAAACATTAACCAATTCACACGGCCAAAATCAAAGAAATCATGGTTTAAAATATGAAAAACATGCGTAACTCTATACTAGGAATTCACTTTTTTTAAAAAAATCTTTGGGCGCTGCCCCTAGCCCCGCGGGGGCGCTGCCCCTCGACCCCGCCCCTTGACCCCGCCCGGGGCGCTGCCCCGGACCCCGCCCAGAACAATATCCCAAAATCAACCTCCCAAGCCCCGCCATCGAGAGTGCTATATTCCACATCCCCATCAAAAGCGCTACCCCCAAACCTCACGTGGAAGCGCTACCTTGTCACCCCATTGTGGCATTGCCCTAAGACCCCGCATCTGGAGTGCTAAATGGGAACATTCTTCATTAGTGAAATTTTGAACATAAATTATATTAGCATATACTTAAATATAATACAAAAATTACATATTAACTATACTACTAATTTACTATAGCAGTTCTATATTATGTCCCATACTATATTTAAGGTGCCAAAGGTTTGGCCTTATGGTCCTAGATTTAGCCAAGTGGTCAACACATATAGGACCAAGTGCACACTGTGCCACAAAACTTGGCCACCACTTCACTTGCCAAAGTTTGGGCCACATGGTCAATCCTAAGTTTCCAATGTTCTTATTATGTGACCTTTTGCCTCGTGGAAAACCTAGGCTTGTTTTCACATACTCAGGCACTTCAAGCCACAATAAATTTTCATTACTCTTCGGCAACCCTTTTGTTCAAGTCTTTGAAAAAACATTGTTTAAGGCCACCCTAAACCATTTTCATTTAGGGGTGTCTAAAACTAGCTTTTTGGCAATTCGAGAAGAAAATGGTCAAATTTTTATACTTAGTTTTAACCACTTGACCAATTCAAATATTGGAAAGCAAGGTCTTGTAATACTTTTCTTTGGACATCACACATTAAAACTAGGTCCCTCACTTGTCCAAGCTATGCTCTAATACAATAAAGGGCTTTTGGTTTCAAGATGCACCACTTTCCCAACCTTGATTCCATTAAAGAAGCTAGCTCTACTTAGACATTTAATAGCAAGGTCCTGCAGCAGTTCAGATTGAACATTTTCCATGGCAGCTAGGTCCACCACTTATCTAAGCTATGCTCTAATAGAGTAAGGGGATTTTGGTTTCAAGATCCACCACTTGTCCAAACTTGATTTGGGAAGCAAGGTCCTATAATAGTTTGCTTTGGACATTCACCATTACAACTAATTCCACCACTTCTCCAAGCTATGTTCTAGTACACTAAGGAGGTTTTGGTTTCAAGGAGAACCACTTGTACGACTTTGTTTTTGGAAGTAAGGTCTTTACATAGTTAACCTTGGACCTTGGACATTGGATACTACAACAAAGCCCACCACTTGTCCAAGCTATCCTCTATATATAGCCAAAGGGTTTGGGTTTCAAGATTCACCACTTTTCCAACCTTTCTTCCATTAAAGAAAGGAGGGGCATTATAACTAGGTCCACCACTTGTCCAAGCTATTCTCTGATATAGAAAGGGGATTTTGGTTTCAAGGTCCACCACGTGTTCAACCTTGCAAGACTCAAGGGATACTTGGACATTGGAAAGCATAGTCCTATAGTAGTTGATAGGTGGCAGTGGGTATTACAACTAGGTCCAACCTATGCTCTCATATAGCAAAGAGGCTTTGCTTTCAAGGTCCACCACTTATCCAACCTTGTTTCCATTAAAGAAATGAGGGGCTACGTAAACATTGGCAAGCAAGGTAGCAAGGTCCTAAGGTGTTTCACCTTGGATATTGGGCATTATAACTAGGTCCACCACTTGTCCAAGCTATGCTTTGATAAAAAAAGGGGATTTTCGTTTCAAGGTCCACCATGTGTTCAACCTTTCTAATATAGAAAGGGGATTTTCGTTTCAAGGTCCACCACGTGTTCAACCTTGAAAGACTCAAGGGATACTTGGACATTGGAAAGCATAGTCCTATAGTAGTTGATAGGTGGCAGTGGGTATTAAAACTAGGTCCAACCTATGCTCTAATATAGCAAAGAGGCTTTGGTTTCAAGGTCCACCACTTGTCCAACCTTACTTCCACTAAAGAAATGAGGGGCTACGTAAACATTGGCAAGCAAGGTAGCAAAGTCCTAAGGTATTTCACCTTGGATATTGGGCATTATAACTAGGTCTACCACTTGTCCAAGCTATGCTCTCATATAGCAAAGAGGCTTTGCTTTCAAGGTCCACCACTTGTCCAACCTTGCTTCCATTAAAGAAATGAGGGGCTACGTAAACATTGGCAAGCAAGGTAGCAAGGTCCTAAGGTGTTTCACCTTGGATATTGGGCATTATAACTAGGTCCACCACTTGTCCAAGCTATGCTCTGATAAAGAAAGGGGATTTTCGTTTCAAGGTCCACCATGTGTTCAACCTTTCTAATATAGAAAGGGGATTTTCGTTTCAAGGTCCACCACGTGTTCAACCTTGAAAGACTCAAGGGATACTTGGACATTGGAAAGCATAGTCCTATAGTAGTTGATAGGTGGCAGTGGGTATTAAAACTAGGTCCAGCCTATGCTCTAATATAGCAAAGAGGCTTTGGTTTCAAGGTCCACCACTTGTCCAACCTTACTTCCATTAAAGAAATGAGGGGCTACGTAAACATTGGCAAGCAAGGTAGCAAAGTCCTAAGGTATTTCACATTGGGTATTGGGCATTATAACTAGGTCCACCACTTGTCCAAGCTATGCTCTCATATAGAAAGGGGATTTTTGTTTCAAGGTCCACCACGTGTTCAACCTTGAAAGACTCAAGAGATACTTGGACATTGGAAAGCATAGTCCTATAGTAGTTGATAGGTGGCAGTGGGTATTACAACTAGGTCCACCACTTGTCCAACCTATGCTCTCATATAGCAAAGAGGCTTTGGTTTCAAGGTCCACCACTTGTCCAACCTTGCTTCCATTAATATAGCAAGGAGGATTTGGTCTCAAGGTTCACCGCTTGTCCAACCTATGCAAACCTTTTTCATGTTGTAGCATGATTTTTTGTTTGAAGAGTATTTTTCTATAACTATGGATTTAACAATGTAATCTTTTTACTTATAGGATGGACTTCAAATATGGGGAGAAAGTACATATGATACTTGACAATGAAATCGTTGGTATTGGTTGTGTGTGTAGAACAGATCTAGATTCCACTTGTGGTGGTACAAAGATAGGACTGGGAAATGTCTCCATACTAGTGGAGGAATGCTTGAAGGATGTGGTCCTACCTTTTCCTACAATGGATACTTCATCTCTCCAAGGCTCATTATGGAGTGTTGTTCGATGGTCAAAGCTTCTTTTGCAATCTTTTGTATTAAATGGGAACTTAATTGATCCACACGAAAGCTACAATGGTGATGAAGAACATGATCATTCTGATCCTCTAGTTACAGATGCAATACCTATGACAAGCACAGAATTTGAAGCAATGATTCGAGAGTCTTGGAGAAATCAGAGGGTCCTTTTAAAAGATGACACAATGATGCAAACCATGAATGAAGGGACCATCTTATATGTATTTCCACATGATTATGTCAACTTTCAGGAACTTGGTCCTGATTGTGTGGGTGTGGGTATTGAAAGAGAAAATGCAAGCATTGATGATGTGGTTGAAGTGGGTAGCATCACTTTGCTAAAGTGACCCATCAAGTAGACATCAATGTTGAATGGGAGCCCATTACAACGCTTTGTTCCTGTTGATGGCATGCATGCTACATATGAGGATGTATCCAACGATGACAATGTTGGAAAAAAACTTGATGGGAGTAATGTTGTCCAGTTGTCAAGGAAGAGACGATACACTTTCATGAACAGGACTCAAAAATCAAAAGCAGCACCAGCTTCGACTTTTTACCTTTCAAACAAATCAATTCAAAGGGTATCATGCATTGATTGTTGTGCACAAAAATGCTGCCAATTTGCAGATCGTGATATGGTGACAAGGTTACGACAACAATTTTGGGGAGAGTCTCAAAAATCACGCACTAATTATGTTTATGATGTTCTTTCTATATGTTATCAGAAAGATGAGAAGTCACGATACCAATTCGGGCTAAATGGCTCTATTGTTTGTTGTAGAGCATGGTATGAGCTACATGGAATACCAAAGACATCATTTTATTGATACAAGGAGAACTTTGAAAATGGTGTGCGCCAATATGTACATGGGAACACATGTACATTGAGAAGGGGACTTCAACATACTAGTTTAGCAAGAGCACTACTAAATGAGTTTGTGGAAAACAACTCTGAGAAGATGCCACATAGAAGTAGAACACTGCTAGATGGCTCAAGAGAGACTCAATTGGTGATTCCATCAACATACAAACAAGTGGATATTTTATGTGAAATCAACACGACACTTGACCAAATGGGCTATGAGAAGAAGCTATCCCAATCTTCTTTTGGTAGAATTTGGAACAAAGAGTACCCACATGTCACTTTAACAAAGACAAGTGAGTTCTCTAAGTGCAATATTTGTAGCTCAATCAAGGCAAGGTTAGAAGCTAAACCTTCCCTTGAAGAGAGAGCTCTTCTCTTGAGGGAGAGAGAAGTTCACATGGCACAACAAAAGAGTTGCAGAAGCCTATATTATGCATGGCGCACGTATTCAGAAACTCAACCACAAAAATATGTATGCATAATCCATGATAAGATGGATCAAAAGAAGACTACCATTCCTAGATTACGCATTGTTCCCAAGGGTGTGGATTCAGGATATAATATGCAGGTGGCATTGATTGGCATGATCACTCATGGACATGGAGAAGGTCATTACGGACACTTTGTCTTGAATGGTTTGTGGCCAGCTGATCCAAATCTTAAAATTGGCTCAATTGCTAATTGTTTACATAACCTCGAGAGGATAGATAAGCATCCTCTTGGTGATCTAGTAACAAATGGACTTCCAAGGAGCAATATTTCACTACTACATGCTTTGAACTCAAGGGATGCTTTGGACTACCATAACTTGAGTGATGGAAAAGAGCCCATTGTGCAGTCGTCAAAAATTGCAGAAGAGGAATTGGGGTCAACATTTCGCAGATTGCCAGAGAACTTGTTGCTACAAGTGGATAATTGTGCAGGGGAAAACAAAAATCGATACTTATTTGCCTATTTGCCAATGCTTGTTGCAAGGGGTGTTTTCAAAACCATCCAGCTAGGATTTTTAATGGTTGGGCATACACATGAGGACATAGACGCCATGTTTAGTAGGTTTTCAGAGAAGTTGAGAGTTACACAAACCTATACTTTGCCACATTTGATGGATACATTACAAAACAGCTCATCTTCATCTCCAGCTCCATTTTTTCTCACAAAGATCCCCGATTTCAAGCAATATTGTGATGGCTATCTTTGTGATGGACAAGACATACTTGTTGGACATTCCAAACCGCTTCAGTTCAGGTTCTTTATGCAGGATGAGACACCAATGATGCAATATAAGGCACATGTAGGTGTATCAAGTTGGAGTGGAAGTATTCGCCTTTGGAAAACAGACACAGAAGGCAAGCCAATGTTACCACATGGAGATCCACCTCTAGTACAAATGGCGGAGTATGTCAAGGCCCACGAAGAAGTCATTTTGGGGCTAAAGAACTATATAAAATTTTGGAAAAATTTAGGGAATGGTTCAAGTATTCCGCGATATTATAGACCCGTGATAGATTATTGGAGTAAGGTAATTGAAGATATTGGAAAAGCAATCATATCAGAGGGAGTCTTGTATGAAATGTTTTGGCCAAAAACTCAAGAATATTCTCACCTACAAAGCACTACAATGAATTTGCAACAAGGAGCAGAAAGATTCCTAGGCCTTGAAGAGTTGAACGATCATTTTTGTGGGCCTCAACGAGATAGGCCAAGGGAAGAGTTTGACCCTATGTCTGATGTGCACCAAGGTGACTTTCTTATGCTTGTTCCGAGTGACACAGAAATCTATCCAGTGTGGCTTGCAATGGCTTTATCTGACATTGATAATGAGCCTACATCACCAAACTACAGAAAACTCTTGATTCAATATTGGGCACCTTGTGCGAGAAAAAGTGGGATGACAGATACTCAAGCTTATAGTAATTGTTGGAAGGGTTATTGGGCTGTCAACTATAAGGACCCACAAGTGTGAGAAACTATAGATGCAATTGTTTGATCCTGGAGACCCAACAAAGAAGGACCATTTTCTAGAATAAAGATTCCAGAAAGACATGCTCTAAAATCCAAAGAAGGCCTCACTCGTGCACATCAGCCACACTTGGATCAAAGTTCAGATATGGTATCAAATGTGGAGTAGAATTATGTGGAGCTTCTATTGTGACTATACTAGTCAATTTGTAAACAAAATCTTTTTTGTATCTTCCTTTGTTTTATGTAATTTATAGTTATTATTCAAATCCATGTGTTGTACATCCTCTTGACTTTTGGTGTTTATCAACACCGCAATCCTATGAGATTTTCACTTTATTTACTAGACACACACCTCAATTTTTCCCACTTTAAGTGAAAAATTCCCAAATTACATGAATTCAGTCGATTTGGAGATTCCCATAATGTGAGATTTTTACCAAAATACCTAATATGGTCTTTTATGGTATGCGAACTAGGACGCAAGAGAGATTTTGGCACAACCAAGAAGATGCACCACACAACACACACAAACAACCTCACACCAAGACACGCACAAACTGGACCAGAGAGAGCTACAGCAAAGGGAAGACAGAGATAAAAGGATCTTGCGTAATACCTTATTTTTGACTTGCAAATGGATAGAATGAGGTGGATGGTTGAATGAAGTGAGCAAATCCTTGTGATGGTGAAGCTTGAAGATGTTTTGGACTTACTTGTGTAGGTTCTCAAAATGACTATCGATCTTCTTCTTCGTCTTCTCTTCTTTACGCCACCGCCGCCAAAGTTGATTATCGTGATGAAAATGGTAATTTCGTTGATGAGATCTCTTGATTTGCAGAGGTTAATCATGGTACACATGCTGAATTTATGTATATATATAAGAGTTAAGATGGAATTGTACTTTGGAGATAATAGAGAGAGCCATAGAGATGGTGTATGTATGTAGAGGTTCATAAAAGAACTATAGGGATGAGAGAGAAGGGTAATGGTGAAGAGGGTGGGAGAAGCCATGGAAATTGCAGGTTTGAGTGAGGGAAGGAGAGGGAGGGATGTGTAAGAGTGAGTAGGTGTGTGGAAGGGTGAGAGAAGACTAAAAGCTACTTGTGAGAAAAGTGGGCAGACTGGGGTCCACTCAAAAACCATAGCTCACCGTTGGTAGCTCCAAAAATCATGAAAAAATTTGAGGTGATTATTCAGAGCGTGAGCTACATTTTTTCTTTTGACCACCGCTCCAAATGTGGAGTGGTGATAGGTGCCAAAATTCTCACCAAAAAGCTTGTTTTTTATGCCTGCAAAAGTCTTTTAGTGTCCCCCTCCTTTGTTGAATTTGTACAATGCATCCAAGAGTGAGCCCCTCCTTTGTCATATTATAATACAAAGCATCCAAGTTGCCCTTGACCCATGCATGGAGGAGGATTATTGGTGAATAAAGAAATATATACATGGTGGGACTAGTATATGGACTATTCATGGACTTTAGCTCAATGAGCACATGGTGTTAGAATAATGAGTAAAAATAATAATAAAAATTTGGAGGATTTATGGATATGAAAGATATTGGAATCATATGATAGGGTCCCTCCTTGAATTATTTTGGGTGAAAGAGGAAAAGGTATGCAAGTAAATAATATAATAAAAGTAACCAATGAGTAGAAATCAATTTTTTGTTTTCACGAGGGTGAGGGTGAAAATGTGGGAGTGATTTGTATAAAGGAAAAATATGAGGTTAGAGTATGTACAATATTGGCAAAAAATATAATTATGGTGTAAGAGAATGAAAGAAGGTGTACATAGGTTTAATAAAACACACACCTAAGTAGAATATTTAAATAAAATACCAAAATAATTATAAAAATTCCCTATATTTAGGCCATATATACAATGAAATATTTACACACAAAGAGGCCATAATATACTTTTATTTTTTTTATTTTTTTTATTTTTTTGGCTCAACTAGCCCAGTGACTAGCTAGCTGAGGGTTTTTAAGAAGATATGGGAAAAGCCCCCTAACTCACATACGCCTATGTACAGTGAAATGGTAGGGATAGCCATAGCGTTTGGGTGAATTTGGTAGGGTGGAGTAACTTACTATGGCAATTATGGAGAGCCGAAAAACGGCTATCATTAGCCCTCCCCCAGGATGATGGTATATTCATGTACCATCATAGAGCATCTTTTCCAAAGAGAGTGCTTCAGAGTCTTTGACAAGATCTTCATTGTTTGGCCCCTTGGAATTTTGGTTTGTGTTACACTCATGCTTCATGGAACAATACTTACATGAGATAGTTGCCTTTTGCTCTGGTAGATCCTTTGGTAGAAGGCGACCCAAGTAAGGCTTCAAGCGATAGCCGTTTACCTTCCTGGAGTGTTCTTTACCATTCAAGTCCATAAGCTGATAGTAACTAGAATTGAAAGACTTCTTGACTATGTATGGCCCTTGCCATCTAGTTTCAAACTTGGCATCAAAACGATTGTCAAGTCGATTGTCATACCTTAGCACAAGCTCTCCTTCCTTGATGCCTTTGTCCTTCAGTTTCTTGTCGTGCATTTCTTTCGCTTGTGTGGCTTTCCTCTTGTAGCACTCGTATGCTGCTTCTCTTTTCCACTCAAGCTCCACTAACGTAAGAAGTAGATCCATCCATACCTCTTGATCATCTTGTGCTCCTTTGCCATGAAGTCGCATTGTTGGAATGTTGAGCTCGATAGGCTGCAAAGCCTCTTGACCATAGACCAAGTGAAATGGTGTGAACTCCGTGGCTTCCCTATATGTGGTTCGATATGCCCACAAGGCACCATCCAAGAAGTCATTCCATAATTTTGTCTTGTTTTGCACCATCTTTCTAATGATTCCTGCAATGACACCATTAGCCTTCTCCACCAAACCATTTGACTGTGGGTAGTATGGTGTGCTATGACGATGTAGAATGTGAAGCTCTTCACAAACTTCTGTGAGCAAGCCCTTCCTAAACCCTGGACCATTATCAGAAACAATCTCCAAAGGTGTGCCAAATCTGCAACAAATTTGATTGTACACAAACTTGCTAACTGTCCTCTCATTCACTCTTGCCACACTTTGAGCTTCCACCCACCTAGTCATATAGTCTACAGCCACTAGAATGTAGAGTTTACCATTTTTTGTCCTAGGCAGAGGACCCATAGCATCAATGCCCCACTTTTCAAAGGGTCCATTTGCAAGAACTATTTGCCTCGTGCCATGCACCAACCTTCTATTTCCATTTATCTGACAATTGTGACAGCTTTTACACCAATGTTGAACGTCCACATGCAAGCTTGGCCAAACATACCCCGCAAGCAAAATCTTCTTCACAGTTGATTCTTGGGAAAAATGACCACCACATGCCTCTTCATGCAAACCTTTTAGAATGGCTGAAATTTCCTCGATAGTTGGTACTCTTCTGCACACTTGATCCTTCCCTTTTTGATAGAGGGAGCCTTCTAGGAAGAGATAGAAACTTGCCTTCTTCATGAGTCTCCTCTTCTGAGCCTTCGTGAAGTCTTGTGGAAACTCACCCTCCAAAATGTAGCCAATACTGGGAGCCAATGACTCCAATCCCTGGTATCTCGGTTGCTTGACAGCTGCTACCACCATGATGACCTGCACTTCTCTCTCAACACATGTAACTGCTTGTTGTGCAAGTAAATCGGCATCTTCATTTTGTTTCCTCGGAATACGATATAGTTGCACTTCTTCAAACTGATTAAACATCTTACGAATGGCATGAACTTTTGTCCTTAAGATTTCATTCTTGCATGCCCAAATGCCTAAAATCTTTTTAACAATGAGAAGTGCATCTCCCTTTACCATGAGACGTTTTATCCCTTGGCCAATGCACATCTTCAAACCATGAAGTAGTGTGTCGTATTCTGCTTCATTGTTGCTAGTTGAACCTGGTAGATTGTCCTTCTCTTTCATGACCACCTCTCCACTTGGGTTGAGCAACACTAGCCCTCCCCGTGCTTTCCCTGTGGCTCATCGAAAAGCTCCATCAAAGAACAAGGTAAAAGCATTAGGAATACTTTTTGGTGGTGGCAATGGTAGGGTCTTTACTTCAGGCACCTTAATCTCCTTTTCATGCACCTTATAAGTGAGAATCCCTGCCAATTGTGCACGCACACTGTCTTCTACCTTGAAAGAGTTTTGAAACTCTTGCAACTCCATAATCCACTTTGAGATCCTAGTACTAAGATTCATTTGAGATGACACCCAAGGGAACAAATTCTCTGTGGTGAGGATTACAAAAGGTTTTGGGAGCAAGTAGGATCTAAACTTCCTTATCACAAACATGAGAGAAAGCATCATGAGTTCTGCTTCTGTGTAGTCTCTCTCCAAAGCATTCATGACCCTACTAGCAAAGTAGATGGGTCGCATCCTTGTACTGTGGGGATCTTGTTGTAGCAACACAACACCAATTGTTTCCCTTCCAACACTAGAGCTAACAAAGAATTTGTACTCCCAACAAGGAGGCATGAGTGTTGGTAGCTCTGACAAAATGACTTTAATGCTACAAAAATACTCTTCAAGCTCATCAAACCATGAAAATTCTACTTGTTGTGTCAACTTTTGCAAAGGATGAAGCAACTCCGAGGCTAAGTGAATGAAGCGTGACATATACTTCACCTTCTGAATGAAAGAGATGACCTCCTTAAGACTCTTCGGTGATGGGAGCTCAATAAGAACCTTTGCCTTTGAAGGATCCACCTCAATGCCTTTATAGGAAACCTTGTGACCGAGCAAGATCACTTCATCCTCACCTATGTGGCACTTGTCGGGGTTGAGTTGACCTCCCATGTCGTAGAGCTTCTTTAAACCTTCTTCTACCCTTTGTAGATGCAATGATTTTGAGCTATAAATGCAGAAATCATCAATGAACACCCTAATTGACTTTCCAAAGAATTCTTGAAACACCATGTTCATGAAACGTTGGAATGTTGTAGGAGCATTTGTCAGACCAAATGGCATGACTCTAAAAGCATAACAACCCCAAGGAGTGATAAAGATTGTTTTCAATTGATCTTCCAATGTGATACCTATTTGAAAGTAGCCTGAGTAGCCATCACACACAGTGTACTTCTCATGACCAGCTACCTCATTTAGTATCTCATCCTGAAATGGGAGGGGAAAGTGATCTCTTTTTGTTGCCTCATTGAGTGGACGGTAATCCACACACACCCTCCACTTTCCGTTTTTCTTAGGAGTGACAACAACGGGAGAGACCCACTCTGAATTCTCCACTGGATAAATGAAACATGCTACTAGAAGCTTTCTTACCTCCTTGAGTAAAGCCTGCTCCTTGATGACTCCTAGCCTTCGTAGCTTCTGAGCCTTAGGTGTGGCCTCTGGCTTCAACTCAATTTTGTGTTGAAGAGCATCTACTCCACGCACATCGGTGTAGTCTTTAGAAAAAATCCTAGGAAATTTCCTTAGCACACATTTGAACTCCTCTCTTTCATCCTTTGTAAGTGTTGTAGATAGCATACCTTCTAGCATTCTTTCATCTTCCACTTTTTGGTTCTCTTGGGAACCTACCTCCTCCAAACCTTGACAAGAGGTCTCTTGGTTGGTTGGCTTAAACCTTACCCCCATGACTTTGATGGAAGACTCCTCTTCAGTAATGCTGCCGCTACTTTCTTCTTCTGAAGTGTTATCGGTCCAACCTTCTTCCGTCTCACTTTGAGATGATTCTTCATGGAGCTCCTCTTGGCGTTGCTCCTTCATGTCAAAGACAACCTTCTTATGATTTTCGTTCCTGCAAATTAGCTTTCCACTCTCCCAATCCTGCAAAGCTCGCATTTTCATTAGCCATGGTCTCCCTAGGATAAATGGGTAACCATTTCCTTTGGTAGACATGACATAGAAATCCACTGCCTTCTTAATGCCAAAGGCCTCCACAAAAACATTTTTACAAATGCCTACACACCTAGCCTTGCTATTGTTTGCCATCTTGACCTTAATTTCAGGTGTCTCATGGATGTGCATGCCTAGTTTCTGCATGAGTCCCTCTGTCATGATGCAAATTTGTGCACCCCCATCCACTAGACCTTTCCTAACCAATCTCCCTTTTATGTAACAATCTAGCACAGGTGTAATGTCCTCATTCATTTCAGCTTGTGCAATTTTTACAACAGGCACACTCTCTTTTACCTTTCTCCTAGTGCTAACTGCCCTTGTTAAATCCCTCCTAACTTGTGGACATAATGCAAGAAATTGAGGCCATGAGATATCAAGACCCTTACCTCTCATGTCTTCCAACAGGTTGTATGGATCCATTCCATGTCCAAGAGGAAAGTCTTGGAGGTTGATATGACGTCAAGTCCTCTTAGCTTCCTTGGTCTCCTTTGCCTTCTTTTCTCGTCCATGGTCACTTTGTGATGTAACTCCTTCTTTCTCCTTACCTTTCCCTCGGCCACGCTTAATGTCATTTGCTTCCATGTCAACCTCTCTTGAATTTGTCACCTCTACCACATGCACGTTTGGGTCTGGCAAAGGTGGAACTCCTTCCACTCCTTGTGGAGGTGGTCTTGCTCCATTTGGCCTTTGTAGAAGCCGTGGTCGCTGACTAGTTCCTTCACCTGCATTCATCACTGGGTAATTCAAGTTAGGTCTGCCTGGCTCCCCACGGGGCCAAGGACAATTATACATCCCATGTCCAGACTCTCCGCAATTCCAGCATTGCAAGACTCTCCTAGGTCGTGGTGGATCTCGCTCTTCTGACTTCTTTGCTTGTCCCTTTGGACCTACAGCTTGTGCAAGGTGAATTGACAGGCTACTTAAGGATTCATTTAACTCCTCAATCACTTCCGCCGTTACCTCAGGAAGCTCCCTAGATGTTGATGTTTGTGACTTACCTTTGGGTTTTAGACCTTCTATTGGAACCTCTCCCCTTAAGCACTTGAGTTTTCTATATTTCTCAGCAGCCCTAGTTTCAGCTGCATCAAAGGTAGCAGGTGCACCCGCCTCAACTTTTACCTTAAGGTCAGGAAAGAGTCCGGCTATGAACCTCTCCTTCTTTAGGAACTCTGCACCATCACCAGGGTTAGCAACATTTCTCACCCATACAGCCCAAAGACGTAGAAACTCTTGCTTGTACAAGTAGTAGTCATCTAAGTCTTTTTGCTTATGAGAAACAATGTCTTGCCATAGCTTTTGAGTGTTTTGGGGATCAAAGAAGTATCTCTTGAAATGATTGACAACTTCCATGTAATTTTCTTTAACTTCCTCAGGCAAAGAGTCAAACCAAGTGCTAGCATCTTTCCTAAGGACTACCTCAAACATTTCTACACGTTCTTGATCAGTTACTATCCTCTTGATACGACAAGACATCTTGAAATTTGCCAAAAATAATTCTGCATCCTCTCCAGGCTCTCCAAAGAAAAGAGGATATCCAGACATTTGGCATTGGTTCTCCATTGAATTGATTTCAAAGTGATGCGTTTTTGTTTTTTCTTTCTTTAAAAGATCTACACAATAATATTCTCGAAATTGCAATCTATTCTACAACAAACTAAAAATATTCACATCAAATGACCTATGATAATCAATGAGAGGTAGGATGACAGGGTTTGGTGACGCAAGAATTTCTCCTACTCTTTGGGCACCAAACATGAACACCATACGTTGTTGAAAATGGATTTTTCTACTAATTGCAATGTTTATTCTAATGTGTGGAGTGAAATGAAAGGGGAAAACCTCTATTCTTGGGCCATTATCCATTGTCTATGCATGACCTTATGCTTAAAACAAAACAAAAATATAGACGTCCAAACTAAGGTCGTACCTAATGAGAGGCAAAATAAAAGAATTTACTGATGCGTTTATCTCTGCCAACCTAAGAGGACCTAAAATTCTACGAATTACACGTTGAAATTGCAACTTAGTACTAACAATTATGTGTACCTTTTGCCTTGCAATGGGAATGAAGGGATCATACAAATTCTCGTGATTCATGCAAGCTACTTGATTATGCTAAAGGTTGAGCCTACACAAAACATACACAAGCCGTCCTCCATGGGGGCACCAAAATTGAGGCGGTCCGTGGTGGGCAACAAGAGAGGCGACCTCTAAACACCCCTCAAGTCTCCCGTGCTGCTCAATTGGGGCTGGGGCAACCACAAGCACAACACAACAACAAACCCACAGCCAAAACCAAACAAGATAGGGGCACCACCTAGTTATGGTATGCGAACTAGGACGCAAGAGAGATTTTGGCACAACCAAGAAGATGCACCACACAACACACACAAACAACCTCACACCAAGACACACACAAAATGGACCAGAGAGAGCTACAGCAAAGGGAAGAGAGAGATAAAAGGATCTTGCGTAATACCTTATTTGTGACTTGCAAATGGAGATGGTTCGTTATGATGCTATCGTAGAACTTGTATAAACTCACTCAATGCTTAGTGATTGCTAAAACATTGCCAAAACACACACACACTGTCTTAGGGTGTGGGAGACCTCTCACCACAATACCCTCTTACAATGGACACAAAATTGGCAATGAAAAACACACTAAAACACTTTTTAAAATCAAGATCAACTGATAAAAACTCAAATACACAAGTCACCTTGAATTCACCAAACCGTATTGCACAAATGGAAGGACGAAGATTTGAACGTCGAATCACGCCTTTGATGCACCAAACCTCAATTTATTGATGATGAAGGAGCATATACAATAGTGGTCTTGAGGTTTGTGGAACACACGCTCTCTCACTTGCAATGTGTAGCTTGAAGGCTTCTCTCACACCAAGAGTGAAGCTCACAAGTGGTTGCTACACCTAAGTCTCTCCTCACGCATAGAGTGTTGGGGTGCTATGTGAGATGTTGGAGGTTGTTTTACAAGAAGGAAAGGGGCCTATTTATAGGTTGGAGACCCCTCATTAAGATTATTGGAAATCTTAATTTACAAGCTAACAAATCAGGATTATGATTTTTTTCAATATCAAAACATTGCAGGCCTTCTTTGTCTGCTTGAGTCATGGGTGTGGGCTCAAAAGAGAGCATTATTGATGGTAGATAAGGTGAAAGTAAGTAAAGAGAGAGAGAGAGAGAGAGAGAGAGAGAGAGAGAGAGAGAGAGAGAGAGAGTTACTATACACATGTCTTGAGGCGAGGTGTCTTTTATGGTTAGGTCAATGGCTATTTTGTGTTAGTATGTTAGTGGTTAGTAATCACTAGAAAAGTTAATGTTACATTTAAAATGGGTAGAATGAGGTGAATGGTTGAATGAAGTGAGCAAATCCTTGTCATGGTGAAGCTTGAAGATGTTTTGGACTTACTTGTGTAGGTTCTCAAAATGACTATCGATCTTCTTCTTCGTCTTCTCTTCTTTACGCCACCGCCGCCAAGGTTGATTATCGTGATGAAAATGGTAATTTCGTTGATGAGATCTCTTGATTTGCAGAGGTTAATCATGGTACACATGCTGAATTTATGTATATATATAAAGGTTAAGATGGAATTGTATTTTGGAGATAATAGAGAGAGCCATAGAGATGGTGTATGTATGTAGAGGTTCATAAAAGAACTATAGGGATGAGAGAGAAGGGTAATGGTGAAGAGGGTGGGAGAAGCCATGGAAATTGCAGGTTTGAGTGAGGGAAGGAGAGGGAGGGATGTGTAAGAGTGAGTAGGTGTGTGGAAGGGTGAGAGAAGACTAAAAGCTACTTGTGAGAAAAGTGGGCAGACTGGGGTCCACTCAAAAAACCATAGCTCACGGCTGGTAGCTCCAAAAATCATGAAAAAATTTGAGGTGATTATTCAAAGCGTGGGCTACATTTTTTCTTTTGACCACCGCTCCAAATTCAGAGTGGTGATAGGTGCCAAAATTCTCACCAAAAAGCCTGTTTTTTATGCCTACAAAAGTTTTTTAGTGGCCCCCTCCTTTGTTGAATTTGTACAATGCATCGAAGAGTGAGCCCCTCCTTTGTCATATTATAATACAAAGCATCCAAGTTGCCCTTGACCCATGCATGGAGGAGGATTATTGGTGAATAAAGAAATATATACATGGTGGGACTAGTATATGGACTATTCATGGACTTTAGCTCAATGAGCACATGGTGTTAGAATAATGAGTAAAAATAATAATAAAAATATGGAGGATTTATGGATATGGAAAGATATTGGAATCATATGATATGGTCCCTCCTTGAATTATTTTGGGTGAAAGAGGAAAAGGTATGCAAGTAAATAATATAATAAAAGTAACCAATGAGTAGAAATCAATTTTTTGTTTTCACCAGGGTGAGGGTGAAAATGTGGGAGTGATTTGTATAAAGGAAAAATATGAGGTTAGAGTATGTACAATATTGGCAAAAAATATAATTATGGTGTAAGAGGATAAAAGAAGGTGTACATAGGTTTAATAAAACACACACCTAAGTAGAATATTTAAATAAAATACCAAAATAATTATAAAAATTCCCTATATTTAGGCCATATATACAATGAAATATTTACACACAAAGAAGCCATAATATACTTTTATTTTTTTATTTTTTTTGGCTCAACTAGCCCAGTGACTAGCTAGCTGAGGGTTTTTAAGAAGATATGGGAAAAGCCCCCTAACTCACACATGCCTATGTACAGTGAAATGGTAGGGATAGCCATAGCGTTTGGGTGAATTTGGTAGGGTGGAGTAACTTACTATGGCAATTATGGAGAGCCGAAAAACGGCTATCACTACTTCTTTCATCGCCAACCTTGAGAAAGGTAGACTATGCATGTGAGAGACCTGTCATTGTGATAGTGGACACGAGTCCTACTGGGATAGGATGGGTAGTAGGGCAAGATGATGATGAGGGAAAAAGGTATGTGATGATATTTGGAGTCAAGATTCTAAGTTCTCGCCAACGAGATTATGCACAAGTAAAAAGGGAACTATGGGGGGTGGTTACAGCATTGAGGTGTGACAAGGAGTACTTGATAGGGGCATCAGTGCTTGTGGAAACTGATTGTTTACCTCTTCTTAGAATGATCACAAATTGTTCGACTCTTGATATTGCAATGCTGCAATGGATAGCCTACTTAAAGTCCTTGAATCCTGAATTCAAGCATATTGCAGGAAAAGACAATCCAATGGCAGATATGCTATCTAGGGCAAGGTATGAAGATGAACAAGACATGATTATTGAGGCAGATGATGTAGGCACAAAGTTTTACACTATTGATCATGCAAAGAGAAGTCATGCATGTTTTGTGTCTTTACTTGAGTCCTTTTCAGAGGATGAATGGCTCTTGATAGGTTGCTACTTAAGTACTCTGCAGAAGCAGGATGATTGGACTGAGTAGGAATTTAAGAGGATAAGAAGAAAAGCATATGGATACTTCTTGATGGATGGTTACTTATGGAAACATGCTAAACAAAGAATTGGAACACCATTGCGGGTAGTATGCAATAAGGTTACTCAACAACAAATCATCAAGGAGTTCCATGAGAGTTTATGGGTAGGACATCGAGGTGTATGGGCAACATTTGCCAAGGTAAAAGAAGATATTGGTGGAAAGGGATGTATAACGATGTGGCTGAGTTTGTGGACTCTTGTGTGACATGCCAAATATATTCAAATGTACGGCATCGTGATGGACTACATCCTACTTATCCATTAACTATGCATTACAAATGGGTTGTGGACTTGGTCACAATGCCTTTGGGACTTTGTCAAATGAGGTATTTGGTGCTTGCAAGAGAAGATTTGTCTAATCAGGTTGAAGGGCATGCATTGAGGACAAAGATTACAGAAGCTATATGTAAATTTCTTCTTGAAGATGTGATCTGTCGCTATGGGTGTGTGGGAAAGATAACTGCAGATAGAGGAGAATTGGATGCTGATGAATCAAGGGAATTCTTCTCTAGAATGGGCATCAAACTATTTCAGTAATGCTTATTCTGGAGGTAGAAGAACCGTGGCCACAATTCTTGTGGAAATCGATCAAAAATCAAAAAGATGGTAATGTTAGGTCTGTCGCATCTGAAGAGAGTAAACCACGCTCTCTAAAGACTTTGCCATCTTTCATAGGAGAACTCAAAACAAAACTGGAGGTTAAAGTGGTACCTTCTCATTGGAAAGCCACACCAAAAATGATGGATACCAAGAGCTTGCATGAATTGATGTCTTCTCCTATACAATGCACACATTATCTCTCAGATCTACTAAAAGTTAGACCGCATCTATGGGGCCAAATGGGCAAAAACCTAGAAAAGATGGGCTTGAAAATCCCTTTACATGACCAAACACTACAAGCCATGCTTAACATTAGCGACGCTCATACTACGACGCTGAAATATGAAAATTGCCGGCGTCGCTATTACCGTCGCTATGTCAAGAGTAACATAGAGACGCTCATAGCGACGGTAATAGCGACGCCGACAGGGCTAAAAAAAATAACCGAGGGCATCCAAAAACTTAGATCTCAGATCTGAGTTTTCAACGCGCGCTCAAGCAAGCAAGGTAACGCTCTCTCTCTCTCTCTCTCTCTCTCTCTCTCTCTCTCTCTCTCTCTTTCTTCTCCACACACACACACACACACACGAGGAGAGGAAGGAGAGCCAGGTATGCTCCTTCCCTCTCCTCACTCTCATGTTCCCTTCCCCTCTTTCTCTCTCCTTCTCTCTCTCTCTCTCACACACACACACTAGGAGAGGAAGGAGAGCCAAGTATGCTCCTTCCCTCTCCTCACTCTCATGGTCCCTTTCCCTCTTTCTCTCTCCCTCTCTTTCACTCACACGCACACACACACACATTGTGTTTTTTAGAGAGAGAGAGAGAGAGAGAGAGCACAAGCATAAATAAAAAACGCACACACACATGCATACACAAAGAAAGCACACACACATTGAGAGAGGAAAAGAGAGAGAGCTTGCATAAACCAAAAATGCGCAAACACACATGCATAATCAAAGAAAGCACACACACATTGAGAGAGGAAAAGAGAGAGAGAGAGAGAGAGCATGCATAAACCAAGAAACCGCACACACACATGCATAATCAAAGAATGCACACACATTGAGAGAGGAAAAGAGAGAAAGAGACAGATATATATAAAACAAAGAGAGAGAGAGAGATAAAAGAAGAAGAAGAAGAGAGTTTTAACATCGTAGGAAAGTATCCCAAGAGACCTTAAAGATCTAGTCGACAGGAGTTGAACTCAAGACATGTTATTCATAAGGAAAATGGCATAACCAATCTATCACACTTCAGTGATAGAATAATTATACCATTTTTCTCCTATTTTTATTGGCGTGCACACACACTCGAGAAGAAGAGAGTTTAATTTAACGTTGTAGGAAACTAATTAAAGAGATCTAAAAATCTGGCCGACGAGGAGTTGAAACCAAGACTTGTTATTCAAGAGGAAAATGGCATAACCAATCTACCACACTCGAGTGATAGAAAGGTCATACCATTTTTCTCTTTTTATTGGCACACACACCCACACACACACACACACAAGAAGAAGAGAGTTTGAACGCCGTAGAAAACTATCCCAAAAGACGTTAAAGATTAGGGTTTTAGTAGCCTTAATTACGTTAAATTAGATCTAGGTTTATTTAAATTAGATTAGATTAGATTTAGGTTCAGTTTTAGTTAGATTTAGGTTTATTTACGTTAGATTTAGATTTACGTTATATTAGATTAGATTTAGGTTTATTAATTTAGATTTATACATGTTATATTAAATTAGATTTAGGTTATTTAATTAAGGTTAGAATAAATGGCAAGAAAATTTCTTGCGCTCACAGCCTTGACAGTCCATGCGGACCAACAATTCCACCTGCATGTTCGACTGCTGCTACCATACAATAAGCCGTCATGTTCAGCTAATGGAAGATCAAATTGAGCATACACTGAAATTAGTGATGCAAGATGACGATTCCAAGGGTCACACACACACACACACCACATCCTGTCAAATCTAGAATAAGAATTAAGTGCCTTGAGCAGACATCAGCTACATTGCAAGAATGACGTACCTGCATGCTACAAACAAAGATCTACTATGAAAAGATGTTAAGATGCTGTGAAATGCTACAGCTAGAGAAGAGGCAAAGGGGTTTTGTCCACTACATGCAGTATCATGTAGATGTGGGTGTGTAGATTTCTTGTACCCACAAATATAGGCATTGACCAATAAAGACGAGATTATAACCCGGTGGTTCTGATCTCCGTGCACCTCTAGACCGAGGTGTGCGTGGATTGGACATGACTAAAGAATGTGAGGTAGTTTATAGTGTGAACAAAAAGAGAGAGAGAGAGAGAGAGAGAGAGAGAGAGAGAGAGAGAGAGAGAGAGAGAGAGAGATAAAATAGGAAGAATGTCAATAGAAGATTAAATTTGTTGTCCAGGTTATAAGATTTTTGCCCTCATTATGAGTAGTGACGAGGATGTGGGGCCGTCCAACCAAAACACCTATCTCTCAACGAGGATCTTATGTCCCTGTAACCATTGCAAGCATGCTGTGCGACAGACAAGACGCGTTTCTTTGCAGCACGTTCGCGAATTTGGCGAGTTCGATCCATCTATTATAGATCAAGTTGTTGCCAATTATAACTCGTCCGACAGTGTCACTGGCCAACAGGCAGCAATCTTGCAACCCAATAGACGTGTTCACAGGCGCTTTGGTCAAGCAGCATATGTGAGGCCACAAAATGTAGCCTCTGATAGCTCGGGGGACGATCATGTAGACCACATTCCCAACGAGGCAATGTTTGAGCCTGAAATTGATGAAATGATTGAGACGATCATGGATTCAGAAAGTCTTGTCTATGATGATATGAAAAGTGAAGCCGATACGCCATTGTATAATGGAGCACGTGTGTCTAGATTGAAAGCGCTCCTGGTTCTTCTCAACATGCAGACAAAGTTTGGATGGAGTGACACTAGCGTCACAACGCTTTTCAGGTGATCTATTACAATAATTAGTTTACTTTAATAAAACTCTAAATGTATAATGATCTGATAGATTTTTACACAATTGTACCGTATTTTTATGTTGTGTAGATTGCTCAAAGAGCACATACTACCAGTTGATAATGTGATGCCAGATTCTCGAGAGGAAGCAAGAAAGATTTTGCGAAACTTGGGGATGGATTATAATTCGATCCACGCTTGTCCTAATGAGTGCATTCTTTTCAAAGGGGAATACATAGACATAGAGAAGTGTCCGAAATGTGATTCCGAAAGATATCGAGCAGATCTCCACGGAACAAAAATTCCACAAAAGCTTTTGCGACATTTTCCTCTGCTTCCTCGCATCGAGCATTTCTTCGAATGTAAGTCCATGGCCGCCCGGCATGAGGAGAATAAATCTTCGGATGGTGTGCTACGGATTCCTGCAGATTGTGCATCCTCGAAACATATAGATGGAACATGGACGGATTTTGCCAGGGAATCTCGAAATTTGCGCTTGCCAAGAAACTTGTAAAATTTCTCATCTTTTGGTCACACCAAGCCTCCAAAGTTGATGGACCAGTACATTTTCATCAAGACAGTCATTTCTTATGTTTTGTTGCATAAAAATAAGATTAGGGATTTTTGTAGGACTTGAGATAAATTCCCTAGTTAACTTCAATGGGTTGGTGATCAGAACATATGATTGCTTCTCACTCACTATTTTTTGTTTTGTCAAAATAAATAGGTACAATAAAGCTGAATTTTTACCATTCTGCAAACCTATCATCAAAGTTTCTATAGCCACGCTCAATACAAATAATATATGCATGTTTTCTTAGTTCCCTATTGTCCTTTAGGTTCATAAGGAGCCATGGAGCATGTCAAAAGAATAATACATCTCTTACCAAGGGGAATCTTGGGGACAAAGATGAAGTGCTAAATACAACAAACATGAGAAAACTGGGTTCAATAGTATGAGTTGTAGAATCTCATAGAAACTATTCAATATCTAGCCAAATTTGATCCTTATGACTAGATATGGTTACTACCTACAAAATGCATGTAGTTTTCACAAGAAACTAACAATATTGAAAAAGCTATACTTGATATATTAGAATGTTTCGTTTTCTTCTATAATTGAAAAAATCAACCATCGTTGTCTACTATGCAAAATAGGGTATTAGGTGCCCCAAAACTCAAGAAATATTAGCTTTATGTTACAATATGCGACATAGAAAATCAAAACTGCATTTGGATATCATGAAAGCCACCAAAAAAATCATAGAAGAGCTAAAATTGGCTAAAAAACAGGATTTGACAATTTTTGTAATTTGGTCATAACTTACAACTTTAACATTTATTTCTCCCTAGAAGCATCAGGACATGTTGAGGACTACTAAAGATAGTTCTCTAGCATTATAGACCTCACAAACATGAATTCTAGAGTGGTATCGTTGCAAAAAGTTGAAAAAAGCCAAAAACAGGACCCGTTTTTTCACACAGTTTAGGTTGTGAAATGTTGTGCAAGGACAAGGTTAAAGATGGAATTGATACTCCAAAAAAATGTCGAGTTTTTTTTTCAGCTCACGAGACAACGTTCTAGACAGATAGCACCTCAAAATCCATTTTGAAACTCTTGACATAATTCAAGGAAAATGGTCACTTAACAGGACATAAAAGTGTCCCATTACCAACCTAGTGTTATGGGATATGTGCGTCAGAAGGCACGTCCGAAGGGTAGCATGGCAGAAGGTTGGCTGGTATCAGAGTCCCTAGTGTACATTGGAGAGTGGCTAGACAGATTTGACAAAGCCCGGGACACGCTATGACGAACCATAGATGATGAGCGCATATCTGGAATTGTCATGTGCAATCTCGGTATTGAGAAGAAGATGACGAAAGATCTAGACGCTAAAATCAACCAATTTTGCATGCTTCACAATCCAGTCATGCAGAAGTGGATCTCACAATATGTGGATGCAAAGCAAGGGCGACAAAGGGCAAGAATCGAGTGGAGACAGGGAAGATGACCACCGATGCACTATTCGACGGGTCTGGAGAGCCTACCAACATTCATGAGCTTAAGATGGTTGCACAACCAACTGAAAAGCGCACAACAATACGGTGAAGAAGTGACTGAGGAAGAGTGGGAGTATTGTAGGGGTTGCGCGACCAAGGTAAGTTTGCAATGTACGACAGTAACTTTCTAGATGTTTGAACGGCCACTCATAATCTTTGTTGGTTGCGCGGTCTTTGCTCTCAGGTGTTTAGACACTACATACTAAACACCTGGAGTGAAATACCGAAAGAATTAAAAGACAGAGTCATCAGCATGCTTCATGACAAGTTTCCCATTCCAACACGGGATGACCGCTTCAATGAAGATGTGATGAAGGTTCGAATACGCGAATACTGCAAGCATAACCTTTCCGAAGTGCAAAAAGAAATCAAGCATGGATGGAACAGACCAGATTGGCTGGCCAAAGAAGATTGGAAGCATGCGAAGAAAGAAGCGTGCGAGAATCCCGACAAGTGGAAGCAACAAAAGGAGGCAGCCAGAGCGCGAGTAGAGGCAGGGAGCTCGCACCACTTGGGGAGCGGCGGGTGGGCATCATTTGAGGCCGATTTTGTAAGTGTTTTCGCATCTATGTTCGATAGTTTAGGGTTTATGGGATTTGAAATTCTAACATAATGGATTCTTTGTATGTTTTGGCAGTGGTCGTTTACAGGACGTGATCCCACTACGTACGAGCGTGAGTACGCAGGTAGGAAGGGCTTAAACGCCCTTATAGACATCCTGACTTCTTGCGGCGGTATGGTTAGTAATTAGGGTTTATTCTTTTCTATTTATTGTATTGTTTTATAAACGTCACTCGCTATATGTTTAATTATACTTACAAAAAGCTATCTTATTGTTTTTTTTTTTTCAGAATCCGATAGATACGCCGCTTGGACGCGATGAGGTGTCTGATTAGACGACGTCAGTTTAGCCATAGCTAGATAGCATTAGTTTCTTTTTGTCCTAGCTTATGTATCATGAGACCATGTAACTATGTATTTTTGAAAACCATGTATATTTTTTAACTAATGACAATGGTTTGTATCTATTACATTTGCAATGATTAACAATCAAGTGATTTTGTTGTTTTGTACAATTGTCATTTATTTACTTCCATCAATTCACGCTTGTCATTTTTGTATCTTTATTTTGCAAACAATACGTACTATGGATGATGGATTTAATGATTATATTGTCTTGTGGCTGACTATTTTGGGTCTATATTTACCTTTGTACTTTTTTCCAAAGGTAAATTGACCAATGAAACATTCAATATGGTTGATCGGTGGTAGGGCATTCAATGCCCTGCCACCAAAAAAATTTAATCTCAGGCATCGCTATAGGCGTCGCTACATTATGCATTGCAGCGTCGCTATAAGCGTCGGTATTTACGGCCCTGCAGTGTCGCTATTTAGCGACGCGTATAGCGACACCTGTAGCGATTTCTATAGCGACTTTCTCTTATCGACGTTGTTAGCGACACTTTTTGCGACGCCGGGGGATTAAAAAACCCAATGTATTTCCGTCGCTATAAGCGTCACAAGAGTACACAACCTCTTGTAGTGCAACTTGCATATGAAAACAAGGATGACAACATGCCGAAGAAACCACACACAAAGCCAGTAGTAGTAAATAAGGTGGGTGACTACCATGAAGGAGAAGAAGGAAACACCACCTTACCACTTGAGTACAAAGGAATAAAGTTGGTTATTGTACTAGATAGAGTGGTAGGAATTGCCATTGCAACCAAAGAAATATGGAAAAAATGGGGAAAGCTTGCTCTTACGAAAACTCGAATAAAACTGCAATTAGTGGATGGATACGTGGAGAAACTGATTGGAATATTAGAACAAATCATTGTATCCTCATGTGGAATTTAATATGAGTCCACCTTTACCATAATGAATTTTGACAAGAGCTGAAACTTTGATATCATATTGGGCAGACCATTCATGCGTCAGCTCAAAATGGTACAAGACTGAGGCTATGACTATATCTACTTAAGACACAAGGAAATTACTACAAAAATCAGTGTCAAAGATCATAGTTATAGAGATGTAAAATGAACCCTGGGGGAAGAATTACACTCCACAACAACTGACCAGGAAGGAGAAATACCTGCTTGGCTACCAAACAAAGCTCACTGCAATTGGATGTGTGAAGCTTCTGAGGGTGGCAGCTTGAAAAAAGAGGATTGTATTCATGATAGGTCAGTACATGATGAGGCATATGTACCAGAGCCTTTTCTGAAATAGATGTTTGAACCCTTTGGATGGGATCAAATACTAGCGACTCTTGAAGTCTGCATGAATGAGGTGACTCTGACTAAATTTTACGATGAAGATGGGTATGATATAACTCCCTTGTTTATGATAAAGGTGTTGAAGGAAGCTAATGAGGTTTGTGAGTGTGAAATCAAAAAAGGTGAGACAGATAGCTACATCATTGAGCATGAGGCAAAAGTGAAAACGAAGGAAGCAGAGCAACCACAAGAATATGTCATCATTGACATACCTGAAGAATCAACAAAAGTTGTTTCAAAGAAGCCAACTCCAGAAAAAGTGAAAATGAAAGCAGATGAAGGAGCAAACTTTCGAAGCTTAACATCAAATGTTCAGCAAACGCAAGATCAAAAGAAGAACAGGGACAAGGAAGAAGATTGCATGTCTCCTACGACAATCAAATTTAGCATATGGAGAGAAACAGGACTTAAAATCACATGCTGAAGTGACAAAGAATCTAATGACTTATGGAACGTGGATCATGATGGGAAAGCCGCCAATCACAGAGCTAGAGAAGATCGTGTACACAAGTTCAAAAATGCCAATTTCTAGCTTTGGCATGGCAGAAGCTATACCCAAGTTGAGTACCGGAGAGTATAAGGATATTTTCCACATAATTGAATCCCATCATATCAAAGAGAGTCTGATCCTGACAGAAACCTGGAGGAATATCTTCTTTCAGCCAGAAGGAAAATCTTCAGCAACAACACCATCAGAAATCCCAAAAGCACTTCAAGTTTATGCAAAAAAGAAGCAACCAAGCATTGCAGAAAAAGGTAAAGCTAAGGTAAAAATTGAAGTATATCAACCTCGCAAGACGACTTTACCTTCTACAAGCCTACATCAAACTTCCTGTGAAGCCTCTACATCAAGAGCCAAACCATCGACAATGCAATGGAAACGAAATAAAAAAGTTTATCAACCCAAGTACTTGTCACATCAAAGCATTAGGAAGAATCCGAAGAATGTCAACCAAGTGCTAGTATCCAAAGAGCACATCCATGTCAAAGATCCAGTTTGGATAAATGCAGCACAAGTTCAACCTCAACAACAAAAGGTGACAAGGTGGGTAGCATCAAATGAGTCAATTACTGCTCAGGGCTACTTCCAAGGAAACACTAATGTTTGGGCCAAAAAGCCTAAAGTAACAGCCTGGACCTTTTTATCTCAACCAGCGAGTTCTACAAAGAACAAGCCGTGCTACCAACGATGGACAAACACCTCATCCAGGAGAAAGAACTACCACAAAAGGAAAAAGAAAACATCAAAGCAGCAAACAATGCGACAAGTTTGGGTACCAAAGTCCAGACCTCAACGAAGCTACCCAACACAAACAAGTGAAGTTGCGAATGATTCTAGTGAAGCTATTCGAAGCACAAGGATTTTATGAAGGTAACACTCAAATATAGTTACCAAAAAGTTTAGCTCAATCTAGAACAACCAAGAGAAATCGTGCAGCACAAGCTTCGACCCAAAGGCAAGCAATGATAACCAGCAACCAGTAGAAGCCAATTGCAACTAAGGTTGCTACAATCTCTAGATGGATACCTCGTCATCAACTCCAAAATCAAGTCTTCTACAACGAAAACAATCAGTTATGGCTACCGAAGCCTAGTGTCCATCAAATTATAGAAGAAATAAAATGCCAAAGACTGTCACACAAGGACCAAAGACAAGGTGGGTTCCAAAATTGATAGTGGAAACTCAATCACAGAGAACCCAAACACATCAACAACATTAGGAGAAATATGGACCTTGCATGGGACTTGTAAAGAATCCTAATTTTTAGGGATTAAGGCTAATGTTGTGTAAGGTTAAGGGGACAAGGGCATTCAAGAAGCTAGTTTTGAGTAGGCTTTTCTAGCCTTTTTTTAGACACATGTAGGATGTGGACCTAGGAGGTCACCTTCTCTCTCTAGCTTTTTGAAAGTGAAGGGAGTAAAGAGGTGTGGCCACATCAGCAAAAACGTGGGTCACTAAGAGCCAAAATTTGACTTTCTTTCCAAAAACTTATTTTTACTTCTTTTTTACTTAAAACTTTCCCCCAACATATATACATATCAAAAAATCATTTTTTGATCTTTTTTAAAACCTACAAGCACTAAAAGTCCAATTTTTCAAAAACAAAACCCCCCCCAAAAAAAAAAACCTTTGTTCTCTCTTCCTCCTCCCTCCTTTCTCCCTCTCCTCTCCCTCCCTGATCCCTTCTCTCCTCCTCCTCCCTTCTCTCTCTCCCTCTCCCCCACTGCCCCCTTCGCTCATCCCATGTTCTTCCCTCTCCCTCCCTGTCCCCTTCTCTCCTTCTCCTTCTCTCCTCCCATGTTCCTCCCTCTCCCTCCCCCCTCTCTTTTCATCTTTTGCTTCCTCACGCAACAGTTTCCATGGTGCTCACAGACATCAAAAATCGTATGCATACATATTTTCTTGTCCGTGGCGTTTGCACCGAAGGCCACACGTGAGGGTGAGCAGAGGTCATCCCAAGAACGTCGTACCATCGGTGAGAGGAATGTTGATGGTTCTTCAATATCTTGCCAATACCATCACATATTTGAATAAAACACCCCTTTGTGCAAGGTAACAATATACTTCTTTCTTTTGGTTGTGTTCTTCTTATCATAGAATTTGAAGTATAAGGTGTTGCCTCTACTTGTTTTGTAGTGCTTGGCACAAAGGTTGCTTTTGTGCACAAATAGTAAAAGGCTGGAGGTTAGAGAGGCCAAGTGTCACCACTTTTCCTCTGAAACAGTCTTCTTTATTACATCTTGCAGGTGCTTCAAATCCATGCTTATTAGAGGTGGGTAATCTCATCATAATGTATATTTTAGGATTTTTTATTCTCAGTTGGATGGAAATACTTGCAAATTTGTACAACTTATACTTAACAAGTGTCTTTATTATACAGCTTGCAAATGTTGAATTCATACATGTTTTTGTTACAAGGTGACCTCTTACTATGCTAGTTGAGTGGTGTTGTTTGCAAGAATTTCTCAAGGAATTGGCATAACATGAAGCTTTTACGGTGGCACAAAGCTCTCCTCAGCGGCAATGTGGCTCCCACTACACCAAAAATCATTATGCTAACATGGAGAGATCCCTAGTAGAACAATGCAACATCTTTCCATCAGCAACAACACACCCTTTCCTAACATGAGGGCACTCCTACCAAAGATATTTTTATGTGATAGGTCACCCCATACCATGCCATATCATGGAATGGATGTAAGAACTATGACCGCACTACTCCTTGGACGTTGTTCACAAATGTATGTTTATCAAAGTTAATGAGAAGAAATTTGGACTTTTTTGTTTGTTGATGTGTAAGAGCACTCTACGTCTATCATATTTTAGATTGTTTGATAAGTTAAATAATATTTGTCGTCACTTAAAGTGTAAATTTGTTTTCGTTTGGTAAGATTGTACATGAGAAGACATGATAAAGTACAAGAGATCTTGACGGAATAAACCTCGATGCCACATCTCTCCTTAAACCCTTTGATTTCTATCGTCGTAGGAAGTCCAAAGGAAGTCCTTAACACAATAAAAAACATTAGTTCTTTGAGTATTTTCAGATTCCATGGTTTTAATGCTCGTTGGAGCCCTAGATTAAGGAAAAAGTAAGAAATGTCTGTTTTATATCATTTTTTAAAGAAATTGCCAACTTGTACGTTGATTTTTGGAGAATCCGAGCAAGATATGATTTTTTTTTGCATCACGGTCTAAGAGTTCAACACTATTATATTAAAAAAAAGGTGGCCGCAAGGGCATACAAAATGGCCATCCGGGACTTTGGATGGCCATTTTGCGCGCCCTTGTGGCCACTCTTCTTGAGGGCCCTTGGGGCCTTTACATGGAAAAAATTTGTAACACTATTGTGTATAAGTATGAGATAAGGATGTAAGATATATGTACAGAGAGCAAGAGCTCCCCCCTTGGGGCCTTATAATGACAAATAGGGGCTTTTTTAATGCATGTCCATGAGATAGAGGTGTAGCATTTGATGTAATCAAAGCACCCCCCCCCCCGGGTCCCTTTTTTTATGTGTTCAAAGGTCTGGAACATTCACTATGTAAAATTCTCCTATATCATGTGCTAGTCACCAGAATGGATTAAAAGTACCCCTTATAGGCCTTATCTACACATGTTTTTGTAACTTTACAAAAATATAAAATCCCTTATGCTGAACACATGTGCTATGTTACATATACTTTAGTTAACTCCCCAGGTCAAAGGCCTCACAAATCCTGTGCACTAAACATTCACACTAGAAATTGACCAAACAAGGAGCCAATTTTTACTTCCTCGTGTCCACCTCATGTTCTTGGGAATGTTTTGGTTAAGCCATTTCTTTGGTATTTGCAACCACATGTGACCCCTATTGTTATAGTATCCAACCAAAGGTTTCTTGATTAGCAGTTTACATAGGCTCGATTGGTACATATCTTCTATGTTAACAATGCATGTATTTATAATTTATGTTACACTTTCTCTATCCAAATGAGCTACATAGTGAAAATTTTATCCGCAATTTAACAGTTAAGTTCACAAGGTAATAGCTATTGGTATCATCTTTAGCAATACCAAAGAAATAGCTACCAATAGCTCATGAATAGGGATATTTAAGAAGATTTGATACCAAAAACTTGTCAACACTACTCAAAAAGGTGGAAACTCAAAGGCTTTAAAATATATGTATGATGAAACATGAGTCAATAATAAGTCACCCTTATACATCGACACCTTCATCTCAAGTTGTCACTTCTCTAAGTCAAGCTTGGCATAGGCATAGTATGAAAACAATAACATGTTGGAAAGCAACAATTTAGCTTTCTCAACTTGTGAAATGTTGTTAATGATATATATTCAGCATCCCCAAATGAGGACATCTTGACAAAGGTTATGATCCACTTTAATAAGAATAACCATTAATGATTAAACTGAAATCAAAATATTGCTTGAATTTTTTATTAAGACTCGAAACTTGAAACATCTTATAGGCAAATAAAAATATCCATAAAGTTCAACAATAATTCTCAAATCTGTATGAAACTTCAGTAATCTAAATTAAATACTCTCACTCAATGCGACACCATTTAACAAAAAAACACATTTATATTGCATTTATAGAGGAATCCAGCCTCATGAAAATAATTACAAACGGAGACAATGTTGTTGTTATTAGGCTTCTCTTACAAGTATTTGTCTTCCTCATCTAGAGATTCATATACACTTGAGTATTTGTGTGTCTATGACACTAGGGAAGATAGTAGTACTATATGGATGGCTTTTCTAAGAGCTCCTAGAGAGTACCTATTGGTTCAAGATTCTACAAAAATTCTACTATTCTTATCAAAATCCTTTAACATCGTAGCGAAAGGTTCCTCATGGAACAAAAATAGAGTGATTTCCATCTCTGCACATGGTTGCTTGCTCATGTCCTCTGAAAAGAAGTTGACTCTGTAAAACAACAGATTATGTGAGCACAAAGTTATAAAATAGAAAATGATAATCTAATGACAACTATACAAATAATAAATTATAAGAAAAATCTTTGATGACTCTCCATAGATAACACAACTTACTTGCATTATGAGACTCAATCACATGCTACACAACTATAAATGGCGCGCCAAATCCATCAACAAAATAGCACCACCCAGTGTTATGAGGTATGAAGCCTAAACATTGAAAGCCATAAAGAGGTTTATTCTCTCCAGCATGATAAACTTAAAGATGGAGATGATGTTAATCTCTGAATGTAAGCTACAAGGGTAGTTTTCTTACCATTTTATCTTTATGTTAGAGATGAACCCTTGCAAAGCCCACACACTATTCACACCTCCTATTGTTGTGGTATTCAAGTCATGTGAGCTCATATTTTTTCCATCTTCGGGAGTAGAGGTTTCCATGTAGTGTGAGTGAATAAAATTAGGAGTAGAATCTTGTTTCATGGTGTAATGGAGGTGAGAGAAGGAAGAGGAGCTAGCTTGGTGTGAAACTATGTGGTGGGCAAGGGGAAGATATGGGGGAGGAGTTTGCTTGGTGCTACAATGGAGGTGGGAGAAAGCTAGCAGAGAGATAGTGTTAGACTATAGGGAGTGCATGTGGTTGTTGCAGCAATGGAGAGCTTAGAAAAGAGTTTGTAGAGAGAGAAAATCACTTTTAGCTATAGAATAGGTTTGGAAAGACTTTGGAGAGTGGAAAATGATGTTTTAAACTTTTTTGAAAAAAAATCAATTTTTTGTAATTTTTTAGTGCACGTTTTTTACTTTTGGAGGTCAAAGATACTTTTTTGACCATGAAATAAGTTTGGGGACCTTTCAAGGAGGGAAAACGTGAAATTTGAAATTTTTTAAAATTTTGAAATTTTTTGAAATTTTGATTTTTCTAGTGTATTTTTAAATCCGGACCAAAAAGTGGGGGAAAAAAGGTCAAAGTGGTCCCCCCCCCCTTTCCCCTAGCCACCTCCCTTACCTTCTCACTAGGTAAGAGGCCATTAAGAGGTGTAAGGCTACCTTGTCCCCCTACTTTTTTGAGGGTATAGAGTGTGTCCACCACCCTCTTGCTATTGGGTGGCGTCTAGTTAACCTTAATCCCAAAGGGCCCCTAGAGTGTTCATATTTTTCCTAATGATTTCTTCTCATGGAAGATAATGCAAAGACTACATCAATCACTCGACAAGCAATTCAAGTGGAGCCAAAGTATGCCAACCTACTTGACAAAATGGTGGCATCCAAAGATCAACACAGTGGAAAAGGCCTAAATTTCCAAAACTTATGGAATTGGGTTTCTGGCCTTGAACAGGTAAGTCTAAGTCGGCGTAAAAAAAACATGACATAAAAGTCAGAGTCGGGCAGCTAAGTCACTAAGTGAGTGAGTCGTTAGTCCCAAACATTCATGTAATATTATATGTGGTCTAAACGTCTTAGTTATTCTAGGTACTACTCACGCTGGAAGAGTTGAGCATAATTACATGTGTCTCTCATGCTGGTATAGGTGAGCATAAGAGTCGAAGTCATTGAAGTATAGTGGTAAGTGAAGGACAAAGTCCAAAAGACATTCATGCACTTAGCACAATGAGGTATGAGTGGAGAAGCTTCTACATCAAAAACCCTTCTTGGAAACATGGAAGCTATTGAGACATCCTTTAATGTCATATGTGCTATATTTGTTCCTTGAATCACCCATCAACTCCATCTCTTACACTGCATGCTTTTGTGTTTGAAAATTTTCTAGTATGCATATAGAGTGTCCCATAATTGGCACTTGCATTAGACACTCTTCCTTTGTTTCTCCCAAGCACTCACCTTGCATGACAGGTACTTCAAGTCCAAATGCTCAACTCCAATAAGAGCGTATACCAAAGGCACTTTTTTCCCACCGGGTTTTTCCCTTTGGTTATCCAGGTTTTAGACCCTAATCTAGAAACCATCATCATCATCATCTTGTATATATTACTTCTACATTAGCAATAAGAAAATGGCTCCCCAAATCAATCAACAATGACTTGGAGCAAAAACTGGAGGTCTCAATATGCTTATCAAGAGAATATTTTATCTCCAAGGTCGACAACAAAGCTCCATCAAAAAATGGCAAGTTAACACTAGAATGGTAACAGGACACTTTTATGTCCTTGGACACTTTTATGTCCTTGGACACTTTTGTGTCATGTTAAGTGACCATTTTGCTTGAATTATTTGAAGAGTATGAAAATGAATTTCTAGGTGCTATATATCCACAAAGTTGCCTTATGAGCTGAAAAAAACTTAGCTTTTTTTTTGGAGTATCGATCTCACCATTAACCTTACTTGTGCACAACATTTTTGAACCTAAACTGTGTGAAAAAACGGGGCCTGTTTTTGGCTTTTTTTCAATTTTTGGAAACTATATCACTCTAAACTTCATGTTTGTGAGGTTTAGATGGCTAGAGGTTAGGCCTTCATAGTTCTCAACATGTTTTGATGCTTGTAGGGAGAGCTAAGTGTTAAAATTGAAAGTTATGACCAATTTACAAGAATTGCATAATCCTGTTTTTGGGCCAAAATTAGCACTTTTATGATTTTTTTGGTGGCTTTCTTGATATCCAAATTCAATTTTGATTGTGTAAGTGTAATATATAACATAAAGATAATCTTCCTTGAGTTTTGGGGGACCTAATATGCTATATAGCATAGTATATGATGATGGTTGAGTTTTTTGATTGCTGAAGAATACGATACATTTAGAGTACCAAGTATAACTTTCTCAATATTGCTAGTTTCTTAGGCCAATTGTGTGTATTTTGTAGGTAGTAACCATATCTAATCATAGACTACAAACTTGGCTAGATATTGAGTAGTTTCTATGGGTTTCTAGAGGTCATAATGCTAAACCCAGTTTTTTCATATTTGCTGTATTTAGCACTTTATCATTGCCCCCAAGGTTCCAATTGTAAGAGATCCATTATCCTTTAGACATGCTCCATGGCTCCTTTTGGATCCAAAGGCCCAAAGGGAACTAAGAAAACATGTATATAGTATCTGTATTGAGCGTGACTATAGAAACTTTGATGATAGGTCCGCAAAATGGGAAAAATGAAACTTTTTTGTACCTATTTTTTTTTCCCAAAAAAAAAATAGTGAGGTAAAAGCAAACATATGTTTTGGTCACCAACCCATTGAAGTTAACGGGGCATTTTATCTCATGTCCTACAAAAATCCCCACTCTTAATTATATGCAATCAACCGTAAGAAATTGTTGTTTTGGGCAAAATGCATTGGTCCATCAACTTTGGAGGCTTGTAGTGACCAAGGGATGAGAAAAATTACAAGTTTCTCATTTTTTCCATATGTAGTAGTTATTGAACTATAAGCTCATGAAAGGATTTTTCAAAATGAATGGATCTACTATGGTTTTGAAATTTTTTCCCAAAACCCTGAAATGACACTTTTATGTCCTGTTAGGTTACCATTCTAGTGTTAAAGAATGGCTTACAACGACAAGCAATGAAAACTCAGCAAGCGAGCTATCCACAACAACCATACGTAGCTCACATAGTGCTTCAACATTACTTATTGCAGACAACTTAAATTACAGTGGACATGGAAAGCAAACCCAACATAAAGTCCATGCCACAAAGAGGGTCAGTTCTACAAACTAAAAAAAATGAAAATCCCTCTTCATGGTGGCCAAGACTGGCAACAAAGAGGCGAATGCACATCAAGAAGAAAAGTTGCCTCAAAAATTGAAGATCAAAGATCAAATCGTGCATCAACAACATGGCAGATATGAATCACTCAAGGAAGGGGGAGTGTCATCAACGACAAAGCACTTCCCAAAAGCTGAAGTCCAACCTTGAAGACGAAGCTGAAGACAACCCTATGACAAGACTGCACAAGGTCGGGTCAAGGGACGACATGATTTAGGAAGGGGGTAATGTTTGAGGACAAATCAAACGGGCGTCCACCTAGTCGGACACGTAGCCGGACACCACATTTGTACTCTACTAGTTTTTTGAGCTAGTGTAGTAATACTCTATGTAATCCTGATTCCAGAGTAGCAATCAATTCCCTGAGTTGTAATTCTATCAATGACAATTGTAAAGGTACATGTGAGCTGGCCACTAGCCATTTAAAATGTCCTAGGTATAAAGGTCAATAACCTTAATGTGAAAGAGGGCTTATCTTTAGAGAGAAGAAGGACCTCTAAAAATGTACGCTCAAGCTACGAGATGCACCAACTTGTAACCATCCCAACTAGTGACTGGGTAATCAGATTTCATTTTTGAAACTTGCATTGTGTTCCTCTCTCTTTTCTCTTTAATTCAAGTGTAAGCATTGTCAGTTTTATTGTGGTTCATGATTACACGTTTGTGAGCTGTAATTGTAGATTTGAGTGCTTAAATCATTGTTTATAGTCATTTTGACCATAGGAGAGTTTTCCTAGACCATAGACGACCTTTCTGGATAGTCCTGTTGCAATTTTCAGGACCTTTTTCATAACGGATCATGATTTTGATACCTTGTCGAACTGCGACTAGACTTGCTAGGATAGCATCCCTAGGTATCCTAGAGCTCCTCCTATAATTTTGTTGCATTTCGAGTCCGTTTGAGTGCTAAAATGGCGTGATGACCTAGAGCTATGAGAAAGGACATAGGAAGATTTTCACGATCATTGAGTGTTGGTTTGCTTGTAGAATTGTTGTGTTTGCTTGTTAAGGTTCACTTCATGAGATCGACGATCTCATAGAGTCTCCGTGCCCCATCCGAGTCACTTTCCTTGAGTATTGACATTATGTTAGTGCCAGAAATCTATACTATAGACGTCCATCGCGACAACCCGCTAACATTGCAATGGTGCCAATGTTAGTGGGTCACCGTGACGAACGTTTGCAGCATAGCTTTCTAGCACTAACATAATGTCAATACTCAGGGAAAGTGACTCGGATGGGGTAGGGAGACTCTATGAGATCGTCAATCTCATGAAGTGAACCTCAACAATCAAACACAACTCTACAAGCAAACGAACACTCAATGATCAGAAAAATCTGCCCATGTCCTTTCTCACAGCTCTAGGTCATCACGCCATTTCTGCACTCGAACGGACTCAAAATGCAACGAAACTTTAGAAGGAGGTCTAGGACACCTAAGGACGCTATCCTAGCAAGTTTTCTTGCAATCCGACAAGGTACCAAAATCACAATCCATCATGAAAAAGGTCCTAAAAATTGCAACAGAACTATCGAGAGAGGTCGCCCTATGGTCTAGGAACACTCTCCTATGGTCAAAACAACTATAAACAATGATTTAGGCACTCAAATTTGTAGTTACAGCTCAGAGACGTATAATCTTGAACCACAGCAAAACTGACAATGCTTACACTTGAACGAAAGAGCAAAGAGAGAGGAACACAATGCAAGTTTCAAAAATGAAATCTGATTACCCAATCCTTAGTTGCAATGATTACAAGTTGGAGCAGCTAATAGCTTGAGCGTACTTTTTTAGAGCTCCTTCTTCTCTCTAAATATAAGCCCTCTTTCACATTAAGGTTATTGACCTTTATACCTAGGGAATTCTAAATGGCTAGTGGCCGGCTCACATGTACCTTTACAATTGTTATTGACAAGATTACAACTCAGGGAATTGATTGCTACTCTGGAATCAGGATTACACAGAGTATTACTACACTAGCTCGAAAAACTAGTAGAGTACAAATGTGGTGTCCGTCTACATGTCCGGCCAGGTGGATGCCCATTTGATTTGTCCTCAAACAGTGATTGATGAAAGGCTTTTAGATTTTGCAGTTTCTTTTGGGGCTGGTGATAAGTTTGACTTGGTCTCCTACATTTTTTAATGCTCCATTGAATCTTGATGTGTTTATAGCTAAACAGAGTGAATACTTGAAGTTAGAACGAGAGAAGTTTGAGCTTCATACTCAAAAGGGTAGGGTTAATGTTGGTGAAAAGGCGGTAGTCCATTTAAAGACTATGATCCTAAAAGACAGTCTTACAAGAAGTACAATCAATTGCCTCTTATGTACAGACCCCATCGGTGCAGCTTACATGAATGGGAGTGCAAGCTGGTTCAAGGATCGTTTGGATTTCTAATATTTTTAAATGGATTATTTACAAGTCTTATGAAAGATCCTACGGAGATCATGGAGGAACACGATATACCAGCATATGAAAAAGAGGATGAGGATGAGGAATACATTGAAGTGGCGGAGATAGAGGAGTCCATCGATCTTGAATAAGAAGCAAAAGAGGTGGAACGAAGCAAACCTCTCTCAGTGAAAACCTCAGATATCAAGCTACCTCTAAATGTGTCAGGTTTCAATGAGCGACAAGCTACCTTAATGCTACCAGGAGTTCCAGAGTGTAAATTTGGAGATAGGTCATACATTTTCCTTCATGATATACAAAGTATTTTTTATTTATGGGAGAACTTTTCACTGGCCACTATCTCCAAGTATTAGGAGGAGAGGAATGGAATTGTTTCAGATGACAGTAGTGATGATGAGGCAAGGGAGATCTCCAGTAACCCACTGGACTGCCTTAAACTGTGCTTTGAAAAGGTAGAAAAGTATAAAGAAATCCTTCCTGATGAAGCCACATCTTAAACTATTCAAAATAATTTCAAGCCATCAACTAGTAATTAGGATATGGAGGATTGGTTTAAGCGTCCATCACAAGAGTCAACCCGATCAATCAACCTATGGACCAATGAGATTTTTTTGGAAGATGAGAGTTTCATGGTATAACATCCTGCCCCCTTCCCCCCCAATCTCTATTTCCCTCTCTTTCACACACACACACACACACTTCTTTTGTTCGCATTGATGAAAAGGAATACTTTCTTCATTGTTGAAGAAGATAGTTCCGTGGCAAGGATGCAACTCTAGGACAATACGGATGCAGCTCTAGGACAATATCTTCCTAGTCTATGTGAGGCACCCATCTTAATCTTCCACAACAAAATGTCACAAGAGGGGAATACTACAACCTATTCTTTCAAGACATTATCTCAATGATGCCACAAAATGCAGACAAAGTTATCCTCATCGACAAGGTTTTAGTAAGAGAATGTTTTGGTTACTCGCTAGGATATACTAGGGGCCGTGCAGCATATTACTACACATACACAACAATGGAATTATCTTTAGGGAAAGAAAACCCTATTGAACTCTTAGAGTATGGAAAACATTTAATGATCAGATACAAGGGTGAGGTTCCAAACGATATTTGAAAATCATCAAAAGTTTGAAATAGTTGTGGTACATATTGAGTTTAATTCTACATGCATTTGTGGTACATCCGATCATCTAAACTCTAATTCTCTTGTTCCACCGATGATTGGCATATTGCATTGTCTCCCTCCACCTCGTTTGACTTTCAAGAGCACTTGAGTTGTTGAATGCGTCTGCTGGTTTTCTTTTTGAAGTTGCAAATGTCTAATTGCCTGTACGGTTGCTGAAGAGGCCAATACTTGCTTTTGTTGCATGTGGTGAATGATTCTGTGATAAAATCACTGAAATAACTCCTTAAAACTGTTTTCCTTATTTCGAGAGCCTCCATGCTGTGTGTGTCTGAAGTAGGCATTTCTAGCCATGTAATGAGACTTCTCCAAGCCCTGGGTGTTCCATATACCTGGATTCTCATACTCTTGGATGAAGTATGGCAAATGATTAAAAGTAATGTGCTGCAAAACAAGATATTTATTTAAAAATTTAAACACAAACTTAGTACTTTGCCTATCTGAGTTGCTTTGAATTTACCATGTAATGAGTGATTTGAGTGTCAGTCCATGCTGTCTTGAAGGATTTTTTCAGTAGCTAAAGGTTCTGTTTAAACTTGCTGAGATTATCTTGCGACCAATCATCATTCTCACACATTTGAAATAACGTGTCAATGGAACGCCACACATCACCCTTTGCATTGCGAGTTGTTGGCTCTTGGTCTTTCACTGCTAAATGAAGTTTTTTCCCAATGCATATACTCACCTTTGCTAATGTATGGAATTGGAGCTGATCTCTTTGAATAGTTGATTCCAGTGTTAGAATTTATAGCTAATTGGTAAGTCGTCAATGCAGTTAGTGAAACTAGAATAGAATATGGAAACTTAACTGAAATAGTTAATTGAACCGAAATACTCTACTGGGATGAGACACAGACTGAATGACTGGAAAAGTGTTTCAGGTTCAGATTCAGAGTTTATGAAGAACGAGTACAAGGTATAACAGACTGAAGCCCAATTGACTATTGTAGTAATGATTACAGAGTATAATTACAAGTGAAGAGATTGTAACTCAGGAACAGCTTCGGAGACTAAAACCAAGAGACTAAGAGTAAGAAGTCAAAAGACAAGCAGTCCAATTACAATGTAATGGGTCCTATTTATAGCCTCTCAAAGTTACCGTGGTAACTGCCGTGGTAATTATTGACTGATCCACTGTTCAGCTTCCAAGAGACAGTTCCTGCCTGTTGAGACTGTCTTCCTCATTACATCCTTCCCTCCTTTCTTTAATTTTGGTATGACTCCAAAATTCTTTAAAAATCCACCATCTGATTCTTTTGAGGTGTTGAGGAATCTCTTTGCCTGCTTGCTGGGTTGACCGATGTTCCTCATGAGTTGTCCTATGTTCCTCATGATAGTACTCTTCTGAAGTTTCTAACTCTCCTGGTATTGCTAGCTTTATACCATACTTCATGCTTGTTGAGTGCTTGGCACCCCTATAGTTGTAATTCCAGGGTGTCCAGTCAAAGAAATTCCAGCACCTAACTGGGAAAATCCACCATCTAATTCTAAAATTGCCTTGAAAAATCCACTGTTTGATTCTAAAAACGGCTGGAAAAATCCACCATCGGATTCTGAGATGGAACTACACAGTATCCTTCCACTGAACCCGCTTTCTCTTGCCCTTCGATCGTGTTGGTGTTTTAGAAGTCTCAGTGCCAACATTGTCCTTCTGGATATGTCTGTAAATGGACTCCTGCTCAAGCTGATCCTGCCTTTCCGTGGTTATTTCCAATTCATAAGGCGTGAGAGGATGATAGGTTTTGGTGTCGGGATCATAGAGCGTGCGTTTGCCTTTTGTCAGACAAGTTCTGGCCAATTTATGACAATGCAAAGCTGTATGGATCCATCCTTCTAGAAGACACTGATTTGTTTTAATCCTAGCTTCAAAGAGAATGTCAGCCATCTCTCTGTACTGTGGTCCCAGGCTTGGTTTAGCCGTAACATCCTTTTTAGGGATTTTAAAGGACTTCACAGTAAGTTGCAGTAGCTCATTTGTGATCTTGGTGAGACCTCTAAGCTGGATTTTCCATTGTCCCATACACAGCTTGATCCTCTGTATCTCCTCCTTTAGTTCCCCAGGATCATTTAATTTGAAGAGCATCATTGAGTAGTGTTTGCCAGGTTTTTCATTCTACAATGGATCGCTCATACCAACCCTGAAGATCATCAGTGATATTATAGTATGTGAGCCGATCTACTGGTTCTGGATGTTGAGGATACACTGCTAGAAAAAACCTATGCAGCTCAGCTTCTCTAGTTGGTAAAGCATACAGGAGGACTAGGGAATCGGGTACAAACTCCAAAAAATTGAGGATAGTCTGGTTCTCCTGCTGCATCATCTTTCTAGTAACTCTGACCAGCTGAAACAGTTTTCGAAGAGCAGTTCCTTGTTCTCCTACTGTCATTTAAGTTGGAGGCCCCTTACTGGTGGTAGCCTGATCTTCGATAATAGCTTGTACCCTCTGATCCAGAACTCCCCTAGCAATATTCATTTGCAGTAAAACTTCTTTCAATTGACTTATGACGTCTTTCATACCTTTAATGTTGGCCCGTTCCCCAGCAGGAGCTCTAATTTGATGGCTAGGGAATGACAATCTGAAGTAGACTGCCGTTGCCAGCGTGGATTAGCTAGTTTGTCATCAGAGGTTAGTATCGATTCACGTACTCTCTCTAGCAATTGAATTCTGCTAGGATTCTCAGGCAGTTGCACACATCTTGGTCATGGAAAGCAACTGATTTCGAATGTTGGACCATTTATCTAGCACCGACATATAGTTGCTGAAATTGTTCAATATCAAAAAGAAGAACACCATCCTCCAGATACATCCTAGTTATAGGAGCTTGCCGATGTCTTAGTCTCTTGTTCAATGTGATGAGCTGTAACGAATGTTTCTCATCACCTTCTAGAACCTCAGTCACAACTTTACCTTTCCTCTTCTCATCCGAACTGTGATGTGACTGGTGTACTGGTGAATTCCCAGTATTGTTGGATTGTTGATCTTCAGCCTAATGATCACTCGACTGGTCTGGCTGGTTTGTATTGGGCTAATTTTCCCCTGTGGACCCTACTCCACCAGCACCAGATCCTGAAGGTGAAGATGGAGGAGAGTCATCATGCCTTTCTGCTGGTTCATCCTCCTTCTCTTGCTCTTCTATTGCTTTATCATCATCCTCATTGAGGTTGTTTTGTTGTTCAATATAGTCCAGAATAGCTTGATTTTCCAAAGCACTATTGTATTCAAAAAGTTTATCCTGCAAATCACTCTGCATTGTTTCCATGAGCACCCTCAGATTATCTATATTGAAAACAGCATTCCCCTCTAGATTCAATATCTCAGCCGAATTATTATAGATACATCTTTCTATTGTAGTGGCTTTCAATGCAGTGTGGCTGGTCAACAATGAGTTAAAATCAACTCTCTTCATTCGCATCATGGTTTTGAATCTTTCAGCAGCTCTTTCAACCTCTGCCTTTTCTTCCTTAAGCATCCTCATCTCAGACTCCATCGTTGACAACTTATTTTCTAAATGTTGAATGGTCCTAGCTGATTGATTTTCAAGGACACTGTGCTGCAAGGAGTGTGCTCCTCTATCCTGCTCCAACTTCTCAGCTTACTGCTCAGCCCCCCTCAGCTCGGCCTTTAACTTGGTCAATTCATCATTAGACATTGAGGCATCCAAAATTTGTTTCATATCATTAACAATGGTGTTCTAGGATGAGTGAATAAGTATTGAACAACCATCATTCACCGTTGTTGGGTCACAGGCAAATGGCTCAAAACTGTGACAGGAGCCATATAAGGTAGTGTACCATAATCAGGTTTGTACAGGAGTAGGCGTTCTTTGAGAGGATGAGTCTATCGTTGTTGTAACCGGTCCTTCTTGGTTAAAGTCAAAGCCACTTCACTCTAAGGGATGTAAACTTTACCAAGTGGACTCGAAGGTGCTGATTCTTTTCCCTTATCAGTTTAACCATCGGCTGCTCAACAGTGGTCCTGTCTGACTGGTCTTTTCCAACACTGGTGGTCGTTGAGCTTTGCCCTGCTTGTTGGCTTGTTCCACCAGTGGTCTAGACTGGAGGCTGGTCGGGCTGGTCAACTAAAGTCTGGTCTGCTGGAGTCTTTTCAACAGACACTATTTTGACCTGACTTTCTAGCTGCTTAAGGGGAGCACTGCTTTAGGCCAATGTAGCTTTTGGTCTTTTAGAACTGCCAGGCTCGTCTTGCATGGCCTTCCTCTTTTGTCCAGTGAGAGGTAACTGGTTATCTAGGGCTTCTTCATCTGATGATAAATCCACATTGTTAGTTACTGGAAAGGGCTTCTGGCTCCAAGCCATCCTTAACTAGTTATGAGCGTCCAGAGAAGTTGCCAAGTAAAGGAACTGCCAAACATAGCAAGCTTTGAAAACAATTTGAGAATTCAACTTAGCAGTATGCTAAAGCACATTATGTGATAGAATCTAACATAGATTTACTGAAACTGTGGCATCCAGTCTTTTTGCCAGTAGCATAGAAAATAGTTTTTCTGACGCATAAGTCGGGTTGTTTTTGAGACCCACAGCTTCAGCCACAAAGCGGTAGGCGGCGGGAATGTCCATACCTATTACTGGAACCCCTTGCACACTTTATTTGCATTTCTTCTTGACAACATCATCTTCTTTCAGAGCTTCACTAATCTGTTATGCTGTTGCCACAGATGCCTTTGGCTCAATTGGCATCTTTGGCCCCATTATATACCCCTGGCAATAGTAATCCATATAAATATTTTGATCTTACTCTGCCATTGGAGAACACCCAATCAACTTCATATGGACCTGTCCAAGCTATCTTTAAGTTCGGTTTCTTAGGGCCTAGTTTTGATTGATATAGCAAAACCAAATCTCCTTTCTGAAACTACTTGATTTTCATTCGTTTGTCATGCCAGTGTTTCCTTCTTTGCTAAACAATTTCATGTTCCAGCATAGCCCTCTGCCTTAACTCATCCAGCTGTGTTAACTCCTCCAGTCTCTGTTTCAGATTGTGATTGAAATTTACCCATACTCGACTGCCATCCTGAGACTGGGAATAACAAATTCCATAGGCACAACAACTTTAGTGCCATACACCATTCTAAATGGTGTCAATCCCGTAGTGACCTAATAAGCTGTTCGATATGCCCAGAGAGCAGTTTGAAGTTTCAAATCCCACTGATGTAGCTCTTTCTACACAATCTTAGTGAGAATATTCTTGACAGTCTTGTTGTTGCTTTTGGATTGTCCATGCATCTAGGATAATATGGTGTTGATTTTTGATGCTTGACTGAAATCATATCCATGAGAATGTCAATGGTGTCATTTATATAGTGTGTACCCTGGTCGGACACAATCTCCACAGGACATCTGTATCGACAAACAATATTTTCAAATAGAAAGATAGCAGTGGATTTTTCCGTGTTGTTGGGAAGAGCCTTAGCTTCTACCCATTTGGTCACATAAAAAGTGGCCATCAATATATACCTATTCTTCCTTGGAGTAATTTTCTTGAAGGGACCCATAAAATGTAGAACCCATTTCATAAAAACACCCAGTGGTTGAACTGGTGTTAGAGGAGTCATGTCTGCTACCGTGGTTCTCCCCATTCTTTAGCATATATCAGAGGTTTTACAAAAGCTTCTGACATCAAATATTAAAGTCTGCCATCACAATCCAGCCTGCAGAATCTTTTTGGAAGTGATATATATCAGTAGAAAAATGTCCCCCAAAATCCCCATCATCTGCCTCTAAAATAACTTGCATTTGTCCCTCCATAGGCACACATCTGCGAAGAACCCCATCGACTCCCAATCTATAAAGTGATCAGTCAATGATGGTGAACTTCAGACTCTTAATCATCAGAGCCTTCTTTTGATTATGAGTCCATTTGTCTGGAAATCCTCCCTTAGAAAGAAACTGATATATCTCATACGATTCTGGATCAGCTGATTTTGCACTTGTTAATAACTAAAATAGTTTTGCATCCACTGGCTTGTCTCTTAACACTAGTTCTGTAATTAGACACTTAAGTGTCCTGAGACACTAAAGTGTCCTGTTTTTCTACCAAGTTTTGGCAATTTATTTGTCAAGCTAGAAAGAAGTTTTTAACACCTTGCTTCTACCATAGATGGGTTATGAGGGAAAGAAAACACTGAATTTTTCTCCATATCAAAATACAATCTGTATAGAGAGAATTTTGGTAAGTTCTAAGACATAAATTTTAGTAAAATTTCAAGTTGTTTTTCCAAAAAAATCATAAAATGATTATATCTTTTTGTAGAGATGACCTTTTTTATGTTTATAAAAGCCAAGTGTTAGCACTTAATGTTACAAAACAATGGAATGCACTTCAAAGATAAGTTTTCAAGTCACATGTAACCAATAGACATAATTTTATACTCGAGCACATGCTGAATAAGAGCATAATTTTGGTCTTCCAAAGGTCCCCTCATGAAATTGGTACTATTCTAGTGCAATTTGACAAGTACAAATGACTTTATATGTTTAAATCAAGAAACTACGTATTTTTTGGGCTCCCTAACTCAATTAATTCTGGTTTCTTGAACTCTATCTTGAATTCTTTATCGTGCAAAAACTCTTGAAAATCTTGAGTTCTCCATAAGAACATTGAAACCAAGGTTTCAGGAACCCCAATTGTGTATGTACCACGTACTTTGATACATTTAGTTTATCTACATGGAAAGTTTGATATTATTTGAGGTTTTGAATGCTTATGTCTCAAGAATGAAAATATGAAAGTTTTCTCTTATGCAGTTTTGAATATTTAAAATGATCCTATAATTGTTGCATACCAAATCCCTTCTACTTGCCACCTTGAGTGCTCAATGGAAAGGGCAAGCAATGTATCACTTTCTAAAACTCACAAATACATAAGAAACATATTTTTCTGTGTATACACCAACATGCTTGAAATGACCATATCAAACACATAAAACTTTTCATTATTTACTCCAAGTCAATTTCTTTGCACATGAAACTTTCAATTATATATAGCAAAATTGTGGAAGAGTCACCTAAAATTTTCTACAAGGTCGCTTCAATTTTTCTTGAGCTTATAAAAACGATTTCTTCAAAGCATCAATCGCTGTCTTACGAGGTTCAACTCGATGAGTATAGTTCTTGATCATGATAGATTCTAAAATGTAAGGTTATATTTTTAAAAGACTCTCTAGCTAACATATTTAAGCATATCAAGAGGGTTTTCTTAAATAAACCATCTAATGCAAGTAGCATTTAATTTAAATTTGTTATAAAAGGACACTTAACACTAGAATGATAACCTAACAGGACATAAAAGTGTCCTTTCAGGGTTTTGGGAAAAAATTTCAAAACCATAGTAGATCCACTCATTTTGAAAAATCCTTTCATGAGCTTATAGTTCAATAACTACTACATATGAAAAAAATGATAAACTTGTAATTTTTCTCATCCCTTGGTCACTACAAGTCTCCAAAGTTGATGGACCAGTGCATTTTGCCCAAAATAGCAATTTCTTACGGTTGACTGCATATAAATAAGAGTGGGGATTTTTGTAGGACATGAGATAAAATGCCATGTTAACTTCAATGGGTTGGTGACCAAACCATATGGTTGCTTTTACCTCACTATTTTTTTTTGGGAAAAAAAAATAGGTACAAAAAAGTTGCATTTTTGCCATTCTGCGGACCTATCATCAAAGTTTCTATAGTCACGCTCAATACAGATACTATACACATGTTTTCTTAGTTCCCTTTGGGCCTTTGGATTCAAAAGGAGCCATGGAGCATGTCAAAAGGATAATGGATCTCTTACAATTGGAACCTTGGGGGCAATGATAAAGTGCTAAATACTGCAAACATGAAAAAACTGCGTTTAGCATTATGACCTCTAGAAACCCATAGAAACTACTCAATATCTAGCCAAGTTTGTAGTCTATGATTAGATATGGTTAATACCTACAAAATACACACAATTGGCTTAAGAAACTAGCAATATTGAGAAATTTATACTTGCTACTCTAAACTGTATCGTATTCTTCAGCAATCAAAAAACTCAACCATCATCATATACTATGCTATATAGCATATTAGGTCCCCCAAAACTCAGGAAGATTAGCTTTATGTTATACATTACACTTACACAATCAAAATTGAATTTGGATATCAAGAAAGCCACCAAAAAAATCATAAAAGTGCTAATTTTGGCCAAAAAACAGGATTATGCAATTCTTGTAAATTGGTCATAACTTTCAATTTTAACACTTAGCTCTCCCTACAAGCATCAAAACATGTTGAGAACTATGAAGTCCTAACCTCTAGCCATCTAAACCTCACAAACATGAAGTTTAGAGTGGTATAGTTTCCAACAATTGAAAAAAAGCCAAAAACAAGACCCGTTTTTTCACACAGTTTAGGTTCAAAAATGTTGTGCAAGAGTAAGGTTAATGGTGAGATCGATACTCCAAAAAAAATGCTAAGTTGTTTTCAGCTCATAAGGCAACTTTGTGGATATATAGCACCTAGAAATTCATTTTCATACTCTTCAAATAATTCAAGCAAAATGGTCACTTAACAGGACACAAAAGTGTCCAAGGACATAAAAGTGTCCTGTTACCATTCTAGTGTTAAAGTGTTCTGTTTTGGTACCAAACTAATGTTAAAGACACCTCAGAGTAGCCATCTGTACTCCTAGACATGAAATCAGCACCACAGTGGTTTTTGCCGGGCTTATGGAAAATACAAAATTCAAATTCCATCAGGCACACCATCCATCGTATCAGTCTGCCTTGATTAATGACTTTATTAATCAGAAATAATAAGGGCTGATGATCCACATAAAAATAAAATAGCTTGCCCAACAAATAATGTCTGAATTTAGTAGCATTGAAAACCATCCCTAAGGCTTCTCTTTCAGTAGTTGTATATCCATGTTCAGCCTGACTGAACCTGTGACTGGCAAAGTACACTAGATAATCAGTTCTTCCTTCTGGCTGAGCCAATATTGCTCCCATCACCAATCCTAAAGCATCAACATGTACATGAAAAATGACATCCCAATTTGGTTGTCAAAGGACTGGCTTACTGATAATAGCATTCTTTAAATTATGAAAACTCTCCTCACATTCAGCAATCCAATTGAACTTGTTGGTCTTCTTTGTAAGTACATACAAAGGTAATGTTTGGGAAGAAAACTTGTGCACAAATCGTCTATAAAAATTGATATATCCCAAGCAAGACCTTAACTCTCACACATTTTGAGGCACCTTGGCCTGTTGGACACACTGGATCTTGTCATCATTGGCCATTTCTATACCATTCCCGGACACTACATGTCCCAGTAGCTGTCCTTTCTAGACTAAGAAAACAGATTTTAATGGATTCAAACAGATCCGCTTTTCCTGACAACGCTGGAAAACCATTTCAAGAAAAATTAAATGCTTCTCCTCTGTTGAATATACAGTGAAGTCATCCATAAATATCGCAAGGAATCTGTGGACAAATTCATTGAATATTTCCATCATACATTGTTGAAAAGTGGTTGGCGCTTTACAAAGACCAAATGGCATCACCAGATACATAAATTCTCCCCACTCAGTAATAAAAGTGGTTTTACTCCGGTCCTTAGGAGCAATCTGTAATTGGTTATAGCCACTATAACCATCCATAAAGCTATACATCTCATATCCTGCAATTTCATCACAAGCAACATATCCGTGAAGGGTAATGGAAAGGGATCCTTAATTGCTTGAGCATTCAACTTCCTATAATCCACACACTCTAAACTTTCCATTCTTCTTGGGTACCACCACAATAGGGAACAACCAGTCACACTACTAGCTACTTCACTAATGAACCCATCCTTTAGAAGGTTATCAATCTCTTCCTTGACCTTCTTAGTGTAATTTGGATTCTTTCGGTATCGTTGCAGCTGTACAGGTCTGGCATCTGGTTTCAATGGTATTCAATGTTGGCATACCTCTGGATCTACTCCTTTAAGATTAGTATGTTCCCATGTGAACAAGTCCTTGTACTGCTGGAACATATGTCGGGCCTTCTCTTCCATCTTAGAATTCAAATGTTTGTTGACCTTGATCAATCTAGGATTTTTCTCAGTTCCTAAATTCCATTCCTCTATTTCTTGATCATTTGGAAGTAACCAGTTAGGCCCTCCGCCCTTTCTCTTGGTTGACTCCTTAGTGTAATCCCAAGACAGTCCTCTAAACTCTGAACTGCTATTCTAATTTTCTTAACTTCTTCAGAGTGTGCTTGTTCAAAACCCACTGGTGCACTGAAATCAACTCGTTCTTCTGGCCTTCCATCAGTTGAACTGGCCGTTCTTCAAAGTTCTACTCAGTGAAATGGTCTGGAAATTGCTTCTTTTGCTTTTCAGCCTTATCTTTGTCTAGTAACACTGCGTTGAGATCTATCTTGGTTAATGAAAAAATATTCATTATTGCCAGCATTCTCTCAATTTTCTTCACCTTATACTTCCTGCAAATCTCTTTGGGTCTCAGCTCCTTTCTCCAACTCCTAGTGTTGTTTGTCTGAATCTGAATTCTACTAACTGGCACCTTGTATTGTCAGAGTTTAATTAGCATAGTCGTGAACAGCTTGTGTCGTTTGCAGCCATGGGTGCCCCAGTAGCATCCCATACACGCCTTGGACATCTAATACTAGGAATCTAGTTTTGCCCACTCTTATCTGCATACTCTCTATCATACTAGTTGCCTGTACTACTCGATGGTCTGCCATTTGAACTTTAAAAGGTGTGGGTTTTAGATTTGTAATTCCCATCCTTTGTTGAAGATGTGCCCAGGATGTTTATTCTTGCTCCTCCATCCAGTATGACACCATATAGTGGCTCCCATTGTTTCCTAACTTTATAATCTACCTAGATCACCGGCACTTCATCATCTCTGACAGGAGCCAAGTCAACCGTTCTGGCTTCTACCTCAACCTTCCTTCACTGTCTGATGAAATTAGCTGCTTTAGGCAAAGCTTTCTTAATGTCCTTTTACTCCACCATGAGTTTCTAAATTTTCTCACAAATCTCGAGATGAATTTCCTCCCTCTCATGATCAGAGTTGTTATTAGAACTTGAAGAATTGGTAGTATCTGCACAATACCATTCCTTTGTTCTAGTGCTTTCAGCTCCCTTATCAATCCCTAACTCTTCCATCAGTCCCTGAACTGCAGCCAACATGGTCTCAGGCGTTCCAGACCTTGAGTGATCTGGTTGTGCTTTCTCAGAAGACTGGGTTGAATGACCCGAGCATCAAAATTCTCTAGCTGCTCTGGCAACTTCTTGGCTAAATCCTCTGTGATTCTCGCCGCCAATTCTCTTTGCTCCTACCATTCATCAACCACCTTTTATTTACCCTTGTCTTTCCACACCTCTCTCTGCTAAGCCCATTTGCTACTTTCAGGAGTGACTGTCTTGCTGGGTTATCTGGGATTTCCTCAATAACCATCCCTTTGTTGCGTGGAATTGCTCATACAGGAACTGGTTCTGGTGCCTTCGCCTCAGTAGCCGCAGTAACAGGTGTATTGAGCCGCAAAATACCCATACTTACCACAAGTATAGCAATTCAGACTTCGACTCTAGAGATTACCATGACCCCAACCCCAAATAGTACCCCCTTGGTACCTGTCGCGCCTTGTACCAGTACCACTGATACCTGATTTCTCTTCTTGGGGTACACTAGTAGTCTCCACTCTTACTGGTTCCGCATTGGTAAATGCCACCACAGACATATCTTTTCCCTTCTTGAAGTGATGAATGTGAATGCCACAGTTGTTCCATAGATGGCTGTAGGCTTTGTTGTAAGTACACTGTGGACATTCATTGGAAACATGATCTTTGGATTTACACTTTGAACACCAAGTTTCCATTCTTCTTACTGGTTGTCTGGTCTGGCTGATTTCTGCAATCTGCCGAGCCATCTCATCAATCTTTCTAGACCAAGACCCCTTCTTAATCTTGTCTTTGCTCTTTTTATCGGAGCTACTTTCAGAGCTACTGGAGGTCTTACTGGAATCACAATTCTCAGTAGAAGTACTACTACTACTAGACCTCCTCTTCTTATGACTCCTTCTTTCTTAGCCTATTGTTCCAGCTTCAGGGCTCGCTGCACCAAATCATTAAATTTCTTTGTTGGTACACGCACCTCCTGTTCTCTAAGCTTCTTACTATAGAAACCATTTAAAAACCATGCTTGCGACCGCTTTTTTGATGGAGGTTTCTGCAGCAGCTGCCTAGTCAGCTCCTTGATTTTCTCAACATAACTTCTGGCTGATAATTTTCTTTGCTTTATCTTATCCAGTTCATAGAGGATATCCTCATCTCCTTGTTGTCTGAATATTTCAACCGGAAAGCTTTGGGCAGTTTGTTATATGATTTGAGTTGGCAAGCTGGGTAATGATACTACCATTTCCTTACTGCCTCCTTTAATGTTTGAGGAAAGTATTTCCCCCAATCATCTTCATCAATATTTTTCAACTCAACTTACTGTTCAAAGGCTTGGATATGAACATCCAGGTCATCTTTCTTTCCACCTTTGAACACTGGGAAAGAAATTTTCAATGAAGAGGTGTAATCATGTAGATCAGCTTTATTTCTACCTCTTCTCACCTTAGGAACCTGACTCCTTCTTGAAGATTTTTTGTAATGGTCTGTGTCTGCATCCCAATCAATTTCCTCCTCAGTCTCAATTTTTGTCTCCTCCCTGGATTTTCTACTGGAACTATGGTGACTACCTTTACTGCCTTTGGCTCCTTCATCCCCATGTGTGGTCCGAGAAATCCTGGCCTTGCGTTCTTCCCTCTCAACCCTTCTTCTTCTCTACTGACTGGAGTGCTGAGAGTCCTTAGTCTCATCAACATGACTGTGCTCCTCCTGAGCCTCAGTCTCAGTCCCCGGTTCATTCTTAGGATCAAAATCTCTTTCTGACTCCTCAAGGATAGGGTCAACACAGTAGGATGGTTTAGGACCACAACTTCAACTGAAAATTCAAACTGGGAGAAGCGTTTTGGTCAACGAGCAAACAGCTCTAGCCACCATGATTGCCAAAATGGAATTGGAGCTAATTTCTTTAGATAGCTGATTCCAGTGTTAGAATTTACAGCTAGCTACTGGTAAGTCGTCAATGCAGTCAGTGAACTTGGAATAGAATATGGAAACTGAATTGGAATAGTTAACTGAACTAAAATACTCTACTGTGACGAGAGACAGACTGAATGATTGGAAAAGTGTTTAAGGTTCAGATTTAGAGTTTATGAAGAACGAGTACAAGGTATAACAGATTGAAGCCCAATTGACTACTGTAGTAATGATTATAGAGTAGAATTACAAGTGAAGAGATTGTAATTCAGGAACAGCTTCAGAGACTAAAACCAAGAGACTAAGAGTAAGAAGTCAAAAGACAAGCAGCCCAACTACAATGTAATGGGTCCTATTTATAGCCTCTTAAAGTTACTATGGTAACTGCCATGGTAATTACTGACTAATCCATTGTTCGGCTTCCAGGAGACAGTTCCTGCTTGTTGAAATTGTCTTTGCCGTCTACAATGTAGGTAGAGTGATATACTCTCCCTCGCTTTGTTAGCTTCACCTCTTTCATACCTTGAGGTTTAGACAGAAAATGGCGTGCCTTGACCCACCCTATGGATGGTTTGCAGGGTACATCTTTCTCATTGGTTGACCCTTTTTTGTCTCGCTGGATTTTCACATTCCCCCCATGTAGACCAATATCTAACAAAACTAGTTCCAAATCCTCTAGAGCGACCTATCGTTCAGCTGAATTTTTGATTTTCCAAGAAAACCCAATGTACAAATATACCAACTTCTCTACAATTCATAAAAGACCATGCATTGTACAAATATGGACATTAGAAAGTGGTATATATAGAATTGGTTGGAAATTAGAGTCTTAATTGTGATGAGTAGGTGCCTTTCTCCACCACTTTGGGTCCATCACCTTTGCAAGCTTCATGCAATACAAGCATGGAGACTTTGCCATGGCACCCATTCCACAACTATACTACACTTCAGTGTTTTGAGGTCACCTGTAAGATTCCATTAAACTTGAAATTCTCCTCTCCCATCTACAGCTAGTACCTCTCCTCGACTCATTTGCCAATCAATGAAATCTCGAATAGGGGTTTGATGGAACACCCAAAATAAAATTTCATGGTCTTCTTTCTTTACCTGTAAGATTAATCCTTATAAGATACAAAAAATAAATCTAAAATTTAGGTACAATAGAGGGCTTGCTAGAGCTACAAAATTGAAAATAATTGGATTACCAGAAATGCACCAAGCCACCATATATTTGTTTTTGATTGAACACTGAAGTATGAAGGATCATCAGTGGGACATTTAGAAAGAACCCTATTCATTCATGTGATTCTAACTCACTCTAGCTTCTTCTCTTTAAGAATCTCACACTCATCTAGCTTCAAAACAAAATGTAGAACGCCACATGTCTCTTTGAATGTGATATTGTAGAACTCTACCATTCTAGTTTGCAACAAAGTCAGGTCCATGAAGATATCGTTGTACTCATCATAAGTGAAAGTAGTTCCATGTGAGCTATAAATATCTTGAATATGAAATGGACATCCAATGAAGTTGGTATGTTCATTATTGAACTGGATTCTTTCCCTCCAAACACTTGCAGTTGTTGGTAAAAGCTTAGACTTTATTCCCTTCTTCACAAACATGGAAGAGATAGACTATTGAATAGCTGAGTAACCTCTTTACTAACGCCAAGGGAGTCCAATGTACCCTATATTTGCTTGGCATGCACTGCATTCTTTGAAATGAATCTGTCAACAACATCCTGTTGCAAAACCTTAAACTTTTTGTCATGCATTATATCCGTTGCAAGACCACTAGTTATCAATGGCTTTAACTTCTTTCTTACATTGGCCTTTGGGTCTATGTTTTCTTTTTCTGGATAGATAGAATTTCTACAAAGAAATCATAACTAACATAAGCAAAAACTTAGATTAGTTTAAATTATTAGACTCTTTACAATGCTCACCTCAATGCTTGGATTCTTTTCTTAAGGCCACCAGAGCCTACCTTCAACGTTTCAAGATTCCGTAGTTTCTTCTTTCGCACATGAGTGCCTAACGTTGTCTCTTTATTTTGTAATGTTCGTACCTTTGTTCTCAAGACCTGTGATTCTTGTGCGTGCTGCATTATAGTCTTTTGGTCCTCATAATCCAAGTTGGAAAGTCTTTGAATCTCATCTGCTTGGTGCTTCACCATGTCTTTATAAGTTTCGGATTGGCTATTTAGAGCTTTACTATAGCCAACCAATCCATTCTCTCCATTACCCTGCAAAGGTGAATAAGTTAGTGGGATTTGCAAATTCAGGGAAATCATTGGTCATGGGATTCAATGGATAGAGTGAGCCTTTTGTCCAAATATCTAAGTGTTTTGCTCCCTCTGCTCTGAGTCTCACTGTCATAAACAGTGTCACTTTGATGTTAGTTTTGTCTCGCTTACATAGTGGTGTATATTGGGGATCAAGGTGAATGTGTAGATGATAGAGGGGTCTTTTAAGGAGGACATTTGTGGGGATGGAAGAAGAAGCCATGTATGCAAGACTGCAAGAAAGGGAGGATTTCTTTGGGGTCAGCGCACAAACAGTGAGAGAGTAAGGAGAGAGCGGGTTTGGAAGGATACGTCTTCTTTCCTTTAGTCATACATTCCACATACAGGAAACTCCCTCTAATTCTACGATATACATTAAATGCAACTGAAAATGATTTATTCTTCAATCATCACGACCGTTATGACACTGTGGCAAGAATCTACTTGTAAGTACACTTTTTGAATGGTTCTTTAATTAAAGTTTACAATTGCTTCTATTTTTCTTAGAAGGCCATCCAACTGACCTTTGAAATTTCCTAATGCCCTTTCTACATCTATTCTCTTTTACTCTCATAAATTAGAACACCAAAAATATTCATTTTTTATGGTAGCCTCATAATGAGAGAGATTTACATTCAAAGTTGACCCCTTTATATTTTTCCACCTATATTATTTATATTTTGACATGTACATATTTTGGGACTCCTCAATATTTGATTCTCTTAGTTGTATTATTCACTTATATCATGAGCTCAACAATATCTTCAATTATAGACCCACAAAATAAGGTCAAGGATATGTGGCATGCATGCATGCATTATGGAGGGCTCACTCTTGGAGGCATTCAAAAGAATCATCCAAAGAGGGACCCCACAAGGACTTTGTGCAGTGGAAAAAGACAATCGGTTTTGCAAAATTTTTAAAGACCACTTGATCTCCGAATTTGAAAAGATAATAAAAACAAAAGTTGTAGCTTGTGAGCTGAAATTTAGCCTCAATTTTTTTCGTATGGTTTTGAGCTACAAGCTGTGAGCTATGATTTTTGGTGGACCCCAGTTTGCCCATGCCATGCAACCACACTCCCTCTTCTACTTTATCATTTTTCTCTTTCAAACACACTTCTCCACTCATCATCCCCATCTCTCTCACCTCTCCTCTCTGCACCCTACTCACCTTCTCCTCAACCTTGAAGAATAAGAGAAACCATGGTGAACTCATGCCTCCTACACACACTCCCATTCCAAAATGGACAACCTAGTCTTATTTTTCCTCCTCCAAATTGCCCATATCTATATTAAAAAATCACAAAATTCAGCCTCTTCTCTTCACATCTCTAAAATCAGGATCAATAGCATACTCATCTATCATAGAAGATAGATCATTGTGAGTTGCTATGGAAACCGCATTCACTCTTGACTGTCTTGAGAGTGCATCGGCTACCTAATTATGCTTGCCAGTAATGTGAGCAATATGAAAATGAAATTACAAAAAGAAATTTTCCAACCTCGTTTGTTTGGCGGGCGGAGAGCTTGGTAAAAACAGAATCATGGTGATTGAATACTCATCTTCAATTACCTTTGCTCCCGTGGAAGGTCAAGATGGGAGAAACAATGTACCGTCAAAGCTAGTGGACCGTCAATAAGCGTCAAAATTGACCCTATTCAAGACACTTGGAGCATCAACATTGTAATAAATCCATCTTTTCTTACCTCTTAAGAATTTTTCTTTATTATTTGTATCCTACATGGATACTCCCATTGTAAATATCCAAATCCATTTGTAAATTAATAAAAATACTAACTCTACTAATCTATCAACACTAACCCACTATGAAAAGTCCTATCACCTTTATTTTTCTCCTCTCTCTTTTATTCATCTATCCCACCAAATTCTTGATAATTCCAAGAAAAAAAATAGATAAAGTGCTGAAAATCTAACCCAATCATGGTTATAGGAGTATTAACCTTAGCCCTCAAAAATGCTATAAAATGAGGGTGTAGCTACTACAAAAAAGGGGGGAATCCATAAGCAAGAGCACTATGCTATAGCTTTATAAGCCAAGCTCAATCTCTTGATAAGGAGCTCTTGAGTGGAATACTATTGGCTTACGCACATGCATGTGTTGTATTAGGGGTGATTAGCAAGGGAGCTCTATGCCATTGTAAGAGAGAGTGATCATTTAATTGAGAGTAGGAAGCCTATATTTCTCCTACAAGTGTAAGCCCAACATTTGTTGAATCAAGGAGGGTGGATTTGGACTAAGCATGGCTACTTTGTCTCTCTTCCAACCTAAAGTCATGGACAACAATGATGTGTAAGTGTCTTGGTGTTTTATTTAAGTTCTTGATAGCTTGTCTCCGGGTGTTTTTATCAATTTAGCCATAGATCCCACATGTTGTCAAAGGGCGATAGGGTATAGAGGACTCCTCTGGTGTTAAGACAGTGATTGGGGTGGCTTGTCTTGTGATGTGTTACGGTGTAATCTACTCAAGCTATGTTGAAAAAATGCTAATCTCACTTTGATTGGTCATGACAAATTTGTAAGATGGTATTAGTGCAACAAGCACCCCTTCTCCCTTCTCTCTCTTTCTTACGTATATATTCATGTCTTGCTTGATCACTGTCAATACGTCTCTCTCTCTCTCTCTCTCTCTCTCTCTCTCTCTCTCTCTCTCTCTCTCTCTCTCTCTCTCTCTCTCTCTCTCTCTACGCATCCTAGTTCGCATCCAAAACTATGTGGTGCCCCAAATTTGTATAGCGTTAGGCTGCGGGTTTGTGTGTGTGTTTGTTGTTTTTTCCAACCCCAACCCAATTGAGCAGCATCGGAGCCTAGAGGGGTGCTTAGAGGCCATTCTTCTTGTTGCCCGCCCCGGATCACTTCAAATTGGTGCCCCCATGGAGGAGCATTGACTTGTGTATGTTTTTGTGTAGGATCAACCTTTAGAATAGTCAAGTAGTTTGCATGAATCACGAGAATTTGTATTATCCTTTCATTCCCATTGCAAGGCAAAAGGTACACATAATTGTTAGTACTAAGTTGAAATTTCAACGTGTAATGCGTAGAATTTTAGGTTCTCTTAGGTTAGCAAAAATAAACGCTTTGGTAATCCTTTTATTTTGCCTCTCATTAGGTAAGATCTTAGTTTGGATGTATATATCTTTGTTCTATTTTAAGCATTAGGTTATGTATAGCATGGATAATGGCCCAAAAAAATTTCATCTTTACTTCACACCACATATTAGGATAAATATTGCACTCAATAGAAAGATACATTTTCAACAACGTATGGTGTTTATGTTTGGGACTGAAAGAACATGAGAAATTCTTGCATCTCCACAACTTGTCATTCTATGTCTCATCAACTACCACACTTATTTTGGTGTACATGTGTTCATTTTATTTTTAAATGAAGTGCAGCCCAGCAAAATAGTGTGTATGTTTTTTTTTTCTTTGTCCAAGTTTGTACAAAAAACAAAAAATGACCATTTGTTCTAATAGGAAATGTGTGTGCAGTGAAAGTTCAATCCTTAGAGATCTAGCTCTATTACCGATTGAGTTGTAGGAGTAGGTAGTAAAGCGTCTCCCTCATAACAAGAGGGTGGTGAAGTTGAGACGAAAGGTCCTACGTGTGGATTCTATTTTTCTCTTGTTGTTGGGCACTAAGGAAGATCGTGCATTCATCCAAATAGTGTGTGCCCTAAGATTGGTAGATAGAGTGAAGTTTGGTGTTTGACGAGTACATTTCACCATTGAGGAAGACTCTTCATGAAACTTGAGGCTAGAGTTCATGCTTCATAAACTCACATTTGGTGAATTTTTCCCTCATCTGCGTCTTATTAATAGTCTTCCTTTCACTTTCAACAAAGGAGATAGGGAGCTATTTAGAGCTTGTCTTAATAAAGAGAGCATAGAGAATATTGCAAATTTATATAAAATCTCATCCTTCTCTACTTTCTATGATACTTTGTTCATAGAGACATTGTAAATCTCCTTATTCTTATGAATGATTTAACCATAATCCTAAAGAGTTTTTGTCCAAGAATTTTGTAGCACAAGTGGAGTCTTTAAATCTCGCAAACTTGATTGAACTTGATGAGGATGTTCTAAGGTTTCCTCACTCTGACTATGTGGAACTCGAAGGAAAGGAGCTCTTAGTCAATTGCTACTTTCTCTCAGCCTTCAACAAGCATGAAGATCTAGTTTTTATACAAACCGCTTGTGCATTGGGAATTGTAGAGCAAGTGCAGTTCATCACTTGGGACGTGGTTGCTCTCTTGGATCTAAAAAATGAAGTTCTAGAGATTTTCGTTTATCGCCTTAGCTTTGAATAATTTCAACCCTTCTTAGAGCTCATCAATAGTCTACCTTTTTATTTTGATCAAACAAATCAAGACATTGAAGCTTGGATAGCTGAAGAAGAAAACCTAGAATGGTACTTTCTTACTTCTTCATCTGGAGGCAAGTGGTTCTATATCTCTATTGTACCCCTTGTTGTAACTCATGTTGTAATTTTTCATAATAATGGAAAGCCAAGGGCCAAATGTCCAGATATCCACTTTTCTTTGGAGAGCCTGAAGAGGATGCAAAATTATTTTTAGCAAATTTCAAGATGTCTTGCCATATCAAGAGGATAGTAACTGATCAAGAATGTGTAGAAATGTTTGAGGTGGTCCTTAGGAAAGATGCTAGCACTTGGTTTGACTCTTTGCCTGAGGAAGCTAAAGGGAATTACACGGAAGTTGTGAATCGTTTCAAGAGATACTTCTTTGATCCCCAAAACACTCAAAAACTATGGCAAGACATTGTTTCTTATAAGCAAAAAGACATAGATGACTACTACTTCTACAAGCAAGAGTTTCTACATCTTTGGGCTCTATGGATAGGATATGTTGCTAACCCTAGTGATGGTGTAGAATTTCTAAAGAAGGAGAGGTTTATAACTGGACTCTTTCCTAATCTTAAGGTGAAGGTGGAGGCAGATGCACCTGCCACCTATGATGCAACTGAAATTAGATCTTCCAAAAAGTATAGAAAACTCAAGTGCCCAAGGGGAGAGGTTCCAATAGAAGGTCTTAGACCCAAAGGTAAGTCACAAGCATCAACATCTAGGGAGCTTCTTGATGTAACAGCTGAAGTGATTGAGAAGTTAAATGAATCTTTAAGCAGCTTGTCAATTCACCTTGCACAAGCTGTAGGTCCAAATCCACAAGCAAAGAAGTCATAAGAGAGAGAGCCACGACCTAGGAGTGTCTTGCAATGTTAGAATTGTGGAGAGTCTAGACATGGGATGTATAATTTTCCTTGGCCCCGTGGGAAGCTAGGAAAACCTAACTTGAATTACCCAGTGATGAATGCAGGTGAAGGAACTCGTCAACAACCAAGGCTTCTACAAAGGCCAAATGGAGCAAGACCACCTCCACAAGGGGTAGAAGGAGTTCCACCTTTGCCAGATCCAAATGTGCATGTGGTAGAGATGACAAATTCATATGAGGTTAACATGGAAGCAAATGGCATTAAGTGTGTCGGAGGAAAGGGTAAGGAGAAAGAAGGAGTTACGTCACAAAGTGACCATGGACAAGAAAAAAAGGCGAAGGAGACCGAGGAAGCTAAGAGGACTCGACGCCGTATCAACCTCCAAGACTTCCCTCTTGGACATGGTATGGCTCCATACAACTTGTTGGAAGATATGAGAGGTAAGGGTCCTGATATCTCATGGCCTCAGTTTCTTGCATTATGTCCACAAGTTAGGAGGGATTTAACAAAGACAGTTAGCGCTAGGAGAAAGGTAAAAGAGAGTGTGCTTGTTGTGAAAATTATACAAGATGAAATGAATGAGGATATTACACCTGTGCTAGATTGTTACATCAAAGTAAGATTGGTTAGAAAAGGTCTAGTGGATGGGGGTGCACAAATTTGCATCATGACAGAGGGACTCATACAAAGACTAGGCATGCACATCCATGAGACACCTGAAATCAAAGTGAAGTTGGCAAACAATAGCAAGGCTAGGTGTGTAGGCATTTGAAAAAAAAAAATTGTAGAGGCCTTTGGCATTAAGAAGGTAGTGGATTTCTATGTCATGTCTACCAAAGGAAGTGGTTCCCCATTTATTCTGGGAAGACCATGGCTAATGAAAATACGAGCTTTGTAAGATTGGGAGAGTGGAAAGCTAATCTACAGGAATGACCATCATAATAAGGTTGTCTTTGACATGAAGGAGCAACGCCAAGAGGAGCCCCATGAAGAATCATCACAAAGTGAGACAGAGGAAGTCTGGACCGATAGCACTTCAAAAGAAGAAAGTAGCGGCATCATTACTGAAGAGGAGTCTTCCATTTAATTCATGGGGGTAAGGTTTAAGCCAAACAACCAAGAGACCTCTTGTCAAAGTTTGGAGAAGGTAGGTTTCCAAGAGAATCAAAATGTGCAAGATGAAGGGATGATAGAAGGTATGCTATCAACAACACTTACAAAGGAAGAAAGAGAGGATTTCAAATGTGTGCTAAGAAAGTTTCCTAGGCTTTTTGCTAAAGACTTCACCGACGTGCATGGAGTAGACGTTGTTCAACACAACATTGAGTTAAAGCTTGAGGCCACACCTAAAGCTCAGAAGCTGCGAATGCTAGGAGTTATCAAGGAGCAGGCTCTACTCAAGGAGGTAAGAAAGCTTCTAGCAGCAGATTTCATTTATCCAGTGGAAAATTTAGAGTTGGTATGTCCTTTTGTTGTCACTCCCAAGAAAAACGGTAAGTGAAAGTTTTGTGTGGATTATTGTCCACTGAATGAGGCAAAAAAAGAGATTACTTTCCCCTCCCATTTGAGGATGAGATACTAAATGAGGTAGCTGGTCATGAGAAGTACACTGTGTGTGATGACTACTCGGGTTACTGTCAAATAGGTATCACATTGCAGGATCGATTGAAAACAACCTTCATCACTCCTTGGGGTTGTTATGCTTTTAGAGTCATGCCATTTAGCCTGACAAATGCTCTTGCAACTTTCCAACGCTTCATGAACATGGTGTTTCAAACATTCTTTGTGGAAAGTCCATTAGGGTTTTTATTGATAATTTTTGCATTTATAGCTCAAAATCATTGCACCTACAAAAGGTAGAAGAAGGTTTTAAAAAACTTTTACGTCAACTCAATCCCGACAAATGTCACATAGGTGAGGATGAAGTGATCTTGCTCGGTCATAAAGTTCCTATAAAGACATTGAGGTGGATCTTTCAAAGGCAAAGTGTAATTCCCAAGAAATTGTCTGCTTGGATTCACCACCTAACCTCCCTTATATAGCCCATGGCTATTGAATCCCGTGCTCCACACTGGCAACCGGCCACTTACTGGCCCAGGTCCATGACCTCCCTTGGGTATGCCCTTGGCATGAAATTACTCCCCCTCTGAGAAGTGTTTTTGTCCTTGAAAACAAGAGTGATGATACACTAATGTTTTCCACAGTGGCATCCTTCATGGATCCAGCTGTTTGCTTGAGTGGAACACGGTCCAGTAGGAGGTTTAATGAAACCAAGAGTAACATCTTGATTTTCCACATTGTTGTCCCTTTGTAACCATCTTGTGTTACCAGTTCCTATCCAATCATAGTGTGTAGACTCCACTTAGAATGCACATGAGCATGCTAAACAAGCTATCACAACAAAGATGTACCTGAAAGAGTACCTCTTGTCACTGTCCATGAAAATAACTTGATGACATAACTCATCGGCCAAGTTTAAGTCCTTGACTTGTTCTCAAATTCCTTCAGTAAACAATCCCACTATAACTAGTGCTCAAGGTTGAGAATCTGACTTATACATGAAGAGGCTAAACCTAATCGTAAACATGCTTTATCCGATGGTAAGCAAACTCCAAGTAGAGCAATAAATGATTATTAATTGGATTGCTTGGTGCTAATGTACGCACTCTGCATATCCTTTAGCACAAGATTACACTTTGTAATCGTCCTATCCCTTTGGATAACTGACAGTACTGAGGTGTGTTTCCCCCACATTTTACAGACAGTCTTCCCAGATGGCTGGTAAACGGGGATCACAATATCGTACAACATTGTTAAGGAATCAACAATGTCCGGAATTACCATCGTGTGGTTAACTTGAAAAATCCACAAGCACCCAAACCAAGCCATGACCTCTATTGGTGATAGGTAGTCATAGAGATACTGCACATAAAGTGCAAAATGCTTCATAGCACTAATGTGATGAATATGCATGCCGCTCCAAATCAGCCTTTGCTAAACACTAAGGCCCATAACACCTATTGTGCATGCACTTAGCAAAAATGAATCCGAACCTGTATAGCCATGATCATACTTGCCAATACCGAGGATGAATGTGAGGCTCCTAGCACACATTAAAGAGGAATATAAATAGTTCTAAAAGGAAACTAAATACTTTTTGCTGCAATCATGTGCAAGCCTTGCTGAAACGTTTGAACCATAATAGAAGGTGAAACATTAATCACGGTACAAACAATGAAACTTTTTCATGAACAACTCATAGCTTTGCTATATGTATAAACAACCATCTGTAATGTTGTTTAGCAGTACTTGTACTTGAACAAGTCATTCTAAGTATCCGACAATTTTTGGCCACCGAAATTTCTCATGATACGTCGTGCGGAAAATGGTCTAGAAAACAGATTTGACTAGCATCGAGGGACTTTGTCGTGACACATACTTGAAAGAGTGGGCACTAGTGTCAATCCCAGAGACTCATATTTGCCACATGTGGAATATGTCTCAACTAACGATGTCTAAAAAAAGAACATCCTACAAGTACAAGATGTACTTGTGTGTGGAGGTAACTGCAAACACTCTATGACAGGAGTGAGAGGGACCCTTATTAGCCTTGCTCCACACTTGCTAAACCAAACTCCTTGAGTCCCTAGACCATGTTGTATCCCATGTGACAACATGTGCAAAATAAACCCTACAAGTGGGTCTATAACTGCATAATGCAAAAAATTGCTCTGGACACCACAATCCAAATTACTTGGCTCTTACATGACCTTGTCATTTCTTTGATGAACAAACGTAGTTTATACATCCTACGTAAAAAAAAGAAAATCAAAAGAAATAAAACCAAATAGATGCATACCTGTAGGTTAAACATAGTGTCCACTTATCCCGTCGGCAAAGGCCTAGGAACACTAATTGACAATTAGTGAAATGCAAGTTACATTTCACATGTAACCTTGGGTGTTACCTTTGTAATCCAAACCCGTTGGTTAGAATCTCTGTAGTCAAACCCCTTGGCCTAACCCGTGAGAGAAACTGCACAAGTAGCAGTTAATGGTAACTAACATAGTCGACCGTGTACAAAAATGATTGGATTTGGCCACTACCCCGTGGTAGATTGCGGACACCTTTCCTTGAAAGTACAACTGTGATAGATCAAAATGGGATCTTGAATGCCAATGGAGTGATTGGGTAATCATCCACTGGGTCTTACCCTAAAACTATGCTTCCATAGACACTTGTTGTGCTATAGTGAGAGCATGAGATACACACAAGTGAAATGTCTAGCTCCTATGGATAGCCATGTTGTCCTAATTGTTTGTTGCATCTAAATCCATGGTATAGAGTAGTTGAGGTGAGTTTGAAATTATCAAAAACTCAACTCGAGCATCACACTAAAAACATGTAGTGCAAAAATGACACCCAAAACATTTGTAATGGCAAGATGGCTTGCTTGGCCATTCACAACGATGGGTACTCCATTGGATAGACTTTTTTGATTGTGAGAACAATCACCCAAGGAATGACAACAGTTGGGGATGAGCCTTGGTCTAACATTGGCTCTTAGCCTTTGTGGCTCATAGCCCTTATGCCGATAACAATTTATTTTGTAATCAACGAATCGATGAAGACTAATTTGGGTGGCATCTTGTCCACTTTGTAGTGGAGAGTTAGAGCACCGTGGCTCAGGCTGACTCACTAGCAAAACAGGTACCAAAATCTTCTTAGAAAGTTTTTATTATTCTTTGAGAGGAATACAAAAAAGCGAGAAGGAGAGCATGCTGGGTTGAGGAAAAGAATAATGAAAAAGAGAGAAGGAGAGCATGCTAGCTGAGGAACTTTTCGTAAGTTTCTAAAGTGTGTACCCAATTTGTGTGCTCTTACACATCTTATGTCTGGCTTGCAGCTTATTCTATAAGCATACCACAGTTTTCTAGTACGACTCTCTCATTGAGAGAGGTAACAGAAAAACACAAAACACATCCTAACCCACCTACCTTGCAGGGGTCGTAATTGTACGAGGATAACTTGAATATGGCACTTTGCATGTGACAGCATCCAAAAATAATGTGAAAGCATCCAGAAAGTATCTTGTCCTTGATAGAGTTTCAGTTGATATAGCAGAAGCGTAATCCATAGGGTAGCATGCCTTGCATGCAAAATTGTAAGCCCTTGGCTACAGTGAGACAGGCTCAAACATAAAAGCTAGAATCATAAGTGCCTTGCACCATCGGTACTGGTAGGGAGACTGTGAGGTGATATCCCAGTGTTTGCCAGTGCCCCAAACTTGTGTGCCAATTCCCTTGACGTCTAGTCAAGAGGCGGTATCTTAGCATGAGGTAGAAGCCTTGCTTCACGTGTAGCTGGTAAAGCTCTTTGCTTTGCATAATTGACAATCTTTTACAAAGGAAATACATAAGCAAGAAAAATCAAGCAAATCTTTAGTTTAGGGTTAAGATGGTTTGAACGTGTGAAGGAGAAACTTTCTCAAATTCGACTCATAGCCAATTCAAACGAGCGAGAGAGAGTTTTCACATGTATCATATACACTCTCATATGGCGTTCATGCCCATCTGGTATGCAATGAACTATCATGCAAGCATATTTTCAAATCCCTTTCAAGTTTATATGCTCATAGAATATGCCAAACATGCAAAGGCTCAATACAAAATTTATCAATTATGAAAGCCGTGCTTCACATAAGTACTTCTATTCTCATAGCGAACAGATATGTTTTCCAATTGACAGAGCAAAAGAGAGTCGAACTTGTCGAGCATTCACAGCTAATTGACCTTGTCGAATTGACAATGTACTGAAAAACTTAAAAAATACTTGCAAGGGATGTACCTCATACCAGCTTCGCTTGCTTACTGTATTTTGGAAGTTTGTGGAAACGGAGCCGTGCTCCCGTGATGTCTTAGAAAACTCATCGGGTCACACATGCCAACAATGAATGGATCATATCCGCGTCTGAGTGCATCATGGATAGAAAACTTGCCTAGAAGTCAAGCTCTAACAACTTGTTGAACAACTTCTTGGAATTGTAGTTAATGGTCGGCCTTGCCGAGTACCTGTTCCTCCTTCAACAAGGCTAGCAACACGCCGTGCCGATCATCATGCAATTCTCTAGAACTACCATGCCTTGACCATTTCCAGGCATGGGAAGGAGCCATGTTTTTAAACGAGAGCATTTCTCACTCAAGCCTTGCTTGATTTTTTACGTGCTCCTGCCGACTAGCCTTGCCGTTGTAATAATACATCTCTTGTTTGTGAAGACATTTCCTACTTCCTGATGTCAAAGGCCTTGCCCAATACGAACCTATATCAAGATGTACTATGTTTGAAACAAAACTGAAGTACCTCATAGAGAGTTCCACTTTTGGAAGCGCAGAAGATTGCCTCCCTTGTTTTCTATCATGGATTTCTACCGTCTGTGAAATGTACCTTGCATGACGTGCATTCATAATGTGATTGCATGTTGAATCTCGGCTTCAACCGATGCATGAAAACTCTCGGGGAGGTCACCTAATAGAAATGTAACCTATCACGTGAGCTCAACAGAAGGGTATTTAAAGTTCTTGAAACTTACAAAAATATATATACCAAAGGGCATTATTTTCTCAAACCTAAAAAAAACTTACAGATTTTAAAAGAAAAGGGTACATTATATTCTTCACAAAATTTACAGATAAGGGGTTTTACAAACATGTCTTGAACGCACTAATATGGTAGTTTTACTCATAGTGAACCCCCCGAGTGAAAACTCTGCCGATCGTGCTCGTGTGCATGGTAGTGTTCCTTGGTCATCTTGAAGCTTGCAACAAAGCTGGAAAAATTTGCAGACTCAAACTGTAATGGCACCTTGCCAAATATTCCATGCCACCCACCAAGCCGTGTACGGCATCTGCAAACCGCCCATGTTAACCAATCAACCTGCAAAAGCTTGACGCGGGTAACAGCCCTTAGTTGGGATTGCCCAAAGTAAGGGCGCCCTCTTGAACGATAAAAGAGAAAACCAATAAAACAACGATGGTGGCCGTAGGCAGGATTTAGTCTCACCCCAAGTGCGTTGTAGGAAGCTCGGGAGCCCGCGGTGCAGAAACGAGCTAGGCTGCTATGCTCCGCGCGCTCCCAACAAGCTCATCCTCGCCCGATTCCATGTCGAGCACATCTCCTCCTGGTGTATGCAAGAACAGGTTCCCGTGGTCCTTGTTGGCCAATTTCTCCCTGTATAACCGAGGGGCCATGCCCACAGCACCCCTGCTTTCATGGAAACCTCGACCTCGACCTCCTTTTGCAAAATTGAGCATGCATGGCTTGCAAGCACGCTCTTCTTCCTCCTTCCAAGTATGAGAGAGAGAGAGAGAGAGAGAGAGAGAGAGAGAGAGAGAGAGAGAGAGAGAGAGAGAGAGAGAGAGAGAGAGAGAGAGAGAGAGAGAGAGAGAGAGAAACCTCCATAGCCTTGCATATGCGAGAGATCAACAGAGAGAGAGAGAGAGAGAGAGAGAGAGAGAGAGAGAGAGAAACCTCCATAGCCTTGCATAGGCGAGAGAGAGAGAGAGAGAGAGAGAGAGAGAGAGAGAGAGACCATGCTTCCTCCCCTCCTCCCTTGGCTCTCCCCCCTAGCTCTGATACCAATGTAATGCCCAGGAAACTGCCTCTTGGATTCACCGCCCAACCTCCCTTATATAGCCCCTGGCCATTGAATCCCATGTTCCACACTTGCAGCCGGCCACTTACTGGCCCAGGTCCATGACCTCCCCTGGGTATGCCCTTGGCATGACACAAAGGCTCTTATTGAGCTCCCATCACCCAAGAATCTCAAAGAGGTCATCTCATTCATTCAAAAGGTGAAGTATATGTCACGCTTCATTCACTTAGCCTCAAAGTTGCTTCATCCTTTGCAAAATTTGACACAACAAGTAGAATTTGCATGGTCTAATAAGGTTGAGGAGTACTTTTTTAACACTACATTCATTTTTTCAGATCTACCAGCACCCATGCCTCCTTGTTGGGAATACACATTCTTTGTTAGCTCTAGTGTTGGAAAGAAACGATCGGTGCAGTTTTAATACAACAAGATCCCCACAGTACCAAGATGCGACCCATCTACTTTTCTAGTAGGGTCATGAATGCCTTGGAGAGAGGCTACACAGAGGTAGAACTCATGATGCTTTCTCTCATGTTTGCGGTGAGAAGGTTTAGATCCTACTTGCTACCAAAACCTTTTGTAATTCTCACTGCAAAAAATTTGTTCCCTTGCGTTTCATCTCAAATGAATCTTAGTATAACTAGGATCTCAAAGTGGATTATGGATTTTCAAGAGTTCCAATACTCTTTCGAGGTAGAAGATAGTGTTCGTGCACAATTGATAGGGATTCTCACTTATAGGGTACATGAGAAGGAGATTAAGGTGCATGAAGTAAAGACCCTACCATTGACTCCACCAAAAAGTATCCCTAATGCATTTACCTTGTTCTTTGATGGAGATTTTTGAGAGCCACATGAAAAGTAGGGGGATGGCTAGTGTTTCTTAACCCAAGAGGAGAGGTGGTCATGAAAGAGAAGGTCAATCTACCAGGTTGAACTAGCAACAATGAAGAATAATATGACACACTACTTCATGGTTTAAAAATTTGCATTGGCCAAGGTATACAACGTCTCATTGCAAAAGGGGATGCACTTCTCATTGTGAAGCAAATTTTAGGCATTTGGTCATGCAAAAATGAAATACTAAGGTCCAAAGTTCATACCATCCGTAGGTTATTCAGTCAATTTGAGGAGGTGCAATTGTATCATATTCCTAGGAAACAAAATGAGGATGCTGATTTACTTGCACGACAAGCAGTTGCATGTATTGAGAAAGAAGTGTAGGTCATCATGACAGCAGTAGCGGTCAAGCAACCGAGGTACTAGGGATTGGAATCATTGGCTCCCATTATTGGCTACATTTTGGAGGGTGAGTTTCCACAAGACTTCACAAAAGCTCAGAAGAGGAGACTCATGAAGAAGGCAAGCACGTATCTCTTTTTAGAAGGATCCCTCTATCAAAGAGGGAAGGATAGCCTTGCTATATGTATAAAAAACCATCTGTAATGTTGTTTTTAGCTGCACTTGTATCTTAACAAGTCATTCTAAGTATGCGATAATTTTTGGCCACCGAAATCGCTCCTGATACATCGTGCTGAGAATGGTCTAGAAAAAAGATTTAACCAACACCTAGAGATTTTGTCGTGACACATACTAGAAATAGTGGGCACCAGTGTCAGTCCCAGAGACTCATATTCTCCACATGTGGAATATGTCTCATGTAAGGGTGTGTGAAGAAAAACATCCTTTAAGTACAAGATGTACTTGTGCGTGGAGGTAACTGCAAACACTCTACGACGGGAGTGAGAGGGACCCTCATTAGCCTTGCTCCACACTGGCTAAACCAAACTGTGTGAGTTCCTAGACCATGTTGTATCCCGTGTGACAACATGTTCCAAATGAACCCTACAAGTGGGTCTATAACTGCATAATGCAGAAACTTTTTTTTGGACACTACAACCCAGATTTCTTGGCTCTTACATGACCTTGTCAGTTCTCTTAAGAGCAAAAATGGATGATAACATATTTTGTACATCCTGCATGGAAAAAGAAAATGAAAAGAAACAAAACCAAATACCTAAAGGTTGAACAAAGTGTTTACTAATCCTCAATGAAAAGACACCAGTCCAAATTTCCCACCTGCAAAAGCCTAGGAACACTATGTGAAAATGCGTGAAATACAAGTAGTATTGCACATGTAACCTTGGGGGTTGCCTTTGCAATTCAAACCCCTTGGTTAAAATCAACATTGTCAAGCCCCTTGGTAAACTTTGTCAATAAATACTCAACTAGCAGTAACCCCCCTTGGTTTTACCCGTGGCATTACATTCCTTTGGAAGTTGAAATTTTTCCACTACCCCTTGGCAGTCTGTGGACTTCTTTCCTTGAAAATGCAACTGTGAAGGTTCCAATAATTGACCATCAACCCTTACTAAGTGATTTAGTAATCACGAGCTGGGTATTACCCAAAAACTGTACTCATATAGGCACTCTTAGTGCTAATAGGAGCTCCACTGAAGGTGGAGCCATATTCACAACTAGATCTTTTTCACACCAAAAAATCCATAATTGTGGGTTCTCATAAACAGTCATGCTCTCTGAAATGCTAGCTTCATCCATACACCATGGTAGAGATAATCTCTTACAAGTTTAAGACGTCCAAAAACTCAACTTGACTTTCACACTTAAAGTGTGTAGTCATAAAATAATTCTGAAGAAATCAGTAATGGAAAGACTCTTGCTTGTCTATTATAATTGATGGGTACTCAACTGGATAGAATTGTTTGATCATGAAATCCATCATTCATGGACTACAAACAGATGGCTCATAGCCATGCCATTATAGGTGGTACTAGATGGCTCTTAGCCCTTCCTGGTGGTTTGTAGCTTGTCCTGCTACCGTATTGACATAGAAATATTTCAATAAAATCATGCCTAGTTTCACCTTTCCCGCAACGAAGTTGAGGAGAGAGAGAGAGAGAGAGAGAGAGAGAGAGATAATGTTGGGTTGAGAAAAACCCCTTATTTGAATGTGTTGTAGGACCCTTGCATATGATCCCGTACAGACCATGTATGTGTCTTAGTGTATCCTATAAGCGTACAACTACACGCCCTCGTAGAGAGAGGCTTAGCTTATCCTATAAGCATAGAGTTGTGTACTTGTACCACGCCCTCGTAGAAAGAGGTACCAGACTTCACATCTTGATCCACTGACCTAGTATGTGATCATGACTATATCATGGTAACTGAAAATACGATGGAGAGGGGAAAAGGGGAACACACCCAACACACAACACAATGCCTCACTATAGCCCAGGGTATACACAGTGCCCCACTCCACTAGAGTTCACCTTCAAAACTTGACATTACTCGCAAGAAAACCACCACCTACATATGACCATACGCACACATGCTCTGCAATGCACCAAACACACCCAATTATTTTGCTCTACCCAATTCACAGCCTTCCGCACGCACACAACCTCTCTCTATCTTTCTTTGCACGACAAACCTTGGGGGGTGCACATACGCCAATACATGCCCAAAAACACACGCACACAAGTAGAGAAGAGAAGGGGGAATGACACCACGAGACAGTAATGATGGCTTTCTTGCATATACACAACCATGCACAACCAATTCCCTTTCGGCACAACCCTTGGCATTGACTTCAACAGGCCAAAAAGCCTATGGCTGCTATGCAGTATGTCATAGAGTGAATCCTTGCTTCCTAGAAGGATTTCAGTAAAATGAGGTAGAACTGATACTGAATGCTCATAGAAAACCGGTATGCTTGTTGACACACATGTGTCCAGGTAGAGAAGATCGACCTTGTCAAGAGAATCGGCCTCGCCAAATCATGCACTGTATTGAGAATCGTGAGATTGCCCAATATTAAGAGAGATAGTATCTATAGCTAAGCTACCAAGTATCTCCTATTCCCAAACTCTACTGGATTAAAGCAACATAGTTGGAATTGTAGAAAGTCCTATGTTGCCCACTATTACTGGGCAGGTACCATGTTGTTGGAATGTACCATATGAACCAATTTTGGTTGCCGGCTTTTGAGAATGAAAGCAATGATTTTCCTTGCTGAGTATCTCTATCGGCTTTTGAGAATGAAAGCAATGATTTTCCTTGCTGAGTATCTCTATCGTAGCTTTATTGGAGCCTTGCTCCCTCGACCAAAGCACAATAATGCCCGATTGAATTGAATGTAATGCATTGACCATGGTCATAGTTGACCTCTAGGTAAGCTCTCTTATAATCGGCCCTGGTTGTTGTCACATTTATAAATAATCACAAGAGCGTTCTCCATGCATGTCCATGATTCTAGATGATCATTATTCCTTGCATGGTGTTAACATGGGTTTGATGCTTGATTGATTATTTTACCATTTTCAAGGTATTCCTTTTGCACCATGAGTGCATGCGGACCTGAAGGCCTTCACAATTCGTGTTTGACTTTGTGCATGAGTCAAGACATAAAATAAAAAATTTATGCACACCTATGTAAAAACGGCATGCAAAAAGTAATGATTTTTTGTAGAGTATGAAGGTGAATCCTAGGGATGAATCGGGGGCAATAGTTCATGTGATGCTTCGAATGCTCACAAATCGATTTCTACCTGGCACTCCGCATGGAGTGTGCCTCTTAGTAGGGGAGGCTGCCCAAATCAGGTGCCCTAAAGCATAATGAAAAAAATTAAAAAAATATGGCAACTTACTGTGAGTGATGGCCATAGGGTAGATCCGCAGAGAGAGAGAGAGAGAGAGAGAGAGAGAGAGAGAGAGAGAGAGAGAGAGAGAGAGTCTTCATTGCTCGAATGCACACGTCCCTGTGACGGGTTTTCCTCATCTCCCCCTTGAGCTCCTACTAAGCCCGTGTGCACACCATTTGGTGTCGAATGAAAACCCACCTTCCTCCCCCCTTAGCGTTGCTACCCACACTGCGGCTTCGGCTACCCTCTATGTAGAGAAATTCTCCACCCTTGGAGTCCATGCCCATGTTGCTTCCTTCACAGCCCCTCCATCTCCTGCTTAGGGCGCCTACCCATGACCTTTAGCTCCTCCCTTGCCAGAGGACTTGTCCACCACCCGAGAGAGAGAGAGAGAGAGAGAGAGAGAGAGAGAGAGAGAGAGAGAGAGAGAGAGAGAGAGAGAGAGAGAGAGAGAGAGAGAGAGAGAGAGAGAGAGAGAGAGAATGAGAGATATAGCACATGCAATTCCATGCATTCCATACAAAGACTTCCTCCATAGCTCTCCCCTCCCCCTGAGCTCTGATACCAATGAAAGGTCTAGGAGATTGAGATGTTGGATCCACCACCCTACCACCCTATATATAGGTTGGCTCCTAGTCCACACTAGTCCATTCCAAGCCTCTGGCTCAAGTCCCTGACCCCTTAGGTTGAGCCTTGCTCCTTAGGATCCTTGTCCTGACATAAACCGTACTCACAATGAAGTATATCTCAAACGACACAAGGTATGGCACCAAGATGGAGTGTGTTGATTGCTTGCAAAAGCCGAATACAATAGGTAGCATAGGGCAAGAAGATGAGAAGGGAACAAGATTGTAGGATGCATAATGGAGGGATGACAGTTGATGGCAAGGAATATAATGAGTATATCCATCATTATTCTTCTAGAAATTGTGCCTTCAATCTTTCATTACAAGTGTGTGGAGACATGGTGCTCATTTTGTGCATGGTGATGGTGATGGCGTTGTGATTATGTGATTAGGTTTCATGCATGTAGCACAAGGGTGTGTATGTGTAGGTGTGTGGGTATGTGGAATGGGATAGTGTGCATATGGGGTAGAGTGTGTGTGTGTGTGTGTGTGTGTGTGTGTGTGTGTTTACAAAAGAGGAGGCCTCCTTTTATATAGGTCAAGAGAGTGATTACAAAAGAGATTATGAGCAAAAAGAGTTATTACAGAGAGTAACCTCAGTTAGAGGCATTCCTCCAATGAGAGAGCTTCATGTGCCCTGCTTATTGACCAATTTTCTCCTATCGCCTTCATCATGGTGAGCTTTTTCTCTATGCCACCTTCCATAGCTTAAGTCTAAGAGCTTCCTTATAATATTTTAGAGAATCTTGATAAAATTTAAAAAAATACAACAATAATGGAGAGAAACCTATAAGAAATTGTATGTGTGGAGCTGGATAATCATGACTTCCATGTGAACTCCACCATTTCCGCCATATCTCCCAAAATGTAGCTACAAAAATTAGAAAAAAATAGGGGCAGAAAGATCAGTTCAACGCCTACAACTTTGCTGTTGAAAAATTTTTCCAGTTCGGAATGAAACAAATAGAGAAAAATCCCACAAAAACATGTGTCCGTATCTTTCTTTCTAAAAGTCTTCCAGGTGGTCCCCTCTTGACTCCATGTGCAAGCCTTGTGTCCACAAGTAAATTATGCTTGAATTTGATAACATTTTGTTGGCTCTAGCTCAATAATGCATAAGATTCTCTTCACTTTCACTATGGACTCTTATTCTTCACTTGTAGTGACCATCAAGTAGTGACCGTCAGGTAGAATCAGCATCCAGTAAATTTTTTGTTTTCATAGGGTTTGTTCCTACCTCTCCTTATTTTCGAGATACAAATGTGTCAAAGCCATAGCTATGTACAAAATAAATACATATATTTTTTGTGATTTTCATGCATCAAGTCCTTCCTCCTCTTAGAGTCATTGAAGCCTTGCCACCAAGTGCATACCAAGAGAGAGATGGAGCAAAATTTGAAAAGTGGCTCTCATTAGCCCTTTCCCTAAATCTAGAGGCATTTATGTCTCTAGCGCTGTACTTGATTCTTCTTCATTTGAGGTGGAGGATTCTCCCTCCTCAAGGATTTCCATCATAGGTGCTTGATCAAACCTCAAGAAGTACTGTTTCAGCCTCCATCCATTGACACGTGTTTTGTGGAGCCTACCATCTGCATCCATCAATTAGAAAATCCCATTATTGTAGTGCTTTCTAATGACAAATGGCCCCTCCTACCTTGGTGAGAACTTTTTATCCTTTCTAGTGTCAAACCTATTATCATACCTTAAGACCAACAAACCTTTCTTGAGACAATTTTCCCTAAGTCCCTTGTTGAAGGTAAGTCGATGTTGCTCTGCATGTGCTGCATAATAGTTGATAGCATATTCTATGTCTACATTGAAGCCTCTCTAGATCAAGAAATGTGGTTGTGAAGATGAGCATAAGGGCATTCCATGTGCCTAGCTAGCACCCTGAGACTAGCCAATTGTACTTCAATGGGTAAAATGGCCTCCTTACCATACACGAAGTGATATGGTGTGAACCCAAGGGATGTGCAAAATGAAGTTCAATAAGCCCAAAGTGCATCCATAAGATGCTTGTCCCAATCACTTTTGTGATTTCTTACATGTTTAGTGATGATCTTGCAGATCATACCATTTACCTTTTCCACCAAATCGTCGCATTGTGGGTAGTAGGGAATTGAGTGTCGTCATGAGATACCCAGCTTCTCCATCAGCTATCCTACTAGGTCTCCTCTAAAACCTCGTTTGTTGCTGTCGGAAATTATTTCAAGAGGAGTGCCAAAATGGCAACAAATGTTTTCAAATGCAAACTTAGCCACGTCCTTAGTTGTAATCCGGGTGGTAGTAACTACTTCAGCCCACCTGATCATGTATTCCACACCCATGATGATATACAATTTACCTTATTGGCTCCTTGGCAAAGGCCCAATGGAATCAATTCTCCATTTCTCAAATGTTCCGTAAGAGATAATAGGATTTTGTTCCTTGTATGTGAGTCTCCTATCACCAACGTTTGGACACTCTTTGCATGTTTTGCACGAGTGATGCACATCTCTCTCTAAACTAGGCCACACAAACCTGGCTTGTAGAACCTTCGTACTAGTGAAGCGGTCTGGGACGGGCAACAAGAAGAGCAACCTCTAGACACCCTTCAAGGCTCCCGTGCTGCTCAATGGGGCTGGGGCACAACACAACACAAACCAAAACAACAAACCCCCAGCCAAATCCCAACTACACAAGGGGCACCACCTAGTTTAAGAGCGAACTAGGACGCAAAAGAGGAGAATCGTTAGAGCAACCCACAAACAAGCAAGGAATTTACACTAACCCTAACACCAATGGAACACTCTCACACATTAAAACAGGAGAGAGAGAGAGAGAGAGAGATAGAGAGGGAGAGAGAGAGAGAGAGAGAGAGAGAGAGAGAGAGAGAGAGAGAGATGGTGCTTGGGCTGCTTTGAAGTGTATCGTTAATGATCAAGCAAACATAAATATATATATGTAAGAAAGAGAGAGAAGGGGGAAGGGGGTGCTTGTTGCACTAATGCCTTCTTACAAATCTGTCATGACCAATCAAAGTGAGATTAGTATTTGTTCAACATAGCCTGAGTAAATTACACCACAACACATCACAAGAAAAAATCCACCCCAATCACTGTCTTAAGGACAGGGGAGTCCTCTCCACCCTGTTGCCCTCTTACAGCATGTGGGATTTATGGATAAATTGATAACAATACCCGGAGACAAGCTATCAAGAGCTTAAATAAAACACCAAGACACTTACACATCATTATTGTCCATGACTTCACGTTGGAAGGGAGACAAGGTATCCATGCTTAGTCCAAATTCACCCTCCTTGATTCAACAAATATTGGGCTTACACTAGTAGGAGAAATGATAGATTTCCTACTCTCAATTTAATGATCACTCTCTCTTACAATGGCATAGAGTTCCCTTGCTAATCACCCCTAATACAACACATACATATGCCTAATGCCAATAAGATTCCACTCAAGAGCTCCTTCTCAAGAGGTTGAGCTTGGCTTCTCAAGCTATAGCATAGTGCTCTTTCTTCTCTCCCCTTTTTGTGCTAGCTACACCCTCCTTTTATAGCCATTTTGAAGGCTAGGGTTACTCCTCTAACCATGGTTGGGTTAGATTTTCAGCAATTTATCTAATTTCTTTTGCTTGGAATTATCAAGAAGTTGGTGGGGAAAGAGAGAGGAGAGAAATGGAGGTGATAGGACTTTTCATAGTGGGTTAGTGTTAGTAGATTTAGTATTAATTTACAAATGGAATTGGATATTTACAATGGGAGTATCCATGTAGGATACAAATAAGGAAGAAAAACTCTTAAGAGGTAAGAAAAGGTGGATTTCTTACAAGGTTGATGCTCCAAGTGTCTTGAGTAGGGCCAATTTTGACGCTTGTTGACGGTCCACTAGCTTTGACGATACATTTTTTCTCCACTCTTGACCTTCCTTGAGAGACAAGGTAATTGAAGCTGAGTAATCAACCACCATGATGTTGTCTTTTAAGAGAAGAGGCTGAATTTTGTGGTTTTTTTGATAGATATGGGTAATTTGGAGGAGGAAAAATGAGACTAGGTGGTCAATTTTGGAATGGAATTGTGTGTGGGAGGTATGAGTTCACCATGGTTTCTCTTATTCTTCAAGGTTGAGGAGAAGGTGAGCAGGGTGCAGAGAGGAGTGGTGAGAGAGGTGGGGATGATGAGTGGAGAAGTGTGTGTGAAAGAGGAAAATGATAAAGTGGAAGAGAGAGTGTGGCTGCATAGCATGGAAAACTGGGGTCCACTAATAAAATCATAGCTCACAGCTCGTAGCTCAAAAAAATATGAAAACATTTGAGGCAAAAGTTCAGCCCACGAGCTACAACTTTTGTTTGTATCACCTTTTCAAATTCAGAGAGCAAGTGAACTTTAAAAATTCAGCAAAACCGACCGTTTTTTTCCACTGCACAAGGTCCTTGTGGGGTCCTTCTTTGGATGATTCTTTTGAATACCTCCAAGAGTGAGCCCTCCATAGTGCATGTATGCATGCCACCTAACCTTGACCTTATTTGGTAGGTCTATAATTGAAAATATTGTTGAGATCATGATATAAGTGAATAGTACAACTGAGAAAATCAAATAATGAGGGGTCTAAAAAATATGTACATGTCAAATATAAATAATATAAGTGGAAAAAATATAAAGGGGTCAAAAGAAATCTCTCTCATTATGAGGCTACCATAAAAAGATAAATATTTTTGGTGTTCTAATTTTTTAGAAAAAAAACAAAATAGATGTAGGAAGGGAAAAATCACAATAGTGAAAAAATATACACATAAATAAAACTAGTTTTTTTGGATTTTTGTTGGGGTGGAGTTACACCAAATATAAGAGAAGCTTACATGAAAATATTTCTATATGGAATAAAGAGTATGAAAAATGGTAAGAAAAATTGTGGTAATGGTGAGGCAATGTACAGAGCATAAATAACACACACCTAGGTAGAAATATTTAAATAAATACCAAAATAATTATGAAAAAATCTTTTATTTTGGCCCTATTTACATACGCGTGGGCCATAATATACTTATATTTTTTATTTTTTTGGCTCAACTAGCCCAATGACTAGCTAATTGAGGGTTTTTTATTTCAGTAAGGAGATATGGGAAAAGTCCCCTAACTCACACGCACCTATATACAGTGAAAGGGTGAGGGTAACCACAGTGTTTGAGTGATTTGATAGGGTGAGATAACTCACTATGGCAATTACAGAGAGCCGAAAAAATGGCTATCACTAGTGATGTCGATTGCAGAATGCCCTCCACAAACACCATCATGGCAGCTTGAAATTATTTATGTGATCTCTCTAGAGAGAGGTACACGCCTAAGAATTTGATCTTTACCCTTGTAGTAGAGGTCATCATTGATAAAGAGGTATTCTGTTGCCTTGCGCACAAGCCACTTCTTTTGGACCTTAAGATATTTAGGACACTCTGATGTGTCCAAGAAACTCATGACATCAAGCATAGCATCGCTACCTTCAAAGAGAGGCAAATTCAACTTGATAGCACCCACCACTCGAACATCTTGTAGCTTCTCTCTAGCTAGAGCATATTCTTCTTGATTTTTTGCTTGAGGGACATGATGTAATTGTACAACTCGAAACTTTCCTAAAAGTTTCCTACCTTGGTGCAAATGGCCCAGCAAGCTATGATTTTTACAAGCCCAAGCTCCTTGTATTTGTTTTATTAAAAGTATGGAATCACCAAATACATTTAACCATTCAATACCTTGTGTCACACACCATCTAACCCAAGAGTTAAGGCTGCATATTCTGCCTCATTGTTGGAGTGGGAATCCAAGAGATGCCCAACAAAGAATACATTTTCCCTTTGTTCTCGTTGAAGATGACAATGTTTGTTGTAGCTTTGTCCATTGTCCTCTTATAGGCTCCATCAAAGAAAAGAGAGTGATCCCTCTCTATCTTAGGGACTTCCAACACAAGTGTTACTTCTTTGTCACTTGTCTTGATCTTCAGCTTCTTTTCATAGTGTCGATGAGTGAGAATGCCTCCTAGACTAGCTCTTGTGGAGCTCTCCACTTGCATCGTGTAGTCAAACTCTTGCAACCTTGAGAGCCATTTGAAAATCCTAGAATAAACATCCATGTGCTGCATTACATAAGGAAATACATCTTGATCTTCAACTTCTTTTCATAGTGTTGATGAGTGAGAATGTCTCCTAGACTAGCTCTTGTGGAGCTCTCCACTTTCATTGTGTAGTTGAACTCTTGCAACCTTGTGAGCCATTTGGAAATCCTAGAAGAAACATCCATGTGCTGCATTACATAAGGAAATACTTCTTCCATTGTTAATATTATGAATGGTCTAGACAATAAATAAGAGCGAAATTTGGTGGTAGCAAACATTAATGCAAGCACCATATGCTCCACTGCCATGTATCCCTTTTCTGATGGAGTCATCATGCGACTAGAGAACTAGATAGGACGCATAAAAGAAGTTTGAGCATCCTTTTGCATCAATACCGCCCCAAGTGTGTCATTGCCCACACTAGGGTTTACATAAAATGATTCGTCCCACTTTGGAGGTGCAATGGTGGGAAATGAGGCTAGAATTTGTTTTATCTCATTGAACTGTTGTTCATTTTATTCATTCTAAGTGAAGATCTCTTGATGGGTAACTTGTTGTAAAGGGAGAACCACTTGAGAGAGCAAGTGAATAGACCTACTCAAATACCTCACCTTTTGAAGAAAAGAGTCCAGCTGCTTTGTTATCGTGGGAGAGGGAAAAGTCACCAAGGCTTGAACCTTGCTTGGGTCAACTTCAATGCCCTTGGAAAATATCACATGGCCAAGAAGAGTAACCTTGCTTTCACTAATGTGGCACTTTTCTACATTGAGTTGGCCACCCAAAGCTTGTAGCCTAGCTAGACCTTCATAAACTTTCTCCAAATGAACAGAGCAGGAGCTATAGATACAAAAGTCATGAATAAAAACACGGATTGATTTTCCAAAGAATGATTGAAAAAAAATGTCACATAGCATTGAAAAGTGGTTGGAGAATTGATGAGACCAGAAGGCATAACTCTGTAAGCAAAACACCCCCATGGTGTGATGAAGGTTTTCTCCTTTTGCTCTTCTTCAGTGATGCTAATTTGGAAGTAGCCATCACATATCGTGTAGCATCATGTCCTCCTACCTCATTGAGAATTTCATCTTGAAAAGAAAGAGGAAAATGGTTCCTCTTTGTGGCTGCATTAAGGGGCTTGTAATCAGCACAAACCCTCCACTTACCATTCTTCTTTGGTGTGACTACCATTGGAGAAACCCACTCTGAGTCTTCAACAGGATAGATGAAACCTGCTTCTAGCAGTTTCCTTACCTCTTTGAGCAAGGCCTCTTGTTGAATTACTCCTAGTCGCATGAGATTCTGCACTACAAGTTTAATTACCTCCTTGAGCTTAATGTGATGTTGAACTACTGTGATACTAGTGATTTTATCATATTCATCAATGAGCAAAGTGGTAAAATGACTTAGCATAAAAATATAATCTTCACGCTCCTTCCCACAAAACTCACTAGAGAGCATTTGATGTAGCTTACTTGCTTCTACCAGAGGTTGTATACTTGGTGTCTCCCCTTGGTTTGATGATGATGCATCAGGTTGCTCCATCCTCTTAGGGTCCTTGAGAATAACCCTCATCACCTCAATGCTACTGTTGCTTTCTTCAGTCACTACTGGCTCCTCCTCTGAAGTGGTTGAAGAGTCACTACTAGAAAACTCATCCCCAAAGGTTTCTAGGTCCATGTCGCATTGCCGACCTATCTTCATGCCATAAAGTATTGGCTTCCCTTTAGCATCCTTCATATGGATTATGCCATGTCCCAATCTTGATTAGCTCTCATAGACATAACCAAAGCCTCCATAGAATGATAGGATAGCCCGCCCCCTTTTGTGTGGCATGACAAAAATGTTCACTTCTACCTCGGTGTTGAACGCCTTTATCCTAACTAAATTTTATAACACCAACACATTGAACTTTTACATTATTTGCCATTTTGGCTCGGCATGGTGCTGGCCTACTCACCTCTAAACCCAAATGGTGCATCATTTTTTCACTCATGATGCATATTTCTGCACCACCATCGATGTAGATATTGGAGATGTGTTGCCCTTTGATGTGAGCATCCATGACTGGTAGTATGTCATTTAGATTCCTCCCAGAGATAGCCCCAGCTATCTTTGGCTTTGGTCGTCTCGTGCTAACCATCTTTGTCCATTGTCTCCTCACCCTAGGTGCTAATTGATAGTTATGACTATTGGGTGAAGATGGATGCCTTGCCAATTGCATCTTGCTTTGCCTCTGGTAGGCTATCCACAATGAGTCCCAAGCCATGATGATTCTTAGTGGGATGTCCTTCTTGAAGAGGACCAAGGTGGTTTTGTTTTCGCTTACAAAGTGAACCATTAGGCTTAGCTAGAGAGAGAGACATTAGACTTTGAAAGTGTCATTATGATGAGTGTCCATTGTAGATCTATGCATGTAGCTATCATTTTGGTAGACATTCCTTTGATTACCATCATTTTAGCGATGATCCCTACTACATATATTGTATTTATCATTTTCTCTTGGTCTTGCATTTAACTACTCTCATGTCGATTATGCCTACCATTGTCTCCAACATCCACTCTTCTGCACCCTACAATTGTGTTGACAGCCAACCATGTCTCCATAATGGAGCTCTTTAGGCCGACAAGGTAATTTGACAAAGGGACGAGAGTAATCAGAGGATGATCGCATCATTTGATTATCCCTGAGTTTGGTTGGTTCCTAGAGGTGGTTGGTGAGAGTGAGGGGCATTTGAGTATGTACTAGAAATAGATAAATGTCTATAGCGCATGCATTAATGAGAAATGTTTATGAAATTTCGCTTGTAGAGAGAACACCAAATAATGTATTGGTGATGTAGCTTGGAAGAGACATGGTGTAGTTGCTAGGAATTGATGTAAATCAAACAGTTCAATGTTTTGGAGTGGCATGCTAGGGTCTTGGGGGGTTCGCCTCTTAGACATGTAAGTTACCACGTGAGTGAAAATGAATGGGTTTTTTAATTGTCAAAGTTTAAAAATTTCAATAGGATTATATCAACAAAAGGGGTTTTTTAATTGATTTTAGAGAAAAGCCCATAAGTTTTCAAAGAAAAAGGGTTCATTTCATTACCTTAAGCATGTAAGTAAAGGGCTATCATTTGAAGGCACGTTATATGAATAGTTTCTTAAAGGTGCAACCCCCAGAATTAGGGTAGTAAAGTTGGGAATAGAGAGTGTGTGTGTTTGTTAACACTAGCTAGCTTATGAGTGTGTGTGTGTGTGTGTGTGTGTGTAAGTCATGACTTGTCATGATCTGGCAATTATAGAGCCAAAAAAAGAGGTGGTATGGGCTTGTGGCCACTCACAGTACTTATGATAATGGGAATGGTAGATGTCTCCATGATCGGGAATAAAATTAGGCTTTAGATAGGGGGTTTGGATCCAAATCTTCTCTAGGAAGTTATGCCAAGGGCATATTATAAAGTGAGGTTTGGGTGGGTGAACTATGCATGGGGGAAGAGGTAAATGTCACAACTATTTGACATTCAAGAAACCCCCAAAGTAAGTGCATGCTTTTCTTAGCCAAATGTTTTGCACAGTTGTGCATGGAAAGTGCCATCATAAGGTGCAACAATATTGTGCATGGTAAGCACCATCATAAGGTGCGGTTTCAAGTCAGCAAGTGATGCCATCTATATGTTGTATGGCAAGGTCTACAGTCATGCTAATGAGTTGCCCTTTTTGTGGTGATGCCATCTTCTTGACTCGTAAGAAGAAGTGGACATGGACATCGAAGGGAAGAAAACAAAGAAACTAAACTGGCACGAGGGGAGAGAGAGTGGTGTGTGTGTGTGTGTGTGTGTGTGTGTGTGTGTGTGTGTGTGTGTGTGTGTGTGTGTGTGTGTGTGTGTGTGTGTGTGTGTGTGTGTGTACTGGCTATTAGACTCGATCATGATGCTAAGTTTATCACCTTCTCTTATGAGGTACCTTTTGCTGTGAGTGTTTTCATGACTTTCCCACAACCTACATTGTTTGATAGCCCTCTTCATGTCCTTTGCTCCTTGATCTTAGGTTTCCCTCCATGACCCCTTGTTCCCATGTTGTCTGTTGGCTACAATCATGCTTGGAGCCTCAAAGTTGACGAGTCATGTCGTAAAGCCCAAGTCCAAGAGCTTCTGCATGTTGCATGCAATAAAAAGAGAGAAAGTAGACCTTAGTTGACCAGTGCATTTTCTTCTTTTTTCCTCCTCCTCCTTTTTGATCTTCTATTAAAATAAAGATTTGTGTAAAAGCAGGGCAGAGCATGCAAAAGTCATGTGTGAGTACACAACGAGTAGAAAAACTAGGAGAATCCTTGTTTCATGATAAACCATCACACATACATTTTATTGGTAAGTCCCAGGGGGTTTTACTCTCCTTCCATCTTGGAACCATGCTATTTAATTCCATGATCTTCTATTTCTAAGTCACATTGTGGGCTTCTCTAGTGCACCTCAATTTCCTCTCTAAGTGCAGATATTTATATAATCTACAATTCTAGATTCTTTATCTGCTTGTTTTACGTACACATATTTATCTATAACACAAGAGAAAAATACAATCTCTTGCGTTAAATTAAAGGAAAACTATACCAAGACTACTTGGTTTCTTAACATTAGGTTGGTAACCTTATAGGACATAAAAGTGTCCTTTCAGGGTTTTGAAAAAACTTTCAAAACCATTGTAGATCCACTCATTTTGGAAAATCCTTTTTTGAGATTATAGTTCAAGGACTACTACGTATGAAAAAAATGAGAAACTTGCAAAACTTCTCATCTCTTGGTCACAACCAGCCTCCAAATTTGATGGAATAGTCTATTTCTCCCAAAATAGCACTTTCTTATGAATGATTGCATATATATAAGATTGAAAATTTTTGTAGGACATGAGATAAATTTTCTTATTAACTTCAATCCGTTGTTGATCAAAACATATGATTGCTTTTGCCTCACTATTTTGCTTTTTAGCAAAAAAGGTAGGTGCAAAAAAGTTATTATTTTGTCATTCTACGGACCTATCATCAAAGTTTCCATAGTCACACTCAAAACAGATACTCTATGCATGTTTTCTTAGTTCCATTTTGGCCTTTGAACTCAAAAGTAGAATGGAGCATGTCAAAAGAATAATAGATTTCATACCAAGTGGAATGTTGGGAACAATGATGAAGTGCTATATACAATAAACATGAAAAAGCTAGGTTAGCATTATGACCTCTAGAATCCCATAGAAACTACTCAATATTTAGCACAAATTTGAAGTTTATAAGTAGATATGGTTACTACCTACAAAATGCATACAATTGCCCTAAGAAACTAGCAATAGTGAGAAAGTTATACTTGCTACACTAGAATGTCTTGTGGTCTTTTGTAATTGAAAAAATCAACCCTAGTCATATACGATGATATAAAGGGTATTAGGTGCCCCAAAACTAAAGGAAGATTAGCTTTATGTTAAACATACCACTTACACAATCAAAATTGCATTTGGAAATCAAGAAAGAAACCAAAAAAATCATAAAAGTGCTAAATTTTGGCCCAAAAATAGGATTATGTAATTCTTGTAATTTGGTCATAACTTTCAATTTTAACACTTAATTCTCCCTAGAAGCATCAGAAACATGACGAGAACTACTAAGACTAATCTTCTAGAAATATAAACCTGACAAACAGGAATTTTATAGTGGTATAGTTGCAAAACTTTGAAAAAAGGCCAAAAACAAGACTCGTTTTTTCACACAGTTTAGGTTGAGAAATGTTGTGCAAGAGTAAAGTGAATGATGAGATCTATATTGCTAAAAAAATTCAACTTTTTCAGCTAATAAGGCAACTTTGTTGTTATATAGCACCTAAAACAGCATAAACATACATCAAAGATGCATTGGTTTCAAGCTTTGATGATTCATAAGAAGGTTTAAAATTGAAAAAAAAACATTCATGATGACACTTCCACTTGATATGTATGAAGACAAGCAAATTTTTGACCTTTTGAGATGTATTTGCTTTTTTGTGTTGAATAGTGCTTCATATTTCATGCACTAAGCAATAACTAAATTTTTGAAAAGGGAATGCCAGTGTAGGTTTTGTAGGCCATCAATAGGGGCTAAGTCATAATGCATTCTAAAACTAGGCTATCAGTGAACCAACTAATGGGCATTTGAGGGAGGTGAAATTTGAGGATCTCTTCCATAATGACAATGTTATGTTGGCGGTAGCTAGTCTTGTACATAAGAGACTGAGCTATTATTTTGTATACTACTTTGTACAAAAAAAAAAAAAGTGCTAGATGATTGCATGCAAGTATTTATTTCTAGTGCTTGGCTTAATTGTATGCATATGGGCTTCATTTGAGAGTTACATTGGATAACAAATTAATGCATGGTTGATCCATTTTGTGCTTGGAATTGGCATTGTTTTTTGTATTTTACCGTTTGATTTGAATACAAAAAATTGCACTAAAATTGAGATTTTTTGAACGGCCATGAGATAGCATACAAATTTTGGGCTTGTGGTTGATCATGAATTCTTTCATTTCTTGTGTCGAATGACCATATGATTACATAGCACTCATGATTGAGTCGCTTTTTGAAGATTGTGGGCATGAGTTGGATTGACTTGAACAATGGGGAAGTGAACATTGCTCATAATGCAATATTTGGCTATCTAGAGACATTTCATTTCATGTTTCTATCTCACTAACCTAAAATGCATAATTTCATTTGAGCTAGTGTCAACCAACTTTATGGGAGCTTTAAATTGCAAAATTTGTCTTTCAAAATCCATATTATTTTGTTCAAAGTTGATGTACATTCTCGCTCATGGGTTAATCTAGATTTCAAGATTTCCTTTCAGCTACTAAATCAATCAACTTTTGATCTGCTTGGGAGATTTTTACATTGCAAAATGTGCTTAGTGAGAAGCATTATCTCTCTCATTTTTTGTTGTTTCTGCATAAATTTTTTATCCATAGAGAAAACAATTCGTGTATGTAACCAGAGTCACTTTTCCCCCTAGGGTTTTTTTGCATTTGGCACATTGGGGTATGCAAGACCCTAGATTTAGGTTTTCAATAAATTTTTGTGTGTTTTAGTTTTCAATAAACTTTTTTTTTGAGCTCGTGCTTGCTAACACATGGCCTCAAGAATCTTGGCTTGCAAATAAATGAAGCAAGAGTCTCTACACAAGAGTAGATACTTTGCTCAAGGATGCTCAAAAGAGTATGAATAGGTGAAATCCTTCCATGCTATGCTCTTTCTTGTCTCTCCATTCCTTATGCTTGAATTAACACTATTCTTGTAACAGGACACTTTTATGTCATATTAATCGACAATTTTTTCTGAATTAATTTTAATAATTCAAAGTTGGTTTGAGCAATTGGCCAATAGGGATAGAAGTCTCAATACTTGAAAAAAACTTGGAATTTTTTTTGGGTTTAGTGCTCTCCATTAAGCGCAAGTAAGCACATGATCAAACAATCCTATCAACTTTCACAAAACTGGAGACAAAGCCATGCTCTCCATACATAGAAAGAATTGCCAAAATTGGCTTTCGGTGCACTTTGCAGCTCTCGAATTTTTTCATGCACCCGAGGATGAATTGCAGGCGCTATTCTCCATGCGGGATGTACTGGAGATTTTTTGGTGGCCCTCCGCTTACCGCACCTTCACCTACATGCAAGCAACACGAAATCTCATGTGTAGCATCAACTTTTGTTAAAATTAATCACATAAGATTAATGGGCATGCATCCAATTAGTGTTTTTAGCAATGTGTAACACAAAAATCCCATATACTTAGTGAGTAATTAGAGGGGATAATTATCAAAAAATCCCCTAATTACACACTAAAAATTGATCAATTTTGCATGAGATTTTTACAAATTTCTTGCAAAAGAGTCTTGCCTCTAATTAGGCTCATAAACACATGTGTGCACTCAATGGTTAGTAGATTAGTGTGAAATTAGTGTGTACAAAGAAGGGGGAAATGCAAAATTAGTTTACAAGCTACACAAAACAAACCGTATTGCCATTTGTTTAACCAACACCAAATCCTAATGAAAATTAAACTCAAACCATCACACGAGTGATCCTCTAGCTTAGGTACTCAATCCCCGGCAATGGTGCCAATGTTGGCGGTCATAGCATAGCACACAACCCACCGACATGATGTCAATCCGGTAGATCAAAACCCGGCTAGTGCATGTAGGCGTCGATGCACCAAATGCGACGGATTGAGAACTTTAATGAGAGAGTAGGAGTTAGTGATTAGAGAAGAGGGAATGCAAGAATAATTGCGAAGCTCTTTCCACACACACCTCGATCCATCGTTCAACTCTCACAAGCTCAAGGAAATGATGCATGCTTTGGGGAAGCATGGGTTGTCCAGAACTTTGGGCAAAAGCATGCAGAGGTTTTCTTCTTTGGGTGATTGAGAAATTCAACTCCAAAATGGGAAAATTCAGTTGTAGACTCGAGGAGATCCAAAACGCTACCCTGCAACATGGGATTCTCTTCTCGATTTTGTGGTTTGAAGCTCCATGCACATGATTTCTCTCTCAATAATAAAGCAAGTAAGCATATTTGAAAGCAATGTTGAAACTACACCATGTAATTTTGATGCAAATGGTCTTGATGTTTTTGATCTTGAAGCAAATCATGTCAATGATTGTAAGATTCTTAATTTGTGTACCGAGGATGCTTATGATGCACTGAATTGGGATGGGGAAGACACAACCTTTCATGTAGAGATTGAGGAGGAGACCCCCTTGCATGTTGGTGATGGCAATGAGCCAAATTTGTCCCAAATTTCATTGTCTAAACGGTGTGGAAGGGCTACAAAGTCTAGGAAAGGGGTAGATCTCACGTTACCCCTATGCATGAAACTGACCAACACTCAAATCCTTTCACCCAAAATTAGAACAAAGTTAGGGTGGCCACGCAAAAAAGAGACCAAACACACACTCAGGGAGTAGACCTAGCACCTTGACCAGCCCATATGAAGTGGTTGAGGTTGATGATGATGATGATGATGATGATGATGAGCGTGCATCGGAGGGTGAGAGTGTTGAATGCATAACATCCTTTCCTTAATAACTCTCCTGAGACTAACTCGAATTTTTGATGTTGTTCCTCCCAAATGGCGGAGTGGTGATGGGATGGAGCAAGAGTCCCCTGGGACATTTTGGCCTCTCCTTGCTTTCAATGGTTTAGTTGGTCCATATTTGGGACATGTACCACGATAATTCTCCGAGTTTCATTTGTTTCTTATGTTGTTTCCACTTGATCTTATTGACCACATAAATAGATGTATGCGAATCAGCAAAGAGAGATTTGTAAGAGCTGCATGAGACTATGTGGAGATGTGTGCTTTGGGCCGTCATTCGTTCTTGGAGTTCATGGGGATTTCTTTAGGAATGACACTTCACTATATGGCTAGCAAGCCACACTATTGGAATGATGACATGAAGGGATCATTGCACTTCCCAGATTTTTGTAAGAAAATGAGCCTCACATATTCCAAAGAGGTTCTTGCATCTAGAGACAATGCAAAAAGGCCACCTAGGGGACGTAGACAACATATTTATGGTAAGTGCTTGATTTGGAAGAGAGGCTGAATTTTACATTTCAAAACTATTATAACCTTCATCAATGTGTGACAATGGATGAGCGTATTCCATCAAAGTGCAAATTAAATCCATTCCGGGTTTACAACCCCAAAAAGGCACAAAAATTTTCCATACAAATGTGGAATTTATGTGATTTTTCCACATGTTATAATAATGCATTTCAGGTTTATGACAAGACGCCATGCAAAAAATTATCATTTCATGTGGTTGCAAAACTTGTGAATGCTTTGTCCTAGGCAAGAGCATCATGTATTCTTTGACAGGTACTTCACTTCATTTATCCAATGAAGGACAAGGTGGCACAAGCATGTATGTATGCAACAAGAAGTAATTCCTAGGTAAGAATATGTTTCATTTGGGTAAATAAGATCAAGATGCTTCTCTCTTTTCATTTTGTAGACAGCAAGGTCTTGTTGCATGTTCATGGATGGATAAGAAAGAGATTTTCTTTGCTTCTAATTGCTTTGGTATGCAAAAAGGTGAAGTGAAATGCATGGTTGGTGATGTTAAGAAGATGCTTGTGCCTTGTTCTAATATGGCTGTTATATACAATGCATGTAAATCAAGATGTGATGTATTTGATAGCATGGTGCTTGGTCATGGTTATAGTTTACAGATGACCATGCATGGGTGGAAGTGGTGGCATGCATCCTTTTGATATACTCGTTTGAGAAATGCTCACTTACTTTGCTTTGTTTTAAGTTACTCTCTCTACAGATATACCTTGGGTTCACACCCAAGCCATTTTGCAACAAGGAAGTATACCGTCAGGCACTTTTAGAAGACACAAAGTTCTTTTACCTACTTGTATTTTCTTATGAGTTGTGAAATCAAGTATCGCTAACAACATGACTTGTACTTGCATTGACTGGAGTTACTCTTGGCATGGTTAAGCATTAAGCTATGAAGCTACTCACATGAGCTCAGGTGATTTGGGATTATGGGCAACACTTTGTACGTAATTCACTATTTCAATCTACATCAAGCTGGTGTCAGACAGGTAGTAAAGCAAAAATTTAAAAGCATTGCCTAGTCCATTGGTCACATGCACATAGATTTGTCAATTCAAGCAGTGTATTTATGCTCATTCTAGTGCACAATTGCAGATTTGGGTTTCAAAAGTGGTGATTCACTGATTTAGGTAGCACATAAACAAAAAACAAACTCATTAGTTTAAATAATACCATTGTAGATTCACTAGTTTAGGCAGCACAAGTGCATATTTGCCAATTTAGGCAACACGACTAACTTGGATATAATAGAAGGAATTTGGATTTGAAATTGGACTTGGACTTGGATTTGGATTTGGACTTGGTTTATGATGGTTGGTTGTCGAAAATGGGTATAGAGTCAGACTTGAAATTTATGAGAATTGATTATTGACCAATGAGTTTGACAAATGATGTCTTGATCCATTGGGATATGACATATACTGCTTACTCTTATAGTATAGGACACTCGAATATGCAATATGTGGATGATGATAGGCATAAGCATATGTTCTTTTAAGTTTATGAATTTTTATGTTTATACGTGATATTTTTAGCACATAGTTCTAGCCATTCTTTGACAAGTATGATTTGCAAATTCTTAACTTAGCGAATGAAGAGGTATGTAATGGAAATGGAAACATATTTATTTGTCACTTGTCATGTTTCCATTTTGCCTTGGTATAACTTGTCACTCGTGATCCCGATTGATGCATCGTTAACTTCAGCTGACTTGTCATGATGTACACTACCCTTGAGAACTCTGGCGGGCCTATAAAAATATCAAATGGCATGCCAATCAATGCAGTCAATTCGGCCCATAATTGGCCCCTGACAAATCTTTGATAGGCCATATCTTCTCGTTTGAGCTCCAATTGAGGATTTATAAAGATCAACATGTTCCACAACTCAACTTTAAAAAATCCCTCAACACAACGAACAAGTGCAGTAACCAACTAGCACAAACATGCAAGGAACCAATCAATCTTAGGTACCAAAAAAATTTATTAAGCAAAATCTAAAATACATTTGGATAGCCAACCATAAACCGCACAAGCAACCTTAGCAAATTCAGAATGAGTAAAACACGTCAGTGAGCAAATGAGCTCCTAAATGGTCTATTGAACTATATGATTTAGGATTTCTCAACACACACACACACACACACACACACGTCAATGAGAAAATGAGCTCCTAATTGGTCTATTGAGATATATGATCTAGGATTTCCTAAAACAAAATTTCTGGCTTACCCAATGGTTGTATCAAATCATGTAATTCCGAAATGACTCAAAAATCACCTCATCTGGATACATTTGACATGCTTACCCCAATTTCTGTAAAAGGAGGCTATCGAGATCAAATTAGGCTTTTTGTCAACATGTCAAGAATTTCACCTCATTTTTACCGCTTGTCCATTTTGTTGCCGTAATCTATAGAATGTATTCAAATTTCCACGAAAACACTTGTATCTATTTATTAGCACACACACACACACACACACACCCGAGAAGAAGACTATTTTAGCTTCGTAGGAAACTATACCAAGAGACCAAAGTTATTTTATTTTCCCCTTTTAATTAGCACACACAGACACCCACCCACACATAGACACACCCGAGAAGAAGAGTATTTTAACTTCATAGGAAACTCTACCAAGTATTTAAGATCTATCCGACAAGGAGAGTTGAACTCAAGACATGTTATTCAAGAGGGAAATGGCATAACCAATCTACCACACTTGGGTGATAGAAAGGTTATACCATTTTCCTCTTTTTATTAGCACCCACTCCCACACACATGAGAAGAATATTTTAACATCGTAGGAAACTATCCCAAGAGACCTCAAAGATCTATCCGACGAGGAGAGTTGAACTCTAGACATGTTATTCAAGAGGGAAATGGCATAACCAATCTACCACACTTGGGTGATAGAAAGGTTATACCATTTTCCTCTTTTTATTAGCACACACAGACACCCACACACCCGAGCAGAAGAGTATTTTGACGTCGTAGGAAACTATCGCAAGAGACCTTAAAGATCTATCCGACGAGGAGAGTTGAACTCAAGACATGTTATGTATGTGTGTGTGTGTGTGTGTGTGTGTGTGTGTGTGTGTGTGTGTGTGTGTGTGTGTGTGTGTGTGTGTGTGTGTGTGTGTGTGTGTGTGTGTGTGTGTGTGTGTGTGTGAGAGAGAGAGAGAGAGAGCGCTTGTGGAGCTTGTGGAGAGCTTTTAGTTTTCAATAAACTTTTTTTTTGAGCTCGCGCTTCCTAACACGTGGCCTCAAGAATCTTGGCTTGCAAATAAATGAAGCAAGAGTCTCTACACAAGAGTAGATACTTTGCTCAAGGATGCTGAAAAGAGTACAAATAGGTGAAATCCTTCCATGCTATGCTCTTTCTTGTCTCTCCATTCCTTATGCTTGAATTAACACTATTCTTGTAACAGGACACTTTTATGTCATATTAATCAACAATTTTTTATGAATTAATTTTAATAATTCAAATTTGGTTTGAGCAATTGGCCAACAGGGATAGAAGTCTCAATAATTGAAAAAAACTTGGAATTTTTTTTGGGTTTAGTGCTCTCCATTAAGCGTATGCAAGTAAGCAAATGATCAAACAATCCTATCAACTTTCACAAACTGGAGACAAAGCCATGCTCTCCGTACACAGAAAGAATTGCCAAAATTGGCTTTCGATGCACTTTGCAGCTCTCGAATTTTTTCATGCACCCGAGGATGAATTGCAGGCGCTATTCTCCATGCAAGTTTGGAACAAACCATGCGGGATGTACTGGAGATTTTTTGGTGGCCCTCCGCTTACCGCACCTTCACCTACATGCAAGCAACACCAAATCTCATGTGTAGCATCAACTTTTGTTAAGATTAATCACATAAGACTAATGGGCATGCATCCAATTAGTGTTTTTAGCAATGTGTAACACAAAAATCCCATATACTTAGTGAGTAATTAGAGGGGATAATTATCAAAAAATCCCCTAATTACACACTAAAAATTGATCAATTTTGCATGAGATTTTTACAAATTTCTTGCAAAAGAGTCTTGCCTCTAATTAGGCTCATAAACACATGTGTGCACTCAATGGTGAGTAGATTAGTGTGAAATTAGTGTGTACAAAGAAGGGGGAAATGCAAAATTAGTTTACAAGCTACACAAAACAAACTGTATTGCCATTTGTTTAACCAACACCAAATCCTAATGAAAATTAAACTCAAACCATCACACGAGTGATCCTCTAGCTTAGGTACTCAATCCCCGGCAATGGTGCCAATGTTGGCGGTCATAGCATAGCACACAACCCACCGACATGATGTCAATCCGGTAGATCAAAACCCGGCTAGTGCATGTAGGCGTCGATGCACCAAATGCGACGGATTGAGAACTCTAATGAGAGAGTAGGAGTTAGTGATTAGAGAAGAGGGAATGCAAGAATAATTGTGAAGCTCTTTCCACACACACCTCGATCCATCGTTCAACTCTCACAAGCTCAAGGAAATGATGCATGCTTTGGGGAAGCATGGGTTGTCCAGAACTTTGGGCAAAAGCATGCAGAGGTTTTCTTCTTTGGGTGATTGAGAAATTCAACTCCAAAATGGGAAAATTCAGTTGTAGACTCGAGGAGATCCAAAACGCTACCCTGCAACATGGGATTCTCTTCTCGATTTTGTGGTTTGAAGCTCCATGCACATGATTTCTCCTCAATAATTAAAGCAAGTAAGCATATTTGAAAGCAATGTTGAAACTACACCATGTAATTTTGATACAAATGGTCTTGATGTTTTTGATCTTGAAGCAAATCATGTCAATGATTGTAAGATTCTTAATTTGTGTACCGAGGATGCTTATGATGCACTGAATTGGGATGGGGAAGACACAACCTTTCATGTAGAGATTGAGGAGGAGACCCCCTTGCATGTTGGTGATGGCAATGAGCCAAATTTGTCCCAAATTTCATTGTCTAAACGGTGTGGAAGGGCTACAAAGTCTAGGAAAGGGGTAGATCTCACGTTACCCCTATGCATGAAACTGACCAACACTCAAATCCTTCACCCAAATTTAGAACAAAGTTAGGGTGGCCACGCAAAAAAGACCAAACACACACTCAGGGAGTAGACCTAGCACCTTGACCAGCCCATATGAAGTGGTTGAGGTTGATGAGTATGATGATGATGATGATGATGAGCGTGCATCGGAGGGTGAGAGTGTTGAATGCATAACATCCTTTCCTTAATAACTCTCCTGAGACTAACTCTGAATTTGTTGATGTTGTTCCTCCCAAATGGCGGAGTGGTGATGGGATGGAGCAAGATTCCCCTGGGACATTTTGGCCTCTCCTTGCTTTCAATGGTTTAGTTGGTCCATATTTGGGACATGTACCACGATAATTCTCCGAGTTTCATTTGTTTCTTATGTTGTTTCCACTTGATCTTATTGACCACATAAATAGATGTATGCGAATCAGCAAAGAGAGATTTGTAAGAGCTTGCATGAGACTATGTGGAGATGTGTGCCTTTGGACCGTCATTCGTTCTTGCAGTTCATGGGGATTTCTTTAGGAATGACACTTCACTATATGGCTAGCAAGCCACACTATTGGAATGATGACATGAAGGGATCATTGCACTTCCCAGATTTTTGTAAGAAAATGAGCCTCACATATTTCCAAAGAGGTTCTTGCATCTTAGAGACAATGCAAAAAGGCCACCTAGGGGACGTAGACAACATAATTTATGGTAAGTGCTTGAGTTGGAAGAGAGGCTGAATTTTACATTTCAAAACTATTATAACCTTCATCAATGTGTGACAGTGGATGAGCGTATTCCATCAAAGTGCAAATTAAATCCATTCCGGGTTTACAACCCCAAAAAGGCACAAAAATTTTCCATACAAATGTGGAATTTATGTGATTTTTCCACATGTTATAATTATGCATTTTAGGTTTATGACAAGACGCCATGCAAAAAATTATCATTTCATGTGGTTGCAAAACTTGTGAATGCTTTGTCTAGGCAAGAGCATCATGTATTCTTTGACAGGTACTTCACTTCATTTATCCAATGAAGGACAAGGTGGCACAAGCATGTATGTATGCAACAAGAAGTAATTCCTAGGTAAGAATATGTTTCATTTGGGTAAATAAGATCAAGATGCTTCTCTCTTTTCATTTTGTAGACAGCAAGGTCTTGTTGCATGTTCATGGATGGATAAGAAAGAGATTTTCTTTGCTTCTAATTGCTTTGGTATGCAAAAAGGTGAAGTGAAATGCATGGTTGGTGATGTTAAGAAGATGCTTGTGCCTTGTTCTAATATGGCTGTTATATACAATGCATGTAAATCAAGATGTGATGTATTTGATAGCATGGTGCTTGGTCATGGTTATAGTTTACAGATGACCATGCATGGGTGGAAGTGGTGGCATGCATCCTTTTGGGGTCTTGTGGACTCATGTTAACCAATTAATGGATTATTTGGAAGGAAGAATACGATACATTTTAGAGTATCAAGTATAACTTTCTCAATATTGCTAGTTTCTTAGGACAATTGTGTGTAATTTGTAGGTAGTAACCATATCTAATCATAGACTACAAACTTGGCTAGATATTGAGTAGTTTCTATGGGTTTCTAGAGGTCATAATGCTAAACCCAGTTTTTTCATGTTGTCTATATTTAGCACTTTATCATTGCCCCCAAGGTTCCAATTGTAAGAGATCCATTATTCTTTTGACATGCTCCATGGCTCCTTTTGAATCCAAAGGCCCAAAGGGAACTAATAAAACATGTATATAGTATCTGTATTGAGCGTGACTATAGAAACTTTGATGATAGGTCCGCAAAATGGCAAAAATACAACTTTTTTGTACCTATTTTTTTTGCCCCAAAAAAAATTTAGTGAGGTAAAAAAAACCATTTGTTTTGGTCACCAACCCATTGAAGTTAACGGGGCATTTTATCTCATGTCCTACAAAAATCCCCACTCTTATTTATATGCAATCAACCATAAGAAATTGTTGTTTTGTGCAAAATGCACTGGTCCATCAACTTTGGAGGCTTGTAGTGACCAAGGGATGAGAAAAATTACAAGTTTCTCATTTTTTTCATATGTAGTAGTTATTGAACTATAAGCTCATGAAAGGATTTTTCAAAATGAGTGGATCTACTATGGTTTTGGATTTTTTTCCCAAAACCCTGAAAGGACACTTTTATGTCCTGTTAGGTTACCATTCTAGTGTTAATAGTCCACTCCTAATGATTGCCTTAATATTCATTCATTTCTACAACAACCTAGGGCTATGATTAGGCTTTTTCCCCTTCATCCATTTTTCATAAGCATCTCTCATTATGGAAGCAATAAAAAAAGCGAAAAAAATAAACCAATGAAGTGCAAAAAAGTGTCTCAAAAGAGTAGCAAAAATGCTACAAGACACATTGAAAATCAAATCTATATGTTATGTTTGTATCTATGTTAGATCTAGCATCTCATTGGCACTTGGGGAGCGAAGGGAACCACCTTCGCTCGCTTGGTCAAGGCCCTAAACCAATGCCCTAGTCTAAAAGGTGTTAGCTATCACCTTGGTAGGCTAGTTAAAATGTGGAGCATCTCCTGGAGGGTTCAAGGAGCCGAGAGTAGTAACTTGACTTGCCTTAGGTTGGTAACTTATATTGTGCTTTTATTTTTTCATGAAATACTAAAACAATCTTCCATGAGCTTTATTTTAAATCTAAGTGACAATGTACTAATGGATTTTTGAGCTTCTTTGTAACCCATAGACTTGGTTGTTGCATCAAGAATGATCATTTGGTTTTTAAGCTAGTAGGTTTATAAACTTGCATTACCATAGGTCTCAAGGAATTCACCCAAAAATATGTAGAATAGCACGTGAGTTCAACAAAAGGGGTTAATTTCTCTTATGAACTTACAAAAAATATACATATAGAAGGATGTATTAAATTGAAAAGGTGAAAACTTTGGTACGTCAGGGGTCTTTTTATTGACAAAAGTGGTACATGAGGGGTCTATAAATACCTCAAAAAATGTAGAATAGGGGGTTTTATAAATACCTCTTGAACGCACCTGCTACACTAGATCTAAATATAGTAAACCCCTCAAGGCCTAGAGTCATATTTGATTGCTAATTTTACATTCCTAAATTTGAAATTTTTAGTAATTTAATCTTCATAATAGTTAAGATGTTTTTTCAGTTTATGGTGTTTAGTATTTGGGTACGATTGGACCATCTTTTGGGTCCAATCATAGGGTCTTTAATTAAGGCGTTTTTTGGATTTTGGGTGTTTAGTCTTTGGCTATGATTGGACCCATCTTTTGGAAGGAAATTTCACTTTGCGCTTGATCTTTCATTTCACTTCGTGTCCTATTCATAATTGTTGGCCTTTATTGTTATACTTTTTGAAAGATCAACATTCCATCCAAGGATGTACCTTCCATCATGTCACCACGATCTACTCCGGGCACACAAGAACATGCACAAAATTAGGAGGGGTGAATGTTAGTAGTGGCTAACACGTCAGCAATTGTGAACAAGAAAAGGATGTGTACCATAATATCTCCTAATTATTTGGTATGGGTCTTGAGCTCATTTAAGTTCAAATTTGTACTAAGCTGTAGGCTAAAAGGCTCAATTAAATTTTTTGTAAAAAGGTTTGGAGTCCATGCCTATAAAAGTAGTCTATGCTAAAAGATAAGGCATCTTTGGGTGAGCTTTTCTCTTTGTAGGTTTGATGGTCATGAAGTTCTTGGAATTTCCATGCCCTTCAACTCTTGATTTTTCTTCATCAAATATTATGCCTTTTTTGTTAATCCACTTAGCGTTGATTATCTGCATGTGAAGTTGTATTAGTGAATTCTAGATCTCTAATCCCTCTGTAATTGATCCCTCCTAGCCACACCATTGGCCTTGGTGTGTGAGGGGGGCTATGTCTTCCTTCTCTTTCTCTCTCTATAAATGTATAAATAGTGTTTATGCATGTAATTAGCATTGAGGAGTTGGACTGGAGTGTCTACACTAATGTGAAGTAGGCATATTGATTACATTGCTTGTGTATGTGTGTGATTAAGAGTTGTGAATAGCGTGTAGTTGTAGCATAGTCCTAATCGCAACTCAAGACTAGCAAAATCATCAACCCGGCTAGGGCTTGGAGTCACAAGAATCATTAAATGCATTGAATGAGAGGATTCATTAAGGGATCACTCTATCCATCTGTTGCAATTGGACCAAACGGGTACCCTCTTAGTCAACCCCTTCTTCATGAGTCCTAAAATTTTGATGTCCCATCATTTTTTTTTGGAAATCTTTGTGATTAATTGAGAGTCTCTCATTCTATTTAGACAATCTCTGAGTCAGTTTATGCCAAATCTAAGTTGTAAAGTGTGTAAATGAGTCTGAGCCTTGTAAAGCCGGCCACTAGCGAAGAAAGCCCTAGGTATAAAGCTCATTATTTTTATAAATGGGAAGAAAAAATTATCATTATCACAAGGCTTATGAGTTTTGGAGCCTACAACTAACAACGGCTACCCTTACGTGCTCTATAATCGATTTATCTTGAGCTCTGGTAATCTAATTTCAACTCCAAAACTAGCATTGTGTTCCTTGTCTACTGTTCTTTAATTTTTTTAATCATTGTCAATTCTCTTGTGGTTTGTGACTACACATTAGCGAACTAAATCAAATTTGTTTTGTGCGTTAATGATTGTTTTTTTGTGTTTCAACCATAGGAGAGTGTTCCTAGACCACATGCCAACTTTTCTAGTATGTTATGTTCCAGTTTTCAAAACCTTGATCATGATGGATTGTGATTTTTGTACCTCATTGGATTGCGGCCAAACTTGGTAGGATAGTGGCGTAGGTGTTTAGACCTCCTCCTAAAGTTTCATTGCATTTGGACTTCATTTGAGTGCCGAAATGGTGTGACGACCGAGTGCGGTGACATAGGACATAGGCAGTTTGCCAGATTTGAGAATGATAGATTTGCTAGTGTGAGAGATGGCTTCGTTTTGTAGGTTGACTTCTTGAGTACTTTAACACCCTCAAAGAGTCTTTGTACCCAATCCAAGTTTCTTCCCTTAGTATTGACATTATGCTAGTTCCAAATAGTTATGCTATAGACGTCCATCACGGCAACCCACTAGCATCCATCATAGATCTAAGTCATGCAATGAGCTTCCTCTAGTCAAACAAGCAAACCTACTTACAAATCACTTCGCACACATCATGGAATTGAACTTAACCTATACATTAATCACCCTATTCAAAACTCTTAATCACACACATACACAAGAAATCTAATTAGCATACCTAATTCACATTAGGGTGAATGCATGATCAAGCATACCCACTTCTCGCAGTCCCCACCCAAGAGTGACACCCGTAAGTTGCTACCTTGTCGAGTTACACTCTCTCCCAAATCACTAGCTTGTGGTGCATGGCACATCACTAGAACGCGACAAGTTACTAGAATGAGTGTCCATGTAACTCACCGAATTACGTGTTCACTCCAAGGTACGTGGCAAGACATGTTGCATGACACAGAGGAAGGCCACGTAACTTAATGAATTACATGTTTGCCACTATGGATGAATGTTTGATGCCATTATGGCATCCTTGTCACACTGTTCCATATAACTCGGCAAGTTACATGGACACATCAACCACTGGGTCATGTCCACATAACTCGGCGAGTTGCAAAAAATCAAGTAAAGAAAATTAAAGACGCTTTTAAGAGTTTAAGCACTCAAACTCAAAGCATGGATTTTGAGTTTATGCCATGGAGGAGATAAAGTATTCCAACACCTCTACAAAGGGGCCTCGACATAGCATGCATCGAAGACACAGTGACATGTCATGTCTTTAACTATAGTCTCTCCAAGGTCCTTTCTCTCACTCTCACGCTTGGTCTGCTTTGGTCTCTGGCACGTACACAAAAGTGTGAATACGGGTAGAATCTCTCTCTCTCTCTCTCTCTCTCTCTCTCTCTCTCTCTCTCTCTCTCTCTCTCACACACACACACACACACACACACTCACACACACACACTCACACACGCTCAAAGACACCACTTCCAAACACATTCTTCTTTGAACTGGTGAGGGCCGCTTTTCAAATTTTGCTCCACCTCTCTCTTGGTATGCACTTGGTGGGAAGGCTTCAAGGACCCTAAGAGAGGAGGAAGAACCTGATGCATGAAAATCACAAAAAATCTATGTATTTACTTTGTATATAGCTATGGTTTTGGCACAATTGGATCTCGGAAATAAGGAGAGGTATAAACAAACCCTATGAAAGAAAAAACTTCACTAGATGTTGATTCTACCTAATGGTCACTACCTGACGGTCACTACAGGTGAAGAATAAGAGTCAATAATGAAATGGAGGAGAATCTTGTGCATTATTGAGTTGGAGTTAACAAAATATTATCAAATTCAAGTATAATTCACTTGTGGACACAAGGCTTGCACATGGAGTCAAGAGGGGACCACCTAGAAGACTTTTGGAAAGGAAAAGACGGACATATTTTGTGTAGCACCAAGTGTTTTCTCTCCAACGGTCAGGGAAGAGACGTCAACTATATCAACGAGAAAGCCTAAATCATGTGGTGTAAGCAGGCGGACATGCGCTCTCTCTAGGCCTAGAGAGTTCAAGTGAAGTACGACCACGCAAGCGTCGCCGTCGCCGCATGCAAAATGGAAAAGCCGATTGAGGTAGACTCTTCTCGCCCTATCTGTTTTGAACCCATTATGGAGGATTATGTGGGCTTCAACAAGAGGTAGAGGCCTATGGTGAAGGTGTCACCTCGTCAACACTTAAGGTATGCAACTCTAGTGGTCAAAGCCTTGCCCTACACCCAACATGGATAATAACAATAGGCCAAAAGTCTTTCCTTTTCGTTTCTTGCAACACATGCATGTAAACGTGTACATTGACAGAAAGATATTCTACCATCAAAAGATTGTTTTCCTATTCAGAGCAGAAATGCTTGATGAAATCCTTAGATCCCAACGTCCCATCATCTTGCCCATTCTTGATTACTACAACTCTGTTGATGTAAGCATATTATATTCTAGCCTTGCGCTCTTCTTAGCTCCTGCTCAAGTTTTCCACCCATGTATAAAGTTTATGAATCACTAAGTCATTCCAAAAAGAAAATTTAAAAATGTAATGTCTGCTCATTGATTTACTACCATGGCAAGTGTCTCTTTTCCCAAATTCAATGGCAAGAAGGGAGAAGACATCACCACCGATTTTCTGGCCAAGTCTTGGTACAATGCTTTGCCCCAAGCTACCAAGGATGCATGGGACTTACTATGTGCTACCTTTGTGAAAAGGTTTGGTGGAGGCACAACCTCAGAAAAGTTATGGCAGTTGTTGCTGACAGAGTTAAAGCAGGGAGGTTTGCTAGAGTATGCCACTTACGAATCCAAGTTTGTGGATTTGTGGGAGTGATGGGTTGCCTCACTGGAGGATGGTCAAAGAGTGCCTCATTTCCTGAAGAAGGACCATTTCATTGTTGGCATGTGGTCGCCGCTTAAAGATAAGGTGAAGGGAGATTCCCTACAACGTATGAGTTGGCAGTGGAAGTACCCCACCTTAAAGACAAGAAGCTACGCATGCAAGCAAGAGTCAATGAGTCAAAGGAATCAAGATCAGTCCAAGTAACCCCAGTAACTGCAACAGCCACTCAGAGAACCCAACCACAAGAGGCATCAGAAGAGCAGCAAGACCGAGTCGCATCACTACTCAGCTTGAGAATATATCTATGCATTTGGTGCAACAAAGGCATACACACAACAGCAATCAAGAGCAAGGGAGAGGACAATGAAGGCAAAACCAAGAATACCATTGCTATGATTGTGGGGAAGATGGCCATGGCATGTATTATTGCCCACACCCAAGGAGGCAGAATTTCAACAGAGAAGCCAGACAAAACGAGGTTTCACCACCAAGAGCAAGACCACCACCACTGAGGGCACCACAACAAGCACCACTTGTGCAAATCCTATAGCCGCCCGTTCAACCATATCCACCACCACCACCACAACCTCTCATTCCACCCTTACCCCCACCACCAGTCGGCAACCAGGCAGTAAGTGTCATTAGTCTTGATGGTAAGGGAAAGGAGAAAGTGGAGGAGGATATCAATGGAGTGGTGAAAGGTAAGACCAAGGTTAAAGGAGTAGATTCCATGGGGGTAAAGCGCACTAGGCATGGTGAATCTTCCCAAAAGGATGAAAAGATAAAAACTAAAGGGGAGAGTCGTCCAAGTCACGAGACGTAAAATTGACATTGTAGATTTCTCTTTGGGTGAATGTTCTAAACCATATGATTTGGTTCAAGATGTTTCTGTGCAGGGCCCAAAAATCACCTGGCCCCAGTTACTCCACCTTAAACACATAGACCAAGTATGAGCATTCACAAGTTTTCATATCAATTGGTTAGAGTAGCCCATGACATCCAGGTTTTAATTCAATATTGTCACTATTGGAACCCTCTGATACTCTCTCTACTATATGTAATGACTACTATTTCGGTTATTAAAATCTTGATACATCCCAAAAAGCAATTCTATGTTGAAAATAAGAATATTTCTCCGTCTTTATTTTTCCAAGAACCATCGGCTTGATGACGTACAATTATACCCATTACCAATAATGTAATGTAATTTTCACTTTGCTACCTTTGCAATAATCTTCAGTGTTGCACCATAAAATACTAAAGTCATTGTTCGCCTTGCATTAGATGGCCTTATTTCTTTTCTTGTATAGGATATATTTGACATTATTTCTAATCCTCTTTTGTGAATGACCAAGGTTATTGAGGGTATTGACTCCTATGCCAATATTTGGTACCGAATCCTTTGCATCATGAGCCTTAATTTTTTCGCATTCAGATAGAGGCTCATTAAAAATCATATATATGTATATTTAGTCTTGTGCTTGCTTGAATTTGTGGATTAGCTTTGCACTCTAATTATTGGTCTTGTAACTTGTCATTAATAATAAAAAATAAATAAATGAATATATGTACATAATCATATCTACAAATGGCTTTTTTGCTAGTTGTCCAAATTAAACATCATGATTAACCTTTCATTTGGAGTTATTGTTTATACTCGGTATCACTCTGACACAAGCCCACTATGCATTGGTTGCCTAGCTTTGCAAATCACCTTCCTGCAAATTTATATCTCTTTCGTTTGTTATTGTTTTATGTCAAACCCTTGGATAAGTATAACAAGAAATAATCTCCAGTGATTTTTCTTTGAGATGTGCATTTGCAAGTAAATGTTACCATATACATGTGGTAGTGATGTGTGTGAACACACTAGGACCGCCGGGGCATTTTTTCCCTCTTTAGGAGGTTTTTTCCCCCGTGCATTGTATATACTCCCATCACTCTAGGGCTATCTATCTTTCCATAGCACACTAAGTAACACACTCTCTATCGTGTGCCTTGAGCTTCCTTCGTCTTCTCCAAGCTGTGTGTGTTTCTCTGCAACCCTAATTCCAACAATTGGTATCAGAGCAGGTCACGTCCTCCCGGGCTTACTCGCCAGCTGCTCCAGCGCACGCCTGCTCACTTTCTCCAATTTCAGTGAGCTTTGGCGAGCGTTCGCAGGTCGACAATTTTTTTGGGTAAGCTCGAAGAGCTTGGTCTGCTCAGAATTTTGATTTGGGCTCATTTCGGCCTCCGTTTCCACTACAGGCAGTACTGCACAGGCTATTTCGTCATTTTGTGCAGATTTTCTGTCAGTGCCGTTTTCTGCATAACAGGTGCCTTATAGTCTTCTACGGTTTGTGCTATATAGCACAAGTTGTTCCCGCTCCATTTCTCCTATTTTCGGGCAGTTTTCACATCAGGTGCAGCATTTACCATGGCTGACAACAACAACACAGATGTGTTCAAGATGTTTGCTGCTGAGGACAGGTTGGATGGGGACAACTACCCTATGTGGGCTTATATGATGCAACATGTTCTTGTGTCAAAAGGTGTCTGGAACATTGTGCAGGGCATTGATGTACGTCCTGGTTCTGAAGATGTAGGCGATGTTGACGATGTTGCAGGTCTTGCTGCAAGGATTGCAGCTGTTAGAGTTGTTTTGCCTACGGCAGAACAAGCTTGTTGGGATGTTAAGGATGCACAGGCTCATGCATTGATTGCGTTGTCTGTGAAGCGCACCATTATTCCTCACATCCGTTCAGCAAAATCTGCAAAACAGGCTTGGGATATTCTAGCAGGTCTTTATGCAAGCCGCAATGAGGCTAAAATTGCTTTGCTGTGTAAAGAGCTAGAGTCGAAGATTATGCATGAGGAAGATGATATGGACACTTTCCTTGCTAGTGTCAAGGATATCAATGAGCAACTCATTTCTGCAGGTGAAGTCATTTCGGACAGTTCCCTTGTGCAGACTGTTCTTGATGCCTTACCAGATTCCTACCAGACTTTTGCTAGTACTTGGAGACTCATGACCCAAGGAAATCCTGAAGTTGTCAAGTTTGATGCATTATGCACATTGCTGTTGCAAGAGTCACTTTCTAGAAAAAACAGGACTAGGCAGCGTGCAGTTGAACAGGCTTTTATTGCTTCTCAAAGAAAGGGTGGTAATAGTAATGCATCCACTTCTTATGGTTCTGCTGCGAGTGGAAAAAATTCTGTTCCTAATGCTTCTGCTGGCAGCACTTCGTCTGGCAATTCTGGTGATAAGGGCAAAAAGAAGATGCGTTGCCATTATTGTAAAGCCAATGATCACTTGATCAAGTCGTGTCCTAAGTTGAAGGCCAAAGAGGCTAAGAAGAAAGAGGGTGGTTCCACTGCAAATGCTGGTTCCACTACAAATGCAGCCATTGTTGAGTCTTCTGTGAAAGGAGATTGTGATGCTGATGTTGATGCAGAATGGGCTTTTAGCGCAGAGTGCACTTACAATCCTGCTGTCCATGATGCATGCTTGTCAGTTGCTGCAGATTCACATGTGTGGTATTTCGACAGTGGTGCTACAAAGCACATTACCTCACATCGTGAATTGTTTACCTCTCTCGAGTCTGTCCCTCATGGGAATTCAGTCACTTGTGCCAACAACGCCTCTTATCCAGTTCAGGGAGTTGGAAAGATTGTGCTCACTGCTGCTAATGGCAGTTCCTTCACACTTGTTGATGCACTTTATGTACCTGGGATCAAGAAGAATCTCTTGTCTGTATCCGCACTTGCTAGACTTGGACTTGTAGTCAAATTTGTGGATGACAGATGTACAGTTCATGATCTCAGTTTTGGTGATGAAATTGTTGCATCTGGGCTTTTGTGCCATGGGCTGTACAAGCTCGCTTTGTATGACAAGTGTGGACAAAATTTTGCAAATGTTGTTGCAGATTCAAGGGCTATTTCAGATGCAAAACTTTGGCATGCACGTTTTGGTCATCTGAATTTTGCCAGTTTGCTGCGTTTGCAGAAATCTGATATGGTTGCTTCTTTGCCACCTCTTGAAGCACCTGTCAAACATGTTTGTGAAGGCTGTATTCTGGGTAAAATGCAGCGTTCTAAGTTTCCAAAGGATGGTTCAGTTAGGGCCACATGCAGGTTGCAGCTTGTGCATAGTGATGTTTGTGGGCCCATGCAAACTCCGTCCTTGGGCAATTACCTGTACTTCGTGACTTTCATTGATGATTACTCCAAGCATGCATGGGTATTTCCGCTTAAAGCAAAGTCCGAAGTTTTTATGTGCTTCAAACAATTTTTGGCTATGGCTGAAAATGTCTCAAAATGTACTATGGGCACCCTCCGTTCCGATCGAGGGGGGGAGTATATGTCTCATGAATTTAATGCATTTCTGGCTAGTCGTGGGATAAAACACCAATGTACAGTGCCTTATACACCTCAGCAAAATGGTGTTGCTGAGAGGAAAAACAGGTCACTAACGGAAATGGCACGATGTATGGTCAAAAGTCAAGCTTTGCCGCATTCCTTTTGGCTTGAGGCCATCATGTGTGCCACTTATGTACTTAACAGGTGTCCTACGAAAGCTTTGCAGTCTATTACTCCATATGAAGCATGGCATGATAGAAAACCTTCTATTGAGCACATGGGTGTTTTTGGCTGTTTGGCATATGCTTTGGTGCCACAAGTGCAGCGCAGAAAATTGGATGATAAGGCTGTCAAATGTATTTTTGTTGGTTATAGTGTTGAAAGCAAAGGTTACAGGTTGTATCATCCGCAAACAAAACGTATTCTGGTTTCACGGGATGTTGTGTTTGTGGAAGACTCTGTTCAGCCCTTGCTATCATGTACTAGAGACAGTAATGTAAGCTCACAGGACATTTATGACACTTTGTTGCCTCTTTTCAGTGGTGGAAATACGAATGTAAGTTCCAATGAGGCAAATGTACAGCCTATGGGAGTTTCTGAAAATGTTTTAGAACAGCCTATTACTGATGCAAATGTACATGATGTACTTGATGAGGAAAGGGCTGAAAATGAGCAGGCTAGAGGTATGCCAAAATGGCTGGTGCACACTTTGCGTGACAGTAAATTGGATGCACCTTTATCTAGTCGTACTCGTTCAGGCTCTCGCCATGCATCTTATGCATCAGATTGTTATGCTTTGGCTGTGTCTAGTTTACATGATGTTGAGGAGCCTCTGTCTTTTGATGAAGCACAAAATTCAGAAAATTGGATTGTTGCCATGAAATCAGAATATGATGCACTAATAGAGAATGACACATGGACTTTATGTGATTTGCCTCCTGGCAAAAAGGCCATTGGTACGAAGTGGGTTTACAAGTTGAAACGCAAGCCGGATGGTGAGATCGATCGCCATAAGGCTCGACTTGTTGCAAAGGGTTATGCACAACAAAAAGGCATAGATTATGAAGAGACTTTTGCTCCCACTTGTCGTATGACTACTGTGCGTTTTCTATGTGCATTGGCAGTTCATTTTGGTTGGGATGTACATCAATCAGACATTGTTACTGCTTTCTTGAATGGTGACATATTTGAGGAAGTTTATGTAACGCAGCCTCGCGGTTTTGTCATAAAAGGACAAGAGGACAAAGTGTGCAAATGTAAGAAGGCTTTGTATGGGTTGAAGCAATCTCCTCGTGCTTGGTATGAGAAAGATGACACTCATTTGGTTAAACGAGGCTTTCGTAACAGTCCAACAGAAAGCACATTGTATGTAAAGCATGAGGATGATGTATTTCTCATTGTGGTTCTTTATGTTGATGATTTGCTGATCACTGGACCAAATGAGAGACATATTGCTGAATTTAAGGCTGATTTGAATGCTACTTTCAAGATGAAAGATTTGGGGCTGTTGCATCATTACTTGGGTATACAGTTTAAGCAGTGTGATGGTGGTATTGCCTTGTGTCAGAAAAGTTACATAGAGACATTGCTATGTAAGTTTGGACTTGAGGATTGCAAACCTATTGCCACTCCCATGGAAACAGGTTTGAAGTTGAGTCTACATGATGCTGGCGATCCTGCTGATGTCACTCTTTACCAAACTGCTGTTGGCTGCCTCATTTATGTATGCAACACGAGGCCAGATATTCAGTTTGCAGTCTCGCAGGTCAGCAGATTTATGCATAGCCCAGGGTCTAAGCATTGGCAGGCTGTCAAGAGGATTTTCCGCTACCTTAGTGGCACTTTACATCTTGGCTTGTTTTATCCCAAGGGGGGATCATTGCCGCCAGACTTACATGCTTTTTCGGACTCAGATTGGGCTGGTTGTTTTGACACGCGAGTGTCCACAAGTGGTTTTTGTTTCATGCTTGGCAGTTCATGTATATCATGGTTGAGCAAGAAGCAACCTACTGTGGCCACTTCGAGTTGTGAGGCTGAGTACAGGGCAGTCTTCACAGCTACGGTTGAGTGTGTATGGCTCAGACGCCTTATGGCTGACTTGGGTGTTGGACAGGACACTGCCAACACTATCTACACTGACAGTCAGAGCGCATTGGCAGTTGCGAGGAACCCAGTTTTTCATGCTCGCACAAAGCACATTGAGGTGCATTACCACTATGTCAGGGAGAGGCTCTCAGCAGGAGAGATCAGCTTGGCTTATGTGCCAACACAGGACAACCTTGCAGATCTTTTCACAAAGGCATTGTCTCGTGAGAAGCTTGAAGCTTTCCGCAAAGCTTTGGGCTTACTCCCCTTTGTGGACTGATCCTGTCCTCAGGGCATGGCACTTCCCTTTACTCATGTGCCAGCTCTCGTTCACCGCATCACTCCAGGGGGGATTTGTTACCATATACATGTGGTAGTGATTTGTGTGAACACACTAGGACCGCCGGGGCATTTTTTCCCTCTTTAGGAGGTTTTTTCCCCCGTGCATTGTATATACGCCCATCACTCTAGGGCTATCTATCTTTCCATAGCACACTAAGTAACACACTCTCTATCGTGTGCCTTGAGCTTCCTTCGTCTTCTCCAAGCTGTGTGTGTTTCTCTGCAACCCTAATTCCAACAGTAAAGGTAAAAAGATGAGTCAAAGTAAAGTAGATTGGAATAATCCACAACACTTATATTTTTCCTCCTACTCAACCTTATTTGAACAATACATATTCTTAGAAATCTATACACAAGGTACTACAAAAAGGATATTCTTGTACCTCACAAGACTCCCATATGCCCACCTTACTTAATCATCTTCTTTTATTGGGAGTAACCCCTAGAATCTCTATATTTGCTTCTTTAAAGATGGTTCTAAGCATGTACATTTAGCACATCATTTTTAAGTTGATCACTAAGTTCAAATGATCAGGGTAATTTGTAACAAGTTCCATAATACCACCCATTACATAGATTTACATTATATGGTTAGCTTCTCAGTTGATCACAAGCCATTTCTTTAGAGAACTTCCAGGTACTTGATTTCTTGATGTATTCTCTTAATTTATACATCTAATGATAGTATTTAAATTTTCTCTGATGAGTCACTTCTCTCTAAACATCCAGATGTCATATACCATCCTAGGGTTTGGCCTTTTTTTTCTTTATCTTAATATCTCTACATTTTGCACCACCACCTATGCTTCTTATACAATACTCCCCTGGTTTGATATACTCGTTTGATAAATGCTCACTTACTTTGCTTTGTTTTAAGTTACTCTCTCTACAGATATACCTTGGGTTCACACCCAAGCCATTTTGCAACAAGGAAGTATACCGTCAGGCACTTTTAGAAGACACAAACTTCTCTTACCTACTTGTATTTTCTTATGAGCTGTGAAATCAAGTATCGCTAACAACATGACTTGTACTTGCATTGACTGGAGTTACTCTTGGCATGGTTAAGCATTAAGCTATGAAGCTACTCACATGAGCTCGGGTGATTTGGGATTATGGGCAACACTTTGTACGTAATTCACTATTTCAATCTACACCAAGCTGGTGTCAGACAGGTAGTAAAGCAAAAATTTAAAAGCATTGTCTAGTCCATTGGTCACATGCACATAGATTTGTCAATTAAGGCAGTGTATTTATGCTCATTCTAGTGCACAATTGCATATTTGGGTTTCAAAAGTGGTGATTCACTGATTTAGGTAGCACATAAACAAAAAACAAACTCATTAGTTTAAAAAATACCATTGTAGATTCACTAGTTTAGGCAGCACAAGTGCATATTTGTCAATTTAGGCAACACGACTAACTTGGATATAATAGAAGGAATTTGGATTTGAAATTGGACTTGGACTTGGATTTGGATTTGGACTTGGTTTATGATGGTTGGTTGTCGAAAATGGGTATAGAGTCGGACTTGAAATTTATGAGAATTGATTATTGACCAATGAGTTTGACAAATGATGTCTTGATCCATTGGGATATGACATATACTACTTACTCTTATAGTATAGGACACTCAAATATGCAATATGTGGATGATGATAGGCATAAGCATATGTTCTTTAAGTTTATGAATTTCTATGTTTATACATGATATTTTTAGCACATAGTTCTAGCCATTCTTTGACAAGTATGATTTGCAAATTCTTAACTTAGCGAATGAAGAGGTATGTAATGGAAATGGAAACATATTTATTTGCCACTTGTCATGTTTCCATTTTGCCTTGGTATAACTTGTCACTCGTGATCCCGTTTGATGCATCGTTAACTTCAGCTGACTTGTCATGATGTACACTACCCTTGAGAACTCTGGCGGGCCTATAAAAATATCAAATGGCATGCCAATCAATGCAGTCAATTCGGCCCGTATTTGGCCCCTGACAAATCTTTGATAGGCCATATCTTCTCGTTTGAGCTCCAATTGAGGATTTATAAAGATCAACATGTTCCACAACTAAACTTTAAAAAATCCCTCAACACAACGAACAAGTGCAGTAACCAACTAGCACAAACATGCAAGGAACCAATCAATCTTAGGTACCAAAAACATGTATTAAGCAAAATCCAAAATACATTTGGATAGCCAACCATAAACCGCACAAGCAACCTTAGCAAAAGCAGAATGAGCAAAACACGTCAATGAGCAAATGAGCTCCTAAATGGTCTATTGAACTATATGATTTAGGATTTCTCAAAACACACACACACACACACACACACACACACACGTCAATGAGTAAATGAGCTCCTAATTGGTCTATTGAACTATATGATCTAGGATTTCCTGAAACAAAATTTCTGGCTTACCCAATGGTTGTATCAAATCATGTAATTCCGAAATGACTCAAAAATCACCTCATCTGGATACATTTGACATGCTTACCCCAATTTCTGTAAAAGGAGGCTATCGAGATCAAATTAGGCTTTTTGTCAACATGTCAAGAATTTCACCTCATCTTTACCGTTTGTCCATTTTGTTGCGGTAATCTATAGAATGTATTCAAATTTCCACGAAAACACTTGTATCTATTTATTAGCACACACACACACACACACACACACCCGAGAAGAAGAGTATTTTAGCTTCATAGGAAACTATACCAAGAGACCAAAGTTATTTTATTTTCCGCTTTTAATTAGCACACACAGACACCCACCCACACACAGACACACCCGAGAAGAAGAGTATTTTAACTTCGTAGGAAACTATACCAAGTATTTAAGATCTATTCGACAAGGAGAGTTGAACTCAAGACATGTTATTCAAGAGGGAAATGGCATAACCAATCTACCACACTTGGGTGATAGAAAGGTTATACCATTTTCCTCTTTTTATTAGCACCCACTCACACACACACACACACACACACACACACACACACACATGAGAAGAATATTTTAACATCGTAGGAAACTATCCCAAGAGACCTTAAAGATCTATCCGACGAGGAGAGTTGAACTCTAGACATGTTATTCAAGAGGGAAATGGCATAACCAATCTACCACACTTGGGTGATAGAAAAGTTATACCATTTTCCTCTTTTTATTAGCACACACAGACACCCACACACCCGAGAAGAAGAGTATTTTGACGTCGTAGGAAACTATCGCAAGAGACCTTAAAGATCTATCCGACGAGGAGAGTTGAACTCAAGACATGTTGTGTGTGTGTGTGTGTGTGTGTGTGTGTGTGTGTGTGTGTGTGTGTGTGTGTGTGTGTGTGTGTGTGTGTGTGTGTGTGTGTGTGTGTGAGAGAGAGAGAGAGAGAGAGAGAGAGAATGAGAGAGAGAGAGAGCTTGTGGAGTGTACCTTATACGATCTTCTATGTGCTCTACTATCGTTGCAGATACTTGCGATATAGGCAGCATGAGAGGTATGATCCTTGTGCACCTACGCCTTGAAGTTCTCAGAATGCACCTACGTCACAAAAATTACCGTGGGGCTCTAGAATCTCAAATGCAAATATGAAACTAGATTAGAAAAGAGGCCATAGGAGGTAGTATAGGACTTCAAAACACACCAAAATTGACCCAAAAGCTTATGACATAGTAGTAGACAAGTTTATGACACCAAATTCAAGTTTGGACATTGCAATGATGACCAAGTTAAAAATCACCCTGGTGGTCATCTGCTCAAAATGGAGTTCTAACCTCACAAGGAAATTCACATGGTCTTTGGGAGTAAGAATATGCAATTTCGTCACCAAGGTGGGTCACCAAACCATCAGTTTTGGAAAATCAGTGGAGAAAGTGTCATTCTACACCACGTTTGGAAAAATTTGGCCAAATATGACCAAATTTAATCAATAGGATTATCCCATTATATGGAACATGGGTATATAATCAAATCACAAATTTAGGTGTCACGTGGGACCAATACCAAGAAAAGACCTTAAGAACGTGCTCAAGAGCTAAAAAGAATATAAAGTGGCAAAGTTAGTGCAAAAATGCATTATGCTATGATAAATACAAGAAACTTGTCAAAGTCAAATTGGACTCATTGTGCCATCATCGAGGTCAAAATGTGGATTTGAGAATCCTTTTGGCAAAGCCGAAAGAGTCTAGGCAGGGTGTTGGAATATCCAAATCACTCCAAGGTCATACCAATGAGCAAGATGTTAGAACATCCAAATCACTCCAAGGTGGTACCAATGAGCTCCAAGGACATCCCAGGACATATATAAATGACATACTTCAAAAAATTGCCAAAAGTTAAGAATCATGATTTCCTGATTCTTAACTTTAAGGGCAATGGGACACATTTCTTGTCCACAAGATACAACTAGTTGGAATATGGACAATTGTTGGAAGAGGAAATCCCATGATAGTGGGGTAGATCTCCTAAAAGCATGCAGGTTATACACCATAGCACCGATTGGTTGCAGACTTAGTGGTTAGGAATATTTGTTGCATGGAGCTTTAATAGCTATAGATACATTGCATTAATTAACAATTTTAGTAGCGAGAAGTTTTTATTGTATGTTCAAGAGGTATGTGAGTCTCTTTCTTTATCTCTCTCTACTCATGGGATTCTTCCTCTCCGTTTGGCACTCCAAAATGATATTTGATCTATGCTTTAATCCTCCATAGCCTCAGATTTGATTGGACACATAGGAGCAACCTCTTGTAGAGGAGAAGAGAAGGACTAGCTTAGAGGACAAGAGGGAGCTAATGCATGCTCTTCTCCATCCAACCATGTTCTCTTATAGCTAGCCCCTCACCCTATATTTTGAAGCCCCTGAACTCATGTGTCTAGTTGGCGTTGCTCAAGAGCCGTGCCCCCCTTGGTCCTTGTCCTAACATTATTCCCCCCTTGAAGGAGAGTCTTTGTCCTTGAAAACATCAATGCAACAACTTGAAGTATGTCACTTGATCCACTTGGATAAATACTAACTCATGTACTCAGAGATAGAACTATCTACTCATAGCAAAAAGTGAATTGAGTTATTGCAATAAAATATCCTCTTGAGACTATTACTTTGGCCAAAAGGAATCTCTACCTAGATCTCAGGCTAGCAGTAGATCTACGCCCCTGAAGCAAGATGCTCTAATTGAGTAAACCTTATTGCTCCGAGTTCTCAACTAATAGTAGAACCTACCTCAAGTGAGATGCTCTAAGTGAGCAAAATTTATTGATGTCACTACCTCAAGCCAGATGCTCTAATGAAAAAAAACTCACTTCTCAAGTCATTTCTTTGAAAAAGTACTTAGTCAAGGATTGATTAGCATTTGAACTTGCATGGGACACATGAAGAAAATTTTGTGCCATGTGTCTAAGTCTACGAGTCCATTTACTCTCCTCATTCGGAGTAAATTCCAAAATTGGTGTTGTTTTTTGTTAAAGAAAAAGAGCCTAATGTGGAGTATTTCTACTTAACTTAACGGGATCCCTAATTTTTCTTAACTTCACAATCTAATGGATGTTATAATGTACCCAATCATGCTTAAAAATGTGTACCCTTATGACTACACATTGCTTCTAGCTTGAGTAGTATGATCCAGGCTAACTTCAAACTGCACACTTCCTAACATAGTGAAAACGGATCTTGGGTTTCACATCTACCAAGGTATTTCAATCATAAATCATCATACCTTCTTGTAGACATACTAATACTATAATTGCTTATGAGAAAAATCAAAACTAGAAGTACATGTTGTCCTTGCCCGTTGTCCTATTAGCCATCATAAAATTACTCAACAAATTTCCAAAAGTACCGCATAACTAAAACATATTATGTGTCCCCCTTGCATCAAATATGTAACATGCTTATCCTCCTTTTCTTCTGACATACTTAGATGACTTAAGTCCATAAAGTTAGTATGATTTATACTAACTGACACCCCATCATTCGGGCCTCCAAATTTGTAAATATAATTTTGATGAGCACATTGCTACAAATAAAGTACTTTGCTACCATTCTTGAAAAAAATTGGATGAGAGATTTTCTAGAAAGTGTGGTACAAATCCTGGTGAGCACTTTGCTAAAGAAGCTAATAATTAGGACCAATCATCTTGTGAAAACCGTGCCCATATAAAAGTTATTAGAAAAAAAAGCCTTTGGCTTCATCACTATGAGTCGTATTCAAATTAATCTTGCTATAAATTGATAAAAATTTTGCCCATAAAATGGTAGATATATGGGATACTAAACACCACCTTATGGTCAATAGATTGAATACTCACACTTATAGTTTGTCGATATGGGAATGTGATTCCAAAGCCTTATTGAAAATCCATAACAAGGTGAACATGTTCTAGGCTCAGGATAGCCATGCCCTGGAATCAATTGAAAATAAAAAATTGCCACCAAAGCTTATAGCTCATTACATAACTTGGAGCTTTGAGACTCAAAGTAATTGCACTTGATAGCCTCCCCATATCCCTTATGACACGATTAGTTATAACAAAGCATATGCCTTGATAGGCCATTAGTATCGTTGGTACTCATTAGTAGTCTCTCACCTTCCTTGAAAGTGACTAAAAGTTTTTGATAATCTTGAAGCAAATGCTCCCTTTTTTGAGTTCTGGGAGGGGGCATGAAAAGCCACGATGAACAAGTAAAGATACTATGTATATTCATATGCTTCCTGACCAAAAAATTAAAGCGTAAGCTTGTATTGTCATAGATACATATAAATTTCTCTTTACAAAAACTTGCATGCAAACTAAAAGTTCATCAAGTTGATTGGCATGCAAGCTTGGAGTAATTTTTTCATCCATGCAAGAAAATTGAAGCTCTAGTCTCTTGCCAAAAAAAAAGTATGTTCGCGCATCCATTTAGACACAAATCTCTGCAAAAATTCTACACAAAGAGAAGTATCTAAGACCAAGGCTCATAGCCGACTTGTTTGACCAAGTGTTGAGACTCCTGATTAATGTCAAATATGAAGGGCCTCTTGGGCATTGACTTTAGGTACGTAATAATGTCTCCAACAAAAATTTTATACCTACTCTTCAACTTACTCAAAAAGAAAAGAAAAATCCCCAAAAGAAAACAATTAAGAAGCATGCATGCCTTCCAAACTTATGAGAACAACCACTTAGCCTATTTTTGGCCAATGCCTATTTTGAGGACTTTACTAATGTGAAAAGCATGATCAAGAAGGCCGTAGTAGTGAGAAAAAATTGGGAGGGAGAAAGACGTGCTCATATGTAGCCTTGTAAACGAAATTGGACTAGGGCCGTTGGGTGCCCTTCTTGAGAGCCATCCGCATCCGTAGTGTGCAAATGGAGCTTCCCACATGCCCCACAATTCTCTAAACACTTGGTGCCCTCTTCTACGCATCATGCACACCTTGCTTTTATCAAAGTAAATTGAGCTCTGATACCACCACTGAGAGGACATTGGAACTAATGCATACTCTTCTCACCCAACCATCTTCTCTTATAGCTCACCCATGGACCTATCTGAACTTGCTAGCCTTGCCTAGCTTTAAGAAGTTTTGGACATATTCTCACAATAATTCCCACGTTATGACTTACATAGCATCATGAGCTTCTGTGAAGGAGGCACAACATACCTAGCTAGGTACAATGGGGGGCAGGGGACCGCCAGCCTGTTGGGGGGGGCAGTGGTCCACTGCTCCCAATCGTACCTAGCTAGGTATGCGGTGCCTCCCGAGCAGAAGCTCATGATGTTATGTATTGTATGAAAAACATTGAAAAAGGCTCCCTTTTCCTACATGAGAAAATTTCTAAATCTTCTTGTGTATATATAGGAGCCGTGCCTCCCCATGGTCCTATCCTTGTCCTAATAGTAGCGGCCTATGTTAAATTTCTTGCAACTACCATCATCCAGGTCGTCTTTGCCTTGGGAGGACTTCTAGACACTATCACAATGCCCAGCTACAAGTTGTCATGATCCAAACTACCATCAGTGCTTCCTGTTTCCATTGCTATACGTGTTTGCTTTGTTCCATCTAATTTTAAGTCCTTGGTTTCAACTAAGAAACCTTTCAACCATTTTTTTCAAGCTCCTCAACATCTCTAGCTCACCTACAAAGTGCTGCCTATCAACCCTCTGATTTTTTTGACTTTGTCAAAAAATTATTTATCTTCCTACCAAGTGCGTACAAATTCCTGTCAAGTTTATTGAAAACGTTTCTACTGGTTAGATCAACAATTGTTGCAAATATGGCTTCTAAAGTGTAACAAATTCAACAGTACTAGTTTTCACACATGGTACACAAAATTTAAAGGTTATCTTATGCAAAAGAATCCCTTGTCTGGTGTAAACCGGCCGCAGAATAGACGAGGTTGGTGTATCTACTATTGTTAAATGAGCTGTGTCTTGAGAGCAAAAAGTAAAGATAAACAAGCTATGGTATTATTCTTACTACTCTTGAAGCACTATCTTGATGATATAACATCTGCACTGGAAGCTTGGACTAGTCTAGATTTCTATTCTTGGTGTTATAGCAAAGCACTCTAACACAAGGTTACACATCTATCTGTATTCTTTCTCAAAGCTTGTTGGTGAAAGTATTACTGTTTTGGTAAAACTTCTGAAAACTGCCCTCTGTTGCCAAAGCCCAATCATACTTTGCCCTCTCAAGCATACATGAAGGAAACATTGGATACTATGGAAAAGACACTTCAGGGAGCACTTGATTTGGCATGTGTCATATGTGATTTTCCATATGCTTTTAACATGCTGAGAGACATTTAACAAGGCAAGATAAACCGATGCGTATGGATGAGCTTCTTGGAAGAAACTCAAGTCCTTTGTGATTACCTATCTGAACAGCCATTTATTGAAGTTCTCTTCGGCTTCTATACTCGATTATCACGCTTTCCATCGTATGACATGGAGACATTCTAGATAGGCTTTTCTGAGATAAGGTCCTAGATCTCCGGCCTTGTCCTCACAACATTAAGAGAGAGGTTCATGGACAATTCTTTCATCAAAATGAAAATTTCACTTTCAGAAATAATGGTAAACAAAGAAAAGAAGCGAAGACGTACCGATTGGAAAAGAGATTTTAAGCAACTCACTCAAATTCAAGAAGCTCGCATACCGGCTTACAAATAGCCATGTTGCGAGAGGGCATCGTCTAGGACGGAGGGAATGTTAGTTGTTGAGACAACCTACCACTCAATGCCAATCTATTGAGGTGATTGTTCAATTTTTGTCTCACTTGATGAAACATATTCAACGAACTTCACAAATTTTGTCTTTTCCATTAGGTCTCTCCAATCTCAAAAAAATAACGTCTTTCAAAACATATTAAGTGTGTAAGTGAAGGGTGAGTTTAAGAAATGAAAAGACAAATTAAGGTGGAAAGTCAAAAGACATATGAAGGTGGAAAGTCAAAAGACAGATGAAGGTGGAAAGTCAAAAGACCTTTTGTGTCCATATAAAGAGGTGGTCAACTTCACATCAGTATATTTATGTCTCTCTTCTCATTTATTTTTCCTTTAGTGTTTTCTTCTCTTTAAAGTGTCCTCTCTCATTTATCTCATGGTCTGCGACGTGCTATTGGTCAAATTCCCACATCCTCACACTAGGTGGAGATTGAGACGGGTAGATTCAGAGGGATACCACCAGAGGCTAGGATATGTCAACTATGCGGTAGAGAGCCAGGGACAAAGCTACACTACATATGCCACTGCACTGTGTATTATGAGATACGAGGGCGCTTCCATTGCTTATTCAGGGAGGGTTTTGGACCCCTAGATAGAGTCATGAGGTATCAGGACCAGAGATGCCTTGGCTTATATCTACTTGAGCTACACCGACATAGAGACATTCTGTTGGGGAGACATGGAGTACGACAGTTGCAGAGACAGGTCACAGATTTCTTTGGATCGAGGGAGCCAAGAGACCAACCACCAGCACAGGGTTGTACCCGCATTCATACCAGAGGCACCCTCACTGACAGGGCGATTGAGCTCGGGAGATCGAGACGACCACGACCAAGACACAGGAGCACACTACATCGACGGAGACTCCAGCAGAGGATCAGAGGCATTCTAGCACGACACCCAGATTGTCATTGAGGGCCTATTCTACATTTTCACATCTCACATTTCAGTTTTCATTTTTACTTTCAGTACTTTTTGTACTTGTACTTCAGACATTGTATTAGATTCACCACTTTGTATCTGATGGTCTCATAGGTCATTTTGGCCTTTTGAAGACGTTAATATATCATTTCATTTCTCTCTCTCTCTCTCTCTCTCTCTCTCTCTCTCTCTCTCTCTCAATGTTGTATTTGTCCTTCCCAACTGATACTGTTGAAAATCTACATGCTTCATCATTTCTCATTGCTACGTGCTATAGACTAACACATCATTTTAGTTGTTGTTGAGGAATTTTTGAATTAAGAATACCTTTTAATTTTGTTAAAGCCATTATTGAAATACCTTTTATAATTTGTCTTTTCCATTGATGCAGTTTGATTATTTTTCCGAACGTAAATGATAGCCTACTTGAATAGATTGGGACCATGAGCTTCCAAATTGCATCCTTCAACTTAGACTACCAAATTTAAGATCTAATTTGACTCAAAAATTCCATTTTGACCTTTTGGCTAATGTACGCAAGACAAGTTTTGTAACCATCACAAAAGTATTTAAATAACAAATATGAGTGTACAATCATCTTGAATACTCTGTCTACCTTACTACTTTATTTTCTCGTATCTCCCTCATACAAAGTGCATTTGCGATTCCACGACCAACATTGTGTTCAATATCCAAGTTTTTGGCATGGACAATCTCATTTGGCTTTTTCTCATTATGCTTCATTTAGATGTCTGATCTAAATTCTGAGCATAAGAGAGTTTAGAGCTCTCCTAAACGGAGCTATTGAGTGTAATTTTAGGCCTATTGTTGATAATCTTGTTTTTTGTCCAAGCATCGGTTTGGAAGTTTGAAACTATAGAGAGGCTTTATTAGGTCTTACCTATTGAGTTTGAATTTGTTTGAATACTTCAGCTCAACAAAACATACATATAAATCTTGCGGTTGTGAGACTAGCTTTTAGTGACTAATAATCACTAAAGATTGGCACTTCATAGGAGTAGGCTATGATTGGATCTTCTGAGACATTTGACAACCTCTCGTAGCTTCCACGCACTACTCGGGTTAGCTACATCTTATGGATTAACGATTATGTTTGTGATTCTCACTTTGCTATAATAAGATATTAGGTAGGTTGGAGAACGCCCTTAACATTCTGCATCAACATTACTCAATGAATTTCCACTCTTGTGAGTATGGAAAGCTATTAAAAATCAATCTACACAATTTCATCAACATGTGGTCCATGGACAACTCTTTGCTCATGGATAAGTGGCTTAAGATCTTGAAAAATAGTCTTCCTTGTCTTAATCTCTTTGGAAAGGTTCTGGTGCATATTCTTCTTAATGAATATGATAATGAATATCTTAGGAGACCTTGAATCCCAGAAATGATATCCTATCTCAATATTTGCTATAGCCAAGGAAAACACACTTTAGCGACTTTGGTTCAAGATTTTACAAAGAATCATATAAAGATCTACATTTACTCAAAATTTCTTTTAAAACACATCCGGTACCATTACAGGTAGCCTGTTAATCACAGTTTTCATACCTTTAGTCCAAAATGCATCAATGGCTCAACACTTAATAATCTACTAGAAACACTCTTGAATCATGTTATTCATCCTCCCAACAACTCCATTTTGGGCAAGTGTATGAGGAACTGCAAGCTTTCTCTTAATACATGTATAACAAAAAAGTTATAATCCATGGAGAGAAATTTTCCACCATTATCCACCCTCAAGCACTTCAGCTTTCTTAACAATTGTCAAGGAATCTCTATAATGAGTTTATATCGAGTTTCCTTGGCATTCACATTGGAAGTGCAGATTAAATTTACATGGAATTTGATCTCGGATTGAATCCCAGCCCTGCCAACATATTGGCATCATTGATCTCTCCTAAAAAGGAGGATGTCATGAGCAAAAGATGGTCTAAATAGAAGCACAAGGGAATTTGTTACATTGATACTGCCAATTATGCTGTCAAAAATACAGAGCCAGGTTATTCTCGCACAAACTGAGGGACATGGAAGCATATACAATGATATTAACAATCTCTGCAACTTGCCTTCATTACCTACGGATCTTTGTGAAAGAAAGCAACTTCATGTAGCAGCTTATCAAGCGTAGTATCTGAAAGATCGTAAGCATGATATCCGACGACTATACCAAGCATGATATCCTCATACTTTTTATGTCGTTTCTTTGTGTGATCAATTTTGTGTGTTCACTCTGAGAATGCCCAATAATGACAGTCACCGATCTCCGCCCCTCTGCATACTCTCCAAGGTCATCAAAATCTCTTTAAAAGATGGCCTGTCCTCTTTGTTGCTGCTCCAGCACTTGATAATTAACCTTTCAAAAAAACATATATTTAGATTAAGTACAAAAAATTGTCAAACTGAAACACATACATTGGTATCAACACAGTCATGGATTTAGTCTGTTACTCTTTCATCTGTGGAGGATACGTCTTAGCTCGCAGTTTCGGTCTAAGTCCTCTTTTCGCCATGCTTTTTGCTGCTTCATACGGAGCCAGCTCACTCAAAGGTGGTTCTCCTTCAAGCATCTGCATATTAAAAGGGAACTCAACAATTGCACCTATCCAGACAACTATTATGAGCTTGAAAAGCAATGCAGATACTGCACAAAGCTCCATGCAATGGGTGCTTGTCTTATGAAATGTACACCTGAACTCCAATACATAGTCAAACATGTAAAGCAAATCTTGACGACAAGGCCCCCTGCTAAATTCAGTGGCAGCAGTCTCCGAGCAAGCCTTTAGAGATGCTTTAGAATTGAGCGTCTTGGAAAGCGAACCCATGCATGACTTCAGTCATTCAATGCACGTGGCAAGAGTATATATCATGCATATTGGAATGGGAACAGGATCAGGAACAGAACAGGAAAGAACTCCCATTGCCTATCCAACTGGCCAGCTCCACCCTCTACATAATGACTCTGTCTACCACTCATTATCCACCAAAAGTCCTCTCCACCCACATCTTATTATCTTCAGTACAGAAACTACTACTTATGGAAAAAGTTCCTTAAGCCAAGCTCGTAACTTGAGCTTCATCCTGATGCTCGAGGAGCTCACAAATAAAAAACTAAGTGTAAATGGTGATGTTTCCACTTCCACTTCAGTTGGTGTTTTTACTAGTGAATGAGGACGTGGAGGCATATGTGTGTGTGTGTGTGTGTGTGTGTGTGTGTGTGTGTGTGTGTGTGTGTGTGTGTGTGTGTGTGTGTGTGTGTGTGTTGGTGTGTGTGTGTGTGTGTGTGTGTGTGTGTGTGTGTGTGAGAGAGAGGGTGTGTGGTGGGTGGCATCACAGCTGCCTTGCGTGTGTGTGTGTGTGTGTGTGTGTGTGTGTGTCTATGTCGAGTGCATGTGTGTGTACGCTTGTGGGGGATTTGGGTGTGTGGTGAATCCTTCGGCCTCGTCTGTCGCGCAAATCTGTTCTGCACAACATCTACCCTGTGCAGGCCCTTCACAGCGCACCGAGGGTGGAAGTTTGATTTCGCCTGCACGCGGTCCTTCCGTCGTCTTGTGTGTGAGAGAGGGGTGTGTGTTTTTGTACAGCTAGCCGGTGTGTGTCTGCCTGTGTATATAGCAGTCATACATCAAAAACTCCCAAAAAAAAAAAAAAAAAAAAAGAGTGTGTGTGTGAGAGCTTCACATGAATTCCACTGATCAGTGTATACATAAGCGTCGGAAAGCCATGGAAACTTCCAAGATGGATGCTTTGAGTCTTATCAAAGAATGTTTGAATGAGGACTTCGAGGATGCACGTCAAGCCTGGGAAGGATCCGCTCCTATTATGGAAGTGCGCATCCCTATACAGGAGCTCATGGATCTTGTTGTTCAATATACACTTAACGCTATGATTCTTTTTTCCCCGGGTCGAATGCCTACTGCTCAAAATGTAGGCCAATGGGTTGATTTCCTACTCAAACGGCAAGCAGTCCGAGGGGTTTACTTTGGTGCGCGAGGGTTCTACAAAGTCTTGCTGGCTGGCATGGATGCTCGGGATGCTCTGCCTGAAATGTCTCCTCTTTTCTTCAATACGCAGATGACTCATGTGCTGCCCTGGGCTCTTACCAAGGACTATCAGAGTCTCATTTGTCACAAGTGTCCCGTCTGGGTTGAGGTGGTCGACTTTCCTTGCACTTGGCGTCATTTTCTTCCTTTGTTGGCTGCTCAGTTAGGCAAAGTCATTTGCTCTCCTAAGCTGGAGGCAAACACAAACCGTTTTTGTATTTTGTGGGACACGGATATCCCCAAACGAGCAGGTATTTCGATCGATTCTGGGGATACACTGCTTGGAAAGCGCCCATTTAAGCTTAGATGGGGCAAGTTTGCAAATTCTTGCTTCCGATGTGGCAAATTTGGTCATATGCAATCCGAATGTCCGGAACCAAATCTGCAACCACCTCCTTCAGCCGTCCCTGTTCCTCAACCTCACTCGCTTCCGAAACCTTCTACTGAGGTTCCAACTAAAGGAGTTTCAACCTCCTCCCCCTCAGTTGGGGCGATTAAAGGCAAGGGGAAACAAGTACAATTGTCTGCACTTTCTGCTTCTCCAAATATTAAAGACAAGGGAAAAGAACAGGTTTCGACTTCTCAAACTTGGATAGTGCCCAAGAAACCAGTCAAAGCTGCTACACCTCGAGTTCCGGCATCTTCTCGTAATTATGTGCCTCCTTTGAAGAATGTTGCTCAGAAAAAACTCCCTTGTAATGACAACACTTCTTTGGCTGAAGCTTGGGACAAGGTTGCTCGTTCTTACAAGGAGGTTGTTACTGGAGAAGCTTCTTCGTCGCAAGGTGCATTTCCTTTTAATTATCCAGGTCCAGGTATTGACCCACCTTCTCATGCACCTTCAGCTGGGGAGGATGTGTCAATGGGCACGGGTTCTTGAGTTTTATTCCCCCCTTTCTTTCCCTGTTTCCTCGTCCACTGTATATACCATATAGAATGCATACTTCTTTGAATTGCATCTCCTATAATGTGCGTGGGTTATGCAATCACGACAAGTGGTACTATGTACATACATGTAAAGCAGACATTGTGGTTCTTCAAGAACATAACCAGCACCAATTTGCAGGACAGACTTCTTACTTTGCGGGCTACTGGATAGCTTATGCAGGATCAGCTAGCCATTTTGGAGTGCTTATGCTTGTTTGACATGAACTCTTCCCGACCTTGGTCTTTAATGACCCGGCTAGGAGATGGATGGTCATCCAATGTATTGTTAATGGAGAGTTTTCGAATTTGGAGGATTATATGCCTACACAGCTTCTGCAGATAGAGCACGATTGTGGAGTGCTATCTCTTCATGTTGTTGGCGTTCCAATGCCTTTCTCTGCGGGGATTTTAATAATGCACCAAACCTTGCTGATAATACTACTGGCCATTCTCACATGCTTCATATGGAATGGCAATTTTGGGACCAATTTATGTCGACCTGTAATGGGCTTGATTTGTGGCCCTTTTTGCATGCGACTGATCCAGGCTTTACTTTTCAGCACAATGCTCAATCCATGTATCGCGATCGGCTGGATCGCTGGTATCTTTTTTCACATGCAACAATATGATGACTTTGTATGCGAGATGAGAATTTATTGTGCTATGTGTCTCTCGGATCATTTTCCCGTATGCTTGAAACTTCGTTTTGGCTCTTTTGATGTCAATGATCGCCTACCCAAGAAAAGACTTCTGCATGTCAATAATGCTTATCTCAAGCATGAGCCTTTTCGCACTATGATTGTGAATATCATCCCGCCTTTGCTCTCCCAGATGTATGTTGACATGGATATAGCATGGTTTTGTTTTGTTATGCGTGTTCAATCAGTTATACAGGATTATGGCAGGGATTATTTGTCACAATTAAGGGAACAGGTTAACCAGGCAAAGGATGCTTGTAGCCGATTAATGCACTTGGCTAATCATTCTTCTCTTACTGATGCTCAAATGACTGAGTTGTTTTCTGCTCGTGCAATATTAAGGCGCAATGATGAGAGGAAATTAGCCAAATGGCAGACTCGAGCTCGTCAACAGGCTTTTGCAGATAAAGGATGTGCTTCTAAACAATTCTTTCAGCATTTGCATCACTCGAGGGCAGTCTCAAGCTATACGGAGAGTTAAATTACCTTCAAGGAAGTGGACCTCCACTTTGCGAGAGCTAGCACTGGCCCTACGCTCTCATTATGGCAAGATTTTTGAAGCCCCTTCTTCTCCCACGAGAGAAGCTCGCCAAGCGCGTCACATGTTTCAATCGCATGTTACTTCCATTCTCTCGTTGCGGCAGGCTCAAGACTTGGAAGCTGTTTTCACTGAGTCGGAATTGTATGCCAACTTGCTTGATTTAGGTCGATGGAGAGCTCCTCGTTGGGATGGTCTCTCTATGGAATTCTTCTTGTCTTTCTGGGATTATTTAAAGTTGCCTCTATTATTCATGATGAATACAGCTTGGGAACAACAGGAATTACCCTCATCTTGGAAAGAAGGTTTGCTCAAGCTGATCCCTAAGCATGCATTGTGTGAAGAATTTTCACATTGGCGGCCTATTACACTTATGCCTGTGGTATATAAATTAATGGCAAAAATACTTGCTAACCGACTCAAATGCTTTTTGCATGAAGGCTTGCATCAATCTCAATACGGCTTCATTCCGCGACGTCAAATTACTGATAACCTCGCAAATGTCCTTATTGGTATGGAATATGCAAAATATATTCGACAGGATGTATTAGTCATGCAGGTTGACATTGAAAAGGCATTTGATACTGTTCTTTGGGATTACATTGCGGATACCATGCGACATTCGGGCTTTGGGCCTAGGCTATCCCGTGTCGTGCTTTTCTTGTATGCAAACAGTACTTCTGCAGGCTTGCTGGATGGTTCTCTCACAGAATCTTGGCCTTTGGGACGGTCGGTACGGCAGGGCTGCCCTCTAAGTGCTTTGCTTTATGCAATCACTACTCATCCCTTGTTTATGTATTTGGATTCCTTGACCTCCACTGGTAGGCTACATGGCCTTACTTTACCTTCTGGTCGACAATTTTCTGATCAGGCTTATGCGGATGACTCTTTGTTCATGCCTCATAATAACTATGATGATGTACAACAGACTATGCATACTCTTCACTTGTTTGGATTGGCAGCAGGTCTCAAAGTTAACTTTTGCAAATCCAAGCTATTGCCTCTGAAAGAGTGTGACTGGCATAAGATATTGTGGCCTGGGGAGATTGTTCCTCCCCATGTTCTGGTTCCCCATTTGGGTTATCCGCTAGGTTGGAAATTATCGGCTATGAAGAAAACGGATTGGGTGCTCCAACGTCTACATTCCAAGTTGAAATATTGGAAATTGTCCACGTGGCCACTTCATGTCCATCTCAAGATTGTCCAGTGCATCCTTGTGGCTTATGTGCAGTTTTACTTGCCTTTGTTATCCTGGCCTCAGTTGCGCTTGCAGTCTCTCATGTCCAATATTTTAGAACATTTTTGGCGGACCTCATCTACCAAGAGGGGCATTCGGCTTCTATCTATGGACAAGCTGTGTTATCCCAAGCGGCTTGGAGGGTTGAATATTTTGGACTTGAGACGTCATCTTCTGGTTCGGAAAGCTATGTTGTTGCCAGTTTTGGTGGAGCAACAGCAACCCTAGGCTCTCATGGTCACACATTTATGTGCGCACATTGTCACCCCTTCTTTTGGTCATTGGCAACTGACTTATTGGGATGTTGTTTTTGGGAAGCTTGAAGGACATATTCCTGGATGTCCCTTTACTTCTTCTCTAATTGTTGATTGGAAGGTTGTCACTTCGCATTTGGCCTGGGATGGTCGACAATCCTCTGGGGGTAACTCTCTTCGCTTGGAGAGTCTGCATTGGAGTAGGGTTTTTTCTTCGACTTTGGTTCAACGGTCTCCTCGCCAAGCGTATTTCCTTTCCCAAAAAGGAATCTATCAGGTGCATCAGGTGGTTGATGACTCGGGTTATGTTCTTTCTTTTGCTGATGCCGTCTCCCGCTTTCGGTTGGGTCTTCACTATTCTCCTCTCTGGCGGGAGATTCAAAACATGCTTGCTGCTCATTCGCCCATTCCTCCTCTGGATGAAGAATCTCGCTTCTCTGATTGGAATCTGGCTACTACTAGATTGGACTGCATCTCAGCTGCCAGTGTCTATGCCATTCTTCAGTCTGATGTATGGATTGTGCATCGGGGTAATCAGCTGTGGTCGCTTTCCGAGTCATCCTTGTGGTGGCAACACGCATTGTCTCGCATTTGGCAGAGTCATCTGCCTTTGAAGGAACGTGTTTTCTTGTGGCGGTGCTTGGTGGGAGCTCTACCTGTTGGCAGTGTGTTGCATGCTCGGCATATTGCGCCTTCCCGCTACCCCTGATGCCTTGAAGCTGAGGAGACCGTGCCACACTTGCTGTGGTGTTGTCGTCACTCCAGAGCCTTCATTCGGCAAGTGTTGACAACTATTCGACTACGTTTTCCTTCCGGCTCCTTTCACAGACGATTTTGGCTTTTTGGCGTGCTTCGGTCATCACAATCTCAGTTTGCGATCTTCTTCACCTGGGTCAGATTTTGGACTATGTGGGCCATTTGGCATCATAGGAACTCCTTAATGTTCCAGGGCACTTTTGTTGACCCCTTTCCCTATTTCAAATTATCTCTTGGTCAAGTGCTGCATTTTGCCTATGAAGCTGAAGACATCACTCTTGATGCCTACAGGATTTACTTTGACTGTTTCTAGCCTTTGGAGCCTCTTAGTGCTCTGTCTTTCGTATCCCTTTCTTTTCGTGGGTTTTCCTCGCTTTGAGGTTTCCCACTTCTAAATTAATCAAAGCAGATTTACAAAAAAAAAAGTGTCTGTGTTGCATATTTCTCTAAGCATCTGCTCTTTGGGTAAAGGTTTTGTTACTTTATGTCCAAATCTCTGGGTGTGTTTAAGCATCGGCAAGCCATGGGAAATTTCTCAGAGGCCACTTCTGAGATCAAAACTTGCTTGTATCAGGATTTTGAGGAGGCTCAAAAAGCTTGGAATGGTTTGGCACCTGTTCTCGAGGTGCATATTCCTCTGCAAGACCCCATGAACCCAGTTGCGCAGTATGCTATGAATGCAGTCATCTTGTTTTTCCCCGCGACATTCCTACTGTGCAGGATGTCGGGCAATGGGTTGATTTACTTCTCAAACGCCAAGCTGTCTGTGGTGTTGCTCCTGGATTATATGAAGTCCTGTTGGCATATACTAAAGCCAAAAATCTGTTGTTGGAGATGTCTCCACTCTTTTTTAGCACACAGCTGACCCATGTTCTTCCATGGACACTGACAAAGAATTATCAACGTCTAATCCGCCATAAATGCCCGGTGTGGGTGGACATATTGATTTCCCTTGCACATGGAGACACTTTTTGGCGTCATTGGCTGCACAGCTTGGGAAGGTGATCAGTCTCTCGAAATTGGATGCGAACACCAACAAGTTTTGCATTCTTTGCAAGCCTACCCCAAAAGGCATTATGGTTGATTCGGGGGACCCATGGGTGGGCAAGCGCCTATTCAAACTCAAATGGGGCAAAAGAAATGACCCAGTGCCTCCTAGATTAGCTTTTGCACAAGAGGTTCCTATGCCTGAAGTGCTTGTGTAGGAAGTTTCTAAAGAACAGAAGAAGGAAGCTACAAAAGGTAAAGCAAAGAGACCAGCTTACAAGCTCCAATCTGATATAGAGACGGTGACAGATCTCAAAAAGGTTTTGGAAGAGAGGATTTTGAACAGTAAGGTTGAATTCACCTTGGATGAGGTCTCTGACTTTATTCACAGACTTATGGGACATGCTAAGCAAGGATTTGGAATGCATGCCGGCTCATTGGCTTGTCCTACGGACAGGATAGTATCCACCTCAACAAGGCAAGAGTCTTCTAATGAAGAAAATGAATCGGGGGAACTGTAGGACAGCTCATCACAGGATTCCAGAGCAGTAAAAGAATCAGATGGTAGCGCATCCGAGGGTTCCAACGAACTAAGGCAAGTTCATCAGAGGATTTCGGAGAAGAACATGGATCAGATGAGAGTCATCTCAGGGTTCCAACGATTGAGATTGATGTGCCAATGGACAAGGAAGGCTAGCGAAGCTACCAACACATTCCAAGGCACAAGGAAAGAAAGGAAAAGGAATCAGCTGGTAGATCAGAGAATTCCACAGATCCAAATTGAGGTGCCAAGGACAAGGAGGCCAACAGGGCTACCAATCGGTCAAAGGGCACAAGAAAAGGATTGAAAGGTAAGCTAGGTCCACCGGATAATTTGGCCAAGGGTGCTTTCTGGCCCTCAATGCAAGGTGGATGAAGGAGGAGAACATTGTAAATTCTCTTCAGAGAGAGCTCTACCTTGAAGCTTTTCGCCCACTAGCAGTGTCGATGCCAAAAGTTACCAATGAATCAGGAGGTTGAATCTAGTGCAATGCGGACTGCAAAAGAGGGGAGCCACTCAACTCCTTTGTCATAGATTGCCTAGATTGAATAAAGTCACTAATTTCTCTTAAAGATTTTAGGATGGATCCATACGGATACCATCTTAAGAGATAATATGACCTAAGTATTGAATCTCTTGAAGAAAAAATTCTCTTCTTTTGATTGACAAAAAGCTTGTTCTCCCTCAAAGCTTGAAAAATTACCTGGAGATGTTGTTTGTGCTCCTCCAAGGACTTGGAGTAGATGATGATATCATCGAAGAACACTCAGTGAATTTGCGGCGGGGTCTAAAAAATTTCTCCATTAAACAATTGAACGTGGTTGGAGTATTTGTCAAACCAAAAGGCATGACAAGATATTCATAAAGACCAAACGTTGTACGAAACGCGGTCTTTACAATATCTTCATGCACTATCCTTATTTGATGATAGACACTTTTAAGGTCAAACCTTAATTTGCCAAAAAGAGCTTTGACAAGAGAATGAATATTGAGGTGCAACGCTGCTCGCTGATGCTTGAGCCCTCCCCCTGCATTCACGTATCCCCCCCCTCCTGCTCCCTGCACAGTCCACCCCTGCCTCCGCCCGCCCTGCCCATACCCTGTGTGCTCAGTCCCCTTCTCCCCCGCTGCTCCTGCCCGTAACTTCTGTCATCTTCAAGATACTCGGTACCCGACCCAACAGAGGAGAGCTGCGTGACCTTCTCCAAGCCCGCCTACTTGCGGAGGTGGGCAAGATCTTGGACGTACAGATACTCGGATGAGGCTATTATCAGATCGAGTTTGAGACCTCTGAGATGGCGTCCAAGGTCATCGCCATGAGTCCGTTGACCATCCGAGCAGCTCGAGCCCACTTTCGACAGTGGAGACATGGTTTTTACCCTGCTATGGATGTTCTGGTAGAGGAGGCAGACATCCCCATCTCCGTATACTTTCCTGGTTTGCGGAGGGAGTACTTACCACTTTTGTCCAGGATAGGCTCAGCGATCGGGACTGTCCTGGAGACACCTCGCACGGCAGCCTCAGTAGCTTCCAAGGCGGCCGGCATTCGCTCAGTTCGCGTTCTGGTTAGAGACACTCACACGCTCCCAAAGGTCATTCTTCTGCCTCGGGTGAGTGGAGGTTGGTTCAGATAGAGCGTGGAGTATTCAGTTCTCCCGAACCTGTGCTTCATTTGTCGATAGATGGGCCATCTTGCGAAGGCCAGTCCACGGAGGAGGCCTCCACCTACTCCACAGACTCAACCACACACCAAGACACAGCGCACACATACAAAGCCTCCCTCCGAGCCTGGGGCTCCAGCGGAGGAGGGATGGCAGCAGGTCTGTGGTCGACAACGGTAGGGGCCATAGAGACATCCTGGCACTCAGAGTGGTCCTCAGGCGCCTGCCCAGCAGCAGTGGGTTCCCACAGGGAACCGTTTCGGTCCTCTTGAGCAGGATGAGGTCCCTGCTCCAGTCCCCACCTCAGCTTCACCCTCAACAGCCGCTCCCCCCAGAGTTCCCCCCCTCCTCCTCATCCTACTCCCGCCGCCTCCTCCCCCCCTCTTCCTCTGCCACTCTCCCCCCCCCGCCCCCCCGCCTCTTACCCCTGCTCCTACTCCCCCCCCCCCCTCCCGCTCCAGTTCCACAACCGACCCAGGGGGCAGGGCCATCTCCGGCTGCTAGGAGATCTCTTGGCAGTGCCTTTGCCACGAGTCGCTTAGCGAGAGAGGGACAGCCTTTCTTGCGACCCCCTCTACAAGTATAGACGTCTCCTTTTGCAACTATCCCTCGTGGTCTGACGAGCATCGACTTCCAACGCCGATGGGACTTTTTCGACTAGGACTTCACTCGTTTTCTCGACGACCCATCAACAGACCATGAGGCAGCCTGCTTCAGGGTCCATGTTCTCTTCCTTGCAGCTAGGGGGATAGAGGCCTTGGACTCAACAGTTGGCTTCTCGTTCCCCTTTGCGGCAGGGACCACACTAAGTGGACTCTCGACTCAATGTTGGGGTGCTTACACACACAGGTCCTAGAGTTCTCTCACCACATGGGAGAACTAGGAGTTACAGACATGCTTCAGACTTTGTGGCCACTGGCCAAGTTTGTGGTGACCCCTCCAGATACAGCAGGATGTAGACACATTGTGGTCTACTTCTTTGCCGATACGCAGTGTTTGCCATGCTATGTACACATTCATGAGGACTCGTGGACAGAGGAGGTTGCTTTACGGACGGCTCGATCTACTTGGGCTTGGGCCAGGCACTCGTTGCACTCACGCCTATCTAGAGGATGCTCAGATGCAGATTACTCGCCATCCAAGCCAGCCTCCAAGATAGCACGTTTAGCTGCTGCGGCAGCATCTATTCTCTCTCGCTCCCCATGAGGATCGTCTCATGGAATGTGCAAGGACTTGGTGGGCCCCAGTTTCAGCGTCGGCGGGGCCGACTGCGTCAGGAGCTTCAGCGCTGCCTTGTGGGAGGAGAGATTGATCTCCTTATGCTTCATGAGCACCATCTGTGTGAGAGCCGCATTAGACGTTGTGGTCAACTCTTGCGTGGACAATATGATACTTTTTGGTCAGCTGCTTTTGGACCTGGAGGCATCCAGGGTGATGTATGTATGACTATTGCGGATTCTTTTTAGCAGGCAATTGTGGGCAGAGGGATTATTGAGCCAGGCAAGGCTCAGTGGATTACTATGCAGGTTCAGGGTTGCCTTGTGGGCTTCCTGAACATCTATGCGCCCAATGTGGCGAGTGCTCGAGCAGAGTTTTGGTCACAGATAGTTGAGTATCTACCGCAGGCAGAACACTGGTGCATAGGGGGGACTTCAACATGTTGGAGGACCCTTCTGACAGGATTGGTGGTAGCCATGCTATTGTGCATGGAGTTGAGTTGTAGCTTGGGAGAGGTTTTGTATGACTCTGAGGGTCTCGGATGTATGGCAGCACTCTAGTTTTGTGAGGCCCCTAGACAGTTTTGCCTTCTCTTGTTCGGACCGCAGACTAGGAGGAGTGAATTTATCCCGGATAGATCGCTTCTACACTAGTGACCACTTCAGTGACTTGGGAGGGATAGTTGACATTCTGGCAGGGACTTCCTTCTTGGATCATGCACCAGTGACCCTCATAGTGGCAGACAGACAGAGGAGAGGGAGCACGATGCTTCGCATCCCAGAGAGGGTCTTGCTGGACTCTGCACTCAGAGAGCGAGTAGAGGCTCTCTGGACAGAGAGCTTGGACACGCAAGATTATCCTGCTGATAGAGTGGCCTCAGGACTAGCTCAGATTAGTCGTTTCTTTCTCCAGGAGTCTTAGGCTCGCCGGGCTGCAGCGACAGAGGAGCAGCAGCGTCTCAGACAGGGCATTGCTTCGTTGCAGAGGATGCAAGAGCAGCATCCAAACAGTCCTTGGTTGGAGGAGCAGCTACAACAGGCTCGACAAGAGCTTCTTAGCACGGAGGAGCGGCGACATGAGTTTGCTTTCCATCGACAGGCATCTCAGTTGACACAGGTGGGCGACAAAGTGACTGGTGCTTTCTTCGAGGCAATGGGACCTCAGCATTCGCATGCCAAGGTCAGTCAGTTGAGGAGGCCCAACGGGTCAACTGCTTCTGAGCCCGAGGATAAGCGTGCAATTGCTACTGACTTTACCATGAGTTAATGTCTGCAGAGCCTCAGTCAGAGCGTCAGGATGCATGCAGGGAGCAAGTGTGGGCAGAGATGCCTTGCCTTGTGACTAAGGAGACGCGTCAGAGGCTTGAGCTGCCACTTCAGTTGGAGGAGCTGCACACGGCTCTTAGTGCCCTCCCCCGTGGTAGCTGTCCAAGTGAGGATGGGTTGACTCGCAGTTTTTTCTTGGAGTACCGGGACTTGCTTGGCCTAGATCTCTGTAGTGCTTCTCAGTACATCTTGCACACAGGAGTGATTCCTGACAGCATGAGTGAGGGCTTGATCTACCTCATTCCCAAGGAGGGTGGCTCCTTGGATGAGATTCAACAGTGGCGCCCCATCACCATCCTCAACTCAGCCTACAAAATTCTTGCCAAGGCTCTGAGTTTGAGGATCCAGCCACTTCTAGAGAGCCTTATACATGGGACTCAGACAGGTTTTGTCAAGGAACGTAGTATCCTTGACAATACCTTTACTTTTTGGGAGGCTTCTGCCCTAGCGCGGCTCCGTGGTGAGGAACTGGTGATTCTTCTTCTCGATTTTGAGAAGGCATACGACAGAGTTGACTGGGACTTTCTAGAGGGAACTCTTCGCAGGATGGGCTTCTCAGATACTTGGATCAGAGGGGTGTCAGCTTTGTACAGACAGGCTCACAGTGAGGTACTTTTGGCAGGAGGTAGAGGTGATCGCTTCATGCTCACACGTTCGGTCAGACAGGGTTGTCCTCTTGCCCCCTTCCTCTTTCTGTTCTATGCGGAGGCAATGAGAAGGTTCTTGTTGTCGCAGCAGGTTGGTCTTCCGGGCTTAGCAGTCCCTATTCGGGGAGATGAGCTTCTGGACGCTGAGTTTGCCGACGACTCAGCCTTGTACTTAGATGGTCAGGAGGCCAACCTCCACAAGTGTGAGCAGCCTCTGGAGACCTTCTGTTGTGCATCTGGCACACTGATCAACTGGAGAAAGACAGTCGCTTTCTCGGTTGGTAGTACTCCTGTGCCCGATTGGATGCCGGGAGAGGGTTTTAGGTGGATTTCCCCAGGGACTGCAGTTCGGTACATGGGCTGTCAGGTTGGTTTGGACTTTTGTCTCCCGAGCAACAGATTGCTCCCCTCCTGTCTATCAGGAGGAAGTTGTTACACTAGAGCTCGGCACGACTTTCTTTGGCTGGCAGAGTAGTAGTGGCCAACCCGGTGTTGTTGGCGACTATGTGGTACATCACTTCTTGTTGGATCTTCTCGAGTTCTTGTATCAGCCAGGTAGAGAGGCTGATCAAGAACTTCCTTTGGTCAGGACGTGGCACTCAGATATAGCCCGAGCCAACGTGGCTTGGCAGGTCATCACTCTTCCTTGTTCACAGGGAGGGCTTGGGATCATTGACCAAGCACAGGAGAGCAGAGCCCTTCTTGGGAAGTGCATAGTCAGAGGACTTCTTCCAGGTGAGGAGCCCTGGAAGGAGTTCTTGCTACAGCGGCTTCGTGCTAGGGTACCTCAGGCTGAAGGCCCTTGGCAACCTTCGACCAGATGGACCTTCACAGAGATGCGTAGAGTTGGTTTGAGCAGGAGACTGGAGGACCGCTTCGCTGTGAGTTTGCTTCGATCTTGGGAGCACTTGCGGCAAGGCCTGGAGCAGCGACAGCCTACTTGCATGGAGGAGCGCCTACGACAGCCTCTTGTTTGGAACCCCATGGTTAGCACTCAGAGAGGCCACTTGGTTAGTAGTCGGCCTCATGTTTCTTGGGGTCCCATGGCAACGGGTCCAACGCGCTCTCTAGGTGACTGGTTAGAGTTTTTCAGGCTTGTCAAAGGAGGTGCAGGGTTTCCAACTCTACAGGGCATGAGAGGGGTGCAGAGCATGTGCCAGGACATCTCAGAGGCAGTTCCAGCTGAGTGGCTCACACCTCTCGAGCCAGTAGCACCCAAGTGGATAGGAGCCTTCACACGATTGGAGGTTCTCATCGCAGTCCGGGCCTGCTCAGAGACTCTTCCATCCCTGTTCTTCGAGCTACAGGGTGAGAGACGCCTACAGCGAGTTGCAGTAGAGGCCCCGCAGGTGGCAGTGTTGTTTTCAGAGGATCCAAGTGGTGGGCATCTGTGGGAGGACTTGTGTCATCGATCCTGACCCAGCAGTTCTCGAGACTGGACACTGGAGACTGTGGGCTTGGGAGTGTTGTCCACTGGCACGAGTACAGTGGGATCCTAGAGAGTGGCTTTGGAGGGACCCTTTCTCTTCCGCAGACCACCCTGGTGTCCCATTTTTTTAGTACACTACTCGACTGGGATGTCACATACTAGCAGCACAGAGAGAGGCCCGCCCCGCTGCAGCACCTCATTGGCAGGAGGAGAGTCTCACAGCTGAGTTCTTGGCAGCCTTCTGGGAGAGATTGTGGGACTCCAGACAGCCGAGGCGAGTCACCTTGTTTCAGTGACTGGTCGCACACAGAGCTACAGCAGTTGGGAGCTGGTTAGTGCATAGTGGTCTGTCAGCCACATGTGCAGCTTGTGACCATCTTGTGGAGCGTCAGTCTTTGGGACTGTCCTTTGGCACAGCATGTGTGGCTTCGAGATCTTCGGCTGATGCCTGCTCTTTCCACGGCTCGACAGTACACTTGGGGAGCAGTGGCTTGGTCCACCCTCACGGGCCCGGCACTTCAGTTTGAGCTATCGTCCACCAATAGGATGATAGTGATGCACGAGGGGCGACCTACACTCCAGCCTGCCACACAGCTTACTCCACAGGAGTGGTGCAGTGAGAGAGAGGAGTGTTGGGAGCTCATCAGTGGCCTGACACTCTGGTTCATCTGGCGGGCCCGTTGCTTCCGCATCTTTGAGGCTCGCCCTGTGCCACCAGCAGAGACTGTTCGCGACCTTTGGCTAGAGCTGATCCACACGCTCAGAGGACAGCTCGAGAGACTACAGGGCAACTCCGACCGCATGCGGGAGCGCAGAGAGGCTTTCCTTCGACTTTGGCATCCTGGGCCTTTCTACACCATGGTCCAGGGTGTACTCCGATGGCACTACCGACCATCTGTGTGGCTTTTCCCTCCCCCCATTTCTTGACTTAGCCCCATTGTACATATGCTGGTTTTTCATTGGGAGAGTTTCCCCATCATGGTTGTTGTAGTCCTCTCTTGAAGAGGTGGTTGTAGCCCTGTGGGCAGTTTCATTAACTAATAGAAGGATCTTTTTCTCGGAAAAAAAAGTAGGTCAAACCTTGTAGCTTATCAAACAGATCTTCTTCCAGTGGTATGGGAAGTCTGTTTTTGATAGTAATATGGTTCAACGCTTGATAGTCCACACACATGCGGTATGTACCATCTTTCCTTTGCACTAAAAGGACTGGAGAACAAAAGGAAGAGGAGCTAGGTCTCACCATCCCTTTGTCTACCAATTCCTGTACTTGCCTCATGATCTCCTCTTGTTGAGCTTAGGAAACTCGATAAGGAGGCTTGTTAGGCGGTGAGATTCCTGGTAGGAGCTCAATTCGATGGCCATCATCCCCTCGTTTTGGAGGTAAGTCCATAGGGATATCATCGATAAAAACATCTTGGAATCCATTCAAAAAATTAGACAAGTCTAACTCTTCTTGATTTCTACCATTTTCATTTGATGAAAAATTAGGACCTTTTATGGATTGTTTGACAAAGAAAACCATGTTGTGCGTTACACAGCCGTTCAGGGAAAAGGTTATGATCGAATGCCATTGTCCGCCTTTTACGGGTCACCGCGGCATTGCTACCACCTTGAAAGGGGTAGAGAGATACTTCTTTTGGCCGAGACTCAAGAAGGATGTGGACGAGTCTGTGCGCAGTTGCTTGATATGCTAGAAGGTCAAGTTTGACAAGCATAAAGCACAGGGATTGTTACAACCTTTGCCCATACCCACCCGCCCCTGGGAAAGTATTGCAATGGATTTCATTTTTGATCTCCCGAGAACACAGAGTGGTCACGATGGTATCTGGACTATTATTGACAGATTTAGCAAGCACGCTCATTTCATTCTAGTGAAGAAAACAGTCAAGCCGGATCACTTAGCGAGACTGTTTGTGGCCTAGATCTTCAGATTACATGGCATGCCCGAGACGATTGTCTCCGATAGGGACCCCAGGTTCACGAGTTTGTTTTGGAAGGCAATTTGGGAGAACATTGGCACGCGGTTGCAGTTCTCGTCATCTTTCCACCCGCAGACTGACGGGCAATCTGAGATTGCTAATCCAGTGGTACTAGATTTATTGAAGTCTTACATCTCGGATCAGAAGACTCAATGGGAAAAGTACTTACCTTTGGTGGGTTTGCCTACAACAACACGGTACACTCTTCGACAGGGAAGGCGCCATTTGAGATTATTGAAGGTGCTACAAAGGTTCGACCCTTCCTAAGCACAAAAGATAAGATTTTTGAAGCCGATGAGTACACGCGCGACTTCGACACGGCTTTTGCCAAGGTCCACAAGGCTTTGCAGAAGTCTTAGGAAAGACAAAAAAAAGGCAACAGATCGCCATCGTCGCGATTTGAAATTGAAGGAGAACGATTGGGTGCTCTTACGTTTTGAGAAGGCACGCCTGAGAAAGAAAAAGGAAAAGGAGAGGCTTTTTCCAAAGCTTAGTATGCGATACTACGGACCTTTCCAAATCTCCGAAAAGATAAATGATGTCTCCTTCCGATTGAAGCTTCCCGACACTTGGAGGATTCACAATGCATTTCATGTGAGTCTCTTGAAGCCTTTTAAAGGCGATGTGCCCGAAGATGGAGAGCCTGATGAGCAACCCGAAGTGGAAGAAAACCAGGAGATCCTTGTTCCAGAACAGATATTGGTACATAAGGACAGAAAGATTAAGGGTAAAGTGAGAAGGCGGTTCTTGGTTAAATTCAAGAAGTATCCTGCATTGGATGCGAAGTGGATGGAGGAGGAGGACCTAGCAGATGCTCCTCAGATTGTGAAACTTCACCTTGAAGCTTTTGATTTAGCAAAGTCTATTCCAAATGGAACCCCGAATTCAGCTTGGCCGGATATCTAGTGCAGTGGGTATGCACAAGAGGGGAGTTACTCCACTCCTTTGTCAACAGATGCCTCGATCTTTGATACTAGAGTCACTAATGTCTCTTTGAGCTTCAGGGATACTGAGAACTGACAGCATTATGTTGTATGACTTTATGAAATGGAATTCCGGATAATATGAAACTGATTTGTTCTTGACTTGTTTAAGTGCAGGAACTGATAGACGAAATGACTGCATCATTTTCGTCTGAAGAATCTCGATAGACATGGTTGCAATAGGGATTAGTCAATCGGGCATCTCTGAGGTCCTGAGTGGATCTAGATGCGATTGCTAATTGCATTGCTGATAAATCATGGTCTGAGATCCGAATGAATGTTGAATGTGATTTGTCTTGTGATGTCTAGTAATGTAATGTGATGTCATGTGATGTGACTATCGATTGGCACATGATCTAGATGTGTGTGTCGGTGCTAACAATCAGTGTCTGCTAAGACAGTTTATGGCTTCTGTCTGTTTTACAAGCGTAATCGAGGGCGATTACAATGCTTTCAAGAGGGGGGTATGTCACAAACTGGTGACGTGGTTGTTGGCTCTCCAGTACACACACACCCTCATGGGTGCAGTCCCGGACTGCTGACATGGCATTGTCCGTACAATCCCCCGCATTTCACGCTGAATGCTGCTGACATGGCTTGCCGTACGGACGTCCGCGTTTTGCGGCGCAATTGACGGAAGCTTTTGGCAAATTTTGGGATGTTTTTTTGGCTACGCAATTTGCAAGAGAAAGAGGAGAGAGAGCTTTTGCTTTAATTTTTACAAGCAAGCTTGTGAGAGGAAAAATTAAAGATGCTTTATTTTGGCAAGGCTTTTGATTTTGAAGCTTTTGGGCTCTGCTTTTAGCATCCCTTGTAAACCTATTTATTAGTGACTTGGGCTCTCACTTCTCAGAGCATTTGGACGCAAATTCTGAGAGTAAGTCCCGACCACTCACTTGTACTTTGAGTTGCAGATTAATACAAAAAGAAATACCGAGAGGGGCGCAAGTCTTTGGGGCCAATATCTCTAGGCACGGAACTTCGCCGGGCCAGTGTCGAATCAATTGTGAACTGTGAACTGTTTTGAAGTGAATTGTTGTGGTGTTGCGGTAGAATCTCGACTTGGAATGTCCAAGTCTGTTACACTTCCGAAAGTCTAAACTTTTGCCATTGCATCAGATGGATTGGGTATTCTATATTATAGCGTGGTGAGATTGTGAAGCCAGATCAGCTTGCACGGCATCTTGGAAACCCTTCGCTTGGTCGGTGAACAATGCAAAACATTTGGATTGGGTTGAGCATAAAATTAGATCTAAATTACAGTAGTACTGAAAATTGTCTACCTGGCCGCTATATCTATGACTCCGAATAGTGCAGTCTATCTTGATGGCTTGAATGCAGATTTTTGTACCATTGTTACATTGGCCACCTCGTCGTCTTCATGCTTCGATGTCTCGGATTTTGGACCATTTTTGGTCTACTTGCTCCCACAAAAAAGGGTTGCAATTTCTTGCTATGGATAAACTATGTACTCCAAAGCATTGTGGTGATCTGAATGTTTTGCATTTGTGCTCTCATGTTGTTGTAAGGAAGGCCACGTTGTTATTGGTTCTGGTAGAACAAAAACAGCCCTAGACATTGATGTTTGCCTTTTGTGTTCTCATGCGGTTTCTACACCTACTTTTGGTCATTGGGATGTGTTTTTAGATAATTTGAAGCTAGGATTCCGGGCTGCCCCCTCGCTTCCAGTCTTGTAGCTGATTGGAAACAAGTCACTAAGCATTTGATGTGGCAAGGTTGGGGAGACACGAGTGGCAATTCGCTTAAAGTCGAGAGTTTGCATTGGAGTTTGGTCATTAACATTGGATTTCTACACCTACTTTTGGTCATAAACATCCTTCATACTGTGATGTGTCTTTGGAAAATTTGAAGCTAGGATTCCCGACTGCTCCCTCGCTTCCAATCTTGTAGCTGATTGGAAACAAGTCACTAAGCATTTGATGTGGCATGGTCAAGGAGGCACGAGTGGCAATTCGCTTAGACTCAAGAGTTTGCATTGGAGTTTGGTTTTTGATCAGGCCCTTGTCCAACGGTCTCCCAGATAGGTATATTTTCTCTCCCAGAAAGGCATTGATGCCATATCAAATGTTGCGATATCAGATGTTGCGATGCTCACGGACATGTACTTTCATTTCGGCAGGCTCCTCTTACTTTTGGTCTTGGAATGCATTATAGACGCACATGGCGGGTCATCAAGGATATAAATTCTAGATCTCCCATCCCGTCGCTCGTTGCTGAGGATGGACTTTGTGATTGGCATTATGTTGATTCCTCAATCCTCTCTTTATCTGCGAAAAAGGTATATTGCCATTTGCAAGCATCTTCGTGGCTAGCGGAACACAACAATATGGTATGGAATATGAATGAAGGTACTCGTGGAGTAATAAAGTCATGAAAGTGTGGCATGCTAAACTTCCTTGTTTGCATGTTTGCTTGTTTCTATTTTCTCCTTGCTTGTTGGATATCCCCTGCAAGTTATTGAGGACTTGGGTGGTGTGGTGTGGATGGTTGAGCGGCGGTGGAGTTACCCTCATCTTCGGCTTTGCATCATTGCATGCTCATATTTTGCAAGGTAAATAGAGTCATAGCCTTGTTGATTGTTGTCAGGGATGGCTTGAGGTTGTCTCTCTTCCACATTTTGAGGCAGAGTAGCCATGCATTTTGAGGCAAAGTAGCCATGAGGTGGCGATGCCTCTTTTGGCCATGGAGATCCGGAGTTTGCCATTAGAGACTATTTGGTGGAGTTTTCAGCTTCCCCGTCGTAAGTCCGGGTGGTATGTTTTTGCTTCAACTCTCTTTACAATCGTTCTTCAATCCTTTGTTCCTAGCCTTAAATGTATCACCCATCTTCTGTAACTCTATCTCACTCGTAGTTTTCCCTATGGTTTGTTGTTACTGTCATATACCATGGGTTCTTTCACTACCAGTTCCGTCTTTTCATGTGATGCTTTTGGGTTTTGTAACTTGCTTATGTAATGCATAAGGGTCCAACCCCTCCCGTGTGTGTGTGTGTGTGTGTGTGTGTGTGTGTGTGTGTGTGTGTGTGTGTGTGTGTGTGTGTGAGAGAGAGAGAGAGAGAAGCCAAAAGCACTTGTATTACTCTGTGTGTGTGTGTGTGTGTGTGTGTGTGTGTGTGAGTGAGAGAGAAGCCAAAAGCACTTGTATTACTCTGTGTGTGTGTGTGTGTGTGTGTGAGAGAGAGAGAGAGAGAGAGAGAGAAGCCAAAAGCACTTGTACTACTCTGTGTGTGTGTGTGCGCGTGCGTGCACGCGCGTGTGAAAATCCTGCGCCTGCAATTCCTAGGAGCTGCTGTGCCTGCGCCAGCAAGGGTGGGTGACTGCCTGCGCGTGAGGTTGTGTGTGTGGGCAGACTCTGAAGGCGGACTGCTGTGAGACAACGCGTGAAGCAACTGCTGCACCAGTTCCGTGCGCGCAGCAGCAGCAGTAAGCAGTGCACCCTCCTGTGCGTTGCCGTTGACAGGTGCAGTGTTGCAAAACCAGATTGTTGGTGACAGCTGCAGAAGGCTTTGCACGCCAATTGGAGTATTGTTATGCAGGAATGACAAAGCAGTTTGTATACAGGGTAGTGTCTCAGTCAACCTCCATTTCTTTTGGCAGAATTTAGGAGACGTACATTGTTGTGGGTTTTGGTTGTTGCTTTTGGTGAAGCATGTACATAGCTGTGGTTCGCATCTTATTTGCAAGGTTTTCTCAACAGTAGACTCCAAAAGTTTCTCGCCAGTAGGATTTGTTTGCAGAAGGAGTTTTTTTATTTATGTTCGATTCACTGTGTGTCTTTAAGCGTCGGAAAGCAATGGATTCCACGTCGGAGGCAGCTTCTGAGATAAAGGCATGCTTGTATGAAGACTTTGAGGAGGCTCGATAGGCATGGAATGGTCAAGCGCCTGCTCTTGAGGTGCGTATTCCGGTGCAGGATCTTATGGACCCAGTTGCGCAGTACGCTATGAATGCAGTTATTCTGTTTTTTCCGAGGAAAATGCCTACTGCGCAAGATGTCCGCCAATGGGTCGATTTTCTCCTTAAGCGTCAAGCTGTCCGTGGTGTCTACTTTGGGGCGCGTGGATTTTATGAAGTTTTGCTTGCAGATATAGAAGCTCGAAATCTTTTGCTTGAGATGTCTCCCCTCTTTTTTAATACGCAAATGACACATGTTCTCCCGTGGGCACTCACTAAAGACTACCAGAGTCTAATTCGTCACAAATGCCCGGTGTGGGTGGAAATTGTTGATTTCCCTCGCACGTGGAGACATTTCCTGCCGTTGTTGGCTGCGCAACTTGGGAAGGTTATCTGTCCTCCAAAATTGGATGCGAATACCAACAGGTTTTGCATTCTTTGGGATACGGATAAGATTACCCCTGATGGTATTATGGTTGACTCAGGTGATCCTTGGGTGGGCAAGTGCCCTTTTAAACTTAAATGGGGAAAATTTGCGAATTCTTGTTTTCGATGCGGCAAATTTGGTCATATGCAATCCGAATGTCCGGAGCCAGTCTTGCAACCCCCTCCCTCTATTGTTCCTTTGTCCACCTCTCTCCCTACTGGAAAACCCACAAGTGATGCCAAGTCAAGTGGAGTTTCTACTGCTAAAGTGGCTTCGACTGTGGACAAAGGGAAAGGCAAGGTACAACAAGTTACTGATCTTGGGACTGGGACTGCTATTAAAGGCAAAAAAGTTGGCCCTGATTATGACAATACATGGGTGGTGCCAAAAAAAGCACTGAAGATTCGCACGCCACTTTCGGCTCGTAATTACGTTCCTTCTCTTAATGCTAACAAGAATGCATCATTTAAGCAACTTCCATGCAATGACAATCGCACGCTGATTGATGCATGGGATAAAGCGATGCACTCTTACAAAGCTGTACTCCTTGGTGAGGCTTCCACATCGCATGTGAACACTGTGGACATGTTTCCTGCCCTGACTCAGAGGATGGGTCCTCGCACGGATGCAGTGGATGGAGACGTGTCTATGGGCACCTCCACTTGATTTTGAAACTTCTTGCTTTATGTACATATGTTTCCAATGCAGAGTCATATTAAATACATCTCATACAATGTGCGTGGGTTATGCAACCTGGACAAATGGCGGTTGACCTGGCACTATGTACATACATGTAGGGCAGACATAGTTGTATTGCAAGAGCACAATCAGCACGAGTTTGCTGGTCAATGTTCCTATTTTGCTGGATATTGGATTGCGTATGCTGGCTTGCAAGATTTCTCTGGTGTATTGATGATGATTCGACATGAGCTTCAGCCTGTTATGTTATACAACGATCCACTTGGTCGGTGGATGGTTGTACAGTGTTTGTTGAATGGTCGAGTTCATGAATTTGGAGGTACATATGCATATACGGTCTCTGGGCAAAGAGCTGCTTTGTGGCGAGAAATCTCATCTCACCCATGGACATCGAATGCATTTTTGTGTGGAGATTTCAATAATACTCCTGATTTACTTGACAGTACTACAGAACATTCGCATATGTTGCTTACGGAGAAGCATAACTGAGATCTTCTAGCTGCCTCTGCTCAAATGATAGATATATGGCGTTCTTTGCATCCTGATGCCTCTGGTTTTACCTTTAAGCATGCTGCTCATTCCTCTTACAGAGGACGATTAGATCATTGGTATTTGCTTAATGGGCAACAATATGATGAATTTGTATGTGACATGAGGATAGATTATGCTCTACAGTTATCGGATCATTATCCTCTTTTGCTGTCGTTGTCTTTTGGACACTCTCTTTGTGATCGGCCTCTTCACAGGAAACGTTTGTTGCATGTTAATAATGCCCATCTTACTCATGAAGCTTTTCGTCACATGGTTGCCGATATTATTCCCCCGCTGTTGGCTCAAATGCATATTGATTTGGATGCTGCTTGGTATCGTTTTGTCATGAGAATACAAACTGTGATTTCTGACTATGGTAGGCAGCATATGCAGCGTATTCGGGAGACTGTCGGTGATGCGAAACAGGTTAGTCAACGATTACATCAGCTGGCTGATTTTCGGCCATTGTCTGGCTCTGAGATGACCGAGTTATGCGAAGCTCAAGTGTGTATTTAGCAAAATGATAAGAGAAAGCTTGCTAAGTGGCAGACGTGTGCCCGACAACAGGCCTTTATGGATAAAGGTTGTGCTTCGAAGAAATTTTTTAAGCAGTTGCATCATTCGAGAGTCTCACAGTCGATTAAAAGTATTATGCTTCCTTCGGGTGCCTGGACTTCTTCGAAGCGAGAATTGGCTGATGTTATGGTTTCACATTATCGTACGGTATTTGCTGCCCCATCTCAGCCTTCTTCGGCAACTTGTAGAGCGCGTGAATTGTTGCTTTCTTATGTTAGTCCGATCTTGTCTTCGCAGGACGCACAATGCCTTGAAGATCCTTTCTTTGTCGCCGAATTGCATGGTGCCTTGCTTGCATTGGGCCGGTGGAGATCTTCTGGTTGGGATGGACTTACTGTGGAATTTTTCCTCTCGTTTTGGGATGACCTTAAACAACCCCTGATCTTCATGATAGATGTGGCATGGGAAAAACAGGATTTGCCAATTTCATGGAAAGAGGGCTTACTTAAGTTGTTACCCAAGCAAGCGCTTTGCGAGAAGTTCTCTCATTGGCGGCCTATAACTTTGATGCCGGTGATATACAAGATTTTGGCTAAAATGTTAGTCCATCGCATCAAGGACCATTTGTTTACACGGCTTCATCAGGCTCAGTATGGTTTCATTCCTCGTCGTCAAATCATGGACAATTTGGCAAATCTTATGATTGGCATGGAATATACTAAGTATACGCAGCAAGATGTGCTCGTCATGCAAGTTGATATTGAAAAGGCCTTTGACACTGTGCATTGGGACTTCATTGCTGCCACAATGAGATGTCTAGGATTTGGTCCTAAGTTGGCAAATGTGGTTAATTTTTTGTATGATTGTAGTACGTCTTCGGGCATCCTGGACGGGGAATTGACAGAATCGTGGCCGCTTGGTTGTTCGGTTAGGCAAGGTTGCCCTATTAGTGCTTTGTTGTATGCAATTGCTTCTCATCCTTTGTTGATGTATCTTGATCACTTGACCTCTGCGCACCGTCTTCATGGTTTGCAGCTTCCTTCGGGTCATACTTTTATTGGACAGGCTTATGCAGATGACTCGCTGTTTATGCCCCGCAATCAGCAAAATGATGTTCAAGAGATTATGAACGCTTTGGAATTGTTTGCGCTTGCGGCTGGTCTAAAAGTCAATTTCCGTAAATCAAAGCTTCTGCCGCTTCGTTCTTGTGATTGGCATGCTCTGTTGTGGCCAGGAGAGATTGTTCTTCCAAATGTAATCAATAGGCATTTGGGTTATCCAATTGGATGGAATGTTACGCACACGCAGAAAGTGGATTGGGTTATGAATCGCATGAATGTTAAACTGCATTACTGGAAGCTTTCTACCTGGCCGTTACATGTTCGCCTTCGTATTGTTCAGAGTATCCTCGTGGCATCTGTTCAGTTCTTTTTGCCATTGTTGCATTGGCCCCGTCATTGTCTTGACTCTCTAATGTCGACCATTTTGTCTCATTTGTGGCGAACGCGTGCTCACAAAAAAGGGTTGCGCTTGATATAGATGGCGAAACTATGTACACCAAAGCACTTTGGTGGTTTGAATATATTGGATCTGCGTAGGCATGTCATTGCCAGGAAGGCTATGCTTTTGCCTACACTTGTGCAACAATCTCAGCCTTGGACTCTTATGTTTGCACACTTGATTCAGCATGTGGTTACATCTTCATTTGGTCACTGGCAATCATCCATGTGGGAGGCAGTATTTGGTAAGATGGATGCTCCTATTCCTCGATGCCCTCTTTCTTCCACCTTGCTTTCTGCATGGAAACAGGTTACGATTTATCTTTCCTGGAATGCTCGGACGGAAGGAAACTCGCTTCGTGCGGAGAGTCTTCATTGGAATCGGGCATTTTCTCTTACTTTGGTTGACCGCTCGCCTCGCCAAGCGTATTTCCTCTCCTGTCGTGGCATTCGAGTGGTTGAGGATGTGGTGGATGCGGATGGTTTCACTTTTGAGTTTCCATTTGCCGCTCGCCGCTTTGGATTGGGCATGCACTATCGCGAGTTTTGGAGAGAATTACAGCAAATGTTGTCAGGTTTCTTGCCAGTTTCACCTTTGGCAGATGGTGATCGCATGTCTGACTGGAAGCTTGGGGAAATGCCATTTCGTGATATTTCTGCTAGCCGGGCATATGCTCTTTTGCTGCCTCGTCCATGGATTGCTGATCATTGCAACGTTATTTGGCACATGCATAAACCCAATATTTGGTGGCGCAGGATTATATCTGCAATATGGGAAAGTCGTTTGCCGTTGAAAGAGCGTTTGTTTCTTTGGCAGTGTTTACTTGGTGTGCTCTCAAAGGTAACAATTTTCATGTTATGAACTCTGAGTATTTGTTTGTAGGTGTACTTCCTCTTAGTGAGGGAGTAGGAGCAGAGGAAGGTATGAGCCTCTGCAAGAGAAAAGCGCTCTGAGGAACTAGAGCCAGATCAGCCCAAGGGTTTCGTACCCGAGTTTGGGAAGTAGATCCACGAATCGGAGAGAGGTAGTCTCTCAAGTTGTGATCCGGAAGTTGGGATTCCCAAGTAAGGACTTCGTGTCCGGGAAAGCAGAGTTGTTCTGCGGGAAGAGGACTCTGGAAAGAGAGTTGGAAAAGAGTTGCAGGGATGCCATGCCCTGAGTCTGGAAGGTGAGATCCAGAGGCGAGAACCTTGATTCTCGAGGAATTGGAATAAGGAACGGAAGTTCCTTGGAATAGGGTTTTGCCCTAGGAATCGGAAGCTGAGGCTTCCGGGAACCATCAAGTCTTATTCTAGAACGAACGTGGTAATAAGTTCTGTTCAAGTGCTTGTATAGACTTCTCCTCAGTAATAAAGATACTATTACGGGGGGGGACCAGCCCATCTTCTGGTCCCCAGTACTGTGTCGATCTTCTCACTCTCTATTTATTTCTCTCTATATCCTCTGGCTTCAGTAATAAGTGATAAATCCTATTTATCCGAATGTATTTTATATTGTTATACGCTTCCGTTTGTTACAGTGATATCAGAGCATGGTCTCCTCTCTTTCTCTGTAAAGGAGGACGACTCTGGGAAGATACGGGAAGAAGCCATGAGAAGCCAAGAGAGAAGTAAGCAGGCGGAACCCTAAGTCCTGCAAGGAAAAGCTCGCAGAGTTGGAAATTTTTTTCTCTCTATGCAAGAAGTCGACACAAGACTTGGGATTCTCTGAGAAGGCGACAAGAGCATCATGCTCAAGAACCTAGAGAATCCATAAAATATCCATGAACGTCAATCCAGAACTATAGCCATGAAATCTCGTCATTTCGGGAAGGATATGAAGAAGGTCTTTAGACCTCAGAACACTCCAGTCAAGTTTTATACTTTTGACGTAACGGAAGATGCCCCGAAAGCTACCGCTTTCATTCGACAGTTTAAAGTTGCCTTTGCAAACGGCAATTTCTGAGAAACGGCAATTTCTGAGAAGCGTCGAAGATGAGGCATGTGATTAAACACCTCAAGGGGATTGCAAGTACTTGGTGGTATACCAAAGCTCTGCAAGGAACTTACAACAAGACTTGGATTCAATTCAAGGCTGAATTTTTCGACAAATTTTTTTCCTCTACACTTTGAGGAAGGCATGCAAGAAGATTGGGATGGGTTTTCCCAATAGGAACACGAGTGAGTCAAAGCAAGTAGTGGTTCACTCTTGCCAAGGTAGCTCCACTCTCGATCCTCTCTGAGGAAGGAAAGATGAAGAAATTCAACAAAGGACTTTTGCCCGAATTTTGTAGACGCATCTGCAAAATACTTTGAGCAAATGGTAGAGTCAGCAATAAAAGCTGAAAGTGTACACCTTAGTGTACATAGAATCCAATCCCGGTAGTGGGACGGGAATCATTGAACACAGAAATTTTGGAGTAAGGGAATTCAATCTAACTCCTGAGTTCTTGAATAGAAGACCCTCGAACTTTAAGTGAGAGGGCAGGTTTTCAATCAAAGTTATATCTTTGAGAAAATCATAAAGTGCATTGTGCTTGTTTGCTCTTTTGCACAAGATATGGTTATGTCTAACCGGGACTACCACTCTCGAGTGTTTATGAGAGCAAGATCAAACTAAAACATTGTTTTCTGAGATGAATTGGTTTGCTTAATTAGCTGGAAGGTCAACTATTGATCTGGTATCCGGTAATTCTCGAACAGATTACCTGCTACTGCGGGTAGGAAATTATGAAGGAACCATTATGAGCTTTCAAGCAAATTAAAGCTTTCATGAACTTGAGTACTCTTTAAGCCCACACCCCCTACATGGTAAGGGAAGATATGGTAGTGCTTTTTGCACAAGTGAATGACCACTCTCTTTAGGAGGGAAGGAACAAGCGACGACTACGGCCTGTGCTTGAGGAATCCAAGGATTAAAATCCTAGATTATTTGATGAGCAGGTTTTGCTCTAAGATCGAGCCAAGTGATCATCAAGTTGAGCGTCTTCGCTCTAAGGATCTTACGAAGGGAAGGTAATTTCCCAGGTTCACCGAAACTTTAACACAACTTAAGAATTATGTACACTTTTGAGTACATGGATAACACACGAAGATGCAGACCTATGCCAAGGAACTGGACGAGAGTTTGTTATACTCTCTTGAGCGCCTTTTTGCGCGCAAGAATATTCCGACACGAGAATCTCTATTTGACATGTGTTTGGTAGAAGGAATTTGAGTTTCTCTACGGAGAAGAGGTTTTCCGATGGTCGTTGATCATTGAGTACGCTATGTGCTTTTACCATTACAGTAGCAACTTTTGGTTGCGGTATATGTTTCTCCATGAACAGGTCAGTAGCATTTAGACGCTGCTGGAATAAATTTGAACTATTTTGTTCGTAAGAATATAATTCGCCAACCGTTTCAAAATGGTAAGAATTACAAATGGGAGAATATCCCTGAGAATAAAAGAGGGTTTGCTCTATTTTCAACCGGGTTTGAACGTACGTTCAGAAAATGCTATGGCTAGAATCCTATCTGCCTTAGGTTTTGCAAATCGTCATTGTGCTCGCAAGGTGAATCATTATTTTATGATTTTGTAAGGAAGAGATGCTAATGGGCGTCGGGAAATCACTGCTGGCGGTAATAACTCGCAGGAGGAAACGATTGGAAGGAAGTGCTGTCATGCACAAGGAATCTTTGGACTGCAACCGTCCGCCTACATTGAGCGACGGCCTGGAACAAGAACCTTCTTTAAGGTGATTGCAAATTGTGGAAGAAAGACATCGAACTTAATGCTCTATGACTTGGGCATTCCCTATGTGGGAGGACACAAGAGGTTTAATACCCTCTGGACTAACAACGTAGGATTATGCGCAAGGACAAATACCTAGATTGATTTCTAGGAAGATTATTCTTCTCGAATTTGAGAAGACAGAATCAAGTTAGCAAAGTCTTAGATAAGGAAACTTTGGATCAGAACAATTGGCCTACCCAAAGCAAAGGCCCGGAATAAGAACTTACTTTGGTAAGATGACACACTTGTTCTGCCATAGGAAGATTCACATGAGCTTAATGCTCTTGACATGCCCTATACGGGAGGACACAAGAGGTTTAATATCCTCAGGACTAATAGTGCAAGGTTATGCGCAAGGACATAGACCTAAATTGATTTTTAGGAGGATTATTCTTCTCGGGATTCAGAAGGTGGAATTGATTCTCGGAAAGACGCGAATGATGAGTTCTTACATGGCTCGTAAGTTTGATGATTGGTGAAGGGTATCCTCGAGGTACTAGAGGAAGGACATGAACCGGTAAGATAAGTATTGAATTTTTTAATTTTTTAATTTTGTTTAATTTAATTTTTAAGTTCTCTTTTGAGAAAGGACTAGCTCAACTCACCATTGAGCAAGATTTGGAATCTTTCCGGTTTCTCCCCGGCAGTTCAGTTGGACCTCTACAATTGAGGACAACTGTTTATAAGTGAGAGGGATGTTGCAAATTGGCTTTATCTTACAGAAAAATAATTCTAAATGAATTATTGGAATTTTAAGTGAGAGGGCTTTTCTCACTGGAGACATCCGAATACAGAGTATTCCTAGTGCGTCATTCAAAGTAATGACGGGAGCAATGAGAACGGGAATATTTGTAAGGCCACCAGGAACGGGTACTTCTGATGCGTCACATCGGATGGGTGACAGGGAGCATCGGAAAGAAGTATCCGACCATCCGGGAACGGACATCTCTGATGCGTCATAGGATGGGTGACATAGAGCATCGTGAAGGAGATTGTATCGTAAGTTCGGTAGGAAAGGACTAGGTGATGGATATTCCTGATGCGTCACAAGGTGGGTGACGGGTGCATCGGAAACGGAATATCCATAGTCGGGAGGAAATTCTGAACTGTGTTAGAATTGTGCACAAGGAAAAAGCAAGCACTTGAATGAAGATGGGTTCAGAGGAAACTTTGAGGAAAAACATATGCTTTTTGAGAAAGCGGGATTGTCTTTCAAGAAAGCAGATGCTTTCTCGCGAGGAAGTCTATGTCTGCATTGCAACTGTGCATGTGATTGCATCCAGGGACGCTTGGGAAGTGCTGTAAAATCATTGTTTTTAACTTATAAGGTTTTATTGAGTTTTGGACAGATTCAAACCATTCAAACCATTTTTAAAGGTGACCGGCCGCCCACTTAATAAGTGGACAGCCATCTGATAAATAAGGCAACAGATCAGCCAGTGTTTTCTCTCTCTCTTTCTCTCGCAGAGCAACGAAAAAAAAAAACGAAAAAGAAAATTGACAAAAAAAAAAAAAAAAAACGGCCGCGATCTCTACACGAGCAGCTATTCGTGTCCGTGGCTAGGAGCTATAAAAGCATCACATGCGCTTACTCAGAGAGGAAGACCAATCTTTGCAAGAGGAGATGTTGTTGCAAATGTCAGCCGTAAAGAAGACGTTGCAGGTGATGCCCATGGCTGCCCAAAGTGTACCAGATGTCGCCAAGACCAAGTGCGCAAGTTCCCTCGAGAAGAAGTGCCTAAGAAGCGTGTTTCCATTGCGACAAGTTGCTGTTTTTCTCTGTTTTCAGCCATAAACGTCGTAGATGGGGCTGATTTACGAGAAGGAACCCAAGAACACACCTCTTTTGTGTGTAGGATTGGAAGAGAGGATTTTCAATGGAGAGATCTCTTCCGGGGAATTGCTTTTCGAGAACGGAGTTACGTTTCGAGCGTCGAGACTTTGAAGGTAACGATTTTCATGTTATGAACTCTGAGTATTTGTTTGAGTAGGAGCAGAGGAAGGTATGAGCCTCTGCAGGAGAAAAGCGCTCTGAGGAACTAGAGCCAGATCAGCCCAAGGGTTTCGTACCCGAGTTTGGGAAGTAGATCCACGGATCGGAGAGAGGTAGTCTCTCAAGTTGTGATCCGGAAGTTGGGATTCCCAAGTAAGGACTTAGTGTCCGGGAAAGCAGAGTTGTTCTGCGGGAAGAGGACTCTGGAAAGAGAGTTGGAAAAGAGTTGCAGGGATGCCATGCCCTGAGTCTGGAAGGTGAGATCCAGAGGCGAGAACCTTGATTCTCGAGGAATTGGAATAAGGAACGGAAGTTCCTTGGAATAGGGTTTTGCCCTAGGAATCGGAAGCTGAGGCTTCCGGGAACCATCAAGTCTTATTCTAGAACGAATGTGGTAATACGTTCTGTTCAAGTGCTTGTATAGACTTCTCCTCAGTAATAAAGATACTATTACGGGGGGGGACCAGCCCATCTTCTGGTCCCCAGTACTGTGTCGATCTTCTCACTCTCTATTTATTTCTCTCTATATCCTCTGGCTTCAGTAATAAGTGATAAATCCTATTTATCCAAATGTATTTTATATTGTTATACGCTCCCGTTTGTGACAGAAACCAAGCACAGCAGACTTGGCTCAAGATCCTTCGTATCGCCAGGAGACAGAGCAAGGTAGCCCGGATATCAGGCTTCATGCAAGAAGACCTCATCAGTCCCCTATGCCTCCTTTCATGGGAGCATATAGATTCAAACAAGAGAAACGAGAGTTGATTCAAATGGCCGATCCGATGCTTTCGCTGGTCGACCCTAGTCTCCTGAAGTGAAAGTGCGAGCATTTTGGTTGGAGATAATTCACACTTAAGGATAGTATTATCACATCCAGGCAAGCTTCGGTAGAGTTAAGAGCCAACGCCATGCTTTCATTTAGATGTGGTGGCAAATACCTTTTACATGGTGAATCATGGCATTAAATGGTGTAGAAGCCAGAAACAAGCCTTCTTGGAGACAAGTTTGAGCAAACGACGAATGGTTGCCAAAGATGGCCCAACTAAAACAAGAAGGGCATTCATTGTTAACCAGAGAGGCACCATGTGCCAACTGAAAAAGAACAGCATTGAAACAAACTCTAGCACTTCAAACCCAACTCAGCACACGAGCGCGCGCACAGAGAGAGAAATGAAATGATATTAACGTCTTCAAAAGGCCAAAATGACCTATGAGACCTAGCTGCTACAACATAGTGAATCTCATACCATGTCCGGAATCAAAAAGAATGAAGCAAAAAATACAACTACTACAAGCTGGGACTGTATGGATGTGCCAGCTAATACAAAAGGTGCCCAATACAATGTGTAGTACAATGAGAGAAAGAGGGGGGGGGGGGGGGGGGGGGAGGGGGAGATATGGTAGAGATCCATCCTCATCTGCACTCTGGACATCGAGAAAGTATGGCTTGAATCCTCTATTGTAGTCTCCGTCGATACTGTGTAGCTCCTCTCCTCAATCGCGATCGTCTAGATCTCCCTAGCTCCAATGCTCGGTCTATGAGAATGCAAGTAGTGGTAGTATGAGTGCAGGCAAAGCTCTGCAATGGTGGCTGCTCCTCTGGCAGTCCAATATCTAGTGTAAAGAAATCTGTAATCTGTCTCTGGGACTCTCTCTCCAGCTCTCCTCAGTAAAGTGTCTCTATGCCTGTGTAACTCAAGTAGATACAATCCAAGACATCTTTGATCCTCATAACTCATGACCCTAGATAGAGGCCCAAAACCCTCTCTGAATAGACAATGAAAACGGCCTCGTATCTCATAGTATATTGTGCAATGACATACGTAACTCTGTCTTTGGCTCTAGATGACATAAGCGGCATATCCTACTATCCGTTGGTATCCCTCTGAATGTGACAATCTCAATCTCGAGCTGATGTGAGGATGTGTGTATCTGGCCAATGGCACAATGCAAACCATGAGAAAGATGTGTGTCCATATAGCTAGGTCGAATCACAAACCCATCCCTTGTGAGGTGGAGAAGATGCTCTCTATAGAAAGCCATCTTCGTGCCTAACTCCTGTACCGGCTCTATCCATGTCCTCGTGTCCAACTGGATCAGATCCTGACGAATGAGTCTAGTAATCTCCACCCGTGTTAGAGACATCAAGGGTGCCTGTAGAGAGTACTGAAAAGGAGGCAGCCTGTCCATGGTGAAGCCATTTGTCTGAAACCATGATGTCATCTGTGCATACCAACATGATGTATCCCCCTGTAGAGCTAACTGTCTGGAGGACTCTTAAGGCCAACCTGGCATATCTATCTCTGGTAGTATCCCATAGGCTGTGTACAGAGGAGATTGATCTGGTAAGCGCCTCAATTTCCATAGGGGGGGCAGCTAACTCCGCTCGAATGATATCATGTGGTACGTAGGCCTTGGATCTAATCAGCCGAGAGATCATAGATATCAAGGGCCTCTCCATACGTCTCCAACCATCCTAGTCTACAGAAGGTCCCCGTGCACCCCATATAGCATAGTAGAGGCAACCAAAGTATCAAAAAGCCATAACTTTGTCCTAGGTTCAACCTGCGAACACATCCTCTCCAATCTTCCTAAAGCCGCATAAGCTCTAGTCAGTCTAGTCTCTGCTGCTCTTCTCAAAGAAAATCTCGGCCCAGTAAAGACTACCCCCAGGTAAGTGTATGCATCTGTCTACTCCACAATCTCCTGACCATATGTGAAAGTAGGTGCTGATCTCTTGATCCACTGTGGTGTGGTGTTAAACACCATAACCTTGGTTCTACCAAGGTTTACACACAATCCACTATCCTCTGCAAAACTTTGTAGTGCATCCAAATGTTGTTGCATACCCTCTAGTGAGTCAGATATCAACACAATATCATCAGCATATAGCAACAATGGGATCCACGTCCTTGCCAGTTGGGCACCTCTGTCACCCTCTCTATCAATGTAATCAGACACCTCATCAACATACATACCAAATAGAGTAGAAGACAATGGGCAGCCCTGTTTCACCACAATAGTAGAGTGAACTAAATCAGATACCCCTTCCGGAGTGCGTATATGTCCCATCATTGATCTGTACAAAGCCATAATCCCCCAAATCAACTCTATGGGCACCCCCATCTCCTGTAGTCTGCGCATCAATCAAGCTCTCAGTACCATGTGAAATGCTTTGCGGAAATCCACAAAGCTACAATAAATCCGTCTCCCATGTGACCTGCCCTCCTCAATGATGGCTCTGAGTGTCAGAATATGATCAAGAGTGGAGAAACCCCTCCTGAAACCGGCCTAACCCTTTGCTCATACACCCTCACCCTCTGCCCAATTACTCAAGTGCTGCTCAAGAATGAATGCTTAAAACTGTGCCAATGTGTGTCCAACCATAATAGTGCGGTAGTTCCCAGGATCTGTAGGATCACCTGGCTTGAAGATAGGAACAATAGTAGACAACCTCCAAGTCTCAGGTGACCCCTCACACATGGCACGATTGAACAACACTGCAAGAACCTCCATCAACATATCCCTAGCATGTATAAAGTGCTCCGCTACTAGACCGTCATGATCATATGCCCTCAAGGTCCTCATCCTATCAATGGCCCTTTGTACCATCCCAGTGGTAAAGAAGGTGCTCGTAGCTGGGCATGGTTCTGTAGGGTCTGGAAGGGTCTCCTGTCCAGGAACCGTATATAACGATGTCGCACATCAGGTGAAGTAATCACTAGGGGAGGGGAGTGCTCATGAAAGAGTCGCCATGCCTCTCCTGAGTCCCTACTCAAGAACACCTGGTATAAGTCTCGCTCCATCTGAGCTAGGTAGGCTCGCTTCTTCCGTCGCACAAGGCGCCGGGAAGCAATCCGAGACTGTCTGTAAGTGATGACTCCTAAGAGAAGATCCCTCTGAAGCTGGGCTTTCATCTCTCTGGACTCCTCATCGTACCAACTATTCTGGGGCATGCTCCCAGAATGTCGTCTCCTGCCCGACTGAGTGTGTGGGTATGCCACTCATGCAGCACCATGCAATGTCGAGTGGTGCACTCCTCCACTGAGAGGCTTGTACCAGTTGTGCCTTCACATAGACGGTCCTAGATCTCCTCTGTATAAACGGAATCAGTCTCAGGTGTAAATGTATAACGGGTGTGTAACCTGCCTCCTGATGTCTGGGCTCACAAAGAGACTATAGGAAAATTTGCAACATGGAACATTATTAGTGTGCTTCATATAATGACCAATCTCGGTGATGAATTACAGTCATACCTCATAGAGTATCATCGCAAAAGAGAAGACATCGACTTTTGTATCGTATGACTTATGGCAGAAGACCTCTGGTGCCATATATCGATCTACACATGAAGTCATCACCAATATGCATGTAAATCTAGACAAATCTTATGGCAAATGCATGGAATATTGAAAAAAGAAAGTTGGTCAAAACCTACAGCTGCCTGTTTCTCCTGTTAAGATGTATGCTTGACGGGATTTAATTCTGAAAATTTTACTCAGTCCAAAGTCTGCAACTTTCACATGATCATTCTCCAGAAGTAGCAAATTTCTACAGTCCAGAAAGATCAGGTAAATAAGCAATCCCTAGCGCTTGAACAAAGATCTGTTTTTTGAGATGAAGGACTGCAAATCCCACCGAGGTTTCAAGTCGCGATGGATAATACAATTAGTCCCATTGTGCAAGTAAATCATTCCCCTGATATTACAAACTGAAACTTTTTCAAAAAGGGTACGATCAAAAGAAGCAACAGATTCCAAAAATATGTTAAAATCAAGGCCTCTTAGAACTTGTCATCACTAAATAGGGGTAAAAAAATTACCGGGCAATATCTTTGGCAAACTTGATAGCAATAGCCAATGGCAAAGAGCCATTGTCCTTTAAATAACTGTGAAGATCTCCCTGCAGGTTTTAGAATTGTCTTATAAGCAGGAGCAAAATTGCAAGAGCATTTAAATCTATTAACTAGTGACCATGCAGCATCAAGCAATGTACTTTTTAGACTCTCATGGATATAAACTATAATTCTCTTCAAACATTGCATGGCATGCAAAGAAAATTGCTGCCTTGGTTAATAGGACATCCTCTATGACATGTCCGATGCTGTCTTGCAATCAAAACTGAAAACATTCAACATTAAGGTCTCCACTTGGAATGCATGTGAAAGCATCATCACAAGCTCCTTGAACAAGTAACTGGTGTTTAAACTGTCCAGTCAAATGTCTGGAAAGTTGGTAAATAGTGCCTGGTAAGCCTTTTGCCAAAGACGTATAAGACAAGAGATGGAAGATTAAAAGTTCAGCGCCCAAAAGTTGAGAAAGCTTACGATTTGAGAGAGGTTGAGACTTACATGATGTTGCTTGTCTGTAAGAAGTCATGCACACAAGCTCTTAGCCTTAATCTAGCAGAGAAATTTTGAAAAAGAATTCGGAAGCTTGGAGGATAAAAGCAACCCAGTAAAGTTTCTGCATCATATGCCCTTCCAAGTTCTCCCGCACTCTTGAGAGAGACTCTGATGTCTTGCACTAAGATGAGGTAGTATCTTCTGATGGCTGAGCATCTGTATACATCTATAGCATGCTAGGGTTAGGAAGACTGAGAGTTGGGACTTGGTCATAGAGCCATTGCATATGGTAAGACACTTTTGTATGTTTTCACCATGCCCGCCTGTTGGAGAGGGCCACTAAGAGGTGTCCCAATTGGGGGAGGTGAAGGGTGGTTTGAGTGAAATAGCTGATCCCACTTATCAGTTTCAGAAAAACAACATCATCAAGTCTAATTGCCAACCCAAAAAATTTCCAGTGTTAGGATAATAACTTCTATGAACAAAATGCATTCTTTTTCAGCTTTTCTATTTGCACTGAAAGTTTAATATTAAACTAGCTTTTTTTGCTTTAAATTTCTTACATAATACTCCCTATCAAAGCCTATTCTGTATAGAATAATGGAATCACTCAAGATACAATGTGCATGGGCACGACCAGTGTGTCTATGCAAGGCCCTGTAATGTGGCCCTATCATTCCAATTGAAGAGATGCATGGGGTAACAATATGCTGCGTAAGATGCGCGTGCTGAATAGTTTGTTCATTGGCTTCATTGGCGAGGCTCCATCTAAACTACAGTTCCCGAATAAAATCTTTTGAAGATGGCACGCGCGTTCCTTGATTATTGGTTTTGTGAGTACTATTGATTGTATCTTTGTTGATCTTTGTTGCTTCTTTGGCACCCATTTGTATTTTGGTTGTGGAGACAGCGAAGGTGCTTGTCGTTTTGGTCGCTTGGGTCTCCATTGCCAAGTGGGTTTGTTGCTTGTTGGTTCATGCTATGGTTTGCTCGTGGGAATCCATTTATACTTGGGTTGGTTGAATATAAAGTTTGTATGTTGTTTTGACTACCCTTTCCAAGTATAACAATTGTTAGGGTGGCAAATTGTTGCTTGTGGTTGGTTGTTTGAGCTCAAGGGCAGACAAAAAGCTTGTGTCTTGGGTAACCATATCTCCTTCGGTTTTTCCTTCATGATTGACTTCTTTACCTGGACTTTCCTGATGAGTTTTTCATGTGGTTGCTTAGCTGAGAATTGCCATTGGAAAATCCTATTCCTCAACAGGTGAAGGATTTCAGCAATTTGAATCATTGAGCACAAAAGGTCATGTAATGGTTATCAATCAACGTGTAGGATACAACGATCGAACACATAGAGAATGTGGGCCCTCCAAAAGAGGCTTGGAACAATTTGGTCTCACAATATGTGACCAACAAAAAAGGAAGTTCCTAACAAAGACAAGGTTGAATAGTTCAAAAGAGGCATGTCGTTGTCACACACTTCGGATATCCTATGGCTGGCAAGTAACTAATACTAAATGTCAAATTGCACTATTGGAAACTATCTACATGGCCGTTACATGTTCGACTTCGTATTGTCCAGAGCATCATGATGGCATATGTTAGCTTTACTTGCCGTTGTTGCATTCGCCTCATTCTCGCCTCTCGTCGCTTATGTCTTATATTATATCTCACTTGTGGTGCACTTGTTCTCACAAGAAAGGCCTCCATTTGTTATCAATGGAGAAACTTTGCACTTTGAAGTGTTTTGGGGAGCTGAATACTTTGGATCTTCGCCGACACACATTAGCGAGGAAGGCCATTTTATTGCCTACTCTTGCACAGCAGTCTCAGCCAAGGACAGTTATTATTGTTGCATTAGGTCAGCATGCTACCACTCCCGCAGCATGCTACCACTCCCGTCTTTGGTCATTGGAAGAATTCCCTTTGGGAGATAGTGTTTGGCAAGATGATCAGTCATATTCCGGGTTGCTCGATCACCTCTAGTTTTCTCTTTGCTTGGAAAGTCATTACGGCTCATCTCTCTTGGCATAGCAGATAGCAAGCAGATAGCAATTCGTTGCGCTTGGAAAGCATTCACTGGAGTAGGACGTTCTCTCTTATTCTTGTTGACCACTCGCCTCGCCAAGCTTACTTCCTTTCTTGCCAAAGCATACGCACGATGGATGATGTGGTGAATTCATATGGGAATTTGTTGTTTTTCTCACGCAGTAGCACGCTGGGTTGGACGTGCATTATCGTCAGATTTGGAGTGCGCTTGTGTCACACCTCAATAGAAAAGAACTTGTATCTTTTTTCTATTAATCTTAAATTTTACAAGTGTGTTTTCGTTTTGTAAAACAAGATAGCTAGAACAGTGCACCGTAGTATGATCACCGATGAGTAGTCACAGGTTAAGGTGGACCCCCACAGTGGGTTAGAACATAGATAGTGCACACTCCCACCTAGATAACCCAATAGGGCGCCTGTGACTTGTAACTCATGCATATCGGGATCATGTTTGCACATAGAAAGGGTTGATGCCTTGGAGTGTGGGCTAGATCCGCCTGAAAAGACAGTTACAATTAACAAGATGGCATGATCATGAAGATTGCTCATTATGCATATGTAGACTGAATGCATTGAATGCTTTATCTCCTCATAGAGATTTTAAATCCATGCTTTGAAGCAAAAACCGTATTGTACTCAGAAAGCGCTTTCAATTGATACCCATATTAATGTGTGTTTTTAGCAATTCCAAGATGAAAGCTTCTAGAAGATTCTAGAAGGAAGGTTCCAAAAGGAAGACATGTGGTGGCACACTTGTCACAAACTTTCCAAAAGATGAGACACTTGTCAAAAAGCTTTCAAAGGAAGAGACAAGTGTGTGGATACTTGTCAAAAAGCTTTTAAAGGAAGAAACAAGTGTGTGGACACTTGTCATGCCAACTTTATCTTTTACTAAATACTTGTCACAATCCTCTTCACCTTTTTCCTTTTTCTCTTGAAGCAACTTCTCTATAAATAAAGCCTCTTTCCCTCTCATTTCCCCATCTCCTAGTTGCTGAATTTTCCTCTACCATCAGCCCAAGAAACTCCCTTCATTACCATCTCCATCTCTCTCTACGCTTAGTATTCCTTCATCCTCAAGAAGCACACCTATAAATCTGAAATTCTGTTGTTTCCCTTCAGTTTTGCCCTCTTTTATTCATCCTACAAGCCACCAAGACACTAGATCTCTTCTCTAGCATACGCAACAGCTAAATTTTATCTTTGTACATATATTTGAGAGTCTACTTATGTTTACTTTTATGCATGTGCACATGGCATCTTGCATGATTTACGAGTGTGAGTCTACTTAAATTCACTCTCGGGTTGATTGTAACTGAGCTCAATCCTAAGGTACTTGGGTTAAGTAGAAATCTATTTCCTTCGAGGGGGGTTTGCCCATCTTCAACCATCATTCTGCCTCTTGTCTCTTTGAAGTGTTGTGATTAATATTTTGTCAAGTTCTTTAAGCATTAAGCACTCTTAGTTGTACGGGGCTCTTACAATGGTATCAGAGCTTTGGCTTGATCCTCACCCCTATGCCACCTTTGCCTGACCATTTCTTATTTTACTAATGGAAGACACAAACATTGCTATCTTACAAGCTCTTCAAAGTTAACAAGAGGAGAACCGCTCCATTCGAGAACGACTTCTCAAACTCGACAAGGGCGAGAAGCCCAATGAAGCCAAGAAAGAGCAGCCAGCAAAGCAACGCAATTCTAATGGAAGGAGCCGATCACGAAGCCCGTTAGCCATGAAGAAGGAGAATGGACGAGGCAAAAGAGGACGCTCTATCTCAAAGAAGAGAAGCCATAGAAACCGAAGTACATCCTCTACATCAAATTCATCTAGTGAATCTTTAGATGTGTCATTATCAAGCAACAAGGAGATACCTCATTCATACAAAAAATCTCATCGGCAAAGACGTCGATATTCTTCACCCTCTTCTTCATCTTTGGAGACAAGTTCGTCCTCCTCTACTTCGAGATCTAGGTAAGAAAGAAGATACAAGAAGAAGAAGACCAAGTCACTCTCGCAACTTGAGAAGAAGGTCAAGTTTAGTACGTATGATGGTTCACGAAATTCTAATCTTCTTTTAAAATTTATTCGTCAATTTCAAATATTGTATGGTCGTGAGAAGTATAAAGAGAAGGAGAAGATTAAGGTTGGGTTCACACTAAAGCGGCCGCAATCACACTCCAAAAGGTGCATTTCCAGCCGGAAGAGTAAACGCATGCACTCTTCCACCGCCCATCGGTTCACACAGGATTGGAAGAACCCGGTTAGATATTTTTCATCTGCCGCCCATTGTGAACACTCGAGGCCGGCGGAAATCAACACTAAAGTGCCTTTTTTCAAAAGGTTTGAGGTTATTAAAAAATAAATAAAATAATTTGAGCCTCCAACAAGGATTTTTTGCGGACGTGGAGGGTAAAAGCGTTTTGTGCCGGGGGAGGGGGGGGTCAGAAGAAAATGTCAATCATTTCAGGGAGCTGGCAACGTTTTCTCTCTACTGCCTCCGCGCTATGTGAACTGGTCTGCCTACCTGGCGCAATGTGATTGGCTGCGCGCATGCATCATTTCTCTTCCGCCGCCTACTGTGAACCCAGCCTAAGTTTGCAGCTTTACATTTGACCGATCTAGCTCACACTTGGTGGACGGGATTGGAGAATGATGGTGTTGCCCCAAGATCGTGGAGAAGTTTTGTTCGCATATTGCAATCCCAATTTCTTCTAGTCCATTTCAAGAGGGATATGAAGATGGAGTGGAACAGCTTGTAATGAATCTTTGGAAGAGTACATCAAGAGGTTTTGGGAGCTACTTTTGAAAGTCCAACATTTCAAGGAGATCGGCAACTCTGAAAAATTAAGGACGTTTCAAGGAGGTTTGCATTTTAAACTTCGCATTGCTCTAAATCATTACTCTTGCTCTAATCTTAGGGAACTCATAGACCATGCTGAGACATGGGAGTTAGAGCACAATAGTGGAGACTCTCTTTCAAAGAGAAATAAGAAGAGGCCATCCAATTGGGAAGTAAATTCAGCCCCTAAAGAGGGACAAAACCAGCACCAAAAATCAGCCTTGGTGCTCCCCAGTTTCGTTCAACCTTATATCTTCCAAGGAAGCAGTTTATTGAGGAAGAGAAACAACAATATATGAAAGAAGAGAAGTGCTTCAAATGTGGTAAAGAGAGACACATAGCAAAGCAGTGTGCAAACAAAGGAAACAACAAGGTTCCTTCTGAAGACAAAGCCAAGCCAATGGCCACAATCAACGCTATACGAGATGTGGTTGGCAATACAAACCATACTCCAGCAATGCGTCAATTACTTAAGGCTTGGGGACAATTTCAAGGAAAGCAAGCTTTGCTTCTAATCCATCCCACGGCAAACGAAAATTCCTTAGAATTTAGCCAAAGAACTTGGCTTAAAGAATGACGACATGGAGACACCCCTAGAGATTCACCAAGCCCTAAATGCCAATGACAAAGACACATTGAAGACAGTTGTACCCTACATCGGCAAGCTTAAATTTGAGCTTCAAGGTTTCAAAGATCAAGACACCTTTTGCATTGCAGATCTTGACGCCGCAAATGTCATACTTAGCATGGCTTGGAACCATAGAGTGGACTCAGCCATCTACTCTCAAAAGAAGACCGCCGAGTTCACCCATAAAGGCAAAAAGTACGAGATCAAAGCAGGCGTAAGTGGGGACGCCATACCCATGGTAAGTTATACTCAAGCCTCCAGAGCAATTAAGAATTGTGTGCAATGTTGTTTGCTTTATGTAAATCATAGTCATGATAAGATGCATGTTGAAAATCACGAACAACTCAAAATCTTGGAAAAGTATAAAAGTTGTTTTTCAGAAGATCTTCCTTATCAACTACCTCCAGAAAGGCTTGAAGATCATCAAATAGATATCATCCCTAGTAGCTCTCCTCCCAACATTTCGCTTTATCGAGTAAGCCGTCCTCAACAAGAGAAATTAGGAAGCAAGTGGAAGACCTACTTAGTCTTGGGTTGATTAAGCCTAGTAGCTCGCCCTTTTGTTCTCCAGTTCTTCTTCAGAAAAAGGATGGCACCTTCAGAATGTGCATCGACTATCGGGCACTCAACAAAATAATTGTGAAGAACAACTTTCCCATTCCACGAATTGATGACATTTTGGATCGCCTAGGTGGCACCAAGATTTTCAGCAAGATTGATCTAAAGAGCGGCTATCACCAGATCAGGGTAATTCCACAAGATACCCACAAGACTGCTTTCCGTACTTCTTTTTTTGGCTTATACGGATTAATGTCTTGGAGTGTGGGCTAGATCCGCCTGAAAAGACAGTTACAATCAACAAGATGGCATGATCATGAAGATTGTTCATTATGCATATGTAGGCTGAATGCATTGAATGCTTTATCTCCTCATAGAGATGTTAAATCCATGCTTTAAAGCAAAAAACATATTGTACTCAAAAAGAGCTTTCAATTGATACCCATATTAATGTGTGTTTTTAGTAGTTCCAAGATGAAAGCTTCTAGAAGATTCTAGAAGGGAGATTCTAAAAGGAAAGTTCCAAAAGGAGGAAATGTGGCGAGACACTTGTCACAAACTTTCCAAAAGATGAGACACTTGTCAAAAAGCTTTCAAAGGAAGAGACAAGTGTGTGGATACTTGTCAAAAAGATTTTAAGGGAAGAGACAAGTGTGTGGACACTTGTCATGCCAACTTTATCTTTTACTAAACACTCGTCACAATCCTCTTCAACTTTTCCCTTTTTCTCTTGAAACAACTTCTCTATAAATAAAGTCTCTTTCCCTCTCATTTCCCCATCTCCTAGTTGCTGAACTTTCCTCTACCATCAGCCCAAGAAACCCCCTTCATCACCATCTCTCTCTACGCTTACTATTCCTTCATCCTCAAGAAGCCATATCTCTCTCTCTGTCTAGCTTGCTGTTTTTCAGGACAGCACACCTATAAATCTGAAAATTCTGTTGTTTCCCTTCAGTATTGCGCTCTTTTATTCATCCTACAAGCCACCACGACACTAGATCTCTTCTCTAGCAAACGCAGCAGCTAAATTTTATCTTTGTACATATGTTTGAGAGTCTACTTATGCTTACTTTTATGCATGTACACATGGCATCTTGCATGATCTACGAGTGTGAGTCTACTTAAATTCACTCTCGGGTTTATTGTGACTGAGCTCAATCCTAAGGTACTTGGATTGAGTAGAAATCTATTTCCTTCCGAGGGGGGGGGGGGGGTTGCCCATCTTCAACCCTCATTCTGCCTCTTGTTTCTTTGAAGTGTTGTGATTAATATTTTGTCAAGTTTTTTAAGCATTAAGCACTCTTAGTTGTACGGGGCTCTTACAACTTGAGCATATGCTGGGTATTTTCTTCCCCATTCCGCCACTGGCCAGTGGATGCCATCTGCATGACTCGACTTTATGGGACACTCCTCTTGATGCCATTTCGGACCGCAACATTTATGCTTCTCTTCTACAAGAGGCTTGGCTGGCTGATCATTGTAATACGCTTTGGTCTTTACACAAATCTGATCAATGGTTAAAAAAGGCTCTTATTCCAATCTGGAAGTGCCACTTGCCTCTTATGGAGAGTCTATTTCTTGGGCCTTGCTTGCTTGGAGTTCTCCCTGCTTGATTGACTGTCAGACATCTGCTTTGGGATTGTCGCTTCACCAGGGCTTTCCTTGACCACGTTTCTACATGTATGCACGTTCGATTTCCCTCATCAATTTTCCACAAACAATTTTGGGTTTTTGGCATCCTCCTGACTTCCTTTCAACAATTTGCGATCTTCTTCACATGGGTCAGATTTTGGTAACTACGGCCTTTGTGGCGCCAATGCAATTTTTGCATGTTCCATCAACATGAGGCAGATTCTTTTCCCTCATTCAAGATTTCGCTTAGGCAATCTTTACATTTTGCCTTTGATATTGGGAACATAGCCCTGGAAATCTTGCAACTCTTCTATGTTTAATTGTAGAGCTTTCACATCACAAAATACTTATGTGTTCCCTTTGTATCTCATCTTTCTAGTGGTTTTTCCTCGTTTTGAGGTTTCCCACTTAAAAATTAATCAAAACAGATCTATAAAAAAAAAGTGTGTGTATGTGTGTGTGTGTTTTGTTGTTTTAAATTAATACTTATACACAACAGAACATCAGTTCAGAAGACAACCGGCTTTAGAAAAAGGTCAGAGAAAAGCAGAAAAACGACTCAGTCTTTGATTCATCTTTGCACTTTACAATGAGAATGAAGTATCCTTCCAATGTTTTTGTACAGTGGGTAGTAACTAGTAATGATGTCTATAGAAGAAATAGCTAAGGTGCATCAATGGCAGACAACAACTTTAAGCCAAAAAGACCCTAAGTAAAGATAGAGTCCTCACCTACATCTATATAAACAACTTAACAGATTCGTTAGCCTTGAATACGTATTACAGGTGAGAACGAACTTATCAGTTGTTATCTATGTCCTACTTAAAATCTTTTTACCTTAAACCTACCATCCAAAAAAAAAAATTGGTCTTATCTTGAAAGGGTATCATCACCATTTCTTTACTCCTTTTATGCACTGAAGGTCATCACTCCTTCAGTTGCTTTTTTTTGAATGAAATCATAGGTTATAATAACAATAGCATGTGACCCCATTTTTTAGAAAAAGAGTTTATATATATCTAAATAAAGTAAATTCTGACCAGAAGGCCACTACCCTTCTGATCCAAATGTCGTCCCAATGATTAGTATCCCACAAGGTTCTTTTGCTTCCATTATGTTTCATCATTGTAAGAAACATTTTTTTATCTTTATTAAGTCCAGATCAAAAGGTCATTACTATTCCTAATCTAAAATATCCTACCAAAGTCACATTCTCATATGGGGTTTTTAGGACCTGCTTTTAAATAATATTATATACATTGCAAAGAGTATGGCCTAAAAGGAACCATATAAAGTATCTTTTGTCAAAGAAAATCACTATGGTCCCTATGGTACAGGACAGATTGACTCATTCCTAACTTATGGTAGTCGTAAGATATACTCTAGGTAAGAAAGTAAATAAGTAAAGGAAAACAAAAATACACTTTTCTGTATGTCAGAACATAAAATAAGTTTACCAAGTGCTATAATGCCTTATGTTGGTGCAAATATTACTCATGTGATATTTTTTTGCCTCAGTTTTAGTTCAAGTGCCCTAGGAGATGCAACATTACATGTCAACCAATAAAGCAAAAAAAATAAGAGCATTTCGCTTGTTCTATATGAAGACCAAATTGAGAGTTATTTTCAACCTAAACCAAGGTTAGGCCAGGGTAAAAAATCCAAAAAATTCTCCTGGTCACAATCTTAAATACATAAATGCAGGCCAACAGTGTCAAGGCTGCAGTCAACCACCATGAGATCATCAAAACCCCCTTTCTTTTAACTTTAAACAAAGCATTGCTCGCTGACAGACCAAGGGGAAGGAGCAGCATTTGCTCAATCAATCCCTCGTATATGTATATATATTTTCTCCAAAAATTATTGAACGACAGTACAGTAAGAACAACAGATGACAGTTTTTGCTCAAAAAAAACACTTTTATGCAGCAAGTGCGGCACCGACCTATGATGATGGTTGCTGTTCAACTAGTTCCATAGTGTATGAGAAATCAAGTGACAGTGCAGCAGCACGGAACCACCATTCACTCACTATCTCTCTTTACAGAATACAAACACACTCAAGTATGCAAAGGCTAAGTGATGGGAAAGGCATCCCTCACCTGTTTTTATAGCATTTGGGGGCAGCGGTCAGCAGCATTCTTAATAACCAAGATGCTTGATTATAATAACCAAGATTCTTAATACCTTATAAAGAGGCAGGTTGTACACAGTATGCAGACCCAAATTTATCAGCGCAAGTGCTTGCAGGGATCCCCCGGATGAGCACCAAAATCGGCATAGGTTCATGAGACACAGAGTGAGCGAGGAGAGGTCGAATGCTAGGCTTGCATAGACTGCTCAAGTACGAGGCATGAAAGAGTGAAGGAGTGGGCATGCTACTCAGTGAGGATATTAATACACCAACTCGGGAGAGGAGAGTGGCTTTAAAAGCCATGGTACCCTATCAAGGCATATGTAAAAAATTACCATGTTGTTTTCACCGAGGCCTAAAAGCATGTGCCCACAGGGTAATACAACATCATAGCCCAAGTGTATATTTTAAGTGCCTTTTTAAGTTATATGGAGAAGTTTGTTTTTACCTTAGTGCCTTAGGGCATATGCCAATAGGGTAATACTACTTTAAGGCGGGGGTGGGTGGGGCGGTGTTCGTTGTGTGGGGGGGGGGGTGGTTTTTTTGGGGGTTTAATTATGGTTTGAGGTGGTTTGGGCCGGAGAGGGGGGGGGGGGGGGGGGGGGGGGGGGGGGGGGGGGGGGGGGGTTAAACCCTTATATTTATATTTGTTGGAGAAGGGTTTTATTTCAATCCAGCCCAGGGATTTTTTTGAGATGCATTCAATAGCTGAGATAGCTTGAAGTGTCAGGTTCTAGTCAGCTATCCATATTGTAGTAATGGTTAACTAAGGGTATTCATCCTTAAAATACAATGACCATTAGCCACACGTGTAAGTGCTAGTTATAGTATATCTAGATGCATCTCTTCTAGGCAGTATGGCAAGGTATAGATTTCAAGGTTTCCATCCATAGGACAGGATATATATTTGCTACAAAAGTAGCCGAAGTGTCCATTAGCCACACCTGTAAGTGCTAGTTATAGTATATCTAGATGCATCTCTTCTAGGTAGTATGGCAAGGTATAGATTTCAAGGTTTCCATCCATAGGACAGGATATATATTTGCTACAAAAGTAGCCAAAGTGTCTATTGTGTAGCTAGATGAATTAGTATAAAGTGATGGTTTGTGTGTGTGTGTGTGTGTGTGTGTGTGTTCGTTGCTTATCTGCCGAGGAGGATGTTTGTCACCTCTTGTGGGATTGCTGTGTCACTCGACATTTCCTTCGTCAGGTATCTACGTGTATGCGGCTACGTTTTCCCTCGACGGTCTTCCATAAGCGGTTTTGGGTTTTTGGTATCTTCTCGCCGGCGTTGCAGTGCCTTGCAGTCTTCTTCATGTGGGTCAGGTTTTGGCAATATTGGAGCCTGTGGGCGACAGCGTAATGGCTATATGTTCCATAGCATTCATGCAGATCCTCTACCTTTCTTCAGGATTTCCCTTCGGCAGTCTCTGCGGTTTGCCTTGGAAGTAGGTGATATCACGACGGAGATACATCAGCTTTCTTATGAATGCTTTTAGATATTTTGTACAGCTGAACAATGTTGTGTTCCTTTCCTTGTACATCTTTTTGGTGGGTTTTCCTCTCTTTGAGGTTTCCCACAGTTAGTTAAATCAAATTGATTTACAAAAAAAAAGTGTGTGTGTGTGTTCGTTTTGCACCAAGTTGTTATGAAAGACAAGCTGAGAATCATTACGCCACTTGCAAGTTAGAATATTGAATCAAGTTATTATGCACACAAGATCATGTGCCGGAACAGTGAGAAAGACACTTCTACTTTGAAACACTTGAAAAAATTTCAATGTCTTGAAACATTTCATAAGTTTCCCAAGTTCTTTGCAGCAATAAAAATGACCGTAATACATTCTCCTGATTACACATAACGCCTAGCCAAGGATTGCAATAAAAAGAGCACACAAAATTAGCCATCCCTCTATTCTCATACAATTTCAATCTTCAGTATTCCCCTTAAATACTCTCTATGCTTCTCTCCTATATTCTGTTAAAGCTTAATAGAGAGGCAAAGTGTGTTTTTCAAGTACTTACAGCTCCTAAAAACTCAGTCATCAGCATAAGTGGCTTGGAACTCACAGCCCCCAGGAATTGAACCACATTTGGATGCCTTAGCTTCACCAATAATTGAACCTCATGCTTGAAATCTTTGCTGAAGCCCACCAAAAACCCTCGTTGGTAAATCTTTAAGGTTCTTAATTATCAAAAGTTGAATTGCCAAACAGTCCCTTTCCATTAAAGATAGCAGAAAAAGACATAACAAATACTACAGATGAAATAAAGCAAGAAGCAGCTATTCCAGAACTTTTATAGCAAATCTACATGAAGGACAAGCTTGTTAAAACTTAGCTTTTGAGAAGACCTAGCAGACACATTCATGTGATAGAGGTTCTTTCCAAACTGTGTATAACCTAAGGTTAAAGTCTTGATTTTTAATATCTTGGAAGTCCTTTAAAATATCTTCGGATTGAAATCTGGTAATTTCAAGCACTAAATCTGTTGAAAATAGATATTAAGAGTACAACTACAAAGGCAAAAACCGAAATCCTAAATAACAGAAGTTTCTTTATAGGTCAAAAAAAAAAACCAATCGTCATACAACCTCAGCTAAACTTAATTAAACCATCGCCACACTTACATGGTGGAGCTATCATCTGACAGGGAAGGCAAGATCTTCTTGACAGCCACAGGAGTTCCCCTCCATGTTGCTTTCCAAATCTCTCCAAACGAACCCTAAGCAGCCATGGATAATTGAGCAGAAAATTTATTGTTTTACAGCAAGCCTATGTTGCTCAAGGCAAACAATATGAAAATTAAAATAGTGTGTACCTTCCCAATTACCCTGCCTTTGGAGAAGTCCAGCTCCAATGGATCGACTTCCCAGTCACAAGTTTGAGGAAGAGGGGGTGCTACAGCTGCATTTCTGAATCCCAAGCCATGATTCCCCTTCATGATCATAAATTCATAGATCAAAATCTACTCGATGAACCATTGCAAAAAAATGTGTTTACAAGCCCACATGTAGTAGCGCTCACTGCTCTACTCTCTCCCCCTACGCCCATTCCCCCCGCTCGCGCTGCCTATCCCCTGCAGCAGGGTGGTCTCGTACGGTCACGTACGTTTTGTCCACGTACGAAGACGTACGGTACTCATCGAACTAGAAAATTTTATGTCGTACGACATGGTTACGTACGTTCAAAAATAAAAACATGCAATTCTTATCCCTAGATATTACACTTGGGACAATTAGACAATTGATTATCACAGTGGGGATGTCGTGGTATTTAGTCAATACTATGCATGATGGAGCTGATGGTTATATTGTCTTGTGGGTGACTACCATGGGTCTATACCTTGCACTTTCCTTTAAGGGTGAATCTGGGCTTATCCTTGATTCATTGAGCCATTGAGCAATCTCTCATGACTCATGAGAGAGCTTGAGAATGACTCGTGCGCTTGAGCCTTGAGTTCGAACATAATGCAGAAGACCAGAAAGAGGGCATCCATATATAGATTTAGAGTGTAGATACTTGCCCTTGAACAAGAGAGAGTTAGATGAGAGGATGAGAGAGAGAGAGAGAGAGAGGAGCCTAATGGAATCCAAGGTGAAGGACCAAAGCAATGAGAGAGAGGGAGAGGGAGAGGAAGAGAGAGAGGAGTCTAATGGAATCCAAAGCAATGTGTGTGTGTGTGTGTGTGTGTGTGTGTGTGTGTGTGTGTGTGTGTGAGAGAGAGAGAGAGAGGAGGCTCAGGGCATGTGGGAGGTTTGGGGGGGGTGGGGGGGGCGGGAGGGGGGGGATTCTAGGCTAGGTGGGAGGGATCCTATGCCAAAAGGTAACCCAAAAACCTCCCAAAAAAAAGCACAGTCAACGGACTAAAAACCCAGTCAAACGTACTAAAAAACCACCGGACGCAACAGACGCCTTGACCGGACGGGACGCCACCGTACGCCTTGTTCCGTCCGACAGACGAGAACAACCCTGCCCTGCAGCCCCTGCCAACCCACCATCCGATTGTCGCCAGCAAAACAAGCGAGCCTTGTAGAAAAGGTAGAGCGCCTTCAAGCCAACTCTATCATCTACAAGATCATTGGCAGTCGTTCCAGTCAAGCTGAGGTACGTGACCTCCTCCAAACCTGCCTCCTAGCAGAGGTGGGAAAGATCGTTGACATCCAGCTTCTCAGGTGAGGATACTACCAAATCGAGTTTTGAGACTCCCGAGATGACAGCCCAAGTCATTTCAATGAGCCCGTTGGCCATCCGAGCGGTCAGAGCTCATTTCCGACAGTGGCGCCAAGTTTCGCTCCAGCTTCGGATGTTCTTGTCAAGGAGGCAGATCTGCCCATTTCGGTTTGCTTCCCCGGCCTGAGAAGGGTGTACTTATAGCTTCTTGCCAAGATTGGTTCCAAGATCGGGACAGTCTTGGAGACCCCGCACACGGCAGCTTCGGTTGCAACCAAGGCTGCTAGTGTGCTTTCAGTATGCATTCTGGTTTGTGACACTCTCTCAAAGGTGGTTCTTCTACCTAGGGTGAGTGGGGGATGGTTACGCCAACGGGTGGAGTATTCAGGACTGAACCAGTGCTTCATTTGCAGGCAAATGGACCACTTGGCGAAGGCCTGTCCTTGCACGAGATCTCGACCCACAACGCATGCTCAGCACCCCAAAGTCTAAACATGCCCAGCAGATAGGTACCCAAGACACACAAGCTAGCACATCGGCATGGCTGGCAGCAGGTGCCCGGTCGCCGTCGACAGGGACGGGCTCGACACGCTGACCCCTGGTGACCGACCTCCTACAGCTCAACAGCATGGGTTCTAACAGAGAGCCGTTTTGACCCCCTACAACAGGAGTCTTCTGAGGAACCCCCTTCCACCTCAGCCTCTCCACCGCCACCACCTCCTCCCCCTCCACCTTCAGACCCCTCTGTCCCGCCACCGCCTCCCACCTCCCCTCCCCCCCCCCTCCATCTCCTCCACCCCCGCCTCCCGTTCCCCCCTTTCCCCTATGGAGACCTCAGCCTCATCACCCAACGCATCCCCCACTCCTCTGCCACAGGAGACTAGACACACATCCATAGCTAGACGCTCTCTTGGTAGTGCTTTCGCATTGAGCCGAATGGCTCAAGAGGGATAGCCCTACTTGAGGATGCCACTTCTAGTCCAGACCTCTCCTTTTGTAGCAGTCCCTCGCTGGCTCACCAGTATTGATATTGACAGAGTATTGATATTGACAGACGATGGGATTTCTTCGACTACAACTTCACCCGCTTCCTCGGTGACCCTTCTCTCGACCTTGAGGCTGCTTGCTTTCGAGTTCATGTCCTCTTTCTAGCAGCATGAGGCATCGAGGCTCTGGATACAATGGTAGGTTTCTCCTTTCCGTTGTGCGGCACGGATCACATAGAGTGGACCTTGCACACAATTCTTGACTGGCTCCAAGTCTAGGCTGTTGAGTTCTCTCACCGCACAAGGGACCAGGAGGTGACAGATTTGGTACAGACAATTTGGCCTCTAGCGAAGTTCACCGTGACGCCACCGGATGCAGCAAGATGTAGACACCTTGTGGTGCACTTGTTTGCCGACACTCAGAGCCCCCTTGCTATGTATTTGTACATGAGGATTCTTGGACAGAAGATGTAGCCCTATGGACTGCACGCTCTGCTTTGGCCTAGGTGGGATAGTCACTTCAAATGTGCTTGTCTAGAGGTCGCTCGGATGCGATTTACTCCCCATCCAAACCGGCCTCGAAGCTAGCGAGATTGGTTGTTGTTGCAACATAGGTCTTCTCTCACTGATCCCATGAGGATTGTCTCATGGAATGTACAAGTTGCGAGGCTCCTATCAGGAAAGCTCTCTTTTAGTTCTTGTCTTATGTTCAAATCTTGTCCTTGCAGTCAAGCCTCGTCTTGTACTCGAGTCATGTAATCCAAGTTTCGTATCAAGCTTTCTTAATAAAGAATTAAGTCTTGTAATCAAGATTAAGCTTATCATCAAATCCCAAGTTCTTGTACATTGTGAGCGCCTCCTCTTGCTCTCTTCTAGCTCTATACGCGCTCATAACAACTAGCAGGAGTGCCCTGAGTGCCCAAGCTCTCTATCCAAAGTGTTTCCACTCGCTCTCTGAGCTCTGTATCTAGCAAGATCCTCTCGGGGAGTGCACAACATCACACTCCCACTCCTCCGACTGTCTGTAACAAAATCACTGGCTCATGATCTGAGAAAGAAGTCCCCGGGAGAATGCAAACAAATCCTCCCATGTCACAGAGATGGTTACTCGTGTAGAAGCAATCTATCCGAGATAGATTCACTCCTCCTACTCTGTGGTCAAAGCGAGAGAAAGATAGGCTGTCTAGAGACGGCACAAAACCTGCATGCTGCCATACATCACAAATCCTCAAGGTCATACATAACCGCTCCCAAGCTGCTAACTCACCCCATGCACAATAGAATCTGGTATTGGCAAGACTGAAGGGCTTATGCCCAAGCCCCCTATTTATACTAGTGCTTGAGGAGGTTACTTGAGGAGGTTAGAACTTTCTAGGTTCTTCTTGAGGAGGTTAGAATCTTCTAGAACCTTCTTGATCCTTCTAATTCTTCTAGAACCTTCTAGATCATTCTTCAACTTTCTAAAGCTTTCCAGAAACTTCTAGTAGTGCCGATGCAGGCGATGATGTAGGAGATGACACAGGCGATGACATCAGTGTTGATGCAGGTGATGTCATAAATAACTGACTCTCAAGCATCCATGACATTACCTCCTCCTCTAGCGAAGAGTTGCACAAGGAGCGGTGGTGTTCCTTGACTTGGGCTTCCATGGATGATGTTGATGGAACTCTTGGACTTTGAGAGGTGCATGCTGAAGATTGCGTGCTGGTTCCCACGTTCGTTCACTGACATCATATCCTTTCCAATGCACCAAGTATTTGACCTGCCACGCGAAACTCGAGAATCTAGGACTTTCTCGATCTCATATTCGTCATGTCCTTGAATCTCAACCGGAGGAGGTGGTTGTAGAGCTCTTCCTAAGATGTTAGATGTGTGACAAAGTTCTAGGACTGAGACATGAAAGACCGGATGGATTTTCATGGATGAGGGCAACTGGAATCGATAAGTGATTGGATTGACTTGACGGATAATCTTCAATGGGTTAAGCCTTCGATAATCTAGCTTTTGACAGGGATGAGATGAACACAGATCGCGCCGAAAGAGCCACACTTTATCCCCCGCTTTGTATTTTGGATGTTGCATGTGATGTAGATCTGCACTTTCCTTATCCTTGGATTGAGCTTCTTTGATATGAATTGTAAGTTCTTTGTGAATTGCAGACAACTGTCGTGCAAGATTAACAGCAGCTGGATTCTTGACCATGATGGTGCGTGTGGATATCCTTTTTGGGATGTTGACCATAATTAGCAAGAATGGAGTGTGACGGGTGAAGGCATGAAAACTATTATTGTAGGAGAATTTTGCTAGCGGTAGGAGGTCGACCCAATTATCCTGGTGATAATTGATTGTACAACGGAGATACGGTTCCAAAACTTGATTCACTCTCTCTGTTTGTCCATCACTTTGTGGGTGATTTGATGAGGTGAGGTTGATTTGTACTCCAAGTAGCTTGAATAAGCTTTTCCAGAAGCTAGAGATGAATTGTGGGCCTCAATCAGAAACTATGTCATCCGATAATCCGTGATAACGATAGATATGTTGTAGAAAGAGTTTGGCCGTACCTTCTCCGGTGATGGTTTTGGTGGTTGGAATGAAGTGTGTCATCTTTGTAAACCGATCCACGACCACTAAAATGGAATCAAATCCTTGTGACAAGGGTAGCTCTACAATAAATCCATAGAGAATGGATAACCATGGCTTGCTTGGAATGGGCAAGGGATGGAGCAAAACAGAGGATGATGACGAGGGGCCTTTGATCTATTGCAAGTGTCACAAGTGCCTACATACTCCTTGACAAGCTTTCACATTTGAGGCCACCAAAAGTCACGGGATAGAAGCTCAATTGTCTTATTAACCCCAAAATGCCCTGCTGATGGAAGATCATGCCTTTGCTGAAGTACCTCCAAGCGTGTTGGTCCTGGCGGAATACTCTTTGTCATGGATTTCATGATTGATTTCGGCAGCTAAGAACTTGGAGAATGAAAAGCCACTGGATGTACTCGACCATCCTCACCTACTTGGGATAGAATAGCCCCAAGGGAAAAATCTGAAGCATTTGTTTCTAGAAAGAAAGTCTTTGTAGGATCTACATGAATAAGAATGGGTGCGGTCATGAAATCTTGCTTGAGAGTATGAAAGCTTCCGCGGCCTTTGAGTCCCAAACAAACTTATTACAGCCTATTATGAGTGTTGTAGCCACCTTGGAGTACCCCTAAATAAAGATACGATAGAAATTTGCAAATCCGAGAAAACATTGGACATCTCTTACCGAGGTGGGTGTCTCCCAATCAAGGATGGTTTGAACCTTCTTTGGATCTATGGAGGTTTCCTTTTGAGAGATAACATAACCATGAAATTCGACCTTAGATTGATGAATAGAACACTTCCCCAACTTTGCATATAACCCTGATGCACGAAGCTTTTCAAGCACTAAACGTACATGGTGCTCATGCTCTTCTAGATCCTTGGAAAATATCAAGATATCATCCAAGTATATTACCACAAAGTAATCCAAATACTCCCGAAAGATCGTTCATTAAATGTTGAAAAACTGTTGGGGCATTTGTGAGACCAAATGGCATAACAGTATATTCCGTTGCACCATGAACCTTCATCCTTCTCTTCCTTGGACACCGTTGAACAATGTACCCTTGCTCTCCGCAATACTACATACATAAGCCATTAATGCGTCACCTTTGCTTCTCTCGGGTTGAGAGAGGTTGAAACTGTGCTGAATCAATTTGCATAGGCTCAATGCTTGATTCATGGCCCTCTTGAGGTGTGTAGCCTTCATGTGTCACTTTTGTTTCAGACTGCAATGGTGCCCCAAGACGCCTCTCCTGTCGTCTAATCGTCGGTTATCACATTCTATTGCTTGAGAGATGAACTCGCCTAGTGTGTGAACCTTTGGCATAGTCAATAAAAGATCTTTTACGTCATCCTTTAATCCCCACCGACATTGCCTAATGAAATATTCTTCATGCCAAGTTAAATCACAAGTGAGTTGTCGAAATTCAGATGCATAGACGGATGCAGGTCTTGACCCTTGGCGGAGATTTCTATGTTTGGTTTCAACAAACCTTGCTCTATCAGTATCCCCAAAGGTTGCAGAGAACTCCCGCACAAAAGCTTCAAAGTCATGGAGGAGAGGAGATTCTTTTTCAAGTAAGGGAGCAAACCGATCTCTCACTAAAGGAACGGAAGGCTCTTTCTTCCGTAAGTAGAAGGAACCCTTGAGCATAGTTCGGAGCACTCATCTTGAGCAAGAACAACATTCACTTCCGTTGCACCTTACATTGGTATCAGAGCTTTGGCAGTGTTCTGTATCACTCAAGGAAAGAACCACAAGAAATTTTTTGCTTGTTGCGGTCGCACGTAACCCAAATCGACTTGGGCGTGTCAATTCCTAATCGTGTTTTTGAAGAGTGACAGGTAACCCAAGAAAGAAGGGCTTGTCCGGCCTCCCCTTGTTCCTCTTTTCACTCATTAAGAGCGGACCGTGCACTTAGCGGCCGGCCAATCGACGTGAGGTGGAAAAAAGCAACCTTGGTGTGAGCGCAAGGCCGCCAAGGGGTGCGCCCGCAACGAAGAGTCGATCTCGGGTAAGAGAAAAGCCTTCTCAAACACCGATTGCAAGCTAAAGAACTCAAGAACCTCAAGAACCCAGAACCCAAGTTTCTCATGAACTTAAGTACCCAAGATCTCACTGTATGGCCATCAACCAAAGCGGAATGGATACTTTGCGTGAAGGTGATGAGCATGGAGGTGGTGAAGAAGAATTTTCCCCACCAGGAGGATTTTTTTCCAACCCTCCCCCTTCCCCATCTACGCCACGGGTTGCACAAAATCCTATGGAGGGTTTTGGTCAAGTTGATGATGGACATGATGTTACAACAAGAGGCGCAACGCGCCGCCTTGGATTGCGAGCACGAAGAAAGAAAGGCACCCTTGGATCGTGAGCGCGAAGAAGAAAGGCAAACTTGGATTGCGAGTGCGAAGAAAGAAGGGTAGCCTTGGAGTGTGAGCATGAGCAAGCGCGCTTGACAGCCGAAGAAAGGAAGGCAACTTTTGAGCTTCAGCGTGAGCAAGCACGCGAAGCCCAACCCATAGCGGCCGAAGACAAACGAGCGGCCTTGGAATTAGAACGTGAGGCGCAGAGAGACCAATGCATGCAAGAGTTAATCCTACAGGTACTCACCTCGAAGTCCGAGCCACTCAAGGACGTGGACGAATCATCAGGTAGCATAAGTCGAGAAGCGAATTCCAAAATCCCCATCACTGAGAAGTTGACGTTCAGTAGGTATGACGGTAAGATGGATGCTAAATATTATTCATTCTTGGTTGCATCAATTTAATGCTTACTTTGCGACAACTAAGAAAACAGGAAATATAGCAAAGTTTTGGCGGCAGCCATGTATCTTGCCGGTGATGCCATTTGTAACCGCCCTGTTCAATCCAAAAAGGACGGTAGACTTTACTTCAAACCTTGATTTAGCTTTCACCCATTATTAGTCGTCTATTTTACCTGCGCTATAGTGACACAAGAGAGGGGAATGGGATACAGATGCTAGAATGCACCTGTATGAGAAGACCGACACCAGATTGGCCCCTAACTTAGGCGCCCCTTTCGGTATTTCTTTATTGTTCAAAAGAGGGAATAAACGATGTGGTTCCCTACAAGCTGCCCCGCACAAACTCGGCTGAATTTCCACTGTTCCAGCGCGATTTCGGCAACATAACTGTACTAGAACCCTTCACAGTCAATATTCCCACGCATTGACTGACTTTCCCGACGCATACGGGCACTTTGCAAAACCTGGCGAGAATCTGCAGCACGCTGAATTCTCTGTTTTCAGCCCTGAAAATGCGCCAGATCACCTGTACAGCGGTCCCCTTGCCTCCCCGAACCTCATGGGGGTATTAGGGTCCGTTTAGGGCCAAAACCCTAAACCTGCAAAAATACACAGCAGGCTGTAATTTACTGTTTCGGGCTCCGTTTCGCGTGCCGGTCGCATCCTTAGCAAGTCCTCAAGCTCCCGCACCTGTAGGGCTACTTGCCCTTTGAATCGGACGAGATTTCTGGCGTGAAACCTCTCCGAATTCACCTGTACCTACGGGGGGATTAGCCGCTAGCTAATCCAGTACCTGTGCAAGAGGCTCTTGCCTCGGCAATCGTGCATGAACCCACACAACTGTACATTGGTCAAATGAAAAGCCCACTAGAGGGGCATAACATACTGCCAAAGGGGAGAGAGAGGGCAGTGCGTAGCGTGCAGGGCATCACTCCTGGCACCGCACTGTGCATAAGAGGGAAAGCAAGCACTCCATAGCTCTTAACCTGTGACAGAGACTTGCAAAATGAGCCTCCCAGCTATAAATCACGTTTTTGCCTTCTCTATAAGTAGTAAACTGGCCTCAGAGTGCCAAGTGTCACTCATTTGTGCATTTTCCCGCTTTAGACCCTCGGGTCTAAAAATATCTCACCTGCAGCCTATGTTGACTTGGCCACAGAGTAACAAAATGATTCCCATGTCAAACTGCACGTAATGACACGAAGACATTTTCAGGTCCCAAAATAGCAGTTCCCTAAATTTTAGGAGATGCTGCCATTGTATCTTTCTAGGTCATCCGACCCTCTTTGTACACTGCGGCCACATCCAGAACTGAAATGTAGCCTCTGTAGCAAAGGATTCCACTTTGGCTAGTCAATGACCCCACTTGGCTAACCATAGTCCTTGTCCAACCTTAGTGCTCTCTTGCCCTCAGGCCTGGACTCCCTCTGGACAGTTCCACACTAGCTATGCAATGCAGGGCGGTTAGATTTCCCGAGGGGTGTTTCCAAAAAGTGAAAGTAAATAGATAATAAGAAAGAAATCAACAAAAAGGATAGATAGTAGTCACACGCTGGTGACATACCCCCCTCTTGAAATCTCAAACGTCCTCGTTTGCATCTATGTCGTACAAGCTCCTAATCAACATTGATGTATTCAACACCTGTCGACACATGTACGACACATACATGCTCATTGTCAACCCTAGTGTATTCAACACCTCGTCGACTCATGTATTGCCTGCGTGTGAACCCTGTCCCAATGACATAGTGGTAGCTGCGCACTCTGCCATTGCTTTGAGTCACTAACTTTCCAATGACAAAATGGTAGCTGCACATTTTGCCACTGTCTTATAGTACACGTTGGATCCCGTAACACTTTCGAGCATACCCAAACCGACAGTTTAAGAATGCAGTTACACATGTACTCTTCAATAGAAGCAATCACTGTATTCTCGACAAACTAACAAGAAATACTCACTTCTATAGCACTAACCAAACTTTTGGACATTCCATAAGAGCAATTGCCAAACTGACAATCTGTACAGCTCTAACATTCATGTAACAGGTATTTCATTTGAGCTCACTTTAAATACCTTGTACATCATTTGTTTCAGAAGCCATTGTCACACTGACAATCCATGTAGCTTCGAAACTCAAGGGGTCAAGGTAGGTTGCAAATCGAAGGCTTCCAGGTAAAGTGATAACACAGTTGGTGACTCTGCAAGTTCACCTTCTTCCATCCACTTAGCATCCATTGGTGGATAGTTTCTGAACTTTACCAAGTAACGCCTAGCAACCTTGCCTTTCACTTTCCTTTCTTTGTGTGCCAAAATCTGTTCAGGGACCAAGATCTCGTCAAGTTCCTCGACTTCCGGCTGATCTTCAGCTGGCATATCTTCTGGCACATCACCCACATAGGGTCTGAGAAGACTCACATGAAACGCATTGTGAATCTTCCAACTGTCAGGCAATTTCAGCCTATATGCAACATCATTGATTATGTCGCATACTTGAAAAGGCCCATAGTAACGCATGCTGAGCTTTGGAAACAGTCTTTCCTTGCCCTTTATCTTCTTTAACCTTGCCTTTTCAAAGCGTAAAAGCACCCAATCACCAAGTGAGTATACCACTTCACGACGGTGACGATCAGCTGCTTTCTTTTGCTTTGCCTGAGTCCTTTCTAAGGCCACTTTGACCTTCTTGTACATTTCATCCATGTCCTGAACATACTTATCTGCTTCAAATATCTTGTCCTTTGTATGCAGTATGGGAGGAACTTTCTTGCCACCTTCAACTATCTCAAAGGGTGCCTTGCCAGTTGATGAATGCACTGTATTATTGTATGCATACTCCACCAATGGCAAATACTGCTCCCACTTTCCTTTATGCTCTGACACATAACACTTCAGCAGATCTAGGACAGTAGAATTTGCCTCTTCTGACTGCCCATCTGTTTGAGGATGAAATGACGAAGAGAATTTGAGCGTGGTGCCCATATTCTCAAACAAACCTCTCCAGAACAAACTTGTCATGCGTGGATCACGGTCACTAACAATCGACTGTGACATGCCATGATACTTGAAAATATTGCTCATAAACAAGCGTGCCATCTGATCTGGCTTTATCTTCTTCCTGACAGGAATAAAATGAGCCTGTTTGTTGAATCTGCAAATAATGGTCCAAATACCATCGTTTCCTGTCTGCGTTCTCGGAAGATCAAAGATAAAATCCATAGCAATACTTTCCCATGGTTTATCTGAAATAGGTAGTGGTTGCAATAACCCTGGTGCCTTTTGCCTGTCAAACTTGACCTTTTGGCATATTAGGCATTCTCGCACAAAGGCATCCACATCTCTTCTCAATGTAGGCCAATAGAAGAATGTCTCAACCGCTTTAACTGTAGCATCGATACCACGATGCCCTGCATACGGTGGGACATGACTCTCTTCCATAACTTTGCGTCGCAATGGCTTTGTGACACACAATCTGCCATGCATCATCATGAACCCGTCTTTAAGAAGATAGTGTTCATGACGTTGTCCATCCATTAGTTGCTCGAAGACCCTTGCTAAATCTTCATCATTTGCATACTGTTCTCTCATATCATCAAGTTCATGATGATAAGGAATTGACACAGCTGAAATTTGTGGCTTCCTTGACAAGGCATCAGCCACAACATTCTTCTTGCCTTCCACATGCACAATCTGAAAATGGAACATGGACAAGATATTTGCCCATCGCATATGCTTCTCATATAACTTTGTTTGTGTCAAGAAGTATCGCAAGGTCTGATGGTCCGTTTGGACAACAAAGTCTGCACCTAGCAAGTAGTGTTTCCAACTTAAGAGCGCATGAATCACAGCCAGTAACTCTTTCTCATAGACCTGCATGGTCATCTCTGGCCCTTGCAAAATTCTGCTCTCATAGGCTACTACCCTGCCATCTTGCATTAGCACTGCACCAATGCTACTACCGCAGGCGTCACACTGGACCACAAATGACTTCCTAAGATCTGGCAACACAATGACTGGATCTGAAGTCATCTTTTCCTTTAAGAGATTAAAAGCTGAAATCTCTTTTTGTGTCCATCTAAAGGTGACTGCCTTCTTTTGAAGAGCATGTAAAGGTGAAGCAATCTCAGCGAAATTTCGGATAAACCTTCTGTAATAGGAGCATAGTCCCAAAAAGCTTCGGACATCATGCACCGTCTTCAAATTTGGCCATGACTTGATCGCTTCGACTTTTGCAGGATCCATTCTGACACCATCCTTTGAGACAATGTGTCCCAGAAAGTGAATCTCTTCCAGAAAAAACTCACTTTTCTTTGCATTGATGAGCAACCTATGACTGCGTAGCTCTTTGAACACAATGGCCAAGTGATGCCTATGCTCCTCTTCATTCTTTGAGTAGACTATCATGTCATCAAAGAATGTACCAACAAACTGCTGGTGTGGACGGAAAATTCTGTCCATCATCCTATTGAACGTAGCAGGAGCATTTGTGAGACCAAAGGGCATCACTAAAAATTCGTAAAGGCCAAACGTTGTTCTAAAAGCAGTCTTGTGCACATCCTTGATCTAATGCGGATCTGATGGTACCCACTCTTTAGATCTATCCTGCTAAACATAGCTGCTCCTTCTAATTTGTCCATAATATCATCAATTCTAGGTATAGGGAACCTATTCTTGATGGTATTCTTGTTCAGTGCACGGTAGTCGATGCACATACGCCATGAGCCATCCTTTTTCTGCACCAACAACACTAGAGAACAGAATGGAGATGAACTAGGCTGAATCAGCCCCTTTTCTAACAACTCCTGTACTTGGCCCATTATCTCTTTCTGCTGAGCCGCACTAACCCTGTACGGAGGCTTATTTGGTGGGCTACTGCCTGGCACCAAATCTATCGCATGGTCCTCGGGTCTCTCTGGCGGTAATTGAGACGGTAATGAATCGGAAAAGCAGTCACTATACTGTTGTAAAAACATTGACCTTTCTTTATCTAGCACAGATAAATTTGATTCATCACAATCTGACACTTCACGTGCAAAAACCAAGTACGCAGAAAGATGCTTTTTCATTACAGAAGTAATAGCAGAAGCTGATACAGTAGGAATAGACTCCCCTTTAAGCTTTACATCCAAATGTGAGTCTTTCCCCTGCTCTGTACAGTGATCTTTTTGTTGTAGGCATCCATGATTCCCTGTACACGAAACAACCAAGGAATACCTAACAACACATCACATCCGTCCAGTGGCATGATGTAAAATTCTTCAGCATCTACATAGGACTGGATATGTAGACGCAACTTTCCAATAATGGGTGTCACAGCCTCTGTATGCCAGGACATGCCAAACCTGCCTCTGCTGTATACCCCATCTCTTCAGGTCTGATTCCCAACTTTGAAGACAATTCTGGGGAAATGAAGTTGGCTTTGGCACCTGGATCAAAGAAGATAAGCACTGTTTGATCCCTGACCTTTCCCCATGCTCTGCAAAGCTCACTTGCATCTGAATTTGGCTGGTCGCCCACCATATCTGGCACTAGACCAGCCATGGGCTTCTTTCCTTTCTTGTCTTCCTTGTCATCAGAATCAGCTGGCCTTTTCTTTGTAGGACAATTGTAAGCAATGTGGCAAGGCTGCTCACATATAAAGCATTTGTTCTCTATCCTTAGGACCTTCTTTTGCTCTTCTGACTTGCGAGGAAAACGTCTTTTCCATTTCTTCGCTGGTCCCTTTTCTGATTCAGCCGTAGCTTTATCTTTCCCTGCATTGGCTGACTCCTGAGTCCCTTTAGGAGCCTCATTGGGAACATGCTTCTTGGCTGAATTTTTCTTGCCTGATCCTGCCTTGACGCCAGTGTTAAATTCACAATCTTCTCCCTTGAGCAAACCATTGCCAGTGTTTGCTACCTCGATGAGCTGCGTCAAAGTAGTGACTTTTGTCTTCGTGCAGTATTTTCTCAATCCTTTGGGTAGGCCACAACAGTATTTTTCAATCTGTTCTGTCAATGGCACAAACCTATAGGAAGTTACTGGAAGTAGAGCTTTCCAAAACTTCCGATTGTAATCATCCAAATTTCTGCAAGTGGCAGCATTTAGCTGGTGCCATTCTGTCATGACATCTGCTTCAAAGTCATCAGATAACCATGCTCCTGCAAAAATATGCTTGAAATAAATCCATGTGGACGGAGCTTGCCCTTGAAGCAATAAAGTTGTCCACCATTGTCCCGCATTCCCTGTCAAGAAAGTGGCTGCCTTGCGGACCTTTGAAGCCTCTGTAAAGTTTCCCCCTGCATAGGCCTTGTCAAATTGCTGGAGGAATGAGAGCCTTCTTCCTGTCATCAAACCCTGTAAAGGTCGTGAATGTCACACCTTTGCCACCTTCTTTGTACGGAATTGGCCTCTCCAGCGGCGTTAAATTGTCATATGGAAGTGACTGAAACATGGGAACACTATTAGGGTTCATCTCTGTTCCTTGGCCGCTATTAACTTGACCTCGAAATGCCATATTTGGCTGCTGATTTGTAATTCCAGCCATACCAAAATTTGCCTGTGGCATCCCAAATTGGCCCTGAGTGCTCTGAAACCCTGGTTGCATACCCATGACACTGTACATGGGGTTAGGCATCATCGTTTGAGCACCCGCAAACACTGTTCCTGGCGTATAAAACTGATTTCCAGGTGCATGACCAGCCATGCTCTGGAATACCGATCCACCTCCAAAATAGCCAGGGTGTACTGAAGGTGGTGGGAAGACCTGTTGCATAGCCTGTAGGTTGCTTCCCTGCCCATTAGAACCAGCTATAGGTTGTTGAAAGGTGGCGGGCTGAATTGGTACAGCTTGAAAAACTGGCATCTCAGCCACCTGTTCTTGCACCTTAGGCATAGGTTGTGGAGACTGCATGTTCTCCGTCAAGTGTACAGGTGTTTCCATTGACTGTGCGGTATGAATCACCTGTGCTTGAGCCTTAACAGGCTTTTGAATATGATCCAGTGATCCAACTTGCTGAGACGGAACAGGAGGTTGCAGAAAGGCTAAAAACCTCAGGTTCTACATTACTTGTGTGAACATAGCCACAGCAGTAGCCAACTGGGTCCTGAATATATCGTCATCAGTCTGTGGTGGTCTTGAGGACTCACCCACTTCATGTGTCTGTTGACCCTGTGAAGAGGAAACCTCTTCAGTCACATCATCTGGTCTGTCAGCCATAATTGCAATTCCCTATGTCTGGTCTATGATCCTCTGTGTCTTCAAGCCCAAAACTGACCAAGGCTCACTTCTATGGGAAAAAGTGATTTAATCCCGTCGATGGAACCATGTAACCGGCCTGTTCAATCCAAAAAGGGCGGTAGACTTTACTTCAAACCTTGATTTAGCTTTCACCCATTATTAGTCGTCTATTTTACCTGCGCTATAGTGACACAAGAGAGGGGAATGGGATACAGATGCTAGAATGCACCTGTATGAGAAGACCGACACCAGATTGGCCCCTAAGTTAGGCGCCCCTTTCGGTATTTCTTTATTGTTCAAAAGAGGGAATAAACGCTGTGGTTCCCTACAAGCTGCCCCGCACAAACTCGGCTGAATTTCCACTGTTCCAACGCGATTTCGGCAGCATAACTGTACTAGAACCCTCCACAGTCAGTATTCCCACGCATTGACTGACTTTCCCGACGCATACGGGCACTTTGCAAAACCTGGCGAGAATCTGCAGCACGCTGAATTCTCTGTTTTCAGCCCTGAAAATGCGCCAGATCACCTGTACAGCGGTCCCCTTGCCTCCCCAAACCTCCTGGGGGTATTAGGATCCGTTTAGGGCCAAAACCCTAAACCTTCAAAAATACACAGCAGGCTGTAATTTACTGTTTCGGGCTCCGTTTCGCGTGCCGGTCGCATCCTTAGCAAGTCCTCGAGCTCCCGCACCTGTAGGGCTACTTGCCCTTTGAATCGGACGAGATTTCTGGCGTGAAACCTCTCCGAATTCACCTGTACCTACGGGGGGATTAGCCGCTAGCTAATCCAGTACCTGTGCAAGAGGCTCTTGCCTCGGCAATCGTGCATGAACCCACACAACTGTACATTGGTCAAATGAAAAGCCCACTAGAGGGGCATAACATACTGCCAAAGGGGAGAGAGAGGGCAGTGCGTAGCGTGCAGGGCATCACTCCTGGCACCGCACTGTGCATAAGAGGGAAAGCAAGCACTCCATAGCTCTTAACCTGTGACAGAGACTTGCAAAATGAGCCTCCCAGCTATAAATCACGTTTTTGCCTTCTCTATAAGTAGTAAACTGGCCTCAGAGTGCCAAGTGTCACTCATTTGTGCATTTTCCCGCTTTAGACCCTTGGGTCTAAAAATATCTCACCTGCAGCCTCTGTTGACTTGGCCACAGAGTAACAAAATGATTCCCATGTCAAACTGCACGTAATGACACGAAGACATTTTCAGGTCCCAAAATAGCAGTTCCCTAAATTTTAGGAGATGCTGCCATTGTATCTTTCTAGGTCATCCGACCCTCACTGTACACTGCGGCCACATCCAGAACTGAAATGTAGCCTCTGTAGCAAAGGATTCCACTTTGGCTAGTCAATGACCCCACTTGGCTAACCATAGTCCTTGTCCAACCTTAGTGCTCTCTTGCCCTCAGGCCTGGACTCCCTCTGGACAGTTCCACACTAGCTATGCAATGCATGGCAGTTAGATTTCCCGAGGGGTGTTTCCAAAAAGTGAAAGTAAATAGATAATAAGAAAGAAATCAACAAAAAGGATAGATAGTAGTCACACGCTGGTGACACCATTAATTGGTATCACGCATGGCAAGAGGCACAGTTAGAGGAAGCCGAAGAAGGCGTGCCCCTTTCCTTCAATTGGGCTGACTTCCAAGACAAGCTCAAGGCGCGGTTTATGCCACCTCAGTACTTAGCGCGGTTAAGAGAAGATTGGGGCAATCTCAAGCAAAATGGTATGCCAGCCATGTCTTTCTCTAGCCACGTTTTACAGCTCGGCACCCAATTACACAAATCGGATGATGAGCGCAAAGAGGCATTCCTTTTCGGGTTGGACGAGTATATCAAGTTTGATGTAGAAGTCTTCGACCCCGTGGATCTCAACAAGGCAGTAGCAATTGCTCTCTCCCAAGAGATGAAGCACAACAAAGGAAAGCCTAAGGAGAACAAGTCTTCTCACAGTACCTCTCTAACTCCTCAGAACCCACAGAACGGTAAGAATGATAAGAATGGTAACTCTTCTAGCCAATTTCCTCTAATCCTTCGGAAAAGAACTCTCAAAATGAATCTACGGGTAAAGCTAAAACACCTGCTAGAACCTAAGCTAACCCCAGATGAAAAAGCCGCACAAGGAATTATAGGAGGATAAATAACGGCAGAAGAACAAGTCATTTATGCTAAGGAAGGTCGATGTTATCAATGCCACGTCAAGGTTCACATTAAGAAGGCTTGTCCTAAGACAGCACCACCTAAAGAACCCAAAGCACTGACAGCTACCACAAGCACTTTAGTGAACCAATCTGAGTCTCCACATGTTTCTGACACACATTGATGAGTCTCTCTTTAAATGTTATGGTCATGTGAAGGGTCAGCGTTTTATCATATTGTTTGATTCAAGCAGTATGCATGATGTGATTGGTGCCTCTCTTGTAGAGAGAGCCCACCTAGAGGTTAGCTAGACAACTCCTCTCGAGGTGTCGGGCTTCGCTCCCTGTGTAGACTCTCTCATTAGGCAAGAGTGCCTTGATGTGTTATTCACTGTTCAACATGTTGCCTTCCATAGAAAATTTGTCGTGTTTCCTCTCTCAGGATGTGATATGATTTTGGGCATTAGATGGTTTCATGAGCATAACCCTCTCATTGATTGGGCGGACAATACTCTCACTCTACAAGCCAAAAGTGACTCTCCCATGATCATTCGTCGTGAGGAGGGTCTGCATTCTTCACCTCTCATTTCTCATGTGCAGGCAAAGCATGAATTACGAAGAGGAGCACAAGCAGCATTCATCTATGCCTCTCCAGTTACCCAGAGCATTCAGGTTCTAGACAAGTATTCAACTTTCTTTACCAAGTATGAGCATCTCTTTTTGCAAGATGATCTTCCACCTCGTCTCCCTCCCGAGCGGCCGAAGGACCATCGCATCGAACTCACGAAGGGGGCACAACCAATCAGTAAGGCTTCCTACAGTTTGAACAAGACTCATGTAGAAGAGTTAGAGCGGCAACTCACAGAGTTGGTGGCCATAGGATTCATACGTCCTAGTGTAAGTCCTTTTGTTGCTCCTATCTTATTTGTCCGCAAGGATGGTTCGTCTCGTTTGTGTGTTGATTACAAGGCATTGAACAAGCTAACCGTCAAGAACAAGTTTCCAATGCCTCGCATTGAGTATACACTCGATAGGCTCAATGGGGCAAAGGTTTTCAGTAAGGTCGATCTCAAAAGTGGATACCTTCATGTAAGGGTATTCAGAGGCAACATCTACAAGACCGCTTTTCGCAGTGTCGTGGGTACATTTAACCATCTCATGGTAGGCCATTTTGGCGATATGGTTGGTGTGTGTGTTCATTTGTCTTCATTATATTCTCATTTTTTTTGCATCGTGGGAACAACATTAAAAAGATGTCGCAAGGGTTTTTACCCATTTGGATGAGTGTCACTTGTACATTGCAACTAAGAAATCTGAGTTTTTTCTCACTGAAGTTACTTATCTAGGTTATATCATTTCTGCAGAAGACGTCAAGCTAGATCCCATGAAGGTGGAACAGGTTCGTAATTGGGATTTTCCCAAAACTCCATATGATGTGCGTTCTTTTCTTGGTTTATGTTAAGCATATAGTTCGCACATAGAGAATTTTGCATGCATTGCCGCACCCATGACAGATGTTTTGAAAGGGGTAAAGACTCGCCGACAGCGCATGGATTTGCCCGAGGCAGCCATTGAGGCTTTCGCAGCTCTCAAGGTTGCGGTGACAAAAGCGCCGTATCTTATCCTTGCCTCTTGGGATGACCCCTTTGAGGTATGGACGGATGCGAGCAATGTCGCCATAGGTGTTGTGCTTCAGCAACATGGCGGTCCATTTGCATTCCTTAGTCGGAAGTTGAATAGTGCAAAAAAGAACTATTCAGTTTATGACAAAGAACTTTTGTCCGTCATTCACTCTCTTAAACATTGGAAGCATTATGGTAGAGAGTTCACAGTTCGCACAGATCACCAAGCCCTCAAGTCGCTCCAGTCTATGCCTAGTGCACATTGGAGTGATCGCCAAGCACGGTGGTCACAATTTTCTGAGCAATTTGGAGATTTGATTGAGTATGTGCCTGGTAATGTTAACCCTAATGCAGATGCATTAAGTCGCAAAGGACAGATCCTGGCTCTTGAGTCAAGATCCACAGTTTCTCTTCACGTTGTGTCTTTCGACAACATGAAGAACCAGTACGCAGATTCCGAGTTTGGTAGGCAATGGTTGCAGACTCTTGCTTCCCAAAGGCCTAGCAACTATCTCATTAGTGAAGGTTTGTTGTACTTTCATCATCGTCTATGTGTGTTGCCCTCTCTCAGGACAACCATATTACACGATGCTCATGACTCTCTCACAGGTGGGCACAGGGGAATGAACACCACTCTGGAAAAATAGAAAGATTCTTTTATTGGCCTAAAATGCGAAAGGATGTGTTTTGTTGTGTCACACAATGAACCATTTGTCAAAAGGTGAAAGCTCCTCGGGGTAAGCTGCAAGGCCTCTTGCTTCCGTTGCCTATTCTCGATAGACCTTTTCAAGATATTTCTATGGATTTTGTGACTAACCTCCCACTTAGTTTGCATTCAAGGAACACTCAATGTTTGACAATTCTTGACCGATTCAGCAAGTTTTGCATGTTGATTCCTTGTAAGGCCACTGTCATCGCACAAGATGTAGCACGGTTGTTTATAAAGCATTGGTAAGTCCTCGGTGGTTTGCCAAAATTAATTGTTTCAGATAGGGATGTTAAGTTCACGTCCACTTTTTGGCATGCACTCATTGAAAATTTTGACACTAAGTTGAATTTTTCATCAGCTTTTCATTCACAATCGGACGATCAAACAGAAATTTACAATCAGTTAGCTTTTGATGTTTTGAAGTCATATGTGCATGATCAACAATCTCATTGGGAGCTCTATCTCCCATTGGTTCACGCAATTTTGAATGACTCTTATTCCTCTACCATTGATAGAACTCCGTACGAGGCGGCTTGCCGTCCGTTCCAGTCATTTTTGACTCGCTCGGTCAGTCAAATGCCTGATGCCAATGTTGAAATCAATCGTTGGATGAGATTTCTGAGAGTGTGAAGCTTCGGCTCAGGAGTCTTACTCACGACAGGATAACAAGCATCGTCAGGATGTTTCTACTAAGGAAGCGGATTGGGTTTATTTAAGAATCATGAAGCAACGTCTTAAGCAAGCCGAAAAGAAGTGTCCTAAGTTGTCATTTTGAATGTATGGTCCATTTCCTGTCATTAAAAAGATCAATGAGATTTCTATGAAATTGCAATTACCTAACTCATGGTCAATGCACAACGTTTTCCATGTTTCTTGGTTGAAAGTGTTTCAAGGAACACCTCCGAAGGACATTTCCAAAGAAGAAGAGCCGGAGATCATCGATGAAGCTGATGTTATGGAGCCAAAGCAAGTGTTGTTGCATCGGTTTTGCCATGGCTCAAAGAAGCAAGCCATACACTACTTTCTAAAGTTCAAGGATCGCGGCACCCACGAGGCAGTGTGGTCGATGAAGAGTTTCTCAGAGATTACCCAAAGTTGTTGGCGGACTACAAGGAAGCCATGCAGCTCGGTACCAGTACCTCACTTTGAAAAGGAGGAGATGTCACGTGCACATCTAACCCTATGTGCATGTGGACAAGCTATCTCAGGTCTAGGATTCCGGTCAGCTTAAGAAGTGTTCTCACACCTTTATGAGCCTATGAGCAGGCCGTACATGTCCAGGCACTTAGATTAGTTGCATATCCTCTGGTTGCACACAACATGATCATCAGCATGACATTCAGTACCGATCATGAGCATTTTACACAGCATAGAACCCTATTTCCCAAAATACACATTTTTCACTTATTAATAAGTGACTTTTTTTGGAAAAGTGAGTAGGGCAAATTGCTAAGGAAATATAAAAGAAACCTAGCAGTCACTCAGTAGAAGCAAAAGAAACAAAGAGAGCACATGCAACCTCTTGCAGCAGGCCCTCTAGCGTTTCTCCTCAGCAAGACCCAACGTTCTCAGCAAGTACCATCAGCCCCTTCATCGCCAGAGTTTCTAGCATTCAATGCCAGCGTTTTCAGCCAAACAGTCCAGCATTTCTGCCCTACAGCAGTAGCGTTTCAGCCTACAACAGTAGCGTTTTTCAGCCCAGATTCAGCAGCGTTTTCCAGCCTACAACGACAGTGCCGGATAGCGTCAGTTTAAGCCATCAGTCGTCATCGCCTTCGTCGTCGCCGTCATCATCGACTTAGACTATCATTGCATCATAGCATCAAGTACTTTGCATCAACACCATTGTACCAGATTTGTGCAATCAATAGCATAGACCTCTCTCGCCATCGAGAGAGGGGCCCTTGGAGGAGGGTTTGAGGACCGTCTGGTGTCGTCTCTCTCTCTCTCTCTCTCTCTCTCTCTCTCTCTCTCTCTCTCTCTCTCTCTCTCTCTCTCTCTCTCTCTCTCTCTCAACACCTTCATTCACAAGAGCATTCACTTTGTTTGTGATCATTGCACTCTCTCACGGAAGGAACGGAAGGCTCTCCCTACCGTAAGTAAAAGGAACCCTTGAGCACAGTTCAGAGCACTCATCTTGAGCAAGAACAACATTCACTTCCACTGCACCTTACAGAGGGTAACAATGGAGCTAGAGCATGAGGCCCAGAGAGACCAACGCATGCAAGAGTTGGTCTACCGGTTCCTCTCCTCGAAGGGCAATCATCCTAGGGAGGCCGGCAAGTCATCACGTAGATTGGGAAGAGACGGACTCCTACCACTTATTAAGAAGTTGACTTTCAGCAAGCATGATGATGGATGCTTCTGTGATTTATTCGTGCAAGCATGATGATGGATGCTTCTGTGATTTATTCGTGCTTGCATCAATTGAACGCTTACTTTGCTACTAAAAAGAAGAGCAGTAATAGTAAAGACTGACAGTCGCCATGTATTTGTCAGGTGATGTCATTAATTAGTGGCAAGAGGTACAGTTGGCCACGCGCCTTGAGCATGTCGCAGATAGCGAGCCATTATCTTACAGTTGGGTCGACTTTCAAATCAAGCTCAAGGATCGCTTTATGCCACCACACTACCTAGATTGATTGAAAGAGGATTGGCAAGATCTAAAACAAAATGGGACTCCCGTTATGTCTTCTCTAATCGTGGGTGTTCAATTGCGTAAAGTTAGACAAGGAGACTTTCCTTATTGATTTAGACAAGTACATTAAATATGATGTGAAGGTCCTACGTCCTATTGACTACAATGGCGCCATCAGGATCGCTCTCGAGCAAGAAATGAAGCACAATGTAGTATTCATGGTTGTTGTTGCACCATAGCAATAGATAATTAGGTAGATTAGAAGAGAGACCTCAATGCAAAATGTAAGACATAAACCTTCCTTGGCATGTCCCATTAGCCGATCTCTTTTGGGAGTCCACAACAAAACCACGCGACCTGCTCCTCAAAGGTGATCTTCGGAAAAGAAGCCTTCCTCATATGAGTCTTCAGCTTGCGCCAGTGATGTGTCCCACATTGCAGCTACAGATTGGTTGGGGTGGATCTGCTGGTAGTATGCCTGCATAATAGGGGTCACAATTAAGAGCATAACTTAAGTACCAAGTACCCCTCATGAGATGCATCCCCTGGTATTTCCTCATGACCTAGCGTTTCCCGTCAGCACCCATTCAGCCATAGCATTTTCAGCCCACTGCAGATCAGCGTTTTCAACCTTCCACCTCAGCATTGCCTTTGTGTTTTGGTGGCAGTTCAGCATTTGCAGATTTCAGCCCTCTAGCATCAGCGATTTCAGTATTCAGCCCTCAACCATCATCGATTGCAGATTTCAGCCATACCCTCATCAGTACCATTGCAGATCCAAGTCCTCACCACTAGCGTTTTTAGTTTTCAGCCTTAGCCTTGCAGATCCAAGCACCTACCGCAAGCTTCCATCAGCATCTCAGCATCTAGATCCATTGTAGCAACATTTGTGCAATCTAAAGCAAATACCTCCCTAGAATAGAGAGGGGGCCACTTGGAGGGAGGGTTTGGGACACCATCTGGTGTTAGTCTTCTTTCTCTCTCTATCACTCATAGAAGCTTCACTCACGGTATCTCTCTCCTCTCTCGTCTATTGCACAATCTCTCATGAAATAAAAGGAACCTTGTGTCCTGAGGTATCAACTTAAATCACTTCCGCTGCACATAACACTTGGATTGCATTATACGTGCTTATGGCACACAATCCACCTCTTTTGCAAGTTCCCCCTCTTGCAAACATCATGTAGAGGGATTTGAGTCGTGCAAATTTCAACCAAACATCTAATCGAAAGGTGCAGACTAATCCTTGAATTGTTGAACATTGCAACATTTTGTGGAACATGAATAAACCAACCCGTTGGTGGCGGAAAAGGCTACAAGATGTTTGGAAAAACAATCTTCCCTGAAAGAGAAGTTATTCTTGTGGAGATACCTTCTAGGGATTCTGCCTCTTGGATGTTACTTCGAATCTCGTCACATTACATCGGCTTGATGTGTGAGATGTTCTCGTCAAGCTGAGACTCCTCATTTGCTTAGGAGTCCTCAGCATACTAGAAATTTTGTTTGCAAAGTTGCTCAATCCCTGAGATTAGCTTTCCCTCACAGTATTTTGGAGAACAATTTTGGCTATTTGGAGTACTTCTTGCTCCTCTAAGATCTCATAAGATCTTTTTCACCTGAGTACGTTTCCAGTTACTTCAGGTTATCCAGAACTTCAGAAATCTGTTGGTGTTTCATTAGCTTATCGTTGTTGCATTTGGGACAAACGGTACAGTTTTCCTTTGACATTGGTGAAATATCCTTGGAGAATTCGGAGCTATTCTCCATCTATTTCTAGAGCTCCACTTAGGCATGCATACATTTGATGCATAGCCTTACTTGTATATACTTCCCTTTGCTATGGGTTTTCCCTCTCCTTGAGGTTTCCCACATTTAATATAGATTACCACAAAAAAAAAAAGTGTGTGGGGTGGGGGTGGCTTGTTTGCATAATTTGTCTAGTTTTCCTTTGGTTGCATGTACATGTGTTTATCTGTGTGTTTTGATTTTCACATTTCCTATGTTGGCAATCATAAGATTGAGGGAGGGAGCTGTTCTCTTCCTCTTGTCCTGCTCCATTGTGCACCCTATGCAAGAGGCTGCATTTTATCTTGGTTTGTTACAGGTTTGGGGTCTTTTCAACTGAAGTACATAATTAATAGATAATGAGAATCCAATCGGTGAAGGCTTCAATAGTCTAGAATTACTGGGAATTCTTTAATTCACTGAAAATGAGAATAATGTTACGTAGCAAGGTACCATTTCTGTGCCTCGTTTGAAGACAAAAGTGCACACAATACTCACTTACGAACATACTTTTGATTAGTGGTTAATTCAGGAATGCACAAAGACTCCTCCAAAATGTGTTTTTTTATACATGCAATATGTTTGTGTTTGGCTCAAATCAATTAAAAACATATTGCTTTTGGGATTTTCGCTTACCTTACATTACAACAAGGATAGAGCCTCAGAGAGTTTGTGCCCAGGTGCCTAACACCATCTCATGGTGAGACCATTCTAAAAAGCATTCAGCTTCTTCTGAAATATCTTCTGCCAGTCATGTTGACAAGCTTTGATTCTTCAAAAAAAACAGCTAAATATAAGCCGCCCATACTGAAATCATGTAGCTGAAACCAGGATGACATCTGTGCAATACCAACATGGAAGTAATCTACATCTCTCACTAACCGTAGAGAGCCTTAGAGCCAGGGATGCCTATGCATGAATGATGACAAGAACTTCCATGAAGTACGTATAAAGGACACTGATCTGGTGAGTACCTCCACTATGATCGGTGTAGATCTAAACTGAGCTCTAGTGATTGGGTATGGAACAGAAACCTTCTTCCTAATCATCCTATATATCGAGCCATCACGTCTATCGGGAGTCAACGCTAGTCACACCCCCCCCACACCCCCCCCGGCCTCCCCGTTCCCCAAATATATTATCTCAGCTCTAAATATCCTCTCCAACCCTAAAGCTACATAACACCATGTTGGTCCGACACTTGCAGCTCTCTCATGCTAAGAATAGGGCCAACCAATGGGACTCCTATATATGATAGGACTCAACAGACTACACCACCTCTAGTCCAGGCGGGTAATGTTAATGATACTATAGCTCCTCTTTGATGCAGACCAAAAAGGCTTTGTTCTTCCAACATACAGGTCTGCAAAGAGAGGCCCATCAGTTCACACATGTGGTAATCCCGTCAGTATTCCCTCCGTAGACAAGTAAAGAATTCTCTACCCTCATCATGTGAGGAGCTTACAGTCTACAATATGAGATCCTCCATGATGGTAATTCGCAATACTACAAGTATATCCTTTAAGAAGGAGAAGAATGCAAGAGCGCTAAACATAGTAATGTGGTTTAACATGGTGCAGGCATGTATGTATTCATGTTTTGTGTGCATGACCGGGTTGACCAAACTGCTGCTAATAGATGACAGCAAAAAGTTAACAGAAATAAGCGTTTAGTCGTACAAGTGATTGGCCACCAAATTCTTTCAACAAAGTCTCCATTTCCTTGTGACCCTTACTTTGCGCATCAGCAAGAGGCTGCAGCACAGAAATTAAGCGTATCAGAGTTCATCAAAAACTGGACTGAGCTGATGTAACGTGAACAAAAAGGTCCAGTTGAAACACTGTGCATACCCACCCAACACAATGAATTGATAACTTACTTCAATCTTGAGCTCTCTTGGCAGATATGGTGCATTTGAAACCCAAACAGAAAAAGCAAGCACTAAAACGTCAAAAAATCGAAGAAATTCACAGCCAAAAGAGCACTTGCTACTGCTGCTCGCCCCCCCCCCCCCCCCCCCCCCCCCCCCCCCCCCCCTTGCTGCCTCCCGTCCCCCGCTTGCCCTTGCGCGCATCTGCCCAGCCCAGCCCAGCCCGCCCCGCCTGCCCTTGCGCGCAGCAGCCCACTGCCCTCACCTCGCGCTGCCCCCCAGCCCATCCGCTGCCCCCTTCTCACGCCGCCATCCCCCCCCCCCCCCCCCCCCCCCCCCCCCCCCCCCCCGTCTTCGTCATTCCCGAAGGTTCCTGCACTTGGCTCTGCAACACTGCTTCTTCAGACAGTGCTCGGCGTGCTCGGTTGCAGAGTCTCTTCACCGTCCACTTCTTCACCACAGCAGTAGACACAGATGGAGGCTCCAGCTCCGCCACAAAGGGACTCATCCGAAGCCCCCTCGCCCGACCCCATTGAGCCCACCATTCGACTTGCTCTATCGCCGACAGAGCAAGCGAGCCTAGCCGCTGAGGTTGAGCGTTTGCAGGCGACTTCGGTCATCTGCAAAATTCTCGGCACCCGTCCTAGCAGAGGAGAGCTGCGAGACCTTCTCCAGGCCCGCCTTCTCGCAGAGGTGGGCAAGATCTTGGATGTCCACATTCTCGGACGGGGGTACTACCAGATCGAGTTCGAGACCTCCGAGATGGCTTCCAAGGTCATAGACATGAGTCCACTGGCCATCCGAGCATCACGCGCCCAATTTCGACCGTGGCGACATGGGGTTTGACCCGACTTCGGATGTGCTAGTAGAGGAGGCAAACATCCCCATCTCAGTCTGCTTTCCGGATTTACGGAGGGAGTACCTACCACTTCTCTCCAGGATTGGCTCCGCCATCGGGACTGTCCTGGAGTCACCTCGTACGGCAGCATCAGTAGCTACCAAGGCGGCTGGCATCCCCTCTGTTCGAGTTTTGGTCAGAGATACCCACACCCATACCAAGACTCCTAGGGCTTCCACCATCGAAGCTCCAAAAGAGGATGGTCATTGCAAAGGATCATCACTTTCCTATGCGTGGGGAAAGGTAAGAGAGCATGATGCCTTCATCTTGTTTGACCCAGGCTCTACTCTCAACTTCATATCAATAGAGTTGGCCACCAAGTTGGTCATTCAAGCTTTTGAGATGGGAGATATAGTAACAGCCGATGCAGCTTTCAAGGGACAACAAGCCTCCGTTACTCCCTTGATTGGGAAGTTGAGGCTTCATGTCCAAAGCTATGTCGACAAAGAAGACTTCTTCATCTCTCCTCTCCAACATCAGGATGTTATCTTAGGGGCACCATGGCTTGATCGCATGGCTGCCAACATGAAGTTCCGTGAAAGGAGAATTTACTTCACCTACAGGGGAAAGAACATGTATATAGATGCTAGTGAGCGTGGTCGCACTATTCCACTTGTAAATCCTCTTTCTTTTGATAAATCAATGAAGAGCTCACTTTTTGCGTACATGATTTATGTCAAAGAGTCTCTAAAAGCTAATAATGTTTCATCAAATGAAAATGATAGGAATCAAGAAGAGTTAGACTTGTCTACTTTTCTAAAAGGATTCCAAGATGTGTTCATCGATGATATCCCTATGGACCTACCTCCAAAACGAGGGGATGATGACCATCGTATTGAGCTCCTTCCAGGAAGCTCACCGCCTAACAAACCTCCTTATCGAGTCTCACAAGCTCAACAAGAGGAGATTATGAGGCAAGTACAGGAATTGGTAGACAAAGGGATGGTGAGGCCTAGTTCCTCTCCCTTTTGTTCTCCAATCCTTTTAGTGCAAAAGAAAGATGGTACATACCGTATGTGTGTGGACTACCGAGCACTAAACCATATCACTATCAAAAACAGATTTCCCGTGCCTCGGGTAGAAGATCTGTTTGATAAGCTACAAGGCTCTACCTACTTCAGTAGGATTGACCTTAAGAGTGGCTATCATCAAATAAGGATAGTGGATGAAGATATCCTAAAGACCGCGTTTCGCACAACATTTGGTCTTTATGAATATCTAGTCATGCCTTTTGGCTTGACTAATGCACCAGCTACTTTCAATCGTCTCATGGAGAAAATTTTTAGACCATATCGTAAATTCACTGGAGTGTTCTTTGATGATATCATCATCTACTCCAAGTCTTTGGAGGAACATAAGCAACATCTCAAAGTGAATTTTCAAGCCTTGAGGGAGAACAAACTTTTTCTCAACCAAAAGAAAAGTGAATTCTTCCTTCAAGAGATTCAATATCTAGGTCATATTATCTCTCACGATGGTATTCGTATGGATCCATCAAAGTTAGAGGTAATAAAATCATGGCCTAACCCAAGGAATCTACATGAGCTAAGAATCTTTATTGGTATGTGTGCATACTATAGACGCTTCATAGAAAAATTCTCTCAAGTAGCAGGACCACTACACGACTTCACAAAAAAGAACGTTAAAATTGTATGGACTGCTAAGGAGCAAAATGCTTTTGAAAAACTCAAAGAGAAGCTTACTTCCCAACCAGTCCTCGTGCTTCCGGATCTCTCAAAGCCATTTGAGGTCCAATGTGATGCGTGTGGTGATTGCCTTGGAGCGGTTTTGCTTCAAGAAGGGCATGCCATAACATATGAGAGCCGAAGGCTCAATAGTGATGAACGAGTCTTGGGCATTTATGAGAAAGAGCTTTTAGCTGTTCTACATGCCCTAGACACATGGAAGCACTACCTATTGGGAACTCCATTTATCCTACAAACCGACCACCAAAGTCTCAAGTATTTCATGACGCAAACCAAGCTTTCCGACAAACAAATGAGCACAGATTCAGAGCCACCCTCCGAGCCTGGGGCTCCAACGGAGGAGGGGTGGCAGCAGGCCCGTGGCCATCGACGCCAGGGGCCACAACGACAGCCTGGCACTCAGAGTGGCCCTCAGGTGCCTACTCAGCAGCAGTGGGTTCCCACGGGGAACCGCTTTGGTCCTCTTGAGCAGGAGGAGCCCCCTATGCCAGCCTCCACCTCCGCTTCACCCTCGCCAGCCGCCCCCCTTCAGAGTTCCCCTCCTCCTCGTCATCCTCCCCCCCGCCCTCTGTTCCCATCCACTCCCCACCTCGCCCCTCTCCCTCTGTCGCCCCACCCCGCTTTTCCTCCTCTCCACCCCCCACCCCCAGCTCCTTCTCCCCCCCCCCCCCTCCTGCTCCAGTTCCACAGTCGACTCAGGAGACTGGTCCCTCGTCTGCGGCTAGGAGATCTCTTGGCAGCGCCTTTGCCACGAGTCGCCTAGCGAGAGAGGGTCAGCCCTTCTTGCGGTCCCCTCTGCACATTCAGACATCTTCCCTTGCAGCTATTTCTCGTGGTCTGACGAGCATTGACCTCCGACGCCGCTGGGATTTCTTCGACTACGGGTTCACTCGCTTTCTCAGCAATTCCGCAGCAGACCACGAGGCAGCCTGCTTCACGGTCCATGCTTTGTTCCTCGCCGCTAGGGGGACAGAGGCCTTGGACTCAGCAGTTGGTTTCTCCTTCCCCCTCTGTGGTAGGACCGAGAAAGAGTGGTCCCTCGACTCAGTGGTGGGATGGTTGCATACACAGGTTCTCGAGTTCTCTCACCACATGGGAGAACTTGGGAGTTACAGATTTGCTGCAAACTTTGTGGCCACTGGCCAAGTTTGCGGTGACACCCCCAGACTCAGTAGGATGTAGGCACATTGTGGTGTACTTTTTTGTTGATACACAGTGTTTGCCTTGCTATGTATACATTCATGAGGACTCCTAGACAGAGGAGGTTGCCTTACGCACGGCTCACTCTGCTTGGGCTTGGGCTAGGCACTCACTGCAGTCTCGCCTATCTAGAGGACGCTCGGATGCGGATTACTCCCCATCCAAGCCAGTCTCGAAGATAGCCCGTCTTGCTGTTGCGGCAACATCTGTTCTCTCTCGCTCCCCATGAGGATCATCTCGTGGAACGTGCAAGGACTAGGTGGGCCCCAGTTTCAGCGACAACGGGGCCGATTGCGTCAGGAGCTTCAGCGTTGCCTTGTGGGAGGAGAGATTGATCCCCTTATGCTTCAAGAGCACCATCTGTCTGAGAGCCGCATTCGGCGATGTGGTCAGATTCTACGTGGACAATATGATACCTTTTGGTCAGCTGCTTTTGGACCTGGAGGCATCCAGGGTGGGGTATGTATGACTATTGCGGACTCATTGCAGCAGGCCATTATGGGTAGAGGGATTATTGTGCCAGGTAGGGCTCAATGGATTACTATGCAGGTTCAGGGTGGCCTTGTGGGCTTCCTGAACATCTATGCGCCCAATGTGGCGAGTGCTCGTGCAGAGTTTTGGTCACAGATTGTTGAGTCTTTGCCACAGGCTGACCATAGGTGTGTAGGAGGGGACTTCAACATGTTGGAGGACCCTTCTGACAGGATTGGAGGCAGCCATGCTACTGTGCATGGAGTCGAGTTAGCAGCTTGGGAGAGGTTGTGTATGACTTTGAGGGTCTCGGATACATGGCAGCACTCTGGCTTTGTGAGGCCTCCAGAGAGTCTTGCCTTCTCTAGATCGGACCGCAGAGTGGGAGGAGTGAATCTATCGCGGATAGATCGCTTCTACACTAGTGACCACTTCAGTGACTTGGGGGGATCAGTGGGCATCCTGGCAGGGACATCCTTCTCGGACCATGCACCAGTGATTCTCACAGTGGCAGACAGGCAGAGGAGTGGGAGCACGATGCTTCGCATCCCAGAGCGGGTCTTGTTGGACTCAGCACTCAGAGAGAGGGTAGAGAATCTTTGGACAGAGGGCATGGACAACCAGGCTCTAACTGCAGACAGAGTGGCCTTAGGCCTAGCTCAGCTTAGCCACTTTTTTCTCCAAGACTCTCTAGCTCAATGGGCTGCAGCGAGAGAGGAGGAGCAGCGTCTCAGACGAGGCATTGCTTCATTACAGAGGATGCAGGAGCAGCATCCAGACAGTCCATGGTTGGAGGAGCAGTTACAGCAGGCTCGACAGGAGCTTGCTTGCACAGAGGAGAGGAGTCATGAGTTTGCCTTTCACCGACAGGCATCTCAGTGGACTCAGGTGGGTAACAGAGTGAGTGGTGCTTTTTTTGAGACAGTGTGTAGCCGGGCTACAGTGTCACTTCACAGGACAGACAGTTGGACAATTGGTTATAGTTGGTCTAGTTCACACTGGACGGACCTCTGGGCTGGGGAGTGACAAGTGGCAGGGTACCGACGGTGGTCTAGTGGACATCGTGGCCAGGTCACCACCACCACTCAGTTTGGAGATAGACTTAGCTGACTGGACATTTATGAGCCGTTGGTGGCTCTTTATGATGGTACATGTGAGTAGTAGCTGTCGGGTGAGGATCATCATCTTCTTCACTTTGGGTCCAGCATCGTCAAAGCAGAGACTCTTACACAGAGCACTGCTTCACCATCCCTGCACATCTGAGCCTCGACACCCCATTTGTACCTGTGAGTCCTGGGCTGGAGTTGAGTGTGCTGCCACGCCAAAGTCTGTACATGGTTCTTTGAGTTAGTCGAGTCCACATGTCCTGGTCCACTGTTGTGTCTCTGTTGTTATCCATTGTTTCTGTGTTTCATTCTCTTTGAGAGAGTTTCCATTTGTTTGAGTGAGATAGTCACGCACATTGCACTGAGGGGCACCCACATTGTAGAGAGCACGACACATTATCCGCGCTACAAGTGCTCTCATGTTGGCGATCACGGTGGGACCTCAACTGAAGTCTCACTCTGTGGAGTAGCTGGGTTCTTCGCTTCGCCTGTGCAACCTGTTGGTCTGGTCCAGTTTCACCCTTGACAGCTTAATCTAGCTGGTCTAGTCTCTCGCCTTGTTGGTCAGGTCCTCTCTCGCCCTGGGCCACCCAGTGCTCGTCCTGGTCTAGTCCTTCTCGTCCCTGGTCTAGTCCTTCCTCGTCCTGGTCCAGGCCAGGTGGTCTAGTCACTCGCCCTGGTCTAGCAGAGTCTAGACCAATGTTCAGCCAAGTGAAGGTTGTCTTGCCCAAGTGAAGGTATTCTTGCCCAAAGCTTGGTGGGGTTGGCGGTTACTGCACGACACATACAAGGAGGTCTTTGGAGCGTCAAAGTGCACTATTGAGTCCTCTAAAGTACTACCACAGACGGCGTCAACCCTTGGTGCCTAGTAGAAGCATATTAACCCCATCACCCATACCTACTCATACGGCTACCTCCATTCCTTCGACCCGTTCTACATCCTCCAGGTCACCTTCTTTGGTAAGGCTCTCCCCCATTTTGTTACAGCAAGCTAGTGAGCAACAGACTCAGGAGCAAGAGGCCATGGAGGAGCTCACAGGTGTTCTGGCAAAGGTGAACATCAAGTTCCCTACCTTTAAAGGTCTCTCCGCAGAAGATGCAGACGACCATGCTCGGAGGTTTGTCTCTCTTTACAGAGGTCGTGGCCTCAACAGAGAAGACGCATACCTGGTGCTCTTCCCGTCCACCTTGGATGGTCTTGCAAATAAATGGTACAATCAGTTTGCTGAAAACCACTTTACTACTTGGACCATGTTAAGACAGCAGTTCTGTGAAGCTTTCCGACCAGGGGATTATCAAGAGAAGATTCTAGATGAGTTGGCTAACCTGTTGCTCCAGCCCAAGGAGACATTTGCAGAGCTCATGACCAGAACAAAGTCCCTGGTCGCCAAGCTGCCTCAGCAACCAGGGGAATTCATGGTGAAGAAGTGGGTAGAGAAGGCTCTGCCTAAGACTTCTCAACAAAAGCTCAGAGAAAGTCTCCGTCCTGAAGCCAGTCTGGAGGACTTTGTTGCTACTGCTACTAGAATAGAGGGAGCAAGAAGGCAATTTACTGACTCTCCTCAGTTAGATACTGCCCCTGTACTCATGGACAGTCCATCAGACCCCTTGACTTCTTTAAGAAGGGAACTGGAAGCCCTAAAGTTATAGCGGGCCCTTCACGAAGAGAGATCCTTCTCTCTCAGACAGGAGAAGCCTCCACATCAAGAGGCTTATGATCAACTTAAAAGAGAGTTAGAAGAGCTCAAGTCTCAGCAGGAGACTAAGGCTATGGTATGGTGTAGTTCATGCCGCTCTCCAGGACACCCTCCACAGGACTGTCCCCTTCGCTCTTATTGCCACTTCTGCGAAAAATCAGGTCATGAAGATAAGGATTGCTACTATATAAAGGGATTGCACAAAATACAGCAAAGTCTTGGTCCTACTCTCCAACAGGGGTTAGCACCAGCATCCAACATGGTTTCCCACTACAACCATCCCAACTACATGCCACCTTTGCTCAATACCCATGCTGTCCAAGGTATGTCAAGTACTTTCCCGACTCAAAGTTTTTATAATGCTAATGCCACCTCAACTCCTCAGAGCTTCTACACTTCAGCCTCCAACTCCATGCAGCAACCACCTCGTCCCCCGTTTCGTCCTTCCAATCGGCCCATACTCTGCTACAGATGCGGAGAATATGGGCATTATCAGAGCAAGTGTCCTTTACCTGAGGGGTCCCCTCCTTGTCGTCATTGCCCTGATTCGAAGGATCACTACAGTAAGGATTGTCCCGCGCAAAGGGCATCCACGTCTTCAAGCTCGACTCAGAACCAACAAGAATTCACCTTCCCGAAGATAAACTTGATTACTGTGAACACCATGTCTCAACCATCACCTGCTACTCATGTGGTTAAGCCACTGCACGTGGAGGAGCCTGCCGGTGTCCTTACTCGGGCACAAAGAGCAGCTCTTGGTCTCAGTCTGCCCACAGGTCCACCTCGCCAGTCCCCACTTCCTCAAGCTGGTCTATTTGACCCAAAGGACGAGTCCTTCAAAATTGCTCAGAGAAAACCAACTTCCCTGTTATCTGACATTGATGGAGCCTTCTTGGAAGCAGTGGCTGACTTGGAACAGATTAAGGTCCCAAAGGGAGCCCAGTTCGAAGGCGCCAAGCCCACAGCAGAAGCCATCTTGAAAAATACTTTTCAGTAGGTGTCACTATACGACATGCTAAGGCTCGACGCAACACTTAGAAGTGACACCCTGTCAGTCATTCAGTCTCTGTACCCGGGGGCTGGGCCTAGTGGCGGGCACCTCCCTGTACAGACCTCAGAGTCTTATTTGATTTCCTATCCATCTGCTCCCCTCACCGATTATGAAAGTCCTCGCCTCACTGTATCTATTCTTGGGCACCAGCTATCCGGCGTCATCGTTGATGGAGGATCTGGAATCAATTTGATGCCCGAATTCACTATGATGGCCTTAGGTTTAAAGCCTACCCGACCTGCTCCTTTCACTGTTACATTGGCCGATCAAAGAACGGTCTACCCAGTGGGCATAGTCGACAAGGTGCCTCTGAAGGTACAAGATTTCACTTTTAACTTGGATTTTGTGGTAGTTGATCTTCCCCAGGTAGAGGGAGGTTATCCCTTGCTGATTGGTAGGCCATGGCTGCGACACACTAAAGCACTTCATGATTGGGGAAACGACGCAATGTGGATACATACTTCAGGCTCCTCCATGCAACCCATTCTCTTAGAAGGTGGTATGGATCCCGTGGTGCAGCAAGTTTCTTTGTCAATGGAAACCAAACCTGAACAAGAACAGCCTACTACACCTGAAGGGTCAGATGAAGATCTGCTGGAGTGGTTAGAGGCTACCAAATCTATGCCTTGTTATGGAGTCTCTATTCACTCTTTGCATGAAGGTACACCCTCTTCCATTGTTTCCACAGTAACTAACCCCAATGAGCCACCTGAGCCAGCTCAAAGGTTGAAGGCCTTAGAAAAAACTCTGGATGCGCCCTCGGGGGAAGTCTTTGAATTTGGCGAGCCTATGGAGGAAAATAGAAGTGGGAAGAAATATCCTCGACAGAAGATCACCCAACATCAAAAATCAGCCCCATTGGTGTCTGCTTCTCCCACATCAAAGCTCCCTTCACAAAGCTTGTTCTGCCTGATGAATTCCATTAACTTTATAGTAGTCCTGCTCATGGTGACGGCGCTCTGGAGCATCTCCTCTTTCAACCAGGAGCCCTGGATTTCATCTATTGCCCTACCCACCCCCTCTCTTACCCTCGCCCCTACCCACCCCCTTCACCCTCGCCCCTACCCTCCCCCTCCCCCTCCCCCTCCCCACTCTTGCCCCTACCCACCCCTCCCCACTCGCCCCTACCCTCCCCACCCTCGCCCTACCCACCCCCTCTCTTACCCTCGCCCCTACCCACCCCCTTCACCCTCGCCCCTACCCCCTCCCCCACTAGCCCCTACCCACCCCTTCCCCCTCTCGCCCTACCCTCTCATACACTCGCCCCTATCTAGCCCTCAACACCCTAGCCCCTACCCACCCTTCCCCCTCGCCCCTACCCCTCCCCACCCTCGCCCCTACCCACCCTCTCGCCCTACCCTCGCCCTATCTAGCCCTTCCCACCCTCGCCCCTACCCACTCCCCCTCCCCCTCGCCCCTATCTAGCCCTCCCCACCCTCTCAAGTTCAGCAAGTAAAGGCCCTTTCATTCTGCCATCATGATGGAGCTTAACCCTATTTGCGGTGTTACTCGGGTTTATGGTTATCCCTCTTTTCGAGAAGAGTGTTGTTGCAAAAAGAGTGGCAAGGGTCATCTGCAACTACAAGCATGGCCTAGGCTATGCAATCATACATACTGGGGTTCCTGCCTAGTTAGAGGCTTAAGGCGATTGCAAGCAGTGCAATGTTTTTAACTCCACTTTTGAGGTATGTAAGGTCATGGGCCTAACACCTGCTTCAGAAAGATGTACCGATGCAGTACCTAGTGGTTTTCCTTCACAGTTTTTTCAGTATTCCTCACCGAGACGGTGAGCGGTCTTGTGGCGGGCAACCTGTAGCCGGGCTACAGTGTCACTTCACAGGACAGACAGTTGGACAGTTGGTTACAGTTGGTCTAGTTCACACTGGACGAACCTCTGGGCTGGGGAGTGACACGTGGCAGGGTACCGACGGTGGTCTAGTGGACATCGTGGCCAGGTCACCACCACCACTCAGTTTGGAGATAGACTTAGCTGACTGGACATTTATCAGCCGTTGGTGGCTCTTTATGATGGTACATGTGAGTAGTAGCTATGGGGTGAGGATCATCATCTTCTTCACTTTGGGTCCAGCATTTTGCGATGTCTATCATTTGGAATTCAAAACCATGTTAAATGCAAGCATGTGCTGTCATGTGACACATCCAACCCTATGTCTCCGTGGACAAGCTACAGCATGATCAGGGTTCAATTCAGTCAAGTCAGTCTAGAATAGGAAGTAATCTGGCACTTTTGTAAGTCTGTTCGCAAACCGTGCATATCCAGACACTTAGATTAGATGCATATCCTCTGGTTGCACACAACATAATCATCAAATTCCAGTCAGATCCCATCAGTAGCATTTTTACAGTGCATAGGCCTATTTTCCCTATTTTTGACATTTTTCACTTATTATTTTTAAGTGACTTTTGTTGGAAAGTAGGTAGGGCAATTTTGCTAAGTTTGTATATAAGCAAACCACAGCTAGCACTTTCTGGCAGAAGAGGCAGCATGAGCACTCGCTCAACAGGCAACTTCTCAGCAGAACCCAAGAGGCCTAACGTTTTTGCTCCACCAGCATAGACCTAGCGTTTTTGGACCAGACCAGCCTTGGCTATTTGTGCACAGTAGATCAGCCCCGGCATCGACACGATACAGCAGATCAGCCTAGCTTTTTGCATTTGCAGGACATCCGGCGACAGCAGAACCATTTTCAGCCCTAGCGCTTTTTATTTGCAGATCAGCCCCAGCGTTTTGCAGATTCACCGCGACGGAACATCAAGAACCACCAGCGTTTTCAGTTTTCAGCCCTTAGACATGACAGATCAAGTCCCAAACCTCGCAGATCTCACCTTCCCGTAGCAGTTCCTTGCCACACGGTCAGTTTCCGCAAGGTTTACAGTTTCAGCTCGAAAAACGCAGATTTCAGCATCTGCGTTTTCAGCGCGTCTTCGTTACATCGTCGTCATCGTTGCCGTCACCGACACAGAGTCAGAATCCAGCAGATAAAGATTTGCAGATTTCAACCCTTAGCATTTTCAGATTTCAGCCCGTCTCGTCGCCATCCCCATCGTCCTCGACATCCTCGGCAATTGTAGAGATTTGTGCAACCATAAGTAGACCGCTCTTGCCATAGAGAGTGGGGCCTTCGGAGGAAGGTTTTACAACGTCTTTGGTGCCGTATTCTCTTCTCTATCTCTCAGTCTCATGCACTTCCATTCATTGTGTCCATTCACTTTGTTTGTGTCCATTGCATTCTCTCATTAAGAACGGAAGGCTCTCCCTTCCATAAGTAAAATGAACCTTGAGCACAGTTCGGAGCACTCATCTTGAGGAAAGTTCAAACATTCCTCCCGCTGCACCTTACATTGGTATCAGAGCTTTGACAGTGTTCTGTATCGCTCAAGGAAAGAACCACCAGAATCACAAGAATTTTTTTTTGCTTGTTGAGGTCGCACGAACCCAAGTTCGCTTGGGTGTGTCGATTCCTAATCGTGTTTTTGAAGAGTGACAGGAATCCCAGGAAAGAAGGGCTTGTCCAGCCTCCCCTTGTGCCTCTTTTCACTCATTGAGAGCGGACCGTGCACTTAGCGGCCGGCCAATCGACGTGAGGTGGTAAAAAGCAACCTTGGTGTGAGCGCAAGGCCTCCAAGGGGTGCGCCTACGGAAAAGAGCATAACTCGGGTGAAGAGAAGATCCTTCTCTAACACAGATTGCAAGCGAAAGAAGAACCTCAAGACCCGCAAGAACCTCAAGAACTCAAGAACCCCAAGAACCAAGACCCCCAAGAACCAAGTTCCTCGTGAACTTAAGAACCCAAGACCGCAAGAACCCACGATTTCAGTGGATGGTCATCACTCGAAGTGGAATGGATACTTTGCTTGGAGGTGATGAGCATGAGAGGGGCGAAGAAGAATTTTCCCCACCAGGAGATTTTTCCGACCCTCCCCCTTCCCCATCTACGCCAAGGATTGCACTAACTCCTATGGAGGAGTTGGAGCAAATGTTTATGGACAGGAAGTTAATACGCAAAGCAAGAAAAGCAGAAAGAATGGCAGAATTTGATCGTGAATGCAAAGAAAGAAAAGCACAAATGGATCGCAGACACGCAGAAAGAAAAGCAGAAAGAGAAGCAGAAAGAAAGGCAGCCATAGAGCGCGAGCATGAGCAAGCGCGACACATGCAAGAGTTGTTGCGACTCTTTTCTCAAGTGCATGCGCACTTCGCACAGAATCAGGAAAAGGAGACTCTCTCAGTCTCTACTTCTCCAAAGCAAGACACACATGATTTGCATGAAAATGATAAGCATGAAGAATTGCATGACAATGACAAGCATGATGATTTGGACGACAATGACAAGCATGATGATTTGCATGATAATCAAGATGTGATTTCTCACGAGCATGATGATTTGTATGAAGATGATGTGATTGTTCACAAGAATGATGTGTTAGTAGATACTTTTTCTAGCGAAGCTAACCTCGTTGCAGATTCGATCAATCACGAAGAATCGATCTTGGCTTTCGAGTCAAAGTCCACAGAACCCGCACAGGAAGAACCGATCTTGGCTCTCGAGCCTAGGTCCAAAGAACCCTCATAGGAAGTACTATGTGTTCGCATGATTAGTCAGCACGCATTGTTCGAGTGTTTCATTCATGATCGTTTCTTGTATTTTGGTCAACGTCTTTATGTGATCCCTTTTACTAGGCATGACATATTGTACGTTGAGCACGTTTCACTCATGAATGAGCACAGTTGTATACGGATTATTCATGAAAAGCTGAAAAGTATGTATGTAAGGAAGTCGCATTCCATGTCTCTTCCTTGGCATGACACATTCGTAGAACGAGCACAAGAAAGTATGAGCACCAAGCATGGGCATTTCCGTTGTAAATGGCCACAGTTGATTGATTTAGATCAGCAAGACACGATTCAATCTCATTGTTTGCGTGTGTGTGGTGAACCGTTTGGCACTCCGTCTATTTGCTCGTCTACATTGCATGCACAATCTTTGAGGAAGACAAGATTTTTTCCAGTCACTTTACATGGAATAGGTATGTTCATGTTTTTGTGTTGGAAGTGGTTTCAGGAATTTTCAGCCATGGAGATTCTTGAAGAAGGAAGAAGCACGACTCTAAACGAAGTTGAAGCATTGAAGGAGCCACAAAAGACTTTGTCGCTTTCGGCGCGGCCCAAAGAAGCAAGCGTTGCAGACTCTAGACGAAGTTGAAGGAAGGAAGAAGCACGACTATAGACGAAGTTGAAGCATTGAAGGAGCCAGAAAAGACTTTGTCACTTTCGGCGCGGCCCAAAGAAGCAAGCGTTGCAGACCTTTATGAAGTTCAAGTACCGCACGACCCACACATCTGAGTGGGCCGGCGAAGAGTCCCTTCCAGGATGCTATTGGCGATCTCCCTCGACGCCGTACGGTTCGGTACGAGTACCTCACTTTGAAAAGGAGGGGATGTCACGTGACACATCCAACCCTATGTGTCCGTGGACAAGCTACAGCATGATCACGGTTCAGTTCAGTCAAGTCAGTCTAGAATAAGAAGTAATCTGGCACTTTTGTGAGTCTGTTCGCAGACCGTGCATGTCCAGACACTTAGATTAGATGCATATCCTCTGGTTGCACACAACATGATCAGCAGATTCCAGTCAGATCCCATCAATAGCATTTTTACAGCACATAGGCCTATTTCCCCTATTTTTGACATTTTTCACTTATTATTTTTAAGTGACTTTTGTTGGAAAGTAGGTAGGGCAATTTTGCTAAGTTTGTATGTATGCAAACCAGAGATAGCACTTTCTGGCAAAAGAGGCAGCATGAGCACTTGCTCAACACGCAACTTCTCAGCAGAACCCAAGAGGCCTAGCGTTTTTGCTTCACAGCATAGACCTAGCGTTTTTGGACCAGACCAGCCTTGGCGATTTGTGCACAGTAGATCAGCCCCGGCGTCGACACGACACAGTAGATCAGCCTAGCGTTTTGCATTTGTAGGACATCCGACGAACAGCAGAACCATTTTCAGCCCTAGCGTTTTTGATTTGCAGATCAGCCCCAGCGTTTTGCAGATTCACCGCGACGGAACATCAAGAACCACCAGTGTTTTCCGTTTTCAGCCCTTAGACACCGCAGATCAAGTCCCGAACCTCGCAGATCTCACCTTCCCGCAGCACTTCCTCGCCGCACGGTCAGTTTCCGCAAGGTTTACAGTTTCAGCCCGGAAAACGCAGATTTCAGCATCTGCATTTTCAGCGCGTCGTCGTTGCATCGTCGTCATCGTTGTCGTCACCGACACAGAGTCAAAATCCAGCAGATAAAGATTTGCAGATTTCAGCCCTTAGCATTTTCAGATTTCAGCCCGTCTCGTCGTCGTCCCCATCGTCCTCAACATTGTCGGCAAGTCCAAGCATTGTAGAGATTTGTGCAATCATAAGTAGACCGCTCTCGCCATAGAGAGTGGGGCCTTCGGAGGAGGGTTTTACGTCTCTGGTGCATATTCTCTTCTCTATCTCTCAGTCTCATGCACTTCTATTCACTGTGTCCATTCACTTTGTTTGTGTCCATCGCACTCTCTCATTAAGAACGGAAGGCTCTCCCTTCCATAAGGAAAAGGAACCTTGAGCACAGTTCGGAGCACTCATCTTGAGCAAAGTTCAAACATTCCTCCCGCTGCACCATACATGTGCATTCATTAAACCAGTGTCCTTTTGTACCTTTTGTGAAGGTTTCAATTGACGGTGACTTGGCATATTTGCTAGAAGATTTTCTTGAAGTGAATTTGACAGACAACTCTTGTAGACCCAAGATTCATTCAAAAGTGATCTCATTAGAAGGCCTGTATGGGGCGGCTATTTGAAGACCACACCTTTACCATTCAAGAAGACAGCCATGATGGCCCACATTTGATGGCCGGTAGCATATGGAGAGTCGTCAGGATATCCCATGCTGAGGGCGAAGGCCTTGATTCCATACAAGATCATTAGAGCAAAGATCAGGGCAGCACCTATGGTTGTCGAGGCCTTATATTTTAAGCAATGCCTTTCCTCCACAACTTATGGGAGCTCCCTTGAGATAGATCTCCATGACTAGCATTGACACCCTCCATAAAGCTAGCAGCTGAGGGCAACAAACATTGGCAGGTATGCACAAATGAGCACGTAAATGAGCCTACATTAATATGTAGATTGATTGATTGCTCCCCTTTGAAATCAGTTTAGATTACCCTGCACTTGGGCTCAGTCAATCAGAGTTGGACTGAATAAATCGAGCAGATATATTGAGATGGGATATGGAGAGGACCTAGCTGGCTTTCATCATCCAACCCAGCAACATGAATACCCAGCTATCACATGGATTACGCACAACTATTGGCCAGATCTGTACCTCATGATCCGTATGTCACATCAGTTAAGGATAGAGACAAGTAGAAGGGAGGGTAAAAAGACATAGGATCAAATATGCGAGCTCTGCGAGAGGGAGCAAGAGATGGAGGAGTGTCACATTTGCAATGTACTATAACATCCAAGGGAGATACCATTGCTTATTTTGAAAGGATTTTGGCCCCCACAGCAGGTCATGCCGTTTGAAGACCAGAGATGTTTGGGTTTGTTACTCTTGCTCCAAAATCATCACATGACTCTTCTAAGGGAGAGGAGACCTCAGCGGCCAGGCCCATCCAGGCATAGCACCATCAGCGACTTCTTTATGGCCACACACCCAAGCTGCTGACACCACACAAGCTTCATTGACATCAACAGGGACACTTTAGCATAAAACAGCCTTCTCAACCACAATGACCTCATGTATCATACTAGACGTATAGCATAATCATGTAGCCTCTTATAAATTCCATGGGATTAAATGTCCCTTGCATTGCACCTCAAGCATACCCTGCATCCATCTACCATTGTCTCTACGACTAATACACAAATAAGATGCAGTCCTACAAATCCACACTAATTGTCACGAGATTGTGGCAACCACTATATATATTTGATAGTTTCTTTCCCTTGACTTTTATTTAATTTTTGGGACCCTCTTGTTAAAATCACAAATACTCCGACATTGCATAGGCAATGTGAAACGGTCATTAGCCAAGAGTTTCACCTGCAGGAGTCAAGGCCAGGCAACCACGAGATGGTTGGTGTCACATGACACATACAACCCTATGTGTCCGTGGACAAGCTACAGCATGATCAGGGTTCAGTTCAGTCAAGTCAGTCTAGATTTAGAAGTGATCTGGCACTTTTGTGAGTCTATTCGTAGACCGTGCATGCCCAGTCACTTAGTGTAGATGCATATCCTCTGGTTGCACACAGCATGATCATCAGTATTCCCGTCAGAATCCATTAGAATCAGTTACGGAATTTTCCAGTGATTTTAGCCTATTTTGCCTATTTTTGGTATTTTTCACTTATTATTTTTAAGTGACTTCCCAACAAAAGTAGGTAGGGCAATTTGGGTAAGAATATATAAGAAAACCAAAGCTAGCACTCTTTGGCAGATGAGCAAGGAGCACAACAAGCCCTCAGGCAGCAGGTACTCCCTATCTCTCAACAAGAACCCCTCAGCACCCCTTGGCGTTTTTGGTCATACCTCATCGGCCACATTCAGCCTTGGCGTTTTGTCACCACCCACAACCCCCTAGCCTGGCGTTTCAGCCCTGCTATCATCGCCACAGTCCCAGCCAGCCAGCGTTTTTACTAACGCTACCAGATCTGCCAGCGTTTTCATTTTCAGCCTTAAATGAAGCATTTGCAGCAACGTTTTCAACATTCCATACAGCAACAGATTCAGCCCTAGAGACTTGAAGAGTATCCCCATTTTCAGCCCTCAAAAACGCAGCCAAAACAGCAGTTTTCAGCCACCCGAATCAGTCCCAGATTTTCAGCCATAGCGTTTTTATGGACAGCAGATAGAAGACCGCAGATTTCAGCCCTTAAGTCGTCGTCGTCACCCCCGTCGTCGTCACCGACATAGTCCCAAGTTGCATCAGTCCATTGCATCGTCATTGTACCACTTTGTGTAATCAATAGTAGACCACTCTCACCGACGAGAGTGGGGCCTTTGGAGGAGGGTTTTACAACGTCTCTGGTGTCGTATCTCTCTTCTCTCTCTATCTCTCAGTCTCATACACTTGCACGCACAATGTCCGTTCACTTTGTTTGTGATCATAGCATTCTCTCATTAAGAACGGAAGGCTCTACCCTCCATAAGAACAAAAGAAACCTTGAGCACAATTCGGAGGACTCATCTTGAGCAAAGCGCAAACAATCATTCCGCTGCACCTAACATTGGTATCAAAGCTTTGGCAATGTTCTGAATCACTCAAGGAAAGAACCACAAGAACCACAGAATTTTTTTTGCTTGTTGCGGTCGCACGAACCCAAGTTCGCTTGGGCGTGTCGATTCCTAATCGTGTTTTTGAAGAGTGACAGGAATCCCAGGAAAGAAGGGCTTGTCCAGCCTCCCCTTGTGTGAAAAGATAGGAGGTTTTTATGACCCTTCCCCATCTACGTCAAGGATTGCACTAACTCCTATGGAGGAGTTGGACCAAGAAAGAGAAGCAGACAGAAAGGCCTACGAAGAAGAAATGGCAACCATAGATCGTGACTACAAAGAAGAAGTGGCAGCCATAGAACGTAAGTACGACTTGGAAGAAAAAGCAAGACATGCAGAATTTGATCGAGGGAACAAAGCAAGACAAGCAAAATTTGATCGCGAGAACAAAGCCCTCAAAGAAAAGAGCGACCAACACATGAAAGAGTTCTTGCGACTCTTTTCTCAAGTTCAAGCACAAATGCAAGAGATTCGGGAAAAGGAGACTCTCTCAGTCTCTTCTTCTCCAAAGCATGACACACAAGATTTGCATGATTATGAGAAGCATGATGATGATTTGAATGATAAGCATGATGATTTGGATGATAATGATGAGCATAATGTTTTGCATGATGATCAAGATGTGATTTCTCACAAGCATGATGATTTGCATGAAGATGATGTGATTGTTCACAAGGATGATGTGTTAGTGGATGCTTTTTCAAGCGAAGCTAACCTCGTTGTAGATTCGATCAATCACGAAGAACCGATCTTGGCTTTCGAGTCGAGGTCCAAAGAACCCCCACAGGACAATTCGATCATTCAAGAAGAACCGATCTTGGCTCTCGAGCCTAGGTCCAAAGAACCCTCACAAGAAGTATTATATGTTCGCATGATTGATACGCACGCATTGTTCGAATGTTTCATTCGTGATCGTTTCCTGTATTTTAGTCAGCATCTTTATGTGATCCCTTTTCCTAGGCATGACATATTGTATGTTGAGCACGTTTCTCTCATGGATGAGCATGAATGTATGCGGATTGTTCATGAAAAGCTGAAAAGTATGCATTCAAGGAAGTCACATTCCATGTCTCTTCCTTGGCATGACACATTTGTAGGAAGAGCACATGAAAGTATGAGCACCAAGCATGCGCATTTCCATTGTGATTTGCCACAGTTGATTGATTTCGATCAAACAGAAAAGATTCGATCTCATTGTTTGCATGTGTTTGATGAACGGTTTGTCACTCCGTCTCTATGTTCATCTATATTGCATACACAGTCTTTAGCGAAGACAAGATTTTTTTCACTCACTTTACATAGAATAGGTATGTTCATGGTTTTGTGTTGGAAGTGGTTTCAGGAATTTTCAGCCATGAAGATTCTTAAAGAAGAAAGAAGCATGACTCTATACGAAGTTGAAGCATCGAAGGAGCCACAAAAGACTTTGTCTCTTTCGGCATGGCCCAAAGAAGCAAGCATTGCACACCTTTATGAAGTTCAAGTACCGCACGACCCACACATCAGAGTGGGCCGGCAAAGAGTCCCTTCCATGATTCCGGATGCTATTGGCGATCTCCTTCGACGCCATACAGTTCGGTACCCGTACCTCACTTTGAAAAGGAGCGGATGTCACGTGACACATCCAACCCTATGTGTCCGTGGACAAGCTACAGCATGATCAGGGTTCAGTTCAGTCAAGTCAGTCTAAATTTAGTAGTGATCTAGCACTTTTGTGAGTCTATTCATAGACCATGCATGCCCAGTCACTTAGTGTAGATGCATATCCTCTGGTTGCACACAACATGATCATCAGTATTCCCGTCAAAATCCATTAGAAGCAGTTTCCAGTGATTTTAGCCTATTTTCCCTATTTTTGGTATTTTTCACTTATTATTTTTAAGTGACTTCCCAACAAAAGTAAGTAGGGCAATTTGGGTAAGAAAATATATAAGCAAACCAAAGCTAGCACTCTTTGGCAGATGAGCAAGGAGCACAACAGGCCCTCGGGCAGCAGGTACTCCCTCTCTCTCAACAAGAACCCCTCAGCACCCCTTGGCGTTTTTGGTCATACCTCATGGCCCACATTCAGCCTTGGCGTTTTGTCACCACCCACAACCCCCTAGCCTGGCGTTTCAGCCCTGCTATCATCGCCACAGTCCCAGCCAGCTAGCATTTTTACTAACGCTACCAGATCTGCCAGCGTTTTCATTTTCAGCCTTAAATGAAGCATTTGCAGCAGCGTTTTCAGCATTCCATACAGCAGCAGATTCAGCCCTAGAGACTTGCAGAGTATCCCCATTTTCAGCCCTCAAAAACGCAGCCAAAACAGAAGTTTTCAGCCACCCCAATCAGTCCCAGATTTTCAGCCATAGCGTTTTTATGGACAACAGATAGAAGACCGCAGATTTCAGCCCTTAAGTCGTCGTCGTCGTCATCCCGTCGTCATCACCGACATAATCCCAAGTTGCATCAATCCATTGCATCGTCATTGTACCACTTTGTGCAATCAATAGTAGACCACTCTCGCCGACGAGAGTGGGGCCTTCGGAGAAGGGTTTTACAACGTCTCTGGTGTCGTATCTCTCTTCTCTCTCTATCTCTCAGTCTCATACACTTGCATGCACAGTGTTCATTCACTTTGTTTGTGATCATAGCATTCTCTCATTAAGAACGGAAGGCTCTACCTTCCATAAGAACAAAAGAAACCTTAAGCAGAGTTTGGAGCACTCATCTTGAGCAAAGCGCAAACAATCATTCCACTGCACCTAACGGTTGGGCTGATCAGCATTGGAATCTGACTAGTAAAGAAGTGGCTAGGATCGGTTCAAAGTCATTTAGGCCCCTCCGCAAGACTTTATAAGTTGGTGGGTACTAGGAAATAAACCAAAAGGAGCAAACTAGACACATGGCAATAGGAGAGCAACCTGCAAGTCAAAAATCATTCCAAAAGGTCTCATCCAAGAGGGGTGCCCAATTTGAGGCTAAGGGCTGAATTTTCACTTAGTGTTGCATAGCGTGTGTGTGTGTGTGAGTAGTGGGTTCAGGTGATCACAGCTTTAATGGAAAGCTTGCCTTCTCCCTTGTCTCATGCAACGCGATGATTTGCTCTCGCACATCTCTCTCCCCTTTGCACATATGGTAATGCCCCTCTAGCTGGGCACGTTTTCCAAGGCAAGAGCCTTCTGCACAGTTCCATCGCAAAGGAATGCGAAAACGGAGAGTTTTCTCACGTAAAAACTCGTCCGATTTACAAGGGAACTGTCCCATTGCGTGCGGGAGTCTCTAAGGCACACATAGACGTGTTTGCTCCGCTCAAAATGATCCAAAACAGAGAATTACAACCTACTGTGTTTTTCTGTAGATCTAGGATTTCGCACCTAAAGTACAAGTTACCGCCAAGGGAGCCTCGGGTGCTTGTACAGGAAAATTTAGAGAGATTTCTTGCAAGGAATCTTGTCTAATTGAGAGGGCAAGTGACCCTACAGGTGCGGAAGCTCGAGGGCTACCCACAAGGAGAAAAACTTGTAAACTTCTACAAGCTATCCCACTTTCGTCGGGCTGAAATTCCCCTACTCTAACCCGATTTTGGCAACATAACCACAATAGAGGTCTCCACGGAAAAAATCCCAAGTAAAAACTGACTTTCTACGTACTCTAGAGCACTTTACAAAACCTGGTGAGAAATTACAGCACGCTGAATTCTTTGTTTTTGGCCTCCAATTCGCACCAAACAACTGCTCGGTGATTGCCTAGCTACCCTGAAGCTCCTAGGAACTGTAGGCATCAAAACTGGCCAAAACCCTAAACCTGCAAAAAATTACAACAAGTTGTAATTCTCTGTTTTGCTCTCTGATTCGCGTGCCGATCACTAGGTGTAATAAGAATAAAGAAATATCGAAAGGGGCGCCAGTCTTTGGGGCCAACAGGGTGTCGTTGTCTTGCTCTAGCTGCCAAGCTGTGTTTTGTTTTGAAGTGTTGAATTCCAATCGCAAGCTTATTCGTGAAGTTCCTCGTTCAAGCAAAGTTTTAAGAGTGTAAAGATTCGGGTGAAAGCTAAAGTCTACCGCCCTACGGGCAGGTTTCACTGACAATGTGTGGGGAGGAATCCACTCATCCGCCATGATGAAAACAAAGGGAGGATACCGGGATGTATCCTTTGACTACAGTAGCCTCCCCAAAGCATCATCCGTGGCACTAAACCATATAGAGGAAAAGCTCATAATTTATAAAACTATGTGCCTCCATCAAAAATTCAAGGTTGGCTCCATCAGTGCATCCAAAACTGATAACTCGGTCATGCCGCATCAAAAATCTGTAATGTATAGTAGTTGACTTCTTTAGTCCAGAAAAGATAGGGCCCTATCTCTCAAAATACTGCAGAACACATCAATCCTCAGGGTGCCAACTCTCAAAGGCTCTAATCAAAATATCCACCCTAGAGGAAAATAAGTAGCCTAGCACTGAGCAGTCACATGGACCATGCGACATCCAAAATGAAAGCAAAGCCAAGAGAATAATCTTGCACAAGAGACTCAGTAATCTCCTATTGTCCCCATGACAAAACCATTGAAGAACACATCAATCCTGAGGGTGCCATCCCTCAAAGGCTCTACTCAAAATATCCACAGGCCTAAAGCAAACAAGTGGCCTGGCAGCCACATGGACCGTGCGACATCCTCCCCACCACAACCCACACACTCCCTAGTCACCACACCTTCTACTTCACTTTGACATGCAAAGCGTGCTAGTCGCCAAAAGGTTTCAGCAAATCAGTCAGCCCCATGTTGCTCAACTTAGGTCTTGATATAGCTAGACACTATCTTTAGACCATTTTTGTTGACACTCCCACACAAAGGAAAAGAGAAGCCAACGCCAGAGTCGATAGTCTCATCCCCACGGGTACAAGGAAAAGGTGATAGGGGAAGGTCCGACATTTGCAAGATTATTAGCACCCACCTCAGTCGCAAAGAGGTTCAAAATCTTGTGCAGGCCCCAAGCCAAGGTCAACAAGCTTATTGATGTGCACATTCTTGGCCGGGCTACTCCATGATAGGGTTCAAGGGGCAGATACAGTGGCGAATGTACTTCAGATGAGCACGGTGGCTCTAGGAGCCTCAAGGGCTTACTTCAGACAATGGTACCATGGTTTTGACCCTAGAGTCGATGGCATCCGAGGAGGGAGAGTTGTCAATATCAATCTGCATCCGTAGGTTACACCGGGAGTATCTCCCCTTATTGCCCCAGATCATAGATGGGGCGTTTGCGACAGTTGTCGCAAACGCGACAGGTATACCGACGATAAAGGTTTTGTTTCATGACAACCATGCCCTCCCAAAGGAGATTCTTCTTTCGAAGGTGGGCATTGATTGGATCGTGCAGGGAGTTTAGCACTCAGGGTTGCCCAACCACTGTTTTATTTGCCGCTGATGGGCATCTGGTGAAGGCTTCTCCTTTCCTGACACTACACCCTACGCCCTAGCCCCAAACTCACACATATCAGCAACAAGGTCAAGAGCAGGAGACCCTTGCTCTTGCTGACTCTCAACCTTGGACCTCTTCGACTCAAGATGACCAGAGTTGGCAAGAAGTTCGTGATGGGCGGGGCCGCTGCAAACCTCCTGATGAGTCAGGAGCAACCTCGCCAAGAAGAGGCAAACTTGCAAGGACTGCCTTGATCTCAACCTCACCCCCACTCCGCTCTCCCCCTTCTTGCCCCTCAGTCTCCACCTCCCTCCTCTGCTTCTATGCCCTCCACTTCCCCCGCCTCACTACGAATTCTACAGGACATCCAAACCTGGACATGATGTTATGGTTAAAAAAACCTAGCATCGCACGTCCTTTTACCCTTCCCCTGCCCCCATTCTCAGCTATTGGCAAGCAGTCTCCATCAAATTTTTCAACAGGTGTTAGGCACCCTCTTGCACCACATTCATTGGTTGGAGCTCTCTCTTAGGCCTCCCCGTGTGAATTCTACTCCTTAAGAGATGCAGGGTCAAATCCCCCCATCTCAGTAGTACCTGGTGTGCTGATAGCTTTGACATGAGCCATAGAGGAAAGACTTTTGACTACTCTCTGACCTGTCACTCGAGTTTTGAGTGATAGAAAAGTAGACGTCACTTCTTGATTGACCTCTGTCTCAAGGCTTGCATTTGCTTTTGGCAAGAGAGAGAAGTTGGATGGCGTCCTCCGTGGGAGTGGGTGAGGGGGCTGCATCAAAGTCCCTCTGTGGCGGAGTTGAGGATTCTAGAGGTATTTGCTGCTAAGATCGCTCCTATTCCAAAAGGAAGATCAGGGATTGGCTTATGACCATCAGATGTGACGATCTTATAGAAGAATTCTTTTTGGGCCGAGGCACATTTATCATTGTCCTATCGTTGGAGGATTTAGCCTCCAATATGATGCTTGCTCTCCTCTCTTTACAAGAGAGATTGTTTCTCTTGGTCCCATGGTATGAGGATTTTAATATAGTTGGCTTGGAGGACAGATGCCAGGTCACCTCGTTCCTAGCGAAGGTTTTACTCAAAACAATGGTATTTTCATAGGAACAATAGGAGATAATGAAGTCCCTTGTGCAGTTATTATTTTGTTGGCTTTGCTTTTACTTCAATTAAATGGCCCAATGTGATCCCAGTATTTATTTTACTTAATTGTCAAAGTCAAGGTGGTGCTAAGGTGAGTATATAAGCACCACCTTGCCCCCATTCTATTATCATCAATTCATTGCCAAGGTTAGTTGGTTCAGCAGTATCTCTCTCGTGTATTCTCCCCATTGCTCTACGCTTCAGCATCGTCGACTTTGACACTTCAGGCCTTCAAAACGCATCCTTGATCTCGTCCAAATCCACGCTGAAATCAGAAACACTCCTCCATCGTCTATCAGCTGAAAATCGCAGGTACACACAAGTTCTTTGCAACAAATATGTGGCAGACACCAGTCAGCCCCATCTCGAAGTAAAAACACTCGTCCAAGGAAGCATTCCGCAACGAAAATGTAGACACTAGTCGCCTTGCTGCTGGCTGAAAAACGCAGCCTCACTCAGCATCTCCCATGCTCTAGATCCACTAGGCATCGTCAAATGTAGGCTCTGATACCATGTCAAAGTGCAGCGGAAGGTGTGGTGATAATAAGGGAACACGCAGCCGGGGGGGGGGTGTTAGTCCCTCGCCGGACCCATCCTGCACACATGACATGACAAAAGACAAACTCACACCTAGACACACATAGTGAGCAGACATCAGGCTCACCTCCTAGCCATAGAGCCAATACGGGCTCACCCCGGAGCCTGCAGCCAAGCAGGCTAGCTTCTGCCACAACATACCACCGAGTTCACACTAGGGCCAATGTCCCATACCACTGAGCCCACACTAGTACGGGTGTGCAGGCAGAGTTGCAAGGGCCAAGAGTCCAATTGTGGTGATCACACAAGAGATCTCACAAATGAAGCTCAAGTCCTATTTATAGGACTTCATAACTAAAGGGCCAGGTTCACACTGGCCGGACATAACTGCAAGCGCCCATCCTGATCTAGGGGCATAACACACACACACACACACACACACACACAGGAAATGAAATGATATATTCACGTCTTCAAAAAGACCAAAGTGACCTATGAGACAAAAGAGTTTACAAATGGTGAACCTAATACAATGTCTGTGTAAAAGACTAAAAACTGAAACTGAACTGAGCTAAAGTGAAATGAAACGAAAGGCTGAAATGTTGGAATCAAGCTCCTATCCTATGATATCTAGCATAGGTCGTTGGCGAAGCTCATCAATGTCCTCCTCAGTGAGTACTCTGACTGGGCGTCTTCCATGTCGTGCCAGAACAGTCCGGACCCTTTGATGCCCCAAGCTCAGTGGCCCTGTCAGTCAGTGTACCCTGGTACAAGTGGACTCTGAAGTCTGTTGTGATGCCTACTCATCTGAACGTCGCGTATGTAGTCTGAAGAAATCAGTGATCCCCCTCTGTGAGTCTCTCCTACTATCTAGTCTCCTCAAGAGGCTCTCCCTATGTCTGCGCAGCTCCAATAGAAATAGCCCAAGGCGTCTCTCATCCTGATATCTCATAACTTTGGCCAGTGGTCCAAAACCTTCTATGAATAGGCAGTGGAAACGGCCTCGTATCTCATGGTAGACAGGGCAGTGACATATGTGATGTAACTCTGTCTCTAGCTCTATATGGCATAACTAACAAATCATGACCTCTAGTGGTACTCCTCTAAATCTGCAAGCCTCAATCTCTAATTGATGTGATGATGTGCTCATCTATCCAATAACACATCGTAATCCATGGGATAGATGAGTGTCCATGTAGGCGAGTCTGGTCACAAAACCATCCTCTGTAAGCTCAAGGAGATGCTCTCTATAGAAAGCCATCTTCGTGCCAAGCACACGCATAGGCTGTATCCATGTCCTCCTAGTGTCTAACTGAATCAAATCGTGTCTGATGAGCTGAGTGATCTGGGTCCGTGTGAGAGACAAGGAGGGTGAGTACAGCGAATACTGGAAAGGGGGTAATCTATCCATGTCAAAACCATGCAGCTTGAACCAAGCTGTCATCCTATGCATACCAACAAGAGGTGTCTCCTTGTGAGGCAAGTTGTCGAGAAGACTCCAAAGCTAGATGTGCATATCTGTCTCTGGGGAGATCCCAGATGCTGTGTATGAAAGAAACGGATCTGGTAAGTGCCTCGATGACCAGTGGGGGTGCAGCGAGCTCTATACGGATACAGAGGCCTTGGCCCTAATCATCCGAGAAATCATAGAGACCAGAGGCCTCTCCATGCACTTCCATTCATCAGTACTGCCAGCCCTGCTATGGCGGTCCACTTATGGCTCCCATATCTGCACCCCATAGAGCATAGCTAATGTGATCAAAGTTTCGAAAAAGCCATAGTTTCATTCGAGCTTCCTGAAACTGAACCTACGAACACATCCTCCCCATCTTTCCTAAAGCCGCATATGCTCTCGTTAGCCTAGTCTCTGTTGCTCTCCTCAAAGAAAACACTGAGCCACTAAAGACCACACCAAGGTAAGTGTATGCATCTGTACACTCCACCGTTTCCTGATCATATGCAAAGGTGGGTGCAGATCGCCTAACCCACTGTGGTGTGGTGTTGAACACCATAACCTTGGTCTTGCCAAGGTTCGCCGATAAGCCACTATCACTAGCAAATGTGTGCAATGTATCCAAATGTCGTTGCATACCCTCTGGTGAATCTCAGATCAACACAATATCATCTGCATATAGTAGCAATGAGATCCGAGTCCCTACTAACTGTGCTCTTTTGTCGCCTCCCCTCTCAATGTAATTTGAAACCTCATCCACATAAATACCAAATAAAGTAGAGGAGAGTGGACAACCATGTTTCACCCCAATAGTGGAGTAAAAAAGCTCAGACACCCCCTCAGGAGTGCGTATCTGACCCACAACTGTCATGTACAGGGCCATGATCCCCCACATCAGCTCTGTGGGTACACCCATCTCATGTAACCTGTGCATCTGTCGAGCTCTAGGGACTGTGTCAAATGCTTTGCGGAAATCAACAAAAGTACAGTAAATCCTCCTACCATGTAATCTGATGTCCTCAATAATAGCTCTGAGTGTCAATATGTGATCAAGAGTAGAAAAACCTCTCATGAAACCTGCATGTCCTGATGCTTGTATGGCTGCTCTCTCTGCCCATCTACTCAATTGTTGCTCAAGAATAGATGCATATAACCTGGCCACTGTGTGCCCAATCGTAATGGCGCGATAGTTTTCGAGCATCATTGGATCTCTTGCCTTGAAAATAGGCACAACAATCGACATACTCCAAGTATCAGGAAAACCCTCTCACATGGCTCGATTGAACATCAATGCAAGAAGTTATGCAAGCATATCTCGGGCATGTATAAAGTGCTCCGCCACCAATCCATCATGATTATATGCTCTCCTAGTCCTCGTCCTGTCAATAGCTTTCTTCACCATCTCAGCAGTAAAGAAAATGCATGTCACTGGACATGGTATCGGGGGGTCTGATAGAGGCGGCTGTCCCGGAACTGTGTAAAGAGATGTTGCATACTCACCCCAAGTCTCAGTGGATGTAATACCGGTGGAGGGGAGTGCTCATGAAAGAATCTCCATGCCTCACCTTAATCCTAGCTCAAAAATTGTCACGTGCACATTTAACCCTATGTGTACGTGGACAAGCTACTTCATGACATGGGTTCAGTTCAGTTAGCTTAGGAAGTGTTTTGGCACTTTTGTGAGTCTGTTCGCAGACCATGCATGTCCAGGCACTTAGGGTAGATGCATATCCTCTAGTTGCACACTGCATGACCATCAACATTACCATCAGAATCCACCTAGGTAGGGCAATTTAGCAAGCCAGTATAAAAGAAAAGCTAGCGCTAGCACTTTCTAACAGAAGAGGCAGCAGGAACCGCGTGTTTAACAGACACCTTCTCGGCAAGACCCTCCCCGGCATGATCACCTAGCGTTTTCAGCCAGAGAACAAGCCTAGCGTTTCCTTCAAGTGCAGATTCGGCCCAACGTTTTGCATTTGCAACAACCTGGCGACAGTAGATCATAGATCAGCCCTAGCGTTTGTCACGTGACACATCCAACCCTATGTGTCCGTGGACAAACTACAGCATGACCAGGGTTCAGTTCCGTCAAGTCAGTCTAGAATAGGAAGTGATCTGGCACTTTTGTGAGTCTATTCGCAGACCGTGCATGACCAGTCACTTAGATTAGATGCATATCCTCCGGTTACACACAACATGATCATCAGCATTCCCATTAGAATCCATCAGAGGAATTTTCCAGTGCATTTAAACCTATTTTCCCTATGTTTGACATTTTTCACTTATTTATTAAGTGACTTTTGTTGGAAACTAGGTAGGGCAATTTTGCTAAGATACTATATAAGCAAACCAAAGTTAGCACTTTCTGGCAGATGAGGCAACAGGAGCATTGCTCAACAGGCCGACTCTCAACAAGAACAAGAACAAGAACCTCTATCAAGCAAGACTTCCCCTTGGTGGCGTTTTTACCCACAAGCTCCCTAGCGTTTCCAGCTTTGAGTCTTGGGCGATTTCAGCCAGCAAAGGAGCAGTAGCATCAGCGTTTTCAGCCTTTGCATTGGCGCTTCCCAACCAGCAGATTCAACGAGACAAGGCCCTGCAGATAGCGTTTTTGTACCACAGCACCTAGCGTTTTTGAACAGCATCAGCCAGCGTTTTGAAACAGCGTTTTTCAGCAACAAACGCAAGCGATCAGCAGCCCTGCAACTAGCGTTTTCTTCAGCCATTGCCTTGGCGAGTTGCAGCAGTACCACAACAGCAACACAACGGTTTAGGGCAGTCTTTAAGCACCATAAGGACAGCGATTTTTCAGCAGCAAATCAGCGATTCGAAGCACTCAGTTTTTAGCCTTAGCATCGTCCCCGTCGTCCACTCCGTCGACATCGACATAGCCCATTAGATTTGCATTCAACATCTTGTACCAGATTGTGCAATCAATAGTAGACCACTCTCGCCATCGAGAGTGGGGCCCTTGGAGGAGGGTTTTACAACGTCTCTGGTGTAGTATTCTCTTCTCTCTATCTCTCAGTCTCATGCACTTTCACGCACAGTGTCCATTCACTTTGTTTGTGTCCATTGCACTCTCTCATTAAAGAACAGAAGGCTCTCCCTTCCCTAAGAAAAAGGAACCTTGAGCACAGTTCGGAGCACTCATCATGAGCAAAGATCAACATTCCATTTCCGTTGCACCTTACATTGGTATCAGAGCTTTGGCAGTGTTCTATATCACTCAAGGAAAGAACCACAGAATTTTTTTTGCTTGTTGTGGTCGCACGTAACCCAAGTTCTCTTGAGAGTGTCAATTCCTAATCGTGTTTTTGATGAGTGACAGGAAACCCACGAAAAAAGGGCTTGTCCAGCCTCCCCTTCTGCCTCTTTTCACTCATTGAGAGCAGACCGTGCACTTAGTGGCCGGCCAATCGGCGTGAGGTGGGAAAAAGCAACCTTGGTGTGAGCGCAAGGCCGCCAAGGGGCACGCCCGCGAAAAAGAGCAAAGCTCGGGTGAAGAGTAGATCCTTCTCTAACACAGATTGCAAGCGAAAGAAGAACCTCAAGACCCTCAAGAACCTCAAGAACTCAAGACCCCCAAGAACCCAAGACCCACAAGAACCCAAGTTCCTCGAGAACTTAAGAACCAAAGATTAAAGTGTATGGTCATCACCCGAAGCGGAATGGATACTTCGCTTGGAGGTGATGAGCATGAGAGAGGCGAAGAAGAATTTTCCCCACCAGGAGGTTTTTCCGACCCTCCCCCTTCCCCATCTACGCCAAGGATTGCACTAACTCCTATGAAAGAGTTGCCGCAGTTGTTTATGGACAGCAAGTTAGAACACGAAGAAAGAAGGGCAGCCATAGATTGTGACTACGAAGAAAGAAGGGCAGCCATAGATCGTGAATACGACGCAAGAATGGAAGCCATAGAGCGTGAGCACGAGCGCGAGAACAAAGAAAGACAAGCAAGATTTGATGGCGAGAACAGAGCAAGAATGCAAGAGATGTTGCGACTCTTTTCTCAAGTGTAGGTGCACTTTGCACAAAATCAGGAAAAGGAGACTCTCTCAGTCTCTACTTCTCCAAAGCAAGACCCACATGATTTGCATGATGATCAAGATGTGTTTTCTCACAAGCATGATGATTAGGATGATAAGGATAAGCATGATGATTTGCATGATGATGACGATGTGTTTTCTCACAAGCATGGTGATTTGCATGCTGATCACGATGTGATTTCTCACGAGTATGATGATTTGTATGATCAAGACGTGATTGTTCACAAGGATGATGTCACAAACGGGAGCGCATAACAACATAAAATACATTCGGATAAATAGAATTTATAACTTATTATTGAAGCCAGAGTATATAGAGAGAAATAGATAAAGGGAGAGAGATAGAGAGTGAGAAGATCAACACAGTACTCGGACCAGAAGATGGGCTTCTGGTCCCCCCCCCCGTAATAGTAACTTTATTACCGAGGAGAAGTCTATACAAGCACTTGAACCGAACGTATTACCACGTTCGTTCTACAATAAGACTTGATGGTTCCCGGAAGCCTCAGCTTTTGATTCCTAGGGCAAAACCCTATTCCAAGGAACTTCCATTCCTTATTCCAAATCCTTGAGAACCAAGGTTCTCGCCTCTGGATCTCACCTTCCAGACTCAGGGCATGACATCCCTGCAACTCTTTTCTAACTCTGTTTCCAAAGTCCTCTTCCTGCAGATTAACTCCGCTTTCCTGGACACAAAGTCCTTCCCTTGGGAATTTCAACTTCCGGATCACATCTCGAGAGTCTACCTCTCTTCGATCCGTGGATCTGCTTCCCAAACTTGGGTACGAAACCCTTGGGCTGATCTGGCTCTAGTTCCTCAGAGCGCTTTTCTCCTACAGAGGCTCGTGCCTTCCTCTACTCCTACTCCCTCACGAAGAGGAAGTACACCTGCAATCAAATACTTAGAGATCATAACATGAAAATCGTACCTTCAAAGTCTCGACGCTCGTAATGCAACTCGGTTCTCGAAAAAGCAATTCCCCGGAAGAGATCTCTACATAGAAAATCCTCTCTTCCAATCCTACACACAAAAGAGGTGTGTTCTCGGGTTCCTTCTCATAAATCAGCCCCGTCTACGGCGTTTATGGGCTGAAAACAGAGAAAAACAGCAACTTGTCGCGATAAAAACACGCTCCGTAGGCACTTCTTCGCGAGGGAACTCGCGCACTGGGTCTTGGCGACATCTGGTACACTTGGGACAGTCATGGGCATCACCGGCAAACATCTTCTTTTCGGGTGAACTCTGCAGCAACATCTCCTTCTTGCAAAAACTGATCCTCCCCTCTGAGTGAGGGCATGTCATGCTTTTATAGCTCCTAGCCACGGGCACGAATAGCTGCTCACGTAGAGATCGCGACTTTTTTTTTTTTTTCCAAAAATTTTTGTTTTCATCTTTTTTTTTTCACTGTTCTGCTAAAAAGAGAGAGAGAGAGAGAGAGAGAGAGAGAGAGAGAGAGAGAGAGAGAGAGAGAGAGAAAACGCTGGCTGATCTGTGGCCTTATTTATCAAGTGGCTGCCCACTTATTAAATGGACGGCCGGCGTATTTTAAAAATAGTATGAATCTGCCAAAAAACTCAATAAAACCTTATAAGTTAAAAACAATGCTTTCACAGCACTTCCCAGGCGTCCCTGGATGCAATCGCACGCACAGTTGCAATGCAGACATAGACTTCCTCGCGGGAAAGCATCTGCTTTCCCGAAAAGCAATCCCGCTTTCTCAGAAAGCATCTGTTTTTCCTCAAAGTTTCCTCTGAACCCATCTTCATTCAAGTGCTTGCTTTTCCTTGTGCACAATTCCAACACAGTTCGGATTTTCCTCCTGACTATGGATATTCCCTTTCCGATGTACTCATCACCCACCTTGTGACGCATCAGGAATACCCATCACCTAGTCCTTTTCCTACCGAACTTACCGTACAATCTCCTTCACAATGCTCTATGTCACCCATCCTATGACGCATCAGAGATGTCTGCTTCCAGATGGTCGGATACTTCTGTCCGATGCTCCCTGTCACCCTTTCGATGTGACGCATCAGAAGTACCCGTTCCTGGTGGCCTTACAGATATTCCCGTTCTCAGTGCTCGTGTCCAGTGAGAAAAACCTCTCACTTAAAATTCCAATAATTCATTTAGAATTATTTTTCCTGATGTTCCAAGCAAGAAAACCCTCTCACTTATAAATCCAATAATTCATCTAGAATTATTTTTATGTCAAATAAAGCCAATTTAGCAACATCCCTCTCACTTATAAACAATTGTCCTCAACTGTACAGGTCCAACTGAACTGCCGGGAAGAAGCTGAAAAAAATTCCAAATCTTGCTCAATGGTGAGTTGAGCTAGTCCTTTCTCAAAAGAGAACTTAAAAAGTACATTAAACAAAAAAATTCATAATTCAATACTTACCTTACGGTTCATGGCCTTCCTCTAGTACCTCGAGGATATCCTTCACCATTCATCAAACTTACGAGCCATGTAAGAACTCGTCATTCGCGTCTTTCCGAGGATCTGTTAACTCAATTCCACCTTCTCAATCCCGAGAAGAATAATCCTCCTAGAAATCAATCTAGGTCTTTGCCCTTGCACATAACCTTGCGCTATTAGTCCTGAGGATATTAAACCTCTTCTGTCCTCCCGCATAGGGCCTGTCGAGAGCATTAAGTTCATGTGAATCTTCCTGTGGCAGACAAAGTGTGTCATCTTACCAAAGGAAGTTCTTATTCCGGGCCTTTGCTTTGGGTAGGCCAATTGTTCTAATCCAAAGTTTCCTTATCCGAGACTCTATTAACTTGATTCCGTCTTCTCAAATTCGAGAAGAATAATCTTCCTAGAAATCAATCTAGGTATTTGTCCTTGCGCATAATCCTGCGCTGTTAGTCCAGAGGGTATTAAACCTCTTGTGTCCTCCCACATAGGGAATGCCCAAGTCATAGAGCATTAAGCTCGATGTCTTTCTTTCACAATTTGCGATCACCTTAAAGAAGGTTCTTGTTCCAGGCCGTCGCTCAACGTAGGCGGACGGTTCCAATCCAAAGATTCCTTGTGCACGGCGGCACTTCCTTCCAATTTTTTTCCTCCTGCGAGTTATTACCACCAGCAGTGTTTTCCAGACACCCATTAGAGTCTCTTCCTTACAGAATCATAAAAAATGATTCACCTTGCGAGCATCAATAACGCCTTGCAAAATCTCAGGCAGATAGGATTCTAGCCATAGCATTTTCTGAACGTACGTTCAAACCTGGTTCACAATAGAGCGAACCCTCTTTGATTCTCAGGGATGTTCTCCCATATGTAATTCTTACCTTTTGAAACGGTTGGCGAACTATATTCTTACGAACATAATAGTTCGAATTTATTCCAGCAGCGTGTAAATGCTACTTGACCTGCTCATGGAGAAACATATACCGCAACCAAAAGTTGCTACTGTAATGGTAAAGGCACATAGTGTACTCAATGATCAACGACCATCAGAAAACCTCTTCTCCGTAGAGAAACTCAAATTCCTTCTACCGAGCACATCTCAAATAGAGATTCTCGTGTTGGAATATCCTTGCGCGGAAAAAGGCGCTCAAGAGAGTATAACAAACTCCCGTCGAGATCCTAAAGAGGAAGTTGGTTCATCTCATTCCGTTTAACAGAAAAAAATTCGATTGGTAGATGACCCACCTTAGCATAGGTCTGCATCTTCGTGTGTTATCCATGTACCCAAAGGTGTACCTAAGTTTCAGTGAGCTTGGGAAATTACCTTCCCTTCGTAAGATCCTTAGAGCGAAGACGCTCAACCTGACGATCCCTTGGCTCAATCTCAAAGCAAAACCCGCTCATCAAATAAACTAGGATTTTAATCCTTGGATTCCTTGATCATAGGCCGTAGTCGTCGCTTGTTCCTTCCCTCGTAAAGAGAGCATTCCTTCACTTGTGCGAAAAGCACTACTATATCTTCCCTTACCGGGTAAGGGGTGTAGGCTTAAAGAGAACTCAAGCTTAATGAAAGCTTTTCTTTGCTTGTAAGCTCAGAATGGTTCGTTCATAATTTCCTACCCGCAGTAGCAGGTAATCTGTTCGAGAATTACCGGATACCAAATCAATTATGGACCTTCCGGATGGTTAAGCAAAGTAGTTCATCGTATAAAACAATGTTCTGACTCAACCCTACTCTCACAAGCACTCAAGAGTAATCAGTCCTGGTTAGACTTATGCATTCCTCGTGCCAAAAAGAAAACGCGCTTTGTAACTTCCTCAAAGATGTAACTTTGATCAGACCTCCCCTCTCACTTGAAGTTTGAAGGTCTTCTATTCAAAACCTCAGGAGTTAGATTGAATTCTCTTACTCCAAACTTTCTCCGGATAGCAATGTATCCTTCGAGGAGAGGTAACAAAAAATCGTTGTTTCTGTGTTCAATGATTCTCGTCCCACTGCGGGGATTGTATTCTATGTACACTAAGGATTGTATTCTATGTACACTAAGGTGTACACTTTCAGCTTTTATTGCTGACTCCACCATCTGTTGCGAAGTATCTTGCACATGGGTTTACAAAATTCGGGCAAAAGTCCTTCGTTAAACTTCTTTATCATTTCTTCCTCAAAGAAGTTCAAGAATGGAGCCACCTTGGAAAGAGTGAACAAATACTCATTCAAATAATCCATGACTCGCTCGTGCTCCTATCATACAAACCGATCCCAATCTTCTTGGATGTCTTTCTCAAAGCGTAGAGGAAAAAAAAAATTGTCGGAAAATTCAACCTTGAATTGAATTCAAGTCTTGTTGTAAGTTCCTTGCAGAGCTTTGGTATACCACCAAGTACTTGCAATCCCCTTGAAGCGTTTGGTCACATGCCTCACCTTCGACGCTTCTCAGAAATTGCCGTTTTCAAAGGCAACTTCATACTATCAAATGAAAGCCGTAGCTTTTGGAACATCTTCCCTTCCCGTCAAAAGTATCAAACTTGATTGGAGTGCTCTGAGGTCTAAAGACTTTCTTCATATCCTTCTCGAAACGACGGGATTACTTGGCTATGGTTCTGGATTGATGTTCATGGAAATTTCTAGATTTTAAAGGAACTTGAGCTTTCCGCTCCTTGGATTCTCTAGGTTCTTGAGCATCATGCTCTTGTTGCCTTCTCAGAGAATCCCAAGTCTTGTGTCGACTTCTTGCAGAGAGAAAAAATTTCCCAACTCTGCGAGCTTTTTCTTGCAGGACTTAGGGTTCCACCTGCTTACATCTCTCTTGGCTTGTCATGGCTTCTTCCCGTATCTTCCCAGAAACGTCCTCCTTTACAGAGAGAGAGGAGACCATGCTCTGATACCACTGTCACAAACGGAAGCGCATAACAATACAAAATACATTCGGATAAATAGAATTTATCACTTATTACTCAAGCCAGAGTATATAGAGAGAAATAGACAAAGGGAGAGAGATAGAGAGTGAGAAGATCGACCCAGTATTGGGACCAGAAGATGGGTTGGTCCCCCCCCCCTAATAGTATCTTTATTACTGAGGAGAAGTCTATACAAGCACTTAATCCGAACGTATTACCACGTTCGTTCTACAATAAGACTTGATGGTTCCCGGAAGCCTCAGCTTCCGATTCCTAGGGCAAAACCCTATTCCAAGGAACTTCCGTTCCTTATTCCAAATCCTTGAGAACCAAGGTTCTCACCTCTGGATCTCACCTTCCAGACTCAGGGCATGAGATCCTTGCAACTCTTTTCTAACTCTATTTCCAGAGTCCTCTTCCTGCAGATTAACTCCGCTTTCCTGGACACAAAGTCCTTCCCTTGGGAATTTCAACTTCCGTATCACATCTCGAGAGTCTACCTCTCTTCGATCCGTGGATCTGCTTCCCAAACTTGGGTACGAAACCCTTGAAGTCCCCCCCCTTCTGGCAATAGTCCCCTTGCAGATCAGCCCCATCCTCGGTGTTTTCCCGCAACAGAATCACTTCAGCCTTCAGCGTTTTTGTCAGCAACTCACTAACGCTAGACCCTGCTGCCTATTCCAACATTTTCCACAGCTTGGGACACCTCAGCCTATGCAGCGTTTTCAGCAGGTGCAAACCTCTCTAAAAGCGCAGCCAAGAAAGTCCCACAGCCAACGTTTTTGGCATAAGAAAACGACAGCATCAGCGTTTTTAATTCTCAGCCCAAAACAGCAGCAGATCCTCGCAGTTTTCAGCCCATGACTCAGTAGCAGAACCATCCCAAGTTGGTTGCAGATGATCCCCCATTTTCAGCCATAAAAACGCAGCCAAAACAGTCATTTTCAGCCACCGAAACAGTTCCGAAATTCAGCAGCTAGAAGATCTCAGATTTCAGCCATCAAGTCGTCGTCGTCATCGGCATAGTCCCATTGCATCAGTCCATTGCAGATGCATTGTACACATTTGTGCAATCAAAGTAGACCACTCTAGCCGACGAGAGTCGGGCCTTCGGAGGAGGGTTTTACAACCTCTCGGTGTCGTACCTCTTCTCTCTCCTTCTCTCACTTGTACGCACAATATCCACCCACTTTGTTCGTGATCATAGCACTCTCCATAAGACGGAAAGCTCTCTCTTTCCCTAAAGAACTAAAAGGAACCTTGAGCAATAAAGATCACTAATCTTGAGAAAATACAACATTCATTCCGCTGCACCCTACATTGGTATCAGAGCTTTGGAAGTGTTCTGCATTACTCAAGGGAAGAACCACAAGAACCACAAGAATTTTTTTTGCTTGTTGCGATCGCACGAACCCAAGTTTACTTGGGCGTGGCGATTCCTAATCTTGTTTTGTTGAAGAGTGACAGGAATCCCAAGAAAGAAGGGATTGTCTAGCCTCCCCTTGTGTCTCTTTTCACTCATTGCGAACGGACCGTGCACTTAGCGGCCGGCCAATCGACGTGAGGTGGGAAAAAGCAACCTTGGTGTGAGCGCAAGGCCGCCAAGGGGTGCGCCCGCAAAAAAGGGTAGAACTCGGGTGAAGAGAAGATCCTTCTCCAACACGATTTGCAAGTGAAAGAAACCCTCAAGAACCTCAAGATCCTCAAGAACCCGAGAACTCAAGAACCTCAAGACCCTCAAGAACCAAGTTCCTCGTGAACTTAAGAACCAAAGATCCTAGTGCATGGTCGTCACCCGAAGCAGATGGATACTTCGCATTCAGGTGATGAGCATGAGAGAGGCGACGAAGGATTCTCCCCACCAGGAGATTTTTCCAACCCTCCCCCTTCACCATCTACACCACGAGTTGTCCTCACTCCTATGGAGATGATGGTCAAGTCAATGTTGGACATGATGGCACAACAACAAGAAACGAATCGAGTTGCATTGGCACAACTCGCAAGCAAAGCAGAAGAACAAGCAGCAAAGGACCGTGCACAAGAAGCCAAGGACCGCAAGCGCATTGAAAGAAACGCCACACTTGCTGCAAAACAAGAAGAAAATCGCCTTGCTCAGGAACGTGAGCGCATTGCTCTTGCCGCAAAACAAGAAGAAAATAGACTTGCTTTCGAACGCGAGCGCCATGAACGAGAGGCTCAAAGGGAGATTCGTCATCAAGAATTTATTTCCCACATCCTAGCCTCGAAGACCAAACCACCCAAAGATCGTGGAAGTTCGTCAAGTGACGCAAGCCACGACACGGATTCCAACCATCCAGTTACAGAAAAGTTGACTTTCAGTAAGTATGACAGTAAGATGGATGCTACAGTTATTCACTCTTGGTTGCATCAATTTACTGCTTATTTTGCGACAACTAAGAAGACAGGAAATAGGAAAGTTTTGACGGCAGCTATGTACCTTGCTGGTGATGCCATCAATTGGTACCACGCATGGCAAGAGGCACAGCTAGCCGCGCACCTGGAGGCAGCTGACGATTTCACGCCCCCCTCTTTTAGTTGGGCTGATTTCCAAGACAAGCTCAAGGCGTGGTTTATGCCACCTCAGTACCTCGCACAATTGAAGGACGATTGGCGCGCTCTCAAGCAAAATGGTATGCCGGTTATGTCTTTTTCTAATCGTGTTTTGTAGCTAGGTACCCAATTACGCATGTCGGATGAAGAGCGCAAAGAGGCTTTTCTCTTTGGATTGGACGAGTATATCAAGTACGATGTCGAGGTATTCGATCCAATCGATCTCAACAAGGCGGTAGCGATTGCTCTCGCACAGGAGATGAAGCACAACAAGGGAAAGCCTAAGGAGAACAAGACTTCCACAAGTACCTCGCAGACTTCTCAGAACCCGCAGAACGGTAAGAACGGTAAGAATGGTAAGAATGATAACTCTTCTAACCAATCTTCCAACAGTCTCTCATCAAAGAATTCTTCCAATGAATCTAAGGGTAAGGCTAACACAATTGCTAAACCTAAGCTTACTCCATATGAAAAGGTAGCACAAGGAATTGTAGGAGGATACATCACGTCGGAAGAACAAAGCACTTATTCTAAGGAAGGTCGTTGTTTTCATTGTCACATTAAGGGTCACATAAAACGTACATGTCCTAAGCTTGAATCGAATGAATCTAAAGAACCCACAGCACCCACTACATCTGTCAATGCAATGAATGATAACACGGGTGTGCCCAAAGTTTCTCAGGACCCTCCCATTGATGATTCTCTCATTAAATGTTATGGTCGTATGTCGGGGCACCGTTGTCATATTGTTTGACCCAGGTAGTATGCATGATGTGATCAGTTCCTCTCTTGTTGAGAGAGCTCGCCTCGAAGTTAGTCCGAGATCTCCTATCGAGGTCTCTGGCTTTCGTCCCGGTATGGACGCTCTCATCACGGAGGAATGCCTTGATGTGTTGTTTGCAATTCAACAGACTGTCTTCACTAGAAGATTTGTTGTTTCTCCTCTCTCACGATGTGATATGATTTTGGGCATTCGATGGTTTCGTGAGACTAACGCTCTCATTGATTTTGAGGCTAACACTTTAACTCTCAATGCCAAAAGTGATTCTCCTACTATCTTTCATGGAGTGGACACTGCTCCTCCATCTCTCATTGCTAATATGCAGGACAAGGTTGAAAGGATTCGAGATAAGGAGACTCTCTCAGTCTCTTTTTCTCCATAGCATGACACACAGGATTTGCATGATTATGAGAAGCATGATGATTTGAATGATAATGATTTGGATAAAAAAGACAAGCATGATGAATTGCATGAAGATGCTGTGATTGTTCACAAGGATGATGTGTTAGTTGATGCTTTTCCTAGCGAAGCTAACCTCGTTGCAAATTCGATCAATCACGAAGATCCGATCTTGGCTTTCGAGTCGAGGTCCAAAGAACCCCCACAAGACGATTCGACCATTCAAGAAGAAGCGATATTGGCTCTCGAGCCTTGGTCCAAAGAGCCCTTACCGGAAGTATTATGTGTTCGCATGATTGATATGCACGCATTGTTCGAGTGATTGTTCAAGTGTTTCATTCGTGAAGGTTTCTTGTATTTTAGTCAGCATCGTTATGTGATCCCTTTTCCTAGGCATGACATTGTATGTTGAGCACGTTTCTCTCATGGATGAGCACGAATGTATGCGGATTGTTCATGAAAAGCTAAAAAGTTTGTATGTAAGGAAGTCGCATTGCATGTCTCTTCCTTGGCATGACACAGTTGTAGAGAGAGCACGTGATTGTATGAGCACCAAGCATGGGCATTTCCATTGTGATTTGCCACAATTGATTGATTTTGATCAAACGGAAAAGATTCGATCTCATTGTTTGCATGTGTTTGATGGACGGGTTGTCACTCCGTCTTTTGTTCATCTACATTGCATGCACAGTCTTTAGAGAAGACAAGATTTTTTTCCTTCACCTTACATGGAATAGGTATGTTCATGGTTTTGTGTTGGAGATGGTTTCACGAATTTTCAGCCATGGAGATTCTTGAAGACGAAAGAAGCAGGACTCTAGACGAAGTTGAAGCATCGAAGGATCAACAGAAGACTTTGTGTCGCTTTCAGCGCGACCCAAAGAAGCAAACGTTGCAGACCTTTATGAAGTTCAAGTACCGCTCAACCCACACAGCAGAGTGGGCCGGCGAAGAGTCCCTTCCAGGATTACGGATGTTGTTTGCGATCTCCCTCGACGCCATACAGTTCGGTACCAGTACCTCACTTTGAAAAGGAGGGGATGTCACGTGACACATCCCAACCCTATGTGTCCGTGGACAAGCTACACTATAGCAGGGTTCCCGTCAGTCAAGTCAGTTTAGATTAGCAGTGATCTGGCACTTTTGTGAGTCTATTCGTAGACCGTGCATGCCCAGTCACTTAGGATAGATGCATATCCTCCGGTTGCACACAGCATTGATCATCGGAATTCCCATCAGAATCCATTAGCATCATTAGGGGAATTTTCCAGTGCATTAGCCTATTTTCCTATTTATTGGTTATTTTCACTTATTATTTTTAAGTGACTTTCCAACAAAAGTAGGTAGGGCAATTTTGCTAAGTTAATATATAAGCAAACCCAAGTTAGCACTTTCTGGCAGAAGAGGCAGCAGGAGCTTCCCGCTCAACAGGCAACTTCTCAGCAATACCCCCCCTCAACATCAGATCCATCGCCATCACCTCCCTTCCATTTGACGTTTTTCACAGCATCTCCCATCGCCTTGAAGCCCCCCCCCCCCCCCCCCCCCCCCCTTCTGGCGATAGTCCCCTTGCAGATCAGCCCATCCTCGGTGTTTTCCCGCGACAGAATCACCTCAGCCTTCAGAGTTTTTGTCAACAACTCACTAAAGCTAGACCCTGCTGCCTATTCCAGCGTTTTCCACAGCTTGGACACCTCAGCCTATGCAGCGTTTTCAGCAAGTGCAAACCTCTCTAAAAACGCAGCCAAGAAAGTCCCACAGCCAGCGTTTTTGGCATAAGAAAAGGACAGCATCAGCGTTTTTTATTCTCAGCCCAAAACAGCAACAGATCCTCGCAGTTTTCAGCCCATGACTCAGTAGCAGAACCATCCCAAGTCGGTTGCAGATGATCCCCCATTTTCAGCCATAAAAACGCAGCCAAAACAGTCATTTTCAGCCACCGAAACAGTTCCGAAATTCAGCAGTTAGAAGATCTCAGATTTCAACCATCAAGTCGTTGTCATCATCACCGTCGTCGTCATCGGCATAGTCCCATTGCATCAGTCCATTGCAGACGCATTGTACACATTTGTGCAATCAAAGTAGACCACTCTCGCCGACGAGAGTGGGGCCTTCGGAGGAGGGTTTTACAACCTCTCGGTGTCGTATCTCTTCTCTCTCCTTCTCTCAGTCTTACTCACTTGCACGCACAATATCCACCCACTTTGTTCGTGATCATAGCACTCTCCATAAGACGGAAAGCTCTCTCTTTCCCTAAAGAACCAAAAGGAACCTTGAGCAATAAAGATCACTAATCTTGAGAAAATACAACATTCATTCCGCTGCACCCTACAACAGCATGACCAGGGTTCAGTTCCGTCAAGACAGTCTAGAATAAGAAGTGATCTGGCACTTTTGTGAGTCTGTTTGCAAACCGTGCATGACCAGTCACTTAGATTAGATGCATATCCTCCCGTTGCACACAGCATGATCATCAGCATAGGCACCACTTGCCAACTGCAAAGGACAGACTGAGACATACGTTTAGCACTTCAAACAACTTAACAAAAAGACCGAGAGAATCCACACGAGACACAGAGTGGTGGAATACCACTCCTAGACTGCAATGGCCCCAAATGATGGTGCCCCTATTGGTATTTCTTAATATTGGTTCAACAAGGTATAATTATGTGGCTATGCTCTACTTCTCCACGCAATAGAATGCAAGAGAGAGAGCCCACAGCATGTATGTAAAGGCCCTTGGCCTGTACAAAAGCAGGAACTCTAAAATCACAGCATTGCCACGTTAGCAGGCCTCAACGCAAAACGCGGAATCGTCCATACAACTACCACATCATCAACTTTACAAAAGTGTGTGTGTCTGCTTTGCTTTTAAGGGTTTAGGCCCCTCAGCCGGTTCCATAAGTTGTTGGGCGTTAGGATTTTTAAACCTTACCCAATTTATTAATTAGGCCACTCGACGATGATCTGCAAGTTGGTAAATCCTTCTTCCTCTTCTATTTCCGATAGGGTTTAGGCCCCTCTTCCAAGATCTGCAGGTTAGGCTGAGGGAGCCCTAACCCTCTGGGTCTTTAGTGGCTTGACACGTTAACAGTTTGTGACAAAAAGGAGGGTAGAACTCTGCAAAATAATTTAAGACTACAAGGCTACTACAGTCTGCCAGAATGGCCCCCCTCTCCCTATTTACGAGGCTTGCAAAAATGCATGACCCAACCTAAAACACCCCATGACCCAGAAATGGGAGAACTAGGGAAATAAGGCTGAAAATAGGGTGCCCATCAAAAAGGTCAAAAGTGGCATACCACACAAAACCTGAGAAAAATCGCCCCATCTTCCTAGAATCTGGAAACACCTCACAAGGCTGGGCACACCCACAAAGCAGCCATCACTGACAAGATATAGGGAGAAACCCAGGAGATGACCACCAAAATTGTAACACTACACTGTCAGAACCAGATGGCTCCAAAAGCATCATCTAAGTACGACAATACAACTTAAAACTAAACCAAGCCCGGGCTAGCATAGCCTTTTACATACAGACCCGCATCATCACTTGTTGATGATCTTGGAATGTACTACGTATCCTGCATATTATGACTTGAATGGGGTTTCCTCTAGATTTCAGCGAGACACAAATCCAATAATAATTCCACCAAGGAGTAACCATGATACAATTTTGAACTTGATTGAGCCAAGCTAGCATAGATATTTACATGCACATACACATCATCGCTTGGTGGTCTCAAGAATGTATTACAACCTGGACTTAAATTGTGATGAGACAGTTTAATTAGTCTAAGCCAACCTTATCCTCAAGGAAAATGTTATCTTTCTTTGCATGTGTGTATATTCAATGCACTAGTCCATATGTATGACTGACTATATACAAATCATTTACGTGTCTGATGACATGCACAATTGATGACCGTCTATGGATAGGTTTGTGTGTCTGTCTGTGTGTGTGTGTGTGTGTGTGTGTGTGTGTGTGTGTGTGTGTGTGTGTGTGTGTGTGTGTGTGCGCGTGCGCGCACGCACGTTTGTGTTTAATTGCAGTTATATTCCAACATGCAAGTCTTTTTAACCCCCAGATGACAAGGCTCCAAAGATTCGACCTTTCCAGGTTCACACCGTTCTCACACACAGATTGCATTTGATTTGCGTAGTTTGACCTTCAGTAGAAATTGAAGTACTCTCTCTCTCTCTCTCTCTCTCTCTCTCTCTCATATGAAGAGTACCGAGTTTCCCCAACGATCCTGGGCATTGACGGGGGCACCATGGTCGAGGAGGAAGGATGCCGCTGCAAGGCAGCTATAGAAGGCGCAGATGTGAAGGGGGGTACGGCCGTCATAGCCATGAGCGGAGATGAGAGAAGGATCCTGCTGCAACAGACACCGCAACGCGGAAGGGTCGTCTTGGCGAGCATGCCACAGGAAGAGGGATGTGCGGCTTATTCGCGCCTTCTCCTCTTTACAGGATATGATGTTGGGCGGGTTCGTTTCACACGCGGGCTCCGTTCCACAGAGGGGCCCGTCGGGGTTCGAGCACTCCATTGTTTTTTGTGTGTGTTTTGTTGGGGGGAGGGGCAACTGTTGCAACGCTGACACAATGTGGACAGAGATCAAGACAGATATAGTACAGAGGCCTCGGCCCTCAGGCAATGTATCAGTGTGTATGATCGACTGCAGCAGAGCTTAGCCGTAGGACTGTCGCTGTTTGGTAAGTTACTATGGATCTCTCTACACCAGCAACAAGTCACTGCGGGTCCGCACTCTCGGACTCTTAATCCTTGGAAGAGAGACTCAGAGACGCTTTGATTGAACTTTGAAGGAAGCTCGGGCTCGGCAGCCTTGGCAAGTTGGCAATGAGTTGACTGAGCGTGTGAGTGAGCAGTGAACACTGAGTCGACGCGGGAATCATGCATGCCCCACTTTTGTGCCGTATAAAATTAGTTGCGAGTCACGAGTCGAACATAGGGAGAGATGGGTTGTCACACCCATTCAAACGCACACATAGTCGCAAGCTCCACGTTGTGATCCGTCCAAAGGACATAGCATCCCCATATAGAGCCCTATGGTAGATGTTGCAGCGCACAGTGTGTGAAATGGTACTAGTGTGTGTGGACGATCCTCACTCATTATCAATCTCCTCCCCCACCAAGCCGAGACTGCAACTCAGGAGTTGACGCAACCTCATCGCGTCTCAAGTTGGATGGCCCCTACAAGAGGTATGGGACCCCACGAGGCACACCTAGTAGGAGGCGCCCATTCGGATTGGCAAGCAACCGACGTGCTCTGCATCTTAGGCACCCTGTGTCGGGGGTGGAGAGTGTCACACTTCCCATGGATGGTAAAAGGCAAGGGATGAGTGCAAGTTTACATTTTTGGCCTTCACAAGGCCATAGGAAAGTGGGTGGAGAATTGGTGCACTTTTTGCACCGTTGATTAAGAATCACGGATCGGCGACACATGTCAGATGAGCTTGTTTTATAATATATATGGGTTTTTCCATCATCTCAACTTGGTCCCTTCTTTTAATGCTCAATTGACTTCTTTGTTTAATAGAGGTTATTTTTTTTTTTTTAATGTAAATGGGTCTTTCCATCATTGTAATTGGTCCCTTTATTCAATGCTCACTAGACTTTTTTTGTTTTGTAAATCTTTGTTTAGTTTATAAGTTTAATACAGGTTATATTTTTTTTTTATAATGTAAGTGTCTCTTTTCATCATTGTAATTTGGTCCCTTTATTTAATGCTCACTTGACTTTTTTTAAATCTTTGTTTAGTTTATAAATGAGTCTCTTTAGTTAAAGATCTAATTACTTTCTTGTCAGCTTTTTTATTTTGAACATACTTTTTTCTTATAAATTTTCTTTTCATTTACAGACAATTTCTAACTAAAATTTTTTTAATTGTCTTTAAATGAAAGAATTTTTTTACCACTAAGATTTTTTTTCAGCTTTTGGTTTTGATATGCAAATGTCTCCTTATTACTTTAGTGCGTGTATTATTATTAGGGATTAGCTTGTTTTTTAAATCACAACTAACATTTTTTTTTCAACTTTTTGTTTTGATATATAAATGTCACCTTGTTATTTTAGTGCATGTATTATTATTAGGGATTAGGTTTAAACATTTTTAATATTCATTTCTATCCTAAAATATTATGTATTTATTTCATTTAATAGCATGCATCATTTTATTGTGTAATTTGTTTTTATTGATATTTATACAAGAATTAGATCAATTCCTAAACTCTCACTAATATTTTATATGCTTTATGTTTTCATGAGGTCAATTAATATAACACTCATACACAAGAGCATAAGGAAAAGCGAAAATTTTTGGTGCAATTCCTCTATCATTGAATTGAATTGTTGGATGTTCTCCATGTGGCATTTGAACGTTTTTGGATTTTAATGTGTGCATATGGGAGTGCCCCCCCACTCTCTCACTTCATTGGAGTCGAGGTCTCTCTCTCTCTCTCTCTCTCTCTCTCTCTCTCTCTCTCTCTCTCTCTCTCTGGCCGTCGTAAATCTTTACCTCGATAACATATTTGTAAACTCAAACTAATGTGCACGCAAGCGAGGAGAATAGCATTCAATGGTTGCAAGCACGAGATGCTAAAGTCACTTGTGGGAGCATGGTGAGGCATCTTCATTTAATCATTAATGGACCACCTCAAGAGTCAAGCAAGCCTCACTCCACTATCGAGCCATTGCCTACGGTCATTATAGAGTCCATGAGACGTAGTATTTTGCTATATACAAGGAATATGAATGACACGAAGCGGCCAAGTTTTGCTTCCAGATGCGTAGGCCCAAAAGTCTTGCACCCCTTTGGGTACTTCTTTTTGTATCGATAAAAACAATTGTTGTGGAGAGTGCTCTGCTTTGTGTGCCCACACATTGATTTGTCGGAGACTCTTCCAAGGGACATATTTAAAGGCACAAGTGAAAAGAACCCGTTACAAAAAGATGACACTCCAAAAGCTCCTCCAAAATTGGCGATGCATTTGACATGCCCCCAAGCTACTATGTCCAATAGTCGATAATACACTGCTAACATATGCATCCTAATCCAATGCTAAAATCACTCCAATAATGCTTCCAACGTCCAGGTTTATTACACTTAAGTACTTTTTCTCTCTCTATCTCTTTCACACTAAACTATAAATTGCACAGAGATTTATTAAACTTTCTATGCCTTAACAATGCTTATGTTTTTAAAGCTATGATGAGCATCATTATTCACCCATTTCTCCAGCAAGAGAGCAGAGTGATGATCCACATGAGGCAAACAAGCCTCAGAGGACTGGTCTAGAACAATACATTGTAATAAGTAAAGCCGAGGAGAGTGGATAACTAATCCTTGACCTCGGTCTAAGCTCGAGGATTGGTGTATTTCTATTCTTAATACTATCCACTCACAATTGTGAGTTTTCGAAAAAAAAAAAAAAGCTATGATGAGCATCACACTCACACTCTTGCCCAACGACACCAAAGCTAGAGATCATTTAAATATGATTTTTATTAAATTATAATGAAAATTCTATCTTCCCTCCCAAATTTTGTACATGCAAATGACGTTTCCATGTTAAATAACAGATTGTGATTTTGTGCTTTTATTTAATACAATAATTCAAATGTCTAAAAAGTAATGTTTCTATTAATGTAAATTAAGCTAAAATCACACTAAGCATGTAGTTGCTTTTTAAAGTATCTCGATTTGCTTCGGTCTCAAATATGCATTTTCACTTATCGTCTTGTTGCTATTGTAGGTTTTTCTTCATTCAATCTCTCTTTCTCTACCCCCACATTCTCCTTTCTCTCTCTATTCCTCTTTTTCTCTCTCCTCGATTCACTCTCTCTAGAAATAAACACACGCATAGACTAAGGGGCACAACTACATACTAATACAACCCTACACACTAATACAGACAAGTAAACACTCAAATTTTAGCATACACACACACGCGCACAAATTTCTACTCTTTCTCTCTATAGGAATGTGCATGCATATACACTCACTACTTAACACACACAACATGAAAAATTGGCCCTACAACATGCATACACACACACACTAGAACATTCAATTACGCCTCTACACACCCCTACTTGCAACCTATGCACGCTAATTTTCTCACACCCTCTCTTTTTGAAATTGAGTTTCCTACGACGTTAAAACTCTCTTCTTCTTCTTCTTCTTCTTCTTCTTCTCTCTCTCTCTCTCTCTCTCTCTCTACACACACACACACACACACAAACAAATTCAGCACATGTACACAAAATAACACACACACACAACCACACACAATGCACCTACCACACTCTTACTCTCTCTCTTTCTCTCCATATTTGGTCCATACTGTGTACACACACAATTTCTCTCTACGCTCTCTCTCTCTCTCTCTCTCTCTCTCTCTCTCTCTCTCACACACACACACACACACACATAGGCACTAACACTAACACTAACACCCTACTCACACACTTCAGGTGACGTTCTCTCTTTATCTCTCCTTTTCCTCCAACTTCCCCCCCTCCCAACTGCCTACGCTCCTCCTTTAAGCGGCTTCTCTCTACTCCTTCTAGCGCCCCTCCTTCCCTCTCTTTGTGACTCTTCGGGTCTCAACAACCCTCTCATTGCAATTTCCAGGTTTTTAATCAAAAGACCTCTTAATTTATGGTATTTAGGCCATTATTCATACACTAATGAGAAGAGAAGCTTTTAATGTCATAAGGACAATCTCAAGAGACGTTTTAAATCTACTTTGGCAAGTCTTGAACTCAAAATCTCTTACCCAAGGCATAGAAACAACAAGTAACCACACATGATCACATACAATCAAGCAATAGTATGCACTTTTGAATGCTAAAATTCTCCTAAAATGCCCCATGCATATCCCAAAAAAACTAAAATTTGCCACAATTTTGGTATAAATCCAAGTATCATAAGCATTCAACTACCATATGACTCATAAAACATAGCATAGTTTTTGCCAACGTATGGATTTCCACGTCAATTTGAGCCAATTGCTATTGATTTAGAAGCATATCAATTGGGGTTACTTATTGGACAAAAGGAAACGGCACCGATTAAAGTCTGGGTGTGGGTTGGTGGAAGGAACAAGCAACAATGATTGGAAAATAAATGCAAGCATTGCCCATACATTAGGCCAGAAAAAGCTATGCTGGTAGCATATCATGAAGTGCATGAGCAAGAGCGTGTGCGTGTGTGCAGCAATGGAGAGGAGAGAAGAAGAGGATACATGGCGTGCGGACTCCTATCACAATTGTGATTAGGGTTATGAGCACTTATTGTTTTATGTAGAATGAATGGTCAGTGTTAGTTCCTGATTAGTGTTCACCAGCCCAACACTTAGGCACGACACATTGGGATTTACCACCCCAACAACCTCCCACTTATTACAGGACAATGTGCCTTTAAGTTGGGGTGAAAATGTGTATATATATATATACAATACATGTAGAAAATTATCATGATGCCCATGAGTTCCCAACAATGTGCAATCCGCTCTGAAGGTAAGCCCTTTGTTAGAAGATCAGTAGGATTCTCCTTTGTGTGAATCTTGGCAAACTGCGATTGCTTGTCCTCATCAACATCTTGTACTACAAGAGGATTTTGGCCTTGTTCTCCAACATTAGGTAATTCAATCCTATTGTAAACAACCCATCTTCTTGGAAAACTCCTTATCTCCACGATATGCATAGGCTTCTTATGCATCCTCTTCATTGAAGTATACATCATTGCTGCAAACAATTTTTTTAGCTTTAGGTTTCCATAATCGATATCCGATCTCGCCAGGATTTCCATAGCCAAGAAATATGCATTTCTTTGACTTGCGGACCAACTTATTTCTAAAATGCATTGGAATATGGAAATATGCTTCACAACCAAAGGCATTGAGATGCTTGTACGAAGGTGGCTTGCTAGATCAAAGCTCTTCAAGTACCCTCTCATCTAAAGCCTTGTTTGGAGATCTATTAATAAGATGTATAGTTGTAGCTAGCACTTCTGTCCAAAATCCATTAGGCAACTCTGCATTAGACAACATGCTACTTAGCTTCTCTTGTATGGTATGGCTTATCCTCTCAGCAATACCATTTTGTGGAGGGTTGTATGGAGCAGTCAACTCTCTTCTGATGCCTTTGGAATTACAAAATTTTTGAAAGGCTTTATTGACATATTCACCACCATTGACTGATCTAAAGCACTTGACTTTCTTGCCAAATTGATTCTCCACTAATGCCACAAAATTCTTAAAAATTTGAAAGGACTTCATCCTTCTTCCAAAGAGGATATACATACACTTTCTTTGAAAAGTCATCTACGAATGTAACAAAGTACAATGAACCCCCCATGGATATGTTAGGCATAGGCCCACACACATCACTATGCACTAACTCTAGTGGCTCGCTTTTCCGATTGCTGCCTCTTTTGTGTGGTGATTGTGTTTATTTACCATAAAGATAATGCTCACAAACTAAAATTTTTGAGAAATTGGTAGAACAACTGTAATAGCAGCAAGACTTGCAACATCCTCAACATCGCCTACATCTTCAGAACCAGGACGTACATCAATGCCCTGCACAATATTCTAGATGCCCTTTGACACAAGAACATGTTGCATCATGTAAGCCCACATAGGGTAATTGTCCCCATCCAATGTGTCCTTAGCAGCAAACATCTTGAACGCATCTGTGTTGTTGTCAGCCATGGAAAATGCCTGCACTTGATGTGAAAACTGTCCAAAATGAGGAGAAACTGAGTGAAACCAGCACGTGCTATATAGCACAATCCACAGCAGACTGTATGGGACCTGTTATGCAGTAATTGACGTTGACAAAAATTATGCACAAAATGACGAAATTGCCTGTGCAGACTTGGCTGTAGTGGAAACGAAGGTCGAAATGAGCCCGAATCAGAAATATGAGCAGACTGAGCTCTACAAGGTTGCCCAAAATATTTTTCGACCTGCGAACGCTTGCCAAATATCACAAAAATGGGAGCAAGTGAGCAGGCATGTAATGGAGTTGCTGGCGACTAAGCTCAAGAGGATGCAACCTGCTCTGATACCGATTGTTGGAATTAGGGTTGCAGAGAAACGTTCACAGCTTGGAGAAGACGAAGGAAGCTCAAGGCACACAACTGAAAGTGTGTACTTAGTGTGCAATGGAAAGATTGATAGCCCTAGAGTGATGGGCATATATACAATGCACGGGGGGGAAAACCTCCTAAAGAGGGAAAAATTGCCCCGGCGGTCCTATTGTGCTCACACACATCACTACCACATGTATATGGTAACAATTTCACCTTCTCATTATTCTAAATTTGAGTGTGTGTGATGACTTCTTGTTTATTGACCATTCCTATCCTTCTATGAGCACTCTATTTGCGCTATTTAACATCTCTAATTAGGTTGATTAAGTTGGTTCTTAATCTTGTGATTAATGTATGTGCCCTATTGTTTGCTTGTAGATGGGTTTAATGAAACTCGAGCACCATTCACCTTGTGTGTGTAGCTTTTGATGGAGTACCTTGATTGACATGTGGTGATTGGAGAGGCCAACACCAATGCAATTAGTGTGTGCTTGTCATGAGTGTGCTTTGAGATTTTAGTCTATGACAAGTTGGACTTTGGTTGGCTTAATGTGTGTAGCTGATGCTTGATTGATGATGTGATTAGAGTTAGTGATTAATGGCTAATCTCTATTACATTGAAAGAGCATTCTCTTGAATTCTCTTATTCGATACATCCAATGATGCTCGTGCTTCCATGCCCTAGCCAGGTTGCCGATCCTAGGATTGATAATTTTATTGGTCTTGGGTTGATTAGGTTATGCTATGATTGCCCCCATTCTCCACAATCCACTTTCCCACACTCGAAGGCCGCAATCGTTTTTGCTCGTAGCAAACAAGCCTCCCGAGTCCCCACAACCTCACCTCATGGTCCTCACTTGCAAACTCTATCCCCTCGGCCCTCAATTCACTTCAGGTTTCCTGCCACCACCTTGGCAGTCCGTAACTCGACCATCTATAGTTGCGCGAGGGGGGAACCTCCCCATGGCAATTGAGCAGAGTGGAGGGCTGTGGCTCAATGGTGGGCAGCAAAGGTAGCCTCCTCGCCACAAATGAAGGGGGCAATCATGGCATAACCTAATCAACCCAAGACCAACAGAATTATCAATCCCAGGATCCGCAACCCGGATAGGGCATAGAAGCACGAGCATCATTGGATGTATCGAATGAGAGGATCAAGAGAATGCTCTTCCAATGCAATAGAGATTAACCATGAATCACTAACTCTAATCACATCATCAATCAAGCATCAGCTACACACATTAAGCCCACCAAAGTCCAACTTGTCATAGACTAGAATCTCAAAGCACACTCATGACAAGCACACACTAATTGCATTGGTGTTGGCCTCTCCAATCACCACATGCCAATCAAGGTACTCCATCAAAAGCTACACACACAAGGTGAATGGTGCTCGAGTTTCATTAAACCCATCCACACACAAGCAAACAATAGGGCACATACACTAATCACAAGATTAAGAACCAACTTAATCAACCTAATTAGAGATGTTAAATTGCACGAATCGAGTGCTCATAGAAGGATAGGAATGGTCAATAAACAAGAAGTCATTACACACACTCAAATCTAGAATAATGAGAAGGTGAAACTACTTCACGACATAATGGAATATAAAAGAATTAAGACTAATGAGAAAGTAGAGATTAGATTAAGAAATTCTTCTCTAGTTACAATGTCTAAACATAGGCATTAAGCTCAAGGCTAGGCCATCCATAAAGTGAACACACAAGAGAGTGAGCTCTCAAGAGTGGATACTCAAGAATGAAGCCTATTTGCATAAAAGCTTTCTTATAAAGGCTTGCACCACAATCCTTCCTACTATGGGATTAAGTTTGAGCCCTCTAGCTAGCATATACAATTTGGAACTCCCAATGAGCCCAAGACCTTATACAATGTGGATAGCAAAAGTTGTGCACATACATATCATATCCTCGCTTGATGCATAATCGATGTCGCATGTGTTAGCTGCTGCTAACATTCCCCTTCCTAATTTGGTGCACGTCCTTGTGTGTCGTTGAAGCAGAAACACGGAGATATAGTAGAAAGCACGTCCATGGAAGAATGTTGAGCTGCAAAACATAAAACAAGCAATGAGCATCAAAGGCCAACAAGGATAAATAAAATATGAAGTACAGTGAGCAATCATGCAAAGTGAATATTTGCTTCTAAAAGATGGATGAATCATAGTAAAAAACTAAACAACATAAAGCAAAGAAACACCTAAACTATCATGAAGATTAAACCACTTGAAATTTCAATTTTATGCATGAAACACAAGCATAAAAGTACTAGCCTAAAAACTATATGACTAATCTTAATAAAGCATCCAAGTCTATCATGTCTACGGGCTATAGAAAAGCTCATAATCTATTAATACATTGTCACAGCTTTCTGAAGCTCATATGGAAGATTTGTTTTTGTCATTTATAGAAAAAAGTAAAGCACAATACAAGGCTACCACCCCAAGGCAAGTGTAGGTACGACTCTCAGCTCTTTTGAATCCTCAAGGAGGTGTTCCAAGAATCTACTAGCCTACCAAGGAGACGACTAACCCCTATCATCCCAGAGCATCAGTTTAGGTCCTTGACTAAGCGAGCCAAGGTGATTCCCCTCACCTGCCAAGTGCCAATAAGAGGCTAGGTCTTACATAGACACGACATAACATAAATTTTTTTTTTTCATGTGTCTAGTAGCATTTTTGCTACTTTTTCTTGACACTTTTTTGCTTCATTGTTTCATTTTTTAGCACTTTTTTATTGCTTCCATTATGAGATGCCAATGGCAAACGAACTAAGGGACTAAATCCTAATCATAACCCTAGGTTAAATGAATGGAGTATTAAGACTATCACTAAGAGTCTAGGATTAATGAGCAATGATCCTACATTAGCCTAAGGTCAATGTCAATTACATATGATTAGCACACATAAAGCCAAACTTCTAATGAGTTTAATATTCACAAAAAAAAGTGTTGAAACTTTAGTATGCCGAGTTTTTGAAAATGGAAGAAACCGTATCTTAGAAGCAGATTCACTTTATCCAAGCATGCAAAGAGTGTAAACAAAAGAGCAATATCATGGAAGGATTTCACATATACATGCTCTTTGGGCATCCTTGAGCAAAGCATCCATTTGGTAGAGAAGTCTCTTGATTGATTTACAATCCAAGATTCTCGAAGCACAAGCTCCAAAAAATCCATTTATTGAAAGCCAAAAACACACAAAAAACATTATTGAAAACCTAAAGCTAGGGTCTCAAATACCCGAATTTACCAAAGGGAAAAAAGTGTTTTTGGTTATGCACATGATGCTCTTTAGTAGCAAATCTATGCATACATATAAAAAATGAGAGAGATAATGCTTCTACATAAGCAAATTTGCACTTTTTACGATCTCTCATGCATGATTCAAATTTGATTAATTTTGAGTTCAATTGAGATATGGAATTTAAAACAAACAAAGAGCAAGAAATAATGCAACTTGATGAAATGAAGTGGCTCTTGAAAGCCAAATTTTACATTTTTAAAGCTCTCCAAAAAAGTTGGCTAACAACTAGCTCACATGAAATTTTACAATTTTTAGAGCAAGCCATGAGCTAGAGATGACTACAACTTTTGATGGAATGAAAGTGAATGGCTCTTAATAGCCAAATTTTACAAGTTAAAACAATGACCACATCCCTTGATTAATGGAAGCTCACATGTTCTCACAACCCTTCAAAATAAAGCACAATTGTTAGTGCCAAATCATTTATCATTCAATACAAGCACTAAAACAATTCACAATCAATCTCAAACCCAAAAGTTTACTTCTCTCCTATGGTCATTCAAACAATCTCAATTTTAGTGACATGCAATGATTTTGCATTCAAATCAAGCACTAAAAGTTACATGAAGCAATGCTACGTTCAAACACAAAATGTACCAAATATGCATCAACTCATCATCCAAAAATGTGGGCTCTCATGTCCGCATGCATATCACAAATAAAAAATTTCCTTTTTGCAACCAAGTTTTCAATCAAGATGGCTGGCACTAACCTAATGCATAAGCCAAAAATTAGGTGCAATGAGAATCATTTATGCATGGAAGTGCTCACAATCATCACACAGTATCAATGCTCACACTTTTGCTCTTAAAGAGCAATTATGGCATACATAACATACGAGAAAAGAGAGCTTATGATCAGGTGAATATTTAGCTCTTGCCAAAGTGGTTATGAGTTTACTAACCCCTAGGCATATAGATGAATCAAGTCAAGTTTAAGCACAAACAACACCATCAATGTTCTCTCAAATGAAGCTCATATGCATGTTAATGTTTATTTTTATTTTTAACCTTTTAGTGCAAAGAAAAATTTTCAATACAACCAAGCATTAGATCATAAAAATGCATCTGCCAACTCAAAGCACACAGAGTAATGGCCATACTTTTGCTCATTCATAGAAAATGTAGCATACATAGCGAACTAAATTTCAATTGACGGTGCATGGCTCTTGGTAGCCAAAATATGAAAGTGAATTATCACTTCCCGTAATGACCTTTGCAAGCTCCACTGACACTTTTCCATTCAAAGCTCAATCATTTTGCAAGAGTGTATTTTGCATGCACATTACGTACCAAAATAATTTTTGTTCCATTTAAATGCCATTGATACCAAAAACATTCAATCAAATCATCGTAAGTTGCACGAAAGTTTTGCATCGTCTATCAATGGTCACGTGCTTTTTTTTTTCTTTTTAACACTCAAGCCAAAACATTTTGTTCTCGTCAAATCTCACTTGACTGTTCAAAAGGTCATGGTTAAGGTGCAAGCCATTTTTTTTTTCTTTTTACGGGCTCAAGGGGAAGTTAACTCGATTTAGCTCAAGGCGGAGAGAGGGGTGGGAACGACCCCTCTCATTGATTTTTAAAATAATAAAAAGTAAGCCCATAATGCCCATTCTTATTTTCTCAATAGCAGCCAGGAATCTGATGAGAATCGGGATGGGAGAGAGGATCAAGTGGGAAAGGGAGAGAGAGCGATCGAGTGAGGGGAATGGTGTGGTGAACCTTGGCAGTATTAGCGCATTGTTTTGGCAGGATCAACGCATTAACTACTGTGATGTGTGTGTGTGTGTGATTTGAGCTGCACGTCTGGCCTTTATGTAGGTCCTCAGCACTCACGCCGCTCCTCAAGCTTGCAGGTCCATTCCAGATTACTCTCTCAAGGCTATTTCACCTTGCGGCACATGAGAAGGTTGCAGAGATGAGGAGGCTACCTCTCTTGCCCACCATTGAGCCACAACCCTCCACTCTACTCAATTGACATGGGGAGGTTCCCCCCTCTCACAGTTGTAGATGGTCGAGCTGCGGTCTGCAGGCTGGTCAACTACAGATGCTTGGGTAGTGAACGAGGAGCTGCAACAACCAAGGTGGTGGAAGGAAACTTGCAGTGAGCCGAGGGGATAGAGTTTGCATGTGAGGACTGTGAGGTGAGGTTGTGGGGACTCGGGAGGCTTGTTTGCTACGAGCAGAGATGATTGCGGTCTCCGAGTGTGGGCAAGTGGACTGTGGATGCTTTTGGCGAGGAGGTGTAGCTACAATCATGGCGGTCCAGGTACAACGAGAGAAAATGAGCTAATGTCTGAGGGCCCAGATCTACAAGACTCAAGGCAACACGTGGACTTTTTTTCATCTGGAGACAGCTGAGGACTCGGGAGAGGATGAGAATCATGGGATTCAACAGAGTATGTGTGTGTGTGTGACTCGCAAGGAGCGCCAATCATGAGGGCATGCCAGAAATGGCATGTGTGTGTGAGTGTTTGTGGTGTTTGAGAGCTACAACCCAAAGCGCAACTAGGTGGGGGGAATCCCATGTTCAATGCGGAAATTGGAGCCCTTGATACCATGATTGGCGATCCTCCAAACGGTCACAAGTATGAGTGTGCGCTTCCATATGGGTGCGCCAAGAGTGGGACCATGGGGTCGTGTGGCTGGTTAGTCGACGGATGCAACCCCACTAGTGGGTATGGATAAGCCATGGGTCATGTGCGTGTGCAAGTGTTGTTTTGTGGGCAGCATCAGCCAGCAATGCTATTTTGTGTTTTATATATATATATATATATATATATATATATATATATATATATATATATATATATATATATATATTGAAAATTTTGTTAAGAGCTTGTTTTCATGGTGAAATACAAAAGTGTCATTTCGTGGTCGTATCGCAACTTCTTAGCATCAAAGGCAATCAACAACAAAACCTTTATGAGCTAAACAGTAATTCAAAGAGAAATCGAGAGCTTTCAATGAGACATTGCAATCATTGGCCAAGATGGAGTCATGAATACCAGTGCATGAATAAAATTCCCTCATCTTAAACTCAATCTTTAGCCAAAAGATTTCCCGAGCCCTATGTCTTGCATCAATGGTGGGTGAGCAAGATGCATGATGAAGGATTTTTGGTCCCAACTATTTGTATGAATGTTTTGACACTAATCCATGATGCATATACACAATTTTGGTGCTCATAGTCCCCTAATGAAATCAACTTACAAAACCAAATTGTACATGGTGCACTAAACCTTGTCATTTTCAAATGTAACTTGAATGAGAGTATGCAAGTTGCACATTCAATTGGGACACGTGTTTGTAAAACTTGAGTCATGATTCCATTCAACTAGGCAATACATGATCATGCATCATTAATACACAATTTCAGGCCCAACTAGCCAAATGGAAACCTGTTTGGTAATCATTGCAACTATACTTGCTCATTTTACATTCATCGGTCCTAAGTAGGCTTGTCAATTAGTCTTGCATGGCCACACACAAAAAACCATCTAGTTTACATCAATTAAGAAATTGTAGCCAATTTCCAAACCAATCTTAATTGTTGCAAAGCTAATTGCTCATTTCCTATAGCTGTAATCATCCAAACCAATTTAGGTTTGTCATTTTTGGTTTGCATGGCTACTCATGAGTGAATTTCGGTTACAAGTATGGACACAAATGAATGCAACTTTACCATGTTCATCACATCGATCAATCATTAGAATGGCAATACAAACAATCTTCACAATTGAATGTCAATTGAGTGATCTATCTCAATATTTGACCCAATTTGTCATACCCATATCCACTATTTGGCCTATCCATCATCATAATTGATAAAAAATACAAAGTGTTCATTCAAACATTGGATTGCACATGCCATTGATTGGCATACACACCGAAATTTAGGCAAAAAAAACATCAATTTCTCCTTGCAATGCTAAAATTTCATACTCAATCAAGCATAAATGAATGCATGCATGCTTCAATTCTCAAAATTAACACTATTTTGACCCAATCAAGTAATGCACACATTCAAAAATTAAGCACAAAAGTTCAAATTTGGCTCAATTGACAATGCATTTAGGCTTATACCTAATGATTGCACACACTTTTCATGCACATTTCATAATAAAAAAGCATTTGGGTGCCCCAATTGACCATCAATCATTGAAATTCAAGTTGTCTTGGGTGGGCACACACACTCAAATTTTGCCCAAATTTTTGACAAATAGGCATATCCAATGATAGGATTAGCCTAGCATTCACATCAATTACATGGTTGTACATTTATAAATAATCAAATCCATCATTTTTTATGCATGCACACACTCAAGATTAGGTGCACACACACTTTAATTTTATGACAGTTTTTTTCCTCTTTGGTGCATTACACACACATGAATTCTTGTTTCAAAACAAGCTTAATCTTGACACACACATAATTCATTAGTCCAAATTGACCATCAATTTCATTCCAAGTGACTCAAATTAGGTGCAACATGTAGGTCAATTGATTTACACACCTAATTTTAGCAATAAATTAACAACACATTGGAATCAAATTAATGACCCAAAACTGGAATGGATTAGGCCAATGCACTTCCAATTGATTGCATCCAAGCTAATCCTTGCTCCATGCGATGATTCTACCATGCACACACATGTGGCGCTCTTCCAATTTAGCCCAAAAATTGACCATTGTAGGCCAAAAAACAAACACTCAAATCATCAAATATTAGGCATGGGTTAGCACAAAGAAACTTGATAAAAATGTTGATTCCACCTGTTATAAGGGGATTGAACATACATTACACTTCAAATGTTAGCGGTTAAGTTAGCAAAGTTAGTCAAAAATAAGTAAAAGTTAGCATGAAATTAGTACAACTAGAATGGAAATGAAGCGAAATTAGTAATGGTTAGTGTGAAATTAGTTAAATTGGGGGGGTTTGGGATATTCATAACTCAAAATTAGCTTCAATTACTTGCACACATATCATCAAATCAAACCAAAATTAAGTTACACACAATAAAAAATCGATTAAATTAGTAGTGAAATTACTCTATTCTAAACATTCTATACTCACTAGATTAGGTTATCAATCCCCGACAATGGTACCAAATGTTGGGGGCAATCGCAGCATAACTTAATCAACCCAAAACCAACACAATTATCAATCCTAAGATCGGAAACGCGGATCGGGCATAAATGCACGAGCATCATTGGATGTATCGAATGAGAGGATTCAAGAGAATGCTCTTCCAATGCAATAGAGATTAACCATGAATCACTAAATCTAATCACATCATCAATCAAGCATCACCTACACACATTAAGACCACCAAATTCTCACTTGCCATAGACTAGAATCTCAAAGCACACTCATGACAAGCACACACTAATTGCATTGGTGTTGGCCTCTCCAATCACTAGATGCCAATCAAGGTGCTCCATCAAAAGCTACACACACAAGGTGAATGGTGCTCGAGTTTCATTAAACCCATCCACACACAAGCAAAAAATAGGGCACATACACTAAGATTAAGAACCAACTTAATCAACCTAATTAGAGATATTAAATATCGCAAATCAAGTGCTCATAGAAGGATAGGAGTGGTCAATAAGCAAGAAGTCATCACACACACTTAAATCTAGAATAATGAGAAGGTGAAAGTGCTTCATGACATAATGGAATATAGAAGAATGAAGACAAATGAGAAAGTAGATATTAGATTAAGAAATGTTCCCTAGTTATAAAGGATTAGCACTAGCTTTCTAAGATTAGGCATTAAGCTCAAGGCTAGGCCATCCATAAAGTTGACACACAAGAGAGTGAGCTCTCAAGAGTGGATACTCAAGAATGAAGCCTCTTTGCATAAAGGCTTGCACCACAATCCTTCCTACTATGGGATTAAGTTTGAGCCCTCTAGCTAGCATATACAATTTGGAACTCCCAATGAGCCCAAGACCTTATACAATGTGGATAGGAAATGTTGTGCACATCCATAACACATCCTCACTTGATGCATAATCGATGTCGCATGTGTTAACCGCTGCTAATAGAAGGGTTGGAGATGATATATGGTGTAAAGAATTTTTAGCATTATATTTTGGCCAACAAGTTTAAATTCTTTGTAAACCACCAAGACCTACTCTATTTAGTCAATAAACCATGTAATATTGGTAGAATAGTGAGACGGTTCATAATCTTGTTGGAATTTGACTTTATTGTAGTGGTAAAAAGGGTATCCCACATGTTAAGATGACCAAATTTCTAGGGTTACATTGGAAGAAGCACCAAAAGAGGTAGATGATGATCTACTCGATGCTTATATTCTCTCTATAAAAATGACAAGGTGGTCCAAACATACGATGCCTTTAATGACTGTCATAATAACTAATATATAATTCTCCTAAATGATTTTCTCATGTTAAACTGATCATTTAATATAGGGAAGTGCCAGGGGAGAAAAAGCTAGAATATTGGTTAAGCAGGCCGACCGGCCATAGTAGGGATCCAAAGGAGGGAAAATAGGGAGCCAAAGGGGGAGCCATCTGCACAAGAGCAATGTCCAGCAATGGGCTTTAAAGACCCTAAGGTTCAGCCCATTAAGACTTCCAAAATGCTAAGGTTCCAAAATTCAAAGGTTGTGTCCAAAGGTCAAACACTAGGGAAATTGGATGCTTTGTGTGTGTACCAAAAAGTCATCAAAATTCCTACAAAGGAGGGGGCAAGCCTTGCAAGTAGGGGATGAGAGAGAAACACATGCACACATTCACAAGCTTCCTTTACACAAAGGGAATGAGGGACACATGTCAACTCTCTAGCCCAGATGCCCACAAGGTGCACTCAAATCCTATTGGATGGCCATGGAGGTGGACCAATGAATTTAGTTTAATTCATTTTAAAACACTTAATAAAAGAACCAATAAGAATTAAGCTCTCTAGAAGACTATTGGACAGTCTCCCAAGGGGTCCAATGAGCATTCAACAGCCCAATGGCTTGCCTGATTCTTATTGGCCAGGAGACAAAAAGGTCCAATGAGAGTTTAGTTGCATTAATTAATTACCTAAAGCTCTCACAAAAGGGGAAAGGGGGACACATATCACAAGACTATAACTTATGCTTCCTAGATCCTATTGGCTAAGCCCGGAGGGGTCTAATGGGAAGCCAGCAAGAGGAAATAGCATGAGGGGTCGACCAAGAGAGAGAGGAGGCTGAATTTCTCAAGGTTATATCACTTACACACTCACACAAACTCATGTGTGGAGCAAGAAGACTCTCTCTCTCTCCTTCTCAAGCTTTAATGGAAAGCTTATCACCTACTCCAAGCTTGTGAGAAGGGAGGCAGACACCAACAACTCTTGGCTTTGTGATGCAAATCCAACCAATAGCTAAGCTTCAATGCATGCTTATCTCCTCTACCATGCTAATTACTAAGCTATGCTATGCTCATATGAGTGATTATGTGAGGAGATGTACATCTTTCTCTTAAGACTACTCCTTCTTCCTCTCAATCTACTCTCATACCCCGCTAGCTCTCACAATCTTCGAAGGTGTGTGAGGTCTTGGGTCTGAGATCATGAGGGAATTGATGTTCTGTTTTATAAGTGTTTTTCTTACTGCTTGAAGATTCCATCTTCATTGCACTAGCTTGTTATTGAAGTAATACAAAGAATTGTATTGTAAAATGTCTCCTTGATGGGGAAACCTATAATACAAAGCCTTTTGGAGGGGGGACCAGCTCCATGTAAATCCGGTCCTCAACTGTTGTCAATAGCTGAATTTCTTTCTCTTTTGAAGTATTGTTCATGCCTATCTAACTAGGTGTTATGCTTTTTGTTGCTCTCTCCACGCAAGCACTCTTGTTATGCTCATTAGGAATCTATTTTAATGAAATGCTCACTATGTTCATGTTATTTTCCGCTACACACAAGTTACTAGGCTTAAATGTTACATTGGTACATAGCACAAGGTTTCTCTTTTCTTGCTCAAGAAGGGAGGTCCTCAAGCTAGCTATAAATGGTTGGTATTATTAATTGCAATTGAGTAAGATAAATAGGGATTTTTCAGCCTTGCAGTACGCCTGCCTTCACGAAGATGAGGGATTTACGGAGTCCTCTAAGCTACACCATGTAGCTATGCACTTTCAAAAGTCTGTCAGGCAATGGTGGTTTAGCCTACGGGCCAACTGTGAAGCTCCACGAACATGGAAAGCTTTAAGAGCTTCCATTATGAAGCAGTTTTTTTCCACCGATGCCAATGACAAAGACCATCGCACACCTCTCCACACCATAATTCAAAGAGGGATGATAAAAAGCAAGAGAAGAAAAAGGAGAGAAAGAGGTCACCCTCTTCTCTCCCTTAGGCTCATTGGAACCCTTGTTTTCCGTGGGCTTAAAATGTCTCTTAGCCCCTGTTTGGAAATTGATTTAGAAGCCACCATAGTATGGTGTATAACCACAGATATGGTGCGTGGCCTTTGACATACTCCGCCATTTCTTCAGTTAAGCCCACACAAAATTATTGTTTTTGCTCTTTAAAAATCCATCTTTGTGAAGACAGTGGCTTTGAGATGTAAGTCCCAAAACTTGTCTACATATTTGTGAATGGATTTGTAGGGAGAGAGCTTCATCCATTTAGGAAGTGATGGAGAGCGTTTAGCCCGCCGTCTTCGTGGAGCCATCTCCGCCAAGGTGGCAAGAGACTCACTTCTTTCTCGTTCCTTCGGTGGGGGCTCGTGAGTTCTCCTTTGAGAAGGAGATGCGTCATCAAGAAGCAAATTTTTGAGCCCTTTATAGGGATCCTCTTCTTCTTCCCAAATCGAAGAGAGGCCTCTTTTGGAAGTCTCACAAGGAGGTTTCCTAGGTACTCTCTTGTCATGGTGGGGAGCTTAGAGAATCCCATGAGCAAGAAGCTGCCGTTGCACTTCACTTTGGAAAGATGGATTGCCCATGGCTTGTTGAAGCCTACAAACAAGGTAGTTAACAAGCATAGGGGCATCATTAGTAGATTGCTCATTAGCAAAATCAAAGTTATCAACATTAATTTCACTCTCTTTACTATTGTCAGCCATTATAACAACTTGTAGGTGCAAACTTTTTTAGGTGTACTTTGGCACTTCAAGCCCTAGTTGCTACTCCTCTTTACCGCTTTAGAAAAGCACTCAAGCTATTGTACCCGTGGCTTGAATACCATTAATTGCAAGGATTAGAAGAGAGGGTCTTTCAACACCGATGCCAAAGACAAAGTACTCACAAATGGCGAAGCTTGAAGCTCTCTCCCTACGAATCCATTCACAAATAAGTAGACAAGTTTTGGGACTTACATCTTAAAGACACTATCTTCAAAAAGATGGATTTTGGAGAGCAAAAACAACAATTTTGTGTGGGCTTAACTGAAGAAATGGTAGAGTATGTCAACTCCCAAAGGCCACGCACCATATCTGTAGTTATACACCATACTATGGTGGCTTCTCAAATCAATTTCCAAACAGGGGCTAAGAGAAATCTTAAGCCCACACAAAACAAGGGTTCCAATGAGCCTAAGGGGAAGGACATTGTCCAAAAGTCTCCTAAGGGAAATTCCAATAACAACAAAGCTAAGGAGAAGGGAGTTTACAAAGGCAAAAACAAACTCTCTCCTCAAGAGCTTGAGCGTTATCGCAAGGATAACCGTTGTTTCAAATGCGATGAGCAAGGGCATGCATACCGTGCTTGCCCCCAAAAGAACACCCACCATGAACCTCCTAGAGCTACCTTGGTCGAAATCCAAGAAGAGGAAACTCACCACAAAGGATCTCCTCTATGCCATGCTTGGGGAAAGGTAAGAGAACATGATGCTTTTATTCCCTTTGACCTTGGTTCTACTCACAATTTCATATCTGCATAGTTGGCCACCAAGCTAGGCGTCCAAGCCTATGAGATGTGAGATGTCCTACCCGCAGATGGTGCTTTCAGGGGGCAAGAAGCTTCAATCACTCCCTTAATTGGGAAATTGAGGCTCCATGTCCAAAGCTATGTGGACAAAGAGGACTTATTTATCTCGCCTCTCAAGCACGAGGATGTAATCCTAGGGGCACCATCGTTTGATTGCATGGCTGCCAATGTTAAATTCCCTGAAAGGAAAATTACTTTAGGTACAGGGAAAAAGATATGTACATAGATGCTAAGGAAATGGGTAACACCATACCCATTGTACATACGCAAGCTTTCAATAAGTCAATAAAGAGATCTATTTCTATGTACATGATTTTTGCTAAAGATTCTCAAAATGAACCTAATGCTTTAGCAAAAGAAAATATACACAATCACAAGGAATTAGAGTTATCTAATTTTCAGAAGGGATTTCAAGATGTTTTTATTGACGACATACCTTGTGAACTACCTCCTAAATGAGGCAATGATGACCATGCAATTGAACTTCTTCCAAGAAGTCGACAGCCTAATAAACCTCCTTATAGAGTTTTTCAAGCTCAACAAGAGGAGATTATGCGGCAAGTGCATGAGTTAGTTGAGAAGGGCATGGTTAGGCCTAGCTCATCTCCATTTTGTAACCCGTGTTACTAGTGCAAAAGAAAGACGACACATATCGTATGTGTGTCGACTATAGAGCACTAAATAGTATCACTATCAAAAATAGGTTTCCCATTCCACGGGTAGAAGACCTATTTTATAAGTTACAAGGGTCCACCTAATTCAGTAGGATTGACCTAAAGAGTGGCTATCATCAAATAAGGATAGTTGATTAAGATATTGTAAAGACCACATTTTGCACTACCTTTGGTATTTACAAATACATTGTCATGCCTTTCGGCTTAACCATTACACCAACCACATTCAACTGCTTGATGGAGAATCTATTTAGGCCTCACCGATGGACTGTTATTTAATGATATCATCATCTACTCTAATTCATTAGACGAACACAAGCAACACATCCAAGTAATTTCTGGTCTTAAGAGAGAATAAACTTTATGTTAATTGAAAGAAAAGTGAGTTTTTCTTACAAGAGATCTAGTATTTAGGTCACGTTATCTCTCAAGATGGCATCCAAATGGATCCATCAAAATTATAGGTAATAAAAGGATGGCCTAAACCAAGGAATCTTCATGAACTAAGAAGCTTTATAGGTATGTGTGCATACTATAGACGCTTCATAGAAAAGTTCTCGCAAATTGCAGGACCATTACACGAACTAACAAAGAAAAACGTTAGGCATACATGGTCTGCCAAGGAGAAGCTTTCGAAAAGCTTATCTCTCAACATGTGCTTACACTGCCAGATCTCTCAAAGCCATTTGAGGTCCAAGGTGACTGCCTTGGAGTTGTTTTCTTCCAAAAAGAGCACGCTATAGCCTATGAAAGTCGAAGGCTCGGCCCTGTTGAGCAAGCTCTAGGCATATATGAAAAGGAACTCCTCGCAATTCTACATGCCTTAGACTCATGGAAGCACTATTTATTGGGGACTCCTTTCATTCTGCAGACGGATCACCAAAGCCTTAAGTACTTCATGACGCAGACCAAGCTCTCCGACAAACAAATGAGGTGGGCAAATTTCCTTTCACAATTTTATTTTCATATTGCTCACATTGCTGGCAAGCATAATCAAGTAGCCGATGCACTCTCAAGACGGCCAAGAGTGAATGCGGTTTCCATAGCAACTCACAATGATCTATCTTCTATGATAGATGAGTACGCTAGTGATCCTGATTTTAGAGATGTGATTTCAGCCCTTGCACTATGGAAGAAAGAGGAACCATTTACTTTACATGATGGTTATCTTCTCTATGGCAATAGACTATGTGTTACTAACTCACTACGTGAGAAAGTAATGTATGAATCTCATGCTTCTCCTTATGCGGGGCATAGAGGGATTCAGTCTACCCTAAAGGGGATTGAAACATATTTCTATTGGCCTACCATGAAAGAAAACATACAGTATGTTTCTAAATGTGTGGTATGCCAAAAGACGAAGTTTGATAGAGGGAAGCAACCTGGATTGCTTCAACCCTCGCCAATCCCTAATTCACCATGGGAGAGCATATCCATGGATTTTATCTTTGGATTGCCTAAGTCTATCCATGGAATACAAGAATATGGACGATAGTAGACAGGTTCAGTAAACAAGCTCAATTTCTACATGTCAAAAATACTATCAACTCCCATCGAATGTTTCCCTGATCATTTCACAAATCTTCAAGTACCATGGCTTGCCAATGTTTATAGTGTCGGATAGAGATCCTAGAATGACCAGTAATTTCTGGAAGGGTCTCTTTGAAAATTTAGGGAGAAGGCTAAATTTCTCTTCGGCCTATCACCCATAAACAGATGGCCAAAGTGAAATAGCTAACCTAACGATTCTTGATCTACTAAAAGCCTATGTAACGGAAGTAGATCAAAGGTCATGATGGGAGAAGTACTTACCCTTAGTGGAGTATGCCTACAATAACACTGTACATACTTTCACGACCTTTTGAGGTAATTGAGGGAAGATAAAAAAGTCTCCTACTACTTAAGGAACACGGAAAATCTTCACTACAGATGAGTATAGCCGAGACCTACAAGAATATTTCCAAAAGATTAAGGATGCTATCTCTATCTCATAGCAAAGGAAAAAGGTTGCTGCTGATAAGCACAGAAGAGCCCAAGGCTTTAAAGAAAATGATTGGGTCTTACTTAAATTTCCTAAGGCTCGATTAAGGCACACGACGGGCAAGAATCCTACGAGACACCAAAAGTACTATGCTAAGTTAGCAAAAAGGTACTATGGTCCCTTCCAGTTGCTTAGAACAATTGATGAGATGGCCTATCAACTCAAGTTGCCCAGCCATTGGCTCATACACAACGATTTCCATGTGAGCCTACTAAAAACTTACAAAGGAGAGCCACCTCAAGAACCAACTATTGAAGACCCACCGGAGATCGAGGACCAAGAAGAGGTGCTGCATCCCGAGTCCATTCTCTGACATGAAGTCAAGGTATTAAGAGGCGTAAGACTATCCAATGATATCTTAGTAAATTTAAAAATTATCCTTTTGAAGATGCTAGATGGATGCAAGGTATACAATTAGAGGATAACCTAAACCTTGTCAATGCTTACAATGCTTCCCTAGAGTAAGCAAATGTATAGATGTTTAAAACGAACAAATCTTTTGTCTTATAAGACTCTTTTTCTTTATTGTGCACAAATGTGAAGTAGTATGCATGCTTAGAATCAAGTTTGCGGAGACGACGTCTCCCAAATACCAAGTAGAGCTTGTCACTCTACCATGGAAGATTAATAGGACTAATGTGCAGACATGCTTGCGGTAGCTTAGGCTCTCAAGCGCCAAATGGATTAGTCATACATTCTAGAATGATGTCGTAGGGTAAGATAGGGATCCTCTATTTGCTAGAAAAAGGACTAATACATAGGCTTTATCTTCTCTACTCCATAGTCAAGGACGACTATGATTTCAAGAAAGAGGTAATGTCATAATAACTAATATCTTATTCTCCTAAATGATTTTCTCATGTTAAACTGATCATTTAATATGGGGAAGTGCCAGGGGAGAAAAAGCTAGAATATTGGTTAAGCTGGCAGACCGGCCACATTAGGGATCCAAAGGAGGGAAAATAGGGATCCAAAGGGGGAGGCCATCTGCAAAAGAGCAATGTACAACAATGGGATTTAAAGACCCTAAGGTTCAACCCATTAAGACTTCCAAAATGCTAAGGTTCCAAAATTCAAAGGTTGTGTCCAAAGGTCAAACACTAGGGAAATTGGATGCTTTGTTTGTGTACCAAAAAGTCATCAAAATTCCTAGAAATGAGAGCGCGAGCCTTGCAAGTAGGGGATGAGAGAGAAACACACACACACACACACACACACACACACACACACACACACACGCACACACACACACACACACACACTGACAAACTTTCTTTACACAAAGGGAATGAGGGACACATGTCAACTCTCTAGCCCAGATGCCTACAAGGTGCACTCAAATCCTATTGGATGGCCATGGAGGTGGACCAATGAGAATTAGGCTAGACTAAATCTAGTTTAATTCATTTTAAAACACTTAATAAAAGAACCAATAAGAATTAAGATCTCTAGAAGACTATTGGACAGTCTCCCAAGGGGTCCAATGAGCATTCAACAGTCCAATGGCTTGCCTGATTCCTATTGGCCAAGAGACAAAGGGGTCCAATGAGAGTTTAGTTGCATTAATTAATAACTTAAATCTCTCACAAAAGGGGAAAGGGGGACACATGTCACAAGACTATTACTTATGCTTCTTAAATCCTATTGGCTATCCAATGGGAAGCCAGCAAGAGGAAATAGCATGAGGGGTTGACCAAGAGAGAGAGGGGCTGAATTTCTCAAGGCATTATCACTTACACACTCACACAAGCTCATGTGTGGAGCAAGAAGACTCTCTCTCTCTCTCTCTCTCTCTCTCTCTCTCTCTCTCTCTCTCTCTCCTTCTCAGCTTTATTGGAAAGATTATCACCTACTCCAAACTTGTGAGAAGGGAGGCCTACACCAACAACTCTTGGCTTTGTGATGCAAATCCAACCAAGAGCTAAGCTTTAAAACATGCTCACCTCCTTTACCAAGCTAATTACTAAGCTATGGTATGCTAATATGAGTGATTATGTGAGGAGATGTACATCTTTCTCGTAAGACTACTCCTTCTTCCTCTCGATGTACTCTCATACCCCGCTAGCTCTCACCATCTTCGAAGGTGTGTGAGGTCTTGGGTTGAGACTGTGAGGAAATTGATGTTGTGTTTTATAAGTATATTGCTTAGTGCTTGAAGCTTCCATCTTCATTGCACTAGCTAGTTTTTGAAGGAACACAAAGGATTGTATTGTAAAATGTCTCCCTTGATGGGGAAAACCTATAATACAAAGCCTTTTGGAGGGGGACTAGTTCCATGTAAATCCAATCGTCAAATGTTGTCAATAGCTTAATTTCTCTCTCTTTTAAAGTATTGTTCATGCCTATTTAACTAGGTGTTAGGTTTTTTGTTGCTCTCTCCACCCAAGCACTCTTGTTATGCTCATTAGGAATCTATTCTAATGAAATGTTCACTATGTTCATGTTATTTTCCGCTACACACAAGTTACTAGGCCATTAAATGTTACAATGACCATCATTCAATTCCATACAAAGATTTATATTCCTTTAAACCCTAGTATTATTGAGCAATGACAATGTACAAGTTGCTAGTTGGAAGTGTAAGGTCCCTCCCTAAACCCTAGAGCCATTCATAACTTTTTCAACCTAGAGGATAATTTAAAAAAAGCAAGATCGACAAAGAAGTCATGCGGACAACGAGATTTTACTCCAAAATCAAAAGACAAGGATATTTCGGATAAGAAATTACGTCATCCCTATATTTTTTCAAAAAGATTAAGATTATTTTTATACTTCTTCGTCAAAAGCCGTGTGGGAACTGATCTAGATCGAGAACTGGGATAAAAAGGGACTAACTTGATTGAAAGATAAAGGTCAGAGATAAGCAATTGAGAAGAGAATTGGGGTCCAATAGCAATTGAGAAGAGAACTAGGGTCCGATAGCAATTGAGAAGAGAATTGGGGTCCAATAGGAATTGAGAAGAGAATACCCACCACTTTCTATATAAGCACCCCCTCTCCTTTGTAATATTACACACATTATTGCTAAGATACTTGCATACTTGTCATGCTCAAGATTATACTTAAGTAAAATCAAGGTTTCTATTACACTTTGCTCTTGCTCTCTCCCTCTCTTGAAGGCCAAACCCTTGAGGGTTTTGTGAAGAAGCTCCTCTCTCCTTCCTCTTCATCCTAAATCCCTTTCCTTCATCCTTGAACCTCACATCTCTTCAAGAAGGACTTCAACCCCACTCCCGTCTTGTTTAGAGGAGGTAATCTTCATTTCTAGTAGGATTAATTAACCCATATGTTGTAATACTAGGAAGGTTTATGTGCATCATTTTAGGTTTAAGCTTTAATGGTAACCTTGGAGTTAGGGCTAAGTATTAATGGTAGTTATCCATCATAAAGTTAAGCTTTAAAGGTAGACTTGCACTCGTAAGATAAGCTTTAATGGTAACTTTTCACTTAGGTGTAAGCTTTAGTGACTACCTTGTATTTTTAGGTTTAAGCTTTAATGGAAACCTCGCAATTAGGGTTAAGTGATAAGAATATCTATGCATCATAAAGTTAAGCTTCAAAGGTAGATTTGCACTCGTAAGCTAAGCTTTAATGGTAACTTTGCACTTAGGTGTAAGCTTTAGTGACTACCTTGTATTTTTACGTTTAAACTTTAATGGAAACCTCACAATTAGGGTTAAGTGATAAGAGTATTTATGCATCATAAATTTAAGCTTCAAAGGTAGATTTGCACTCGTAAGCTAAGCTTTAATGGTAACTTTGCACTTAGGTGTAAGCTTTAGTGACTACCTTGTATTTTTAGGTTTAAGCTTTAATGGAAACCATGCAATTAGGGTTAAGTGATAAGAGTATCTATGGATCATAAAGTTAAGCTTCAAAGGTAGATTTGCACTCGTAAGCTAAGCTTTAATAGTAGCTTTAGTGACTACCTTGTATTTTAGGTTTAAGCTTTAATGGAAACCTCGCAATTAGGGTTAAGTGATAAAAATATCTATGCGTCATAAAGTTAAGCTCCAAAGGTAGATTTGCACTCGTAAGCTAAGTTTTAATGGTAACTTTTCACTTAGGTGTAAGCTTTAGTGACTACCTTGTATTTTAGGTTTAAGTTTTAATGGAAACCTTGAAAACTCATAAATTATAGGACGACCTTCTAGCTTCTTAAATGGAAAGCTAAGCACCATAAGAAAAGAGTAGTTGTATAAGCTCAATAGAAGTAGTTCAATTTTTTGGTATTGAAGAGTATTTCTAAAGTTGTCAAATTCAAGTTTGTTTACAAATACGGGATGTGGGAGATAGGGGATAACTTCACGGAATTGATCTCCGTGTTGTTTGAACCAAAAACTCTACAAGCTTCCATGGAGATGCCCCATGGATGGCAAAGGATTGCAAAACCTGGAAATCGTACAAAATGGGGATTGAACTTAAAAAGTTGTCATTTTCGAAGAGACATTAACCATCAAATGCCTATGATAAAAACTCGCTTGTATTTTCTAAATAAACTTGGCTGGTAGATAATTAATGAAAGTAGGAATTAAGGTTGATAAATGAATGAACCTGGAAATTACCAACTAGGAGTTAAAAATGAATCTCAAGAGGTGATAGGGATATCCCATTACAAAACATAGATTTAACTAGGAGTTTTGAAGATTGTCTAGAAATGATCGGAAACCAAGATGGATCTTCGTGGGGTCAATTTGATTGAAAGGACGGACCATTGAGAGATTCTCTTGGGGAACTTGACGGAGATTGGCCCTTTTTGGCTAGGGTAGCGTAACCGGAAAATTGTTATGCCTAGGTCATTCATGCCCGAGGGATAAGGGATGAATGGGTTTGTTTTATTTTTGCCCGGCCGGGTGAAGTACCCGCGGAAACGCTAGGAATATAGGGGCTATCTTGTGCATCTGTCACCAAATGGTGCTATACCTCTCGAAATAAAATGCTTAGGAAGGAATGATTAAATTACTTGATGACCCTTCCCCAAACACTTAATTCTAGAAAATATTGTGAAAGTGCTGCCATTTTGATGGCTTGTAACCAATTATCGTGGTCCTGAATGGGGAGGCAAGATGAATTGGTTGAAACTAAATGTGTTGCATGATTAGTTAGGAAACTAGTTACAAGTTAATTGTAAAGTAAAGAAATGAATTTAAAAGTTTTAAATAAAGATCTGGTGGGAACAACTAGATGAATTTCCCTGAACGAGGGTATGCAACAGATTGAATGCTGCTTGTTGTCTGACGATGTCTAATAGACTGTTGTCTTCCTGATTTTGTAGTAGTTAAGTACTACCTCGGGAAGGGGTTTTCATGAAATGGTTCGGTGGGTGGGCGGATCCGGAGGGTCAGATGGCCGGATGTTGATTTAAATTTTTTATGTTAAACGTTAGGACTACGTGGGGTAAAAATGAGTAATCAGGGACGAGCGAGACCAGGTAGGATTGCAAGATCCCTCTTTTTAGGGAAAAGTGATAACTGTCATGTCTGCTTGTCAGAAAAAAGGGGTTATCGTCATGAACCAAGGGAGAACAAGAAAACAAGAGATCCCTCTTTTTAGGGAAAAGTGATAACTGTCATGCCTGCTTGTCAGAAAAAAGGGGTTATCGTCATGAACCAAGGGAGAACAAGAAAACAAGAGCAGATCCTCAAGTTAAAGATCAAGAGAATCAAGACTAAGGACCACGATTTTGGGTGTGGAAAGCTGTCAAGGATAAATTGATTATGAGAAGCGGATAGAACCATTGAATGAAGGGATGTACCCACTTGGGTTGGCATTCGAGATAGACTGGAGTCCTGTCTGAGTGTCGGTCCCAAGTGAGAGGGATACCTGCAGATAGATCTACGTCATTCCCTGGAACGGTCTAGAGGACTGAGGGAGGTGAGTAGGGTCGAGTCTGGGTATGGCCCTCACAAGTGGTATCAGAGTCTAATTTTGAATCTTGGACCTTGGAATTTAGAATTTTGGATTTAAAATTAATGCATGAGAGAAAAACAACTCAGTCTAGCACCCAAATTTCAATTATATTACAAAATGAAGTCTTGATTTACAATAATTAATAAAAAAAATTTAGATTTCTTGGGATCTGCTATAGAAATTCAATGGATTATGTGTGAGAGGATGAAAACTTCTACACTAGAGCAAGAACTCTTTTTTCCAAAGACAAGTGAAGATCCCACTTAGGAATGGAAGACTACCAAATCAAATGAAGTAACCCGAGTATTGATGTTTGGCCATAAGTACCTTCTAGATAACTTACGTCTGGCCATGATAAAAGAAAAGATAGGACTAGGACCCAAGAGATACTTCATTCTCAAGAGTTTTGCAACAAACTTTGAGAGCAAACATTTACTCGTCCTCTCCTGTTTACCTTGCGAAAAGATTTGTATCTACCCAAAGCCACAAAAATTAAAGGGACCTTTTCTGCATTCCCCTTGGAAAGAAATCGGGGAACAATTTGTAAGCAGCCCCATATTTCAAGGAAGGATCATAAGGTTCTATTTGACTACCTAGATTATGACAGGACAGAGTAGCACGGAATATCCACTTCTTGGATTTTTGTAACCCAATATTTATTATATGAATCAAAGAGAGATTATCTTTTGAATCATATTGTCTACCGTCTCTGGTGTGTTCCTAAGCAAATAAATTTTTTTAATTGAAAGTCTCCATCTGATAGCGATTGCCTTGAATACCACAAGTCAATAGTCTAATATGAAAGGATTAGAATGGCGAAGTTGTGAACGTTGAATAATTAAATATTGTGAACCGACGCTAAGCATGAGATATAATGTTGCTCACAGAATTGAATCACGCCTCCTAGAAGAGCTGCTTTCAGAGGAAGAGGAACTCACCCTCCTCCTGCAGATCAAGCTTTTCTCGTAGTGGAAATGGAGGCTATTCCAAAAGAAGATTTCGGGAGAGACAAAGACCTAAAGTTACTGCTCAAGTCGGTCCAACCTGAATCTTTTTTAGGAGAAGGCCCAAACGTCGAAAAAGGGCTAGAAGAATGGATCATCTCCATGGAGGACTATTTTGATCTCGCTAAGTATAATTATCTTGCCCAGAGTATCATGGGAAGAGCCAAGTTAACCGAATCAGCAAAGCTATGGTGGAAGTTAAATTGCCAGTCAAGAGGCATGGCAGAAGGTACCCAGAGTTGGGAAGAATTGCAGCACCGCCTGAAGGAACGATATTGGCCCTTGAATTACTCAACCACAAAGATGAATGAGTTTTAGCCTGTACTTGGAGAGGAAGAGCTATTGACATCTATTATGAAGACTTTGTCACACTCTCCAGATATGCCCCTCTGATCAACGCGACGAAGAGCAGAAACTCAACCGCTTCATCTTGGGTTTGGAAGGCAAGCTCGCAGATGAAGTAGAGGCTCTACGCCTCGCAAATCTAGTAGATGCGCTCATACGAGTAAGCCCAAACTAAGTAGCCTCCTCAAAAGCAATAGTCAGCAAGGAGAGTGAAAGCGGGATCCACCCCATCATTGTGAACCATCTTACAGGCCACCAAAGTTCCAAAATATGAACCAATCTAGAAATCAGCCTGCCGTTCAACCTGTTCGAGTAAACCCACTTCCTGTAACTGAGGGCAGAAGACAAATTCAATGTTTCGAGTGCCAAGAATGGGGACACAAGAAGACAGATTGTCCTCGGAGAAGTAGAAATCTCGGTTCTCATTACCAAACCAGGGACCTCAAAGGCAACCACGTGCTAACAAAAATAAAGCAAGGAACCCTAGGAACCCTGGGTCAGTTATTCAGCGTCCCAACCCACCTCCACAAGGGTTACAGCCAACCATGTGACTATCACGGATGAGGTGGAGGAGCAGGCTGCACAGATCTATGCAGCCCTGGACCCAAGTGGTAAGAATAAGAAATTTTCTATTCTAGAAGCACAAGGGGATTACCAGGGTAAACCCTTAGTTTTTTTAATCTACTCTCATAGTTCACATTCATTCATCTCCCCTGCCACTATCAAGCGTCTACATTTAGAACCTCAACCTATAGGTAAGAATCTAAGAGTCTCATTAGCTAGCGGGGCAACCTTGTCTTGCGAAGAGCAGATTGTAGAACTCCCTTTCCAATTAGAAGGTCATTCCATTAGCTAGAAGCTTAGAGTCCTTAAGATGGAAAAATTCAAGGGAATCTTGGGGATGGACTGGTTAAGTTCGAATAAGGCTGATATCCATTGTAGCCAAGGAACGGTATCCTTCCTTTCAACTAGTAAGGAACGGGTACTAATCCACGGGAGAAGAGAAAAAGCCCCACTAAGGGTAGTCAAGGCCAAGAAGTTAATGAAAGGGTTACAAAAAGGATTGCCTCTCTATGTCCTGAAGTTAAACAAACCTGAGGAAGAGCCAAAAAAGCAAGAACCAGAATGGTTGAGTGAGTACTAAGACGTCTTTCCTGAGCAGCTAACAGACCTTCCCCCAATCAGAGGGCTAGTACATGATATTAGTTCCCGGAGCCCAACCCATTGCCAAGTCACCCTACAAGATGTCTCTTTCAGAAGCTTTAGAGCTGAAGGATCAGTTGACTCAACTCCTTGAACAGGGATTTATCAGGCCAAGTGTTTCTCCCTGGGGTGCTCCAATCTTATTTAAGAAGAAGAAGGATGGAACCTTCAGACTCTGTATAGATTACAGAGGATTAACTCAGTGTACCATAAAAAATAAGTACCCCTACCGTGAGGAACTTTTTGATCGCCTCGGAGGAGCCCGATGTTTTTCAAAGATAGATGTCGGATCAGGCTATTATCAAGTGTGAATTCAAGAAGAAGACATCCCGAAGACCGCCTTCAATACCAGGTTTGGGCATTATGAATTCAAAGTAATGCCTTTTGGCTTAACTAATGCCCCTATACCTTCAATCGACTCATGATGGATCTCTTTCAAAAAGGATTAGACAATTTTGTTCTTGTCTTCTTTGATGATATTTTGGTCTACTCCAAAACCAGAGAAGAGCATGAACAACATCTACGTCAAGTCTTGGAGATCTTGAGAGAAGCTAAACTCTATGCCAAGCGTAGTAAATGCTCATTCTTTCTGGAAAAAGTAGCCTATCTTGGCTTCATTGTATCCAAGGATGGCATATCCCCAGATCCAGCTAAGGTGGAAGCAGTGGTCAAATGGCCTATTCCCCAAAACGTTATGGAAGTCAGAGGATTTCTTGGTCTTATAGGGTGGTACATAATTTTTATCCAAGAATATGCCCTTATCTCACCCAGGACCTCTCACTGAACTTACCAAGCTAGATGAATCCTTTACCTGGACAGATAAGAGAGATGTTGCCTTCAATAAACTCAAAGAACTCTTGGCGAACGGTCCTGTCCTCAAACTCCCTGATTTTGAGAAAGCTATTGAAGTGATTGTGGACGCTTGTGGCCAAGGAGTCGGAGGAATTTTACGGCAAGAAGGTCACCCAGTCACCTATGAATCCTGTCAGCTTCGTGTCCATGAGAGGAATTATCCCACTCATGATCTGGAACTTCTAGCTGTGGTGCATGCTTTGAGGAAGTGGTGATACTACCTTCTAAGCCAAGTCTTTGAGCTCCTCACAGATCACAAGAGTCTCAAATGGATCTTCACACAATCTGAACTCAACATGAGGCAACGAAGATGGGTTGAATTTCTTCAAGAATTCAATTTCGAAATCAAGTTTTGACCTGGCAAAGAAAATCAAGCTGCCGATGCCTTAAGCAAAAGAGTATCAACCCTGGCTATTTCACTCCTTAGCTCTTCTTTACCTGAGGAAGTTCAACAAGAAATTCAAGTAAACCCCTATTTTAGACCTCTTCTGCAAGAGATTCAAGCTCAGAACCTGAGGGAGCATTTAGCTGAATATACCCTAGCAGATGGTCTTCTTTAGTTCAAACAGCGGATGTGCATTCCCACCAGTTTGGGCACCCATATTTCAAAGGAAGTCCACGATAACCCGTTGGCAGCTCATCCCGGGTACCATAAAATGTTTGCTACCCTCCAAAGGAATTTTTACTGGCGTAATATGAAGAAGGACATCCTGGATTATGTTCACAAATGCCTTACTTGCCAAAAGACCAAAGCAGAACGCGTCAAGCTACCTGGTAAGCTTCAATCCCTAGATATGCCTCAGATGAAGTGGGAATGTCTGAGTATGGACTTTGTAATTGGTCTTCCAAAGACAACTGGAAACTATGATTCTATTTTTGTTGTATTAGATAAGATCACTAAGGTGGCTCATCTAGTCAAACAGACAACCACCGCCATCGACATAGCCCAAGTATTTGTCAAAGAGGTAGTAAGATTACATGGAATCCCTGCAAGAATCATCAATGATCGGGATACCAAATTTACTTCTAAGTTTTGGCAAGCCATGTTTCAATCTCTGGGTACCTAACTGAATCTTAGCTCAACATATCATCCGGAGACTGATGGTCAAACTGAGCGAGTGAATCAAGTCATTGAAGATATGCTTCGAGCATACTGCAACCAACAACCCCAACAATGGATCAAGTTTCTTCCCCTAGTTGAGTTTGCTTATAACTCTTTCTCACCATCGTAGTCTCTGAATGTGACCCTTTAAAGCCTTGTATAATCAGGAATATTTAGTCCCTCTTCGATTAGCCGACCCAGCTCTTCATGTTCCTGCCGCTAAGTCTACCTTGGAAGAGATGGATCATCAACTTCTAGTCATTAGAGACAACCTGAAGAGAGCTAGTGATAGGCAGAAGAGCTACGCTGATCTTCACCGCTCCGCTAGAAGCTTTAGCGAAGGCGAACAAGTTTTCCTCAGACTCAAACCCAAACGCAGATCCTTAAAGCTAGGGAAATTTTGTAACCTTGCATTCAGATATTGTGGACCTTTAGGAATCCTTAGAAAGATAGGAGAACAAGCCTACGAGTTAGCCTTACCGCCTCACATGCGCATTCATAATGTTTTTCATGTCAGCCTCCTTAAGAAATATGTTGCTGAACCTCTACATGTTTTGAATCATGATGACATCATTCTCGTCAATCAGGAAGATTTTCAAATCGAACTAGAACAAGTTCTAGAAACTAAAAAGAAGCAACTATGGCACATGACAATTCGAGAAGTACTAATCAAGTGGGAGGGCTATCCAGTGGAAGATGCTTCCTGGGAAGATTGGGACCAGCTAATTACCCAATTTCCAAGTTTTGGAGGATGAGCCCATGTAATTCATCTTTTGGAATCAAATCAATATTTCCCTTTTGTCCAAACCCTTGATCATATTTTGGTTGGTACTTCGGAACAACTTATAATTATTCTTCAAGATATCGATGACACTTTTGATGTAATTTTTATGCGGATGTAATCAATCGTCATATTTATGGAATTCAAACATCTCTAGTCAGTCAATTCTTTTGAGATTTAAATCGTCTATGGTGTTTTACAAGTCTAATTGTTATGATACGTGAATTATCTCATTACCAAGTGAAAGATGAGGCAGTAAGCTATAGACATAAGAGAAATAAGGATGGAGGAAATAAATTAGGTACACAAGGGAGGAGATATTGCAAGATTAATTGAAAGATCAATATGAAATCTTTAATGTTCAAGAACATGGTATCCGTTGGATGATATCAATAGAGAAATGAGTCAACGATCAAAATGAAAAAAGTTAGGTAAGAACGGTAAGATTTTTACAAAGCGTATTAAGGCTAGATAGAGAGCAAAGTGAAGAAATGATCTTCAGACCTCACAAGAGAAACACATTCCGGTCACACGAAAGGAAAAATACCTAGTTAAATAAGATCACATTCAATAATTAAAGTAACCCCGAGTCATTAAGACTTCTTTATGATTAAGAATTTTGAGTCAGTGCTAAAAATGGAATAGAAGTGTATTATTCAAGGACCATACCAGCTTCACTGTTCGTTAATCTAAATGCCCTAAAGTTACTGACCATCTTCAATCATAAGTTGATCGAAGATTGAGTCTGACTTCTCTCTAAAGCATGTCCCGAGCTAAGGATAACTCTCTCTTTTTGTTGGGGAGTTTGTAAGGTCCCTCCCTAAACCCTAGAGCCATTCAGAACTTTTTCAACCTAGAAAATAATTTAAAAAAAGCAAGACCGACAAAGAAGTCATGCGAACAACGAGACTTTACTCCATAATGAAAAGACAAGGATATTTTGGATAAGAAATTACGTCATCCCTATATTTTTGCAAAAAGATTAAGATTATTTTTATACTTCTTTGTCAAAAGCCGCATGGGAACTGATCTAGATCGAGAACTGGGATAAAAAGGGACTAACTTGATTGAAAGATAAAGTTAAGAGATAAGCAATTGGGGTCCAATAGCAATTGAGAAGAGAACTAGGGTCCAATAGAAATTGAGAAGAGAATTGGGGTCCAATAGAATTTGAGAAGAGAAATGGGGTCCAATAGGAATTGAGAAGAGAATACCCACCATTTCCTATATAAGCACCCCCTCTCCTTTGTAATTTTACACACATTATTGCTAAGCTACTTGCATACTTGCCATGCTCAAGATTATGCTTAAGTAAAATCAAGGTTTTCAATAAACCTTGCTCTTGCTCTCTCCCTCTCTTGAAGGCCAAACCCTTGAAGGTTTTGTGAAGAAGCTCCTCTCTCCTTCCTCTTCATCCTAAATCCCTTTCCATCATCCTTGAGCCTCACATCTCTTTAAGAAGGACTCCAACCCTACTCCCCTCTTGTTTAGAGGAGATAATCTTCATTTCTAGTAGGATTAATTAACCCATGTGTTTTAACACTAAGAAGGTTTATGTGCATCATTTTAGGTTTAAGTTTTAATGGTAACCTTGGAGTTAGGGTTAAGTATTAATGGTAGTTATGCATCATAAAGTTAAGCTTCAAAGGTAGATTTGCACTCGTAAGCTAATCTTTAATGGTAACTTTGCACTTACGTGTAAGCTTTAGTGACTACCTTATATTTTTAGGTTTAAGCTTTAATGGAAACCTCGCAATTAGGGTTAAGTGACAAAAGTATCTATGCATCATAAAGTTAAGCTTCAAAGGTAGATTTGCACTCGTAAGCTAAGCTTTAATGGTAACTTTGCACTTAGGTGTAAGCTTTAGTGACTACCTTGTATTTTAGGTTAAGCTTTAATGGAAACCTTGCAATTAGGGTTAAGTGATAAGAGTATCTATGGATCATAAAGTTAAGCTTCAAAGGTAGATTTGCACTCGTAAGCTAAGCTTTAATGGTAACTTTGCACTTAGGTGTAAGCTTTAGTGACTACCTTGTATTTTAGGTTAAGCTTTAATGGAAACGTTGCAATTAGGGTTAAGTGATAAGAGTGTCTATGCATCATAAAGTTAAGCTTCAAAGGTAGATTTTCACTCGTAAGCTAAGCTTTAATGGTAACTTTGCACTTGGGTATAAGCTTTAGTGACTACCTTGTATTTTAAGTTTAAGCTTTAATGAAAACTTTGAAAACTCATAAATTATAGGACGACCTTCTAGCTTCCTAAATGGAAAGCTAGGCACCATAAGAAAAGAGTAGTTGTTTAAGCTCAATATAAGTAGTTCAATTTTTTGGTATTGAAGAGTATTTCTAAAGTTGTCAAATTCAAGTTTGTTTGCAAATACGGGATGTGGGAGATAGGGGATAACTTCGCGGAATTGATCTCCGTGTTGTTTGAACCGAAAACTTTACAAGCCTCCATGGAGATTCCCCATGGATGGCAAAGGATTGCAAAACTTGGGAATCATACAAAACGGGGATTGAACTTAAAAAGTTGGCATTTCCGAAGAGACATTAACCATCAAATGCCCATGGAAAAATCTCGCTTGTATTTTCTAAATAAATTTGGCTGGTAGATAATTAATGAAAGTAGCCATTAAGGTTGATAAATGAATGAACGTGGAAATTAGCAACTAGGAGGTAAAAAGGAATCTCGAGAGGTGATAGGGATAGCCCATTACAAAAAATAGATTTAACTAGGAGTTTTGAAGATTGTCTGGAAATGACCAGAAACCAAGATGGATCTTCTTGGGGTCAATTTGATTGAAAGGCCGGACCATTGAGAGGATTCTCTTGGGGAACTTGACGGAGATTGGCTCTTTTTGGATAGCGTTGCGTAACCGAAAAATTGTTATACCTAAGTCATTCATGCCCGAGGGATAAGGGATGAATGGGTTTGTTTTATTTTTGCGCGGTCGGATGAAGTACCCGCGGAAAGGCTAGGAATATAGGGGCTATCCTGTGCATCTGTCAACAGATGGTGCTATACCTCTCGAAATAAAGTGCTTAGGAAGGAATGATTAAATAACCTGATGATCCTTTCCCAAACACTTAATTCTAGGAAATATCGTGAAGGTGCTGTCATTTTGATGGCTTGTAACCGATTATCTTGGTCTTGAATGGGGAGGCAAGATGAATTGGTTGAAACTAAATGTGTTGCATGATTAGTTAGGAAACTAGTTACAACTTAATTATAGCAGATAAAGGTAAAGAAATGAAAATAAAAGTTTTAAATAAAGATCTGGTGGGAACAACAAGATGAATTTCCCTGAACGAAGATATGCAACAGATTGCATGTTGCTTGTTGTCTTCCTAATTTTATAGTAGTTAAGTACTACCTCCGGAAGGGGTTTTCATGAAATGGTTCGGTGGGTGGGCGGATCCGGAGGGTCAGATGGCCAGATGTTGATTTAGAATTTTTATGTTAAATGCTAGGACAACGTGGGATAAAAATGGGTAATCGGGGACGAGCGAGACCAAGTAGGATTGCAAGATCCCTCTTCTTAGGGAAAGTGATAACTGCCATACCTGCTTGTCAGAAAAAAGGGGTTTTCGCCATGAACCAAGGGAGAACAAGAAAACAAGAGCAGATCCTCAAGTTAAAGATCAAGAGAATCAAGCCTAAGGACCACATATTTGGGTGCAAAAAGCTTTCAAGGACAGATTGATTATGAGAAGCGGATAGAATCGTTGAATAAAGGGATGTATCTCCTTGGGTTGGCATTCGAGATAGACCGGAGTCTTGTCTAAGTGCCGGTCCCAAGTGGGAGGGATACCTACAGATAGATCTATGTCATTCCCTGGAACGGTTTGGAGGACTGAGGGAGGTGAGTAGGGTCAAGTCTGGGTATGGCCCTCACAGGAAGGTTGTATAGGAAGAGTCATGATAGAATTATGAATTTATGCATAAAAGCTCGAGAATGGAGTTTTTATGTGAGCCAAGCCTATAAGACAATAACAAGTCTTCATTTTGCAAAAGGTAATATTGTTAAAAAACTCTAATTGGTCGGTATCTATTGGCCATTCATGAAAATATAATAAGACTCCCCTTGACCTCCAGCTTCATACATATGTTTCAAAATGGTGGTGAACAAGCTGAGTCAATACCCCGGGGTGTCCAATATGTATAAGTCAAATATATCATGTGCATTCAAAGCCACTTATTAAAAACCCTATGTAGATTATTTTAAGAACTTTTTATAACCCCTCAGTAATTTTTTTGCAAATTAATAAATCCCTGAGGTCAAATAAAACACACTAAAAGAGGTGAAAAGTGAATTTTGGCTTCACATTGGTCTCTCATAGTAAATTCTATCTTACTTTTAGAGGAGCATGGAGATGTTGGAAAGGTGTTAATGAAACTTGAGATTATACCACTCAATCTGGTTGAAATATCTCAAACCCGTTGGTGCAGCCAAAGTTGGTCCGTGCTGAGAAGTGTACAGTGCAATGATGTGTATGCTGACAGGTGCATGGTAAAGGGATAAAGCAGGTATGAAGGCCTTGAGCAGGAGAGTGGCAACGAAAATGTAGGCTTAAAGTGGTTTTTTAGGCCAGGGAGGCCTTCAAATTGGGATAATTGAGATGGCAGGTCAAAGTGTTCAAAGTGTGGGGATAGGCCCTAGAATGAAGTGCTCAAGATGCTCTAGGAGCCCGTCTAGACGGTCGTCAAACGGGGCCACGATGTGAAAGAAGTGCAAAAGAAACCCTTAAGCTATAAGTGAAAAAAGGAAGGATGAACTGGAGTATTTTGTTAAAAGTCAAATGAAGCCTCCAAAGGCTAAGGGGGGGGTTTTAAGGAAAAAGAAAAGAAAGCCTTGGAGCAGTAGCGCCAGGCGCTATTGCTCAAGGGAAGTTTTTTTAGCAAGTTTTGGAAAAAGAAAGGAGGAAGAAGAAAAGGAAGGAAGAGGGAGCGTTTTTGAAAAGGGAGGTTTTTTTTTTTCTTCCTTTCCTCTTGGCTTGGGAAAGGAGGTGAATTGGGAGAAGGGGAGAAAAAGAAAGGAAGCTTCGTGTGCATGCGCTCGGCGATCGAAGCCAGCACGTGAGGTATGGTCCGTGAAGCGGCTCAAAAGAGCGAAGGTCTTGCACAAGAGATAGCCAGTGAAGGCTATGAAGACGAAAAGTTGGTGTCGAAGCGAAGGGAGAGTTAGAATTTCTGTCCAGGCGTGTGCCGATGAAGCCGAACTTTGAGGGAGGTCTGCGCCCCTTTGTATGAAGCCGTTGTTATAGAAATGATATTTTATGATTTATTGCAGCTGACAGGTGGAAAAGACTAGACCCAGCTTGGCCTATGCAAATGTATTTGTATATCATGTACATTTTATTATTCAAGTGCTCTTTTATGAGCTTTGGCCAATTATGACTGGCCGGCCATGAGTAGACCATATGAAGCCGTGATGGTTACATTGTGAAGCCCCTCTGTATGAAGCCGTGATGGTTACAGTGCGGCCATGAGTAGACCATATGGATCCTGTACAGGTGTTTTTTTTGTTTTGAAGGAGCAGCTATGATTGCCGATTTTGGCATTGTCTTTCCCCCCTTCCACCCTTTCTTCTTTGCTCGTCTCTAGGGTGTGTGGTGTCGGTGTGTATGAGCATGTGCTCTCCCCGGGCCCCCTGTGTGTGAGAGAGAGAAAGAGAGAGAGGTGTTCAGTTGTGGAAGAGCTGGAAGCGGGCAAGATTGGGGTGATCCTTGTTTGGTGATCGTGCAAAGAGTGTGTGCGTTGGGCGAAGTGCAGGCGAGGCCCTGCTAGTGTGAGTTGCTTATTTTGAAGGTATTTTAGAGAGGAGAGGGGTGTTGTGAATACCCTGAGCTATATAGGGGCATCTGTTTGTGTGTCGGGTGTGTTTCCCATTCCCCCTCTCCATCTTCTGGTGCCCCCACTGAGGAGCACAATGATGCTCCTGTTTGAAGACAAAGCGATGAGCAAGTGCTGCTAGAGAAGTAATGGCTTGGATGGGATTTCCCATTTTCACTCGGGTCAAAGATGCAGGAACCTGGCTCCAAGACTATGGGTTGTTCGTGTTGGAAAGCGGTTTGTCGAGGGAAGAAGGCGCGGTACAGGCGTTTCCTCTTCAGGTTTGTGGTAAAGCGAGGCTATGGTTTGATGGCCTGCCTAATGAGGAAAAGGTGGATCATGAAGCACTAGAAGCGGCTTTTCGAAGCAAATATGTAGCAGATGCGCAGCTGGATGAAGTAAAGAGAAGGCTGGGCAATTTGAAGCAAGGCTTGGAAGAGGATTTTCAAGCGTTCCTATGGGAGTTTGAAGTCCTTTGGGGAAAGCTGATAAAGGTAACTGCTGCTGAGAATGTTGGGTTTTTAAAATTGAGCAAGTTTTTGGATTGCCTGCATGAAGAAGTGCGAGACAAAGTGGAGATAGATGGACCGGTGTCATACGAAGAGGCTGTAGCTCTAGCGAGAGGGCGGACCAAAAAGATGTTGAAGAAGAGCGAAGCTAGGCAGGGTTTACAAGACGTTGTGATGCCAAGACAATGTGATGCGGTGGTGGCCGAGCCAAGGATGGTGCAAAGAGAAGTGTATGTGCAAGAGGAACTGAGGGTTCTTTGGCTTCAGAAAGAGAGGGTGGTTCCTATGCCGAGGATGCCAGCTAGAGTGGCTCCGATTGTGGAAGATATGCCGGTGGTTCCCGATCAGGAAAAGGATGTGTTGCCAAGTCAAGGTATGGAGGTTCAAGCTCCATCGAGTGGTGTTAAAGGCCAAGGAGTGCGGTTTGCAGATGACATTGAAGCGGTGAAACTAGAGGAGCTTCCCGAGCTTGAGACAGAGGACGAGGTTGAGCCAAGTGAAAGTAGCTCTATGGATGCTGACACGAGTTGGGAGACTGAGTCGTCTCAGTCAAGGTATGATGAGTTTGATCTCTTGAAAGTGGGTGGAGATATAGTGAATGTGTGCAAAGAGCAGGGTGAAATGCAAACCGATATGTTCAGTGGAGACCAAGTGGAGGAACCCGAGCCTACAAGTGATGATATGCAGGTGAAGGTGATGTGCGGTGCCATGTTAATGGCCATGCTGATGAAAGTGGCAATGGAGTGTGCCGTGGTGGTGCAACATGTGCAGGGTTTTGCCAAGAATGACAAGGTGGGCTGTCTTATGGATGAAGATCAAGATGATGCGATAGAGAACGAATTTCTCTCCTCCTTGATGGAGCAGTAGAGGAGATGCTTGAAGAGCAGATGATGGAAGCTGACAAGCAAGCAGTGCTTATCGACCTTGAAGGGCTGTTTGAAGAGCAGAAGTTCGACAATGTTGGAATTGAGTGCATGGTAGATGACAAGGGTAGTGCGGAGTCAAAGTTAGAGGTGCTTCCTACGCAGTCAGTGCCCTTTATGACACGTGATGTGGATTCCAAGGCCGTGTCCAAGCTTTCTAAGGAGGTCTGTGAGTGGTGGTTGAAGGGGATGCTGATAAATGCAGCTGTGCAAGGGGCTGTTGAGCAGGTACAGGATCTGCAAGACGAGGATCTAGCTTTACATGGATGGGAGGGCGGGTCAAATATGTTAGGTCTGTTTGGTACGAGTGATGATGCAGATATGCCGAGAGTGTTGGTTGAGCATGATACTGCTCTATTTGATGTTCTTGGAGGTGCTTGGTTGCGAATGGATAGTTTGCTAGGGGTTGCTTGGAGTGGTAGAAGCATGTTGATGGCAGTTTGGGTATGCAATTGGCTGTGTGTCCTGGTATGGCACTATGCAAGGGTGTTACAGGTGGACGTAAGAGACAAGTACATGGTGTTTGACCCAGGCGGTTGATGAGAGGTAAAGCAGGGGGTTGGGCAACCCGCATGAACAAAGGCAACTGGTAGAAGATGCCAGGTTTTGTACATATGTTAGGTGGTTTTGTGCTGTATAGAGAGTTTGTTTTGGTGTGGCAGTTTTTAGTGCAATAAGTCTGTTTGTAGTTGAACATGAATGTTCAACAAAGGGGTGGGCAATGATGGTGCAGCCAAAGTTGGTCCGTGCTTAGAAGTGTACAGTGCAATGATGTGTATGCTGACAGGTTCATGGTAAAGGGCTAAAGCTGGTATGAAGGCCCTGAGCAGGAGAGTGGCAGCGAAAATGTAGGCTTAAAGTGGTTTTTAAGGCCAGGGAGGCCTTCAATTTGGGATAATTGAGATAGCAGGTCAAGGTGTTCAAAGTGTGGAGATAGGCCCTAGAATGAAGTGCTCAAGATGCTCTAGGAGCCCGTCCAGACGGCTCATCAAACGGGGCCACGATGTGAAAGAAGTGCAAAAGAAACCCTTGAGCTATAAGTGAAAAAAGGAAGGATGAACTGGAGTATTTTGTTAAAAGTCAAATGAAGCCTCCAAAGGCTGAGGGGGGGGGGGGGGGGGGGGGGGGGGGTTTAAGGAAAAAGAAAAGAAAGCCTTGGAGCAATAGCGCTCCACTCCAGGGAAGTTTTTTTTAGCAAGTTTTGGAAAAAGAAAGGAGAAAGAAGAAAAGGAAGGAAGAGGGAGCGTTTTCAAAAAGGGAGGTTTTTTTTTTCTTCCTTTCCTCTTGGCTTGGGAAAGGAGGTGAATTGGGAGAAGGGGAGAAAAGAAAAGGAAGCTTCGTGCGCGTGCGCTCAACGATCGAAGCCAGCACGCAAGGGATGGTCCGTGAAGCTGCTCGAAAGAGCGAAGGGCTTGCATGAGAGATAGCCAGTGAAGGCTATGAAGACGAAAAGTTGGTGTCGAAGCGAAGGGAGAGTTAAATTTTCTGTCCAAGCGTGTGCCGACGAAGCCGAACTTTGAGGGAGGTCTGCGCCCCTTTGTATGAAGCCGTTGTTATAGAAATGATATTTTATGATTTATTGCAGCTGACAGGTGGAAAAGACTAGACCCAGCTTGGCCTATGCAAATGTATTTGTATATCATGTACATTTTATTATTCAAGTGCTCTTTTATGAGCTTTGGCCAATTATGACTGGCCGGCCAGTTTGTACTGACTTTGACCATTCAAGAATCTATAAATTAAATACGTGCAAGAGGGAAATGGTCACTCTTGCACGGGGGGAGATTGTACCCAGTGCTTGTGTCTTGTTCTCTCCTCTTCCCTCTTCTCTCTCACCGTGCCGGTGTAGCACTCCGCTCTAGGAGGTGCGCTTGCACATGTTCTCTTCCTCTCTCTCCCTCGTTGTCTCTCTCTATTCACGTATAACATCATTGATTATGTGCGATGCGAGGCGTCAGGTATGCAGATTCGTTCATTTATGCTTCATAGTATGTTGTTTCGGGTATTTTGCAGGGCTCTACGCTTTCGGACTGTAGCAGTGGTATCAGAGCTTGGGCTGCGTTCTCGGGTCTGCGATATTCACGCCTACGGAGATTATCAGGATTTAAGATAAGTCATGTTTATTGGAGCGTAACTTATCTTGTTTGAAAATATGTATGCGGAAAGATTATCATTACTCTCATGAAATTTCAAATTTGTTTGGATTCTTTTAGAATTGTAAATTTTTATGAGCTAGTGAATGAAAAAAAAATTAATAATAATAAATAACCTGTTCACTGATTATCATTAAGCATATGAAGCTAATTATGCATGAGGAAATGAGGAGTTTTGTTGCATATGGCTATAGAAAAGACTAGTTGGTGATATTAATATGCATATATAAGAGAGATAATCATATTATATGTAGGGAAGATTGCGTGCCTACAATTTTCCCTATATAGAGACGTAGTAATTACAGGTGCAAGCGGCTAGACGAAGAGATTAGCAGACAAGATTTGATGATTGTAAATATAAAGTAAAGGAATAATGCTAAATGAATAATCTTCAAATACATTTCCAGTAACAAGGAGATATTGTACAAAATGTAGAAAACTGAAGGATCTTCATGATCTAGTAATAAATAAATACATAAAATTTATTTGAGAGGGCAATCGACTCAAAAGTAAACGCTGAAGCAGTTTTTATAGGTCCTAATATAATGAATCACAGAAGAAGCCATCGCACTTCATCTAGTGAGAATGACCCTCAGACTGTCTTTTCATTTTCAAGTCACTGATAAGCATAGTATCACTTGTTTTAATTAAATCATACTCAGCAATATCGTGAGTCTGCACTACACTGGTGACGAATGATCACAGCTATGAAAGATTGCTGAATCCAAGCGGCCATGCACTGGTCGCCTTCCTCTCCCTCTTTCTTTCATGCCAGTAGCCAACCATAGTTCAACTGCCTCTTTCTCTCGTCTTCAACCACCCCAGCTGCCAACTATCATGATCACCAACTACTTCTCACTCTCACAGTTATCTCCAACGTCCTAGTCTCAGTTGCTCATGGCCATGACACTACATGCAATCGCATGTGCCCTCTTCCCATCTCTTTCTCTCTCGTAGCTGGGGGCGTCTACACTCACCAACTACACTGATTTTTAAACAACACACACACGAGGCCATCCGAACAATATCCCCCTCTGCAGTCCGACTCCATCTCTCTCTCTCTCTCTCTCTCTCTCTCTCTCTCTCTCTCTCTCTCTATACCCTCTCCTAGATCACTGATTAGGGCCATCTTTACTCGCCGCCATGCAGCATTTGCGGCTGTGGGTCTCTTTCTAACAAGCAGTAATCTGCAGCCCGCCGACACTCTCTCTTTTTTCGTCACCCAACAATAAAAAACACACACACAATCACTTTTGTCTATTATTATTTTTTAAAATTTTTGTGTTATGCATGGCATCGAAGAATCTCAAGAACCAGATAATTGTTCTCTCTCTCTCTCTCTCTCTCTCCTCAGCCGCCACAGAAATTCCGACTCTCTCTCTCTCTCTCTCTCTCTCTCTCTCTCAATCTCAATCAGCTGGTAGTCGATCTCTCTCTCCTTCTCTGAGCCAAACGAACGCTCTTTATCTCTCAGAGCACCTACTCGGCCACCCACCATGCAGACTAGGGTCTTGAGAGCTGGGTCTTCCTTCTTCCTCTGCTTTGCCATGCATGGCCGTCAGTACCCCCCCCCCCCCCCCGCCCCCCCGTGGCCCCTTCTACACCAACCACAGCCGGTGTTTTTTTTTTTAATTCTTTCTCTTCCAGTATTATTTTCCCACCCTTGCATGACCACCTTCGCCAGCCCAGACACGGGTGACCACACATAGTCTCTGTGTCTACCTCTCTCTCTGCCTCCACTTGCAAACCTTCATGCAGCTTAGGACGAGTAGGAGGCGATAGCAGAGCTACCTACAGACAAGGAGGCGTTGGCGGAGGCGGAAAAGGAGGTGGCAGAAGAGGGCAGGCAGACAGTGGATGCAGCAAATTTGGGAGACGAGGAAGAGGAATAGGGGGATCATACGTATGATCCGGCAAAGGACAAGGACGTTGGGGCCGACACAGTGGAGGATGAAGAGGTGATTGACACATTACCACCGAACGAAGAGCTGATCAAGAAAAAGGAGAAAGAGAACAAGGAGGCGGTAGTCGTATGCGTAGCTGCTAGCGAAGGGCAACAGAGTATGGACAAGGTGTAAAAAAAGGCAAAAGCATTTAAATGTTGGCTTGTAATTAGTGATGGAAATTGCGGTTACTTAGAAGGTTTTGTTCTGTCAAGGTTATCAAGCGTAGCACCTCGCCATCAAGGTACGAGACATTCATAGTAGCCACTCCGCTTGCAAACCCTCAACCGCCCATCATCTGCAACCGCTCTCCATGAAAAAACTGCTACCGCCGACACCGGCTCTACGCCACCAGGCTTGCACATGCAACACCTAACAGAGGGCCCGTCATAGCCACACAACGTGGAGCTTTCTTTGTCATGTACCAGCTACACCAACTGCAACCTCATCTCCACTCTTCTCTCTCGACTACCTACAGAGGTAGATTTTGACGACGCTCTGTAGAGCCGCTGCAATACCTTCTCAGGCGAGCTCGATGCAGAGCATGCTTGGACATTGACGAGCTGACGATTTTTTTTGTTGAGTCCTTAAATATTGTACTTCATTTAATTTTGTACCCAGACATTGTATCACATCCAGCCTCAGATGTAATTTTCACCTTTTCAACACGGTTAATGTCACATTCATTTTATTTCTTACCCATATCGTAAAGGGCGTGGCAGTTCAACAAGGGGCTCCGGTAGTATGAGGCGTCAGGCAGTGCGATTGTGTGGAGAGGGTCGACTTTTGATCCCATACTCAAATGGCCAACGAGTACGATAAAATTTCATTTCATTTCTATATCTCTCGTCCCCATCCCACCAAGATTCCTTACCATGACAGACATTGAGGAAGCTCCTCGATGACCAGTACAATACATTCTTAGATAAATGCCCCTTGCCGAGCATCCACAAGAATGAACGACGATGATGACCATTTTCGTATGACACTTTTAGGGTTTTAATTTTAGTCTTTTACTTTACTTCATTTTATTTTAGTACCCAAACATTGGATTAGATTCACCCTCATTGTAACAATTTTGGACTCAAAATGTAATTTTGGCTTTTTAAGGCGTTTAATGTAACATTTTATTTCATATCATTTCACGTCTATCTGCTGCATCTAACACCTCCACAATAGTCCCCCCCCCCCCCTCACGCGAGACTACTTATCAAAGCGCACATCCACAAAACTCTTCGATGACCAATGCAATACTTTCCCTACATGCAGACTCTCATACTACATACCTAGTACATGTTTTTATTTTTATTTTTAAAAGAAGCTTAAGTTTTTGGTCTTGCCATGCATTTTCTTGATGCATATTCTTTTACATAGTTGACGTTTAACTAGCAATGTCTGAAGAGCAGCGCAGGTCATATCAATTTTGCATTGTGTTCTTTATTTGTTGGACCAATCTATTGTTTATCGTATGACCTTCACATGATGTATGCCCATGATACATGACTAGACGCTAGTATGCTTGTGATATCATAATTAAACACTAGTCAATTCCCTTTAACAATTATAAATAATAAATTTTACAATGTTAAGCACTTTAGAGACAACAATTTGCGATATCAAGGGGACTACTCCATTTATTCAAACAAAAACAATCTACAATATATTGATTCATCTCACTTTCCAATTAATCCGAGGCTCATCATTGTAAATGACTTTTGCTAATTACAATTCTCTCTTGCTTGTATCTCTCTCCCCACGCACAGACTCATACATATTTTAGATGTAGTACATCATCCAGAATCTAATGATTTACAGAGAGCAAACAAGTAAGTTCTCTCCGCATTTTCATTTTGAGTTTTGAAAAATCTTCTCAAAAACACAAGTAATTATACACTGATAGCACTCTCTCAAATTCTATGGTACCCATAGTCCTACACATATCTACTAATACCATTCCACAGAGAACAACAACGTTACATAAATTCAACACATCTCGCTTATCAGCTTGATTATCACTTATTTCTTGAAAGAAGGCATGGCTCTTTTAATTACCTGCATTCTCTAAAATTGTGCCAATCTTGTATTAAACGAAATTTCTATTGCGATCGTTTCACATTGAGATATGCAGCTACTCACGTGAGTCGAGGCGCTTTCCGTTAAATACCAATTTGTCAGTACTTTGTTACTCAATCTTACTCCAATGTGGTGTGAAACAGGTAGTATATTTTTTTTAATGTTTTTATGCCCTACCTAGTCTGTTGGTCACATGCACACAGATCCGCCGATTTAGGCAGTGTGTAAATGCTCGTCTTGGTGTAGATTCGCCGATTTAGGCAACACCAGTTATCTGTGCAGATCCGCTGATTTAGGTAGCACACTGACAAATTGCAAAGTCACAATGGTAAATGCAGATTCACCGATATCGGCAGCATTAGTGCAGATTCGCCGATTTAGGCAGCACATCTTATTGGTGTAGATTCGCCGGTTGAGGCAACACCGATCACGAAATCATGCTGCAGTGGCTGGCCACCACTGTAACTGGTATGATTTTGTTACCTGGGTACAGAACGAAAGTGATTTTGGATTTGGACTTATATTGTGGAATTGGCATTGGATTGGGATTTGGTATCTGATGATTACTTTATCACGGCAGTGTTTATGTGATGAGACTTGACATTATGAGACTGATGATGAGTGTGACCAATGATATCCTGATTCATCAGGGTATGACATATACTGCTTATTCTAGTGGTATGGGACACTAGAATAGGTAGTATGTGGATGACGGCAGGCATAAGCTTATGTTGTTTAGTTTCATAAATTTTTCTTTTATTATGTGATGTTTTTGACACAACATACTAATCACTGTTTTTGACAAGTATTGTTTGCAGATTTTTATCTTCGCAACTGAGGACAGTTGCTTTCCAACGGAGAGGTATGTTATAGAAATGTTATTTTATGATTTATTACAGCTGACAGGTGGAAAAGACTAGACCCAGCTTGGCCTATGCAAATGTATTTGTATATCATGTACATTTTATTATTCAAGTGCTCTTTTATGAGCTTTTGCCAATTATGACCGGCCGGCCAGTTTGTACTGACTTTGACCATTCAAGAATCTATAAATTAAATACGTGCAAGAGGGAAATGGTCACTCTTGCACGGGGGGAGATTTTACCCAGTGCTTGTGTCTTGTTCTCTCCTCTTCCCTCTTCTCTCTCACCGTGCCCGCATAGCAATCCGCTCTAGGAGGTGCGCCTGCACACGTTCTCTTCCTCTCTCTCCCTCGTTGTCTCTCTCTATTCACGTATAACATCGTTGATTATGTGCGATGCAAGGCGTCAGGTATGCAGATTCGTTCATTTATGCTTCATAGTATGTTGTTTCGGGTATTTTGCAGGGCTCTACGCTTTCGGATTGTAGCAATCGTGATGGCTATAGTGCGGCCATGAGTATACCATATGGATCCTGTACAGGTTTCTTTTTTGTTTTGAAGGAGCAGATATGATTGCCGATTTTGGCGTTGTCTTTTGCTCGTCTCTAGGGTGTGTGGTGCCGGTGTGTATGAGCGTGTGCGCTTCCCGGGCCCCCTGTGTGTGTGAGAGAGAAACAGAGAGAGGTGTTCAGTTGTGGAAGAGCTGGAAACGGGCAAGATTGGGGTGATCCCTGTTTGGTGATCGTGCAAAGCGTGTGTGCGTTGGGCGAAGTGCACGCGAGGCCCTGCTAGTGTGAGTTGCTTATTTTGAAGGTGTTTTTGAGAGGACAGGGGTGCTGTGAATACCCTGAGCTATATAGGGGCATCTGTTTGTGTGTCGGGTGTGTTCCGCATTCCTCCTCTCCCCGTGAATAAAATATGCAAAGTTAATGGACATAGCTTCAAACAGTGTGATTTTTAGGATAAGATAAATTGTTTCTCTACATATCTTTCAAACATGTGAACAAAAGATGCAAAGTTAATGAACATAGCTCCAAACAATGTGATTTTCAGTGTTGAATACAATTGCATGCTATTCCAAGACAAAGAATGTATCTTCACCAATTAGTACGAGAAGCTTCTTTTGGAATTACCAAAAATGAGTTTTACCAAGAGCACAAGCTTCCCATTTAGATATTTTCTTTCAATCATCTAAACACATTCATTCCTCCTTTTTCTGAACACCTCTTTTACTTGAGAAAGCATGTGAAAATGGTATAAAAATCAGATTAGAAGAAAAGAAGTCTCTTGAAATAGATTGCAATAGCCCCACACTATAGCTTTCAACGTGTTAGTTCTCTCTGATTCTTTCTTCACCTCTTCCCCTATTGGAGCTTGGCAGCACCATTAAAGTTGAAATCCCAAGTAGCAACAAAGAAGCAAGCTCCCACTATTGGCATAGCAAATAAAATTGAGATTTGGCACTGTGTTGAAATGAAAAATTGCGAGGGATAGTGGAACTCGAATCAGGTGACCGCATGCTACATGTCAAAAGTGCAACTCATAGACTCCACAGGTTTCCCTCTTGAAGGAAATGACCAACTTTGATGAAAAATCAAGGACATAAATTTGTTGATAATGTAGTGCAAGAGCACATCCCAATGAGTGTGTATGCCATAAGATGGCATGCTCAGAAATGCTTTGATTGATATGTATGCTAGCTATGGTGCCTCCAAGGAAATAGGAGTCCTTAATGGACATCCTATCCCAATGTCTTGTGGAGTGTGCTAATTGCAAATATGTCGAGCATTGTTGTGGCAAGGAAGATCTTGGATCTTTTAAACCAACCACACCAGGGCTGTCCATTATGTAACATTTTAATGGCCTAGTAACTTGTGTGTAGTGGGAAATAGCATAAACATAGTGAGCATTTCATTAGATTAGATTCTTAATGAGCATAGCAAGAGTGCTTGGATGGAGAGAGGAACAAAAAGCATAACGCCTAGTTAGGTAGGCATGAACAATACTTCAAAAGAGAGATAAATTAAGCTATTGACAATAGTTGAGGACCGGATTTATCGGTCCCCCCTCCAAAAGGCTTTGTATTATAGGTTTCCCCTATCAAGGGAGACATTTTACACTACAATTCTTTGTGTTCCTTCAATAACTAGCTAGTGCAATGAAGATGGAAGCTTCAAGCACTAAGCACAACTCTTATAAAACACAACATCAATTCCCTCACGGTCTCAGACCCAAGACCTCACACACCTTCGAAGATGGTGAGAGCTAGTGGGGTATGAGAGTAGATTGAGAGGAAGAAGGAGTAGTCTTACGAGAAAGAAGTATATCTCCTCACATAATCACTCATAAACGCTTAGCATAGCTTAGTAATTAGCATGGTAGAGGAGATGAGCATGCATTGACGCTTGGCTCTTGGTTGGATTTGCATCACAAAGCCAATAGTTGTTGGTGTAGGCCTCCCTTCTCACAAGCTTGGAGTAGATGATGAGCTTTCCATTAAAGCTTGAGAAGGAGAGAGAGAGTCTTCTTGCTTCACTTATGAGATTGTGTGAGTGTGTGTGTGACAATGCCTTGCCAAAATCAGCCCCCTCTCTCTCTTGGTCGACCCCTCTTGCAATTTACTCTTGCTAGCACCCCATTGGACCCTGCAAAGGTTAGCCAATCATAATTGAGAAGCATAAGTGATAGCCTTGTGACACGTGTCCCTCTCTCCCTTTTTCTAAGAGCTTTAGGTAATTAAAATAATGCAGCCAAACTCTCATTGGACCCCTTTGTCTTCTGGCCAATAGGAAGCAGGCAAGCCATTGGGCTGCTGAATGCTCATTGGACCCCTTGGAAGACTGTCCAATAGTCTTCTAGAGAGCTTAATTCTTATTGGTTCTTTTATGAAGTGTTTTTAAATGAATTAAACTAGATTTACTCTAGCCTAATTCTCATTGGTCCACCTCTATGGCCATCCAATAGGATTTGAGTGCACCTTGTGGGCAACTGGGCTAGGGAGCTGACATGTGTCCCCTATTCCCTTTGTGTAAAGGGAGTCTGTGAGTGTGTGTGTGTGTGTTTGTGTGTGTTTCTCGCTCATCCCCTACTTACAAGGCTCACCCCCTCCTATGTAGGAGTCTTGAAGGCTTTTGTGTATACTCACAAAGCATCCAATTTCACTAAGCTTGACCATTTGGACATAACCGTTGAATTTTGGAACCTTAGCATTTTGGAAGTCGTAATGGGCTGAACCTTAGGGTCTTTGAAGCCCATTGTTGCATATTGCTCTTTTGCAGATGCCCCCCCCTTTGGATCCCTATTTTTCCTCCTTTGGATCCCTATTGTGGCTGGTCTGCCAGCTTTAACCAATATTCTAGCTTTTTCTCCCCTGGCACTTCCCCATATTAAATGATCAGTTTAACATGAGAAAATCATTTAAGAGAATTAGATATTAGTTATGTTTCTGTGCTTATCAACAGCAGCCTTTTGCGTTTGCTGTGAGATAGAGATAGCATCCTTAATCTTTTGGAAAGATTCTTGTAGGTCTCGGCTATACTCATCTTCAACGAAGATCTTCCCGTGTACTTTAAGTAGCAGGGGACTTTTGGATCTTCCTTCAATTACCTCAAAAGGTGCTTTTCCCGTGGAAGTATGTACACTCTTGTTGTAGGCATACTCCACTAAGGGTAAGTACTTCTCCCATCGGGACATTTGATCTACTTCCATTACGTAGGCTTTTAGTAGATCAAGGATTGTTAGGTTAGCTATTTCACTGTGGCCATCCGTTTGGGGGTGATAGGCCAAAGAGAAATTTAGCCTTGTCTCTAAATGGTCATTCTAGGATCTCTGTCTGACACTATGGACATTGTCAAGCCATGGTACTTGAAGATTTGTGATATGAAGAGGGTTGCCATTTGATGGGCTTTGATAGTCTTTTTGACAGGTATAAAATGAGCCTGTTTGCTGAAGCTATCTACTATCGTCCATATTCCTTTATTCCCATGGATAGACTTAGGCAATACAAAGATAAAATCCATGGATATGCTCTCCCATGGTGAATTAGGGATTGGCAAATGTTGAAGCAATCCAGGTTGGTTTCCTCTATCAAACTTCGTCTTTTGGCATACCACACATTTAGAAACATATTCTTGTATGTTTGCTTTCATGGTAGGCCAATAGAAATATGTTTCAATCCCTTTTAGGGTAGATTGAATCCCTCTATGCCCCGCATAAGGAGGAGCATGAGATTCATACATTATTTTCTCACGTTGTGAGTTAGTAACACATAGTATATTGCCATAGATAAGATACGCATCTTGTAAAGTAAAGGGTTCCTCTTTCTTCCCTAGTGCAAGGGCTGAAATCACTTCTGTAAAATCAGGATCAAGAACGTACTCATCTATCATAGAAGATCTTCTCTATTGCCATAGAGAAGATCTATCTTCTCTATTACTCATCTATCTTCTCTATTGCCATAGAGAAGATACCCATCTTGTAAAGTAAAGGGTTCCTCTTTCTTCCCTAGTGCAAGGGCTGAAATCACATCAGTAAAATTAGGATCAATAACATACTCATCTATCATAGAAGATAGATCATAACCGCATTCACTCTCGGCCGTCTTGAGAGTGCATCGGCTACTTGATTGTGATTTCCAGCAATGTCACCAATATGAAAATGAAATTGGGAAAGGAAATTTTCCCACCTCATTTTTTTGTCGGAGAGCTTGGTCTGCGTCATGAAGTACTTAAGGCTTTTGTGATCCGTCCCGCAGAATGAAAGGAGTCCCCAATAAATAATGCTATTATGAGTCCCCAATAAATAATGCTATTATGAGTCTAAGGCATGTAGAACTGCGAGGAGTTCCTTTTCATATATGCCTAGAGCTTGCTCAATAGGGTTGAGCCTTTGACTTTCATAGGCTATGGTGTGCCCTTCTTGGAGAAAAACAACTACAAGGCAATCACCACAAGTGTCACATTGGACCTCAAATGGTTTTGAGAGATCCTGCAGTGTAAGCACATGTTGAGAGATAAGCTTTTCTTTAAGATTTTTGAAAGCATTGTTCTCCTTGGTAGAGCATGTATACCTAATTGTTTTCTTTGTTAGGTCATGTAATGGTCCCGCGATTTGTGAGAACTTTTCTATGAAGCGTCTATAGTATGCACACATACCTGTAAAGCTTCTTAGTTCATGAAGATTCCTTGGATTAGGCCATCCTTTTGTTACCTCTAGCTTTGATGGATCCATTTGGATGCCATCTTGAGAGATAATGTGGCCTAAATATTGAATCTCTTGTAAGAAAAACTCACTTTTCTTTCGATTAACATAAAGTTTATTCTCTCTTAAGACTTGAAATATTACTTGGAATTGTTGCTTGTGTTCGTCCAGGAAATTAGAGTAGATGATGATATCATTTAAGAACACTCCAGTAAAGGTTTGGTGAGGCCTGAATAGCTTCTCCATCAATCGGTTGAATGTGGCTGGTGCACTGGTCAAGCCAAAAGGCATGACAATGTATTTGTAAAGACCAAACATAGTGCGAAATGTGGTCTTTACGATGTCTTGATCAACTATTCTTATTTAATGGTAGCCACTTTTAAGGTCAATCCTACTGAAGTAGGTTGACCCTTGTAGCTTATCAAATAGGTATTCTACCCATGGAACAGGAAACCTGTATTTGATAGTGATCCTATTTAGTGCTCTATAGTCGACACACATACGATATGTGCCGTCTTTCTTTTGCACTAATAGCACGGGTGAGAAAAATGGAGATGAGCTAGGCCTAACCATGCTCTTCTCAACTAACTCATGCACTTCCCGCATAATCTCCTCTTGTTGAGCTTGAGAAACTCTATAAGGAGGTTTATTAGGCGATGAACTTCCTGGAAGAGCTTCAATTGCATGGTCATCATTGCCTTGTTTAGGAGGTAGTTCACAAGGGATTTCGTCAATAAAAACATCTTGAAAGCCCTTGATTTTGCTAAAGCATTAGGTTCATTTTGAGAATCTTTAACAAAAATTATGTACACGAAAATAGAGCTCTTTACTGACTTATTGAAAGCTTGCGTATGTAGAATGGGTATGGTGTTACCTATCTCTTTGGCATCTATGTACATATCTTTTTCCTTGAACCTAAAGTAAATTTCCTTTCAAGGAATTTGACATTGGCAGCCATGCAATCAAATGATGGTGCCCCTAGGATTACATCCTCATGCTTGAGAGGAGAGATAAAGAAGTCCTCTTTGTCCACATAGCTTTGGACATGGAGCCTTAATTTCCCAAATAAGGGAGTGACTAAAGCTTCTTGCTCCTTGAAAGCACCATCTGCAGTTAGGACATCCCCCATCTCATAGGCTTGGATGCCTAGCTTGGTGGCCAACTCCATGGATACAAAATTGTGAGTAGAACCAGGGTCAAAGAGAATAAAAGCATCATATTCTCTTACCTTTCCCAAAGCATGGCATAGAGGATATCCTTTGTGGTGAGTTTCCACTTCTTGGATTTCGACCAAGGAAGCTCTAGGAGGTTCATGGCGGGTGTTCTTTTGGGGGCAAGCACGGTACGCATGCCCTTGCTCGCCGCATTTGAAACAATGGTTATCCTTGCGATAACGCTCAAGCTCTTCAAGAGAGAGTTTATTTTGCCTTCGTAAACTCCCTTCTCCTTAGCTTTGCTATTATTGGAATTGCCCTTAGGAGACTTTTGGACATTTTCCTTCCCCTTAGGCTCATTGGAACCCTTGTTTTCCGTGGGCTTAAGATTTCTTTTAGCCCCTGTTTGCAAATTGATTCATGAAGACACCATAGTATGGTGTATGACCAAAGATATGGTGCGTGGCCTTTGGGACTTGAAATACTCTGCCATACCTTCAGTTAAGCCTGCACAAAATTGTTGTTTTTGCTCTCCAAAATCCATCTTTTTGAAGACAGTTGCTTTGATATGTAAGTCCCAAAACTTGTGTACATATTTGTGAACGGATTTGTAGAGAGAGAGCTTCAAGATTTGCCATTCGGTGAGTACTTTGTCTTTGGCATTGGTGGCCAAAAAATGCTTCATGATGGAAGTTTTTAAAGCTTTCCATGTTTGTGGGGCTTCATCGTTGGCCCGTAGAGTAGACCACCATTGCCTGGCGGACTTTGGAAAGTGCGTAGCTACATGGCAGAGCTTAGAGGACTCTGTGATGCCCTCATCTCCAAACGCCACATCAAATTGTTGGATGAAAGCCAAGACTTTGTCCGTAGCACCAAAGGTGCCATCGTAGGTAAGGAAAGAGATGTTCTTTCCACTCTCTTTGAACTTCTTGAGCTTGGACGACCTCTTCCACGTGGCATAGGATTTCCTATGGCCTCTTCTTTTTTATGGTTCAAAAGTTGCACCATCGCTTTCTTCAGAAGATGAAGAATTTGAGGAAGATGGAGAAGAGGGTGACCTCTTTCTCATCCTTTTTCTTCCCTTGGTCCTCCTTGTCTGCACCATCACTTTCTTCATAAGAGGATGAGGATGAAGAAGATGGAGAAGAGGGTGACCTCTTTCTTGCCCTTTTCTTCTCTTGTTTTCTGTCATCCCTCTTTGAATTATGGTGTGGAGAGGTGTGCGATGGTCTTCTCCGCTTAGGAGGTGATAGAGAGCATTTTTCCCGTCGTCTTCGTGGAGCCATCTCCGTTGATGTGGCAGGAGACTCACTTCTTTCTCATTATTTTGGTGGGGGGTTTTGAGTTCTCCTTTGGGAAGGAGACGTGTCATCAAGAAGAAAAATTTTGAGCCCTTCGTATGGATCCTCTTCTTCTTCCCGAATCGGAGAGAGGCCTCTTTTGGAAGTCTCTCAAGAAGGCTTCCTAGGTACTCTCTCGTCATGGTGGGGAGTTTGGAGAATCCCATGAGCACGAAGCTCTCATTGCACTTCACTTTGGAGGGATGGATTGTCCATTGCTTGTTGAAGCCTAGAAACAAGGTAGTTAACAAGCATAGGGGCATCATCAGTAGCCTGCTCATTAGCAAAATCAAAGCTATCCACATTAATTTCACTCTCTTTACTATTGTCAGCCATTCTAACAATTTTTTAGGTGTACTTTGGCACTTCAAGCCCTAGTTGATGCTCCTCTTTACCCCTTTAGAAAAGCACTCAAGCTACTATACCCGTGGCTCGAATATCATTAATTGCAAGGAATAGAAGAGAGGGTCTTTCAACACCAAAACAGTACCGGCTCTTGTCAAGCTTCTACTAGCTCAATAGTGGTTAAGCCGTAGGCAAGCCCCATAGGACTCCACTATTAAGACCATATCTCTCGATGGTGATGCCCCGTTATCTGCACGAAGGCCGACACACTGCAAGGCTGAAATATACCTATTCTACTTACTCAATTGCAATTAATAATACCAACCATTTATAGCTAGATTGAGGACCTCCCTTCTTGAGCAAGAAAAGAGAAACCTTGTGCTCTGACACCAATGTAGCATTTAATGGCGTAATAACTTGTGTGTAGAGGAAAATTGCATAAACATAGTGAGCATTTCATTAGAATAGATTCCTAATGAGCATAGCAAGTGTACTTGGATGGAGAGAGCAACAAAAAGCATACACCTAGTTAGATAGGCATGAACAATACTTCAAAAGAGAGAGAAATTAAGCTATTGACAACAGTTGAAATCTTTCAAACCTGTGAATAAAAAATGCAAAGTTAATGGACATAGATTCAAACAATGTGATTTTCAATCTAAGGTACAACTGCCTCTCTACATATCTATCTAATCCGTGAAAAAAAGATGCAAATTTAATGAACATAGCTCCACACAATGTGATTTTTAAGTCTTAAATATAATTGCATGCTATTCCAAGACAAATAATATATCTTCACCAACTAGTGCAAGAAACTTCTCTTGGAATATCCAACAATGAGTTTTACTAAGGGCACACCTCTTTTACTTGAGAAACAATGAGCTAATGGTATAAAAATCACATTTTTTGAAAAAGAACACACTTGAAATGGATTGCAATAGCTCCACATTGTAGTTGTCGACCTGTTAGTTCTCTCTTATTCTTTCTCCCCCTCTTTCCCTATTTGAGCTTGGCAGCACCGTTAAAGCTGTAATCCCAAGTACCAACAAAGAAGCAAGCTACCGCTATTGGTGTAGCCAATAGAATCAAGATTTGGCATCGTATTGAAATGAAGAATTGCGAGGGGTAGTGGAACTCGAATAGGGTAATTGCATACTACTTGTCAAAATTGCAACTCATAGATTCCACAAGTATTCCTTTTGAAGGAAACAACCAGCTTTGATAGAAACCCAAGGACATAAAGTTGTTGATAAGCTAGTCCAAGAGCACATCCCAATGAGTGTGTATGCCATAAGATGGCATGCTCATCAATGGTTTGATTGATGTGTATGCTAGCTATGGTGCCTCCTAGGAAATAGGAGTCCTTAATGGACATCCAATCCCAAGGTCTTGTGGAGTGCGGTAATTGAAGATATGCCCAACATGGTTGTGGCAAGGAAGCTCTTGGCTATTTTAACCAACCACACCCTAGGTGTCCACTATGTAAAGGTCATAGATATCATGTGCATTCAAACCACTTTTAGAAAACCCTATGTAACTTTGTGGGACGCGTGTCTAACCTCACCATCCTATCTTATTGCAGATTTAGCGAGAACCACGATTAATTGTCAATCCATGGGACGAAGCTGACTCGACTAGTGCATAGAGTCTACAAGAGGTTGTCAATCTCTCGGAAAACAATTAACAACTCGCATCTAACTCAAGATACACTCAAGTGACTGAAATCACCAAAAGCCAATCGCTCATCGGCAAACAAATCACATCTGTTACAGCATCAAATGATATCCAATCGTAACGAAACTTCTAGGAAAAGTTTATAAGACCTAAGCGCACATGCATATGGTCTCAAACCCCACTTTAGGTCAAGTGCCAATATCGCGGTTATTAACAGCAGTGGATTTTTGACTTAGTGGTTTTCGACCAAGAATGCATCTAAATGCTTAGCAATGCTGCCCTAGTACCCCGCCTATGCTTAGTTTTTGATTGTGAAGTATAAATTCCTACTTATGATGAAATTAGGCCGTGGGTCGGCGACGCCAAAAGCTACGAAATACTGTTTGTGTTTACGTCAATGCGTAGAGCTCTTACCTGAGGTTGCAATGCAACAAACGCTACTGCAATGTGACAACCGGGGAGGGAGTAGGAAGCGGAAGAAGGAGAGAAGTGAGTGCCGTTAGCTCATGCAGTGCATTTCATTATCCAAAACTTACAAATAACTTACAAAAGTATGGCTTTTATACCTTAGCCAAGGTTTTTGGTGGTCAAAACTAATAATCTAGGAGCTCTAACTAAAGATAGGCAATGACAGGTTGATACAATCTGGAAGTTTGTAGCCTCGGCTCATCAATTACAAGGTTTATCCAAAAACTAGGAGTTACAATATTCTCGATTTATCAAAATAATAAGTGTTTTTAAAATGAGAGCTCCAAAAAATGGTATCCGTGGTGTCCGTGTTAGCTTGCTTCTAACATTCCCCCCCTCCTCGCCTGTGTCGTCCCTTGACACAACTTTATGGGCTGAAGTAGTCTTCGCATTGATGGCTGGCGAGGCGGTCTTTAAGCGCATTGAGTGCCTTTTGGTATATGATCTTTCGCTCTTTATCGGGCACTTGCAAAAACTGTATGGTGACTTTGTTCTTCAGCTCTATTGCTGAGTAGCCTACAAACCTTGATGTCAAGTTGCTGATCACTGGCCCAAATATTTTTATTCATCAAGTGAAGAATCCCGTGTAGAACGCTTCCTTGAAAGCCACCATATTGTGAGAAGGTAGAAACATACACCTGGCGTAGAAGCCATAGAGGAATTCTTTGGAAGGTTGGCCACTAAGATCATAGCACAACCCTTTGTTACCCTTGAGGAATGACATCCAAGGGGCGCCTGATTGCTCTGGCTCATGGAACACTTCGATGCACGTGAAAAACATTCAGCAGATTTTGTATAACATTGCACATGACAAATCTTGTAGACTTTTAAAGAATAACATAGCGCCCTTGAGGGTTTTCACCATGTATTCTTTTGTCAGTGGTTCCTTTTCTGGAGTAGGTAATCTGGGGTAATTCAACCAAGTTGGCCGCTTCTTTAGTAGTGCCTCATGTGCTATCCAGGTCCTTACTCTTGGTACAGGACAGAAGGTAGGATCCTTTTGCAGGGCTGCAAGTGCTCTTGTGAACATAATCAAGTAGCTTGGATTCTTGTTCAACCAGCTCAACCTCCACTTCGGGTGGTCTTGATCTGCACCCTCTACTTTCATGTCGGTGTAAAGCCTTCCTTTCACTTGTAGCATCTCCACTTTAATCAGAGGGTAGGGCAGGGATTGTTGGTGCCATTGCGCATTAATTTGATTGGGAGTGAGTTGTGTGACATTGACAGAATTAAGTACTTTCAGCTCGCAATCCATTGCTGCCTTCCACTGCTCATCTACCTCTTGTGTAAGTTTTTCCTTCAGTGCATCTTCCTCAACCTTTGATAGCTGGACCATTGGCACTATGTCTGCTTCGGTAATGGGTACTTGAAACTCCTCCTTGCCACTTAGCTCTACTGCTGACTGTGTCTCCATTTCAGTGAATGAAATCCCGGGGATTTCTATTTGAGGTTGCTTTAAAGTGCCTGCCTCTTCTTGTGTTTCCAGCTGTCCCTCTCTTAGTAGCTGGTTTACTCTTTTGAGTTCATCTATTTCATTCAACAACTCTTCTTCTCTTTGGACCCGCATTAAAGCCAGGGCTCTGCGCTGAGACTTCTTCAACTTAAGCTCCAGCTCGAGGTCTTCATTTTTCTTCTCTAATGCCTTGTAGACCTCGTTTGTTCCTTTGATCGAAGCGATGCTCTTGTATTTGCCGCAAGAATATAGCATGATCATTTATCCTTTGTTCTGAGTATTGTAAGGAAGCATTGGCCACATCTAACTGTACCTGAATTTTCTAAACTGAGAGGGTTGTAGTTAGAAGTTCATTTGTAACTTCTATTAGTTGCTCATCCTTTGCTTTGCATGCATCTGACAATTTTGTAAGCAACTCACCAAGCTCCTCCATTTCTTTCTGTTGCTTATCCCTGGCGAGCGGATGTTGTTCAGCTTCCACTTTCAATTCCTGCAGTTGCCTCTGTAGATTGGTGATGACATTGAGTCGGTCGTGTAACTCCCCTTGGAGTGTGTCAATCACCATCTCTAACTCTTTGGCCCTTGTGCTACGGCCAAGGCTACTGAGCGAAGTCGTTCAGTCATATTCTGCATTTGCTTAGCATACTCATTTACTTGCAGGATGACTTCATCATTTGATTTCCAATCTTCGCTTTGTGTTAGTTGTCATGATGTTTCTGCAGATTCTTTTACCTCTGACTGCGTCATGGCTGCTGGTTGATGTTGCCCTTGTGGCTGTGACTGATCCTTTTCCATTGAGGTAGAAGGTGGTACCTCGGCCTTCTCTTGCTGTGTTGAGGTAGAGGGTGTTTCCTCGGACTCTTGCTCTCCTGGCTGCTCAAACTTCTTATTGTCCCATGATGGTGCAAGACTGGCTGCCCTTTCTGGCTCTTTGTCGTGCTCCTTTTCCTGTACTTGTGTAGACTCAACGGCCTTTTCTTTTGATTTAGCTGCCTCTTTTTGTTCAGGTTCCTACGAAGATTCAGCTGCCTTTTGCTGTTCAGGCCCTGTTTGCTCAGCTGCTGTGGTTCTAACTGCTGGTGATGGTGGCGGGCTCGGCATTGGGTGATCTTGGTATTCGGAAACAGGAGAAGAGATGCGGGGAGATACATCACCTTGAGCATGTTGTTCTTCTCCTTGTGCAGTGGCTTCCTTTGCTTGCTTTTGTTGTTTTGCCGCCTCTTTAGCTTTACTTGCTGCTTCTTGTGTTTCTTTCAGCTTTAAAGCTTGTGCTTCTTGATACATCCATTCTAGGGATCTCATGGGGTCTTCAGCCTGCTTCCTGGTGTGATGCTTGGTTCTTGGTCCTTTAATCCCAATAGGCACCCACTTTTTTTGGGTCCTTTCCTTGTGCTTGGCGGTTGCGTTGGTAAGAGTGTTTTTCTCGTTCAAACCGGGCTTGCTTTTTTACGGGTTCCTCCTGGTGTGCTGCCACGGCTTTTCTCTTCATTTCCTCCTGGCGTGCTATTTTTTCTCCATTATCTGAGCTATCATTGCTGTGCCGTTTTGGCGAGATCTTAGTCGACTCTTCATCAGACTTGTAGGATCTCTTGGCAGATCTTGTAGCTCAAGGGGAAGGTTGTGCTGACACTATCCAAGTGTTCTGATCTGGGGCAGGTGGCAAGTTGTCAGCCATGCCGATGGCATGGTAAGCAATCCTTGTCAAAACCTCTGGTGCATCCAAATATGTGATTTTTCCTTCTTTCTTTGTCCCTTTCAATGTGGACAAAACATATTGTGCATGGTCAATTGGCTGCCTGGTTGTTGGTTTGAGGACTTGCATAAAGGTTGTGGCAACCGCATGATTGGACGTTGTATACCTTGGTGGCCTCTTAGCACGGAAATGGAAGTGCTGGTGGTACAACCTTGCGGGCTCGTCCACCCGTTTGTGAATGAGGTCTGCAAATGTGGCTAGGGTGGTTTCTTTGGTGAAAGTTCCAACCGTCTTTCTATCTCTTGTCCTCATTGTCATTCCTTCTGTTGGCAGTTTGAGTGCTTCTGTCACTATCTCCTTGGTAATCACAACTTTAACCTTATTCCCTTGAGGGTCAGAGGTCTGCGCAGTTCCAACTTCTTTGATCGTGGACAAAAGCTCGTAAGCTTTTTGGAAGTCCACCCCACACGGATCTTGTTCATAGAAACCTCGGAGTCCTAGCCTTATGTTGGCTTCTTTGGTTTCGGGCTTTGCGGTGACATCATATACTTCTTTGGGTAGAAGTTGCAGCTCTACTTGATGTCCCTCCTCACTCTTGAGTCGGTCAGTGAACACTGTGGTGTTGTGCTCTTCAAGCTGTTTCTTTGAGAGATAGGTTGCTTTTGCATTCTTGATTGAATCGGGGTCTAGTTGATAAGCTGGTAGCTCTTGCAAATTTTCTTTTTGGTCGAGCTTCTTCTTGGCCCTCTCTGCTGCTTGCATGGCTCCTGTTCAGTGAATAGAGTGTCAAAGTTAGCACATTTGACAGGTTTTTCTCTGAAATGTCCTTCAATCTAAAATGTCGACACTTTTGGTCCAATTTGCTTCAAATCAAATTTTGAATAAGCATGATGCATAAAAACATGCAAGGAAAAAAATTAAAAAGTCCAAACAAAAAACCGCAACAAAAGTAATAATCGCGATTATTTACAGATGAGTAAAATTTTCAACTTTTTGCAAATTTGGCATTACAGGCTTGAAGTATATGCCAAATAGATACTCTGAGTGAAATATGGATGCATAGGATGAAAATGGTACCAAATTTTGGCTTTAGGTCTTTGAAACAGTAGATAAAAAGAAAATTTGAGATTTTGAGCTTCAAATTTGTTCAAACTTGGCCAGTGGGCTTATCACATCATGTACCTTAGATGTATGATGGCAAAATAGCAAAATTCTCCCATTTTAGCATCAAAGTAAATGATCGCGATTATTAACTTTTCTACCAAAATGGACATTTTTTGGTACAATTTGGTTCTAGGCATCGTATAGACCTTGTGTATGTGATATGAGGTGATTTGGATCAAAAAATGTGGCTCATAACTCAAAATTTGGGTTGCAAAGATTTCTTTGCGTTTTTTGGTAATTTTCCAAGTTATATGTGATCATTTTGGCCCATACTTGATTTTTGGCATATATTAGGTGTGTACAAGTGATCGAGGATGTGATGATGCAACTTTCAAGCAAAAACAGTGCAAAAGTAAATAATCGCGATCATTTACAGCAGTCACATTTTTCTTGCAAAACTTAAATTTTTTGACCTAAACGAATTCTATACACCTAAAACAAGTCCTAAATTGAATTTGGTAATGTTTGATCTTGCCGGCATCACTTCGTGCTTTATCGACTCTAAAATCTCGGATGTTTGTGACTACACTACCTGTTGAGTTGGTTAGTCACTTTTAAGGCTAAGGACTTGTCCACAACATAGTCGTGAAGCAACTCATCCAATTTTGGCCTATTTGGAGCCAGTCTGACCTCGTATGTCGAATTTGATGCTTGTAGCCTTCGAGCTGTTTTCTGCTTTTTGAGGGCTTTGCTTGATTGATTTCACGAAACCAATCATATACATTGTATGTAAACCTCCAGGCAAGCCGTCTATGGAGTCAGAACCGACTTTTGGCATGTACCAGAAACCTAGCTTTTCTACTGGGGACCCCCTCGACCCTTGCGACCCTTGCCCAATGGTCAATGATGATATAGAAAGGTTCTATTATATTAGGGCATGCTATAGTTCAAATTATCCATCCGATTTGGCTGAGCTGAAAGGCCCTATGGTCAGTTTTTGGTCGTAGATCTTCGTGCACTGCTTGGATTCTAGGGTTTTTTCTAGGGGTTTAGACTAGCTTCCAGCTGTAGAAAATGGATCATTCATGAGCAAAGAACTTACCCCTCATGTCTCGTGTGAGACGGTGTTGAAAAGGGGTGACTGTAGACTCCAAAAAGTACGCGTGGAAGAGGTCGAAAAGCTCTCTTCAAAGGCAACAAGTGAAAATGAGGTGATTTTAGCGTACCTGGAATATCTATACCCGGACTTTCCAAACCATTTTCCGCCAGCTTCCCCCATTAGTCCTACTAGGCCGTGAAATCTATGTTAGACTCAAACATTTTCCAAATCGGATTCCTGTAGCTCATTCTACAAGAATTCTGCAAAAGTATGTATGGCCCCCTAATTTAAGCTTTCCGCTTCCATCTTCCGATTTGATTGAAATTTTTTGTGCTTGTTAGCCTTGAATTTCAAATCACCACTGTGTCTTCAGTTTTTTCATCTAAGCTCCTTTGCTATTTATTATAAAATTTTGACCTATTTATTAAAAAAATCAAAGAAAATAACAAAATACTCTAAAAAAGCAAAGTGAAAATACAATAATTAAAAAAATCCATTGAAAAACACAACTTTATTGTTTTTTGTTGGATTTCTCCATTTTTAAGTCTCAATGTTAAGCAAAATGATAAAAAATAACAAAAAAGGACTATTTTTTGATGATTTTTTGATAGTATATACATTATTTACACTCATCGGGGAGATATCATGAGTTAAATTCCCTTGTTGATGATTTATAAGGGCATTATTAGGTAATTTTGCAAAAAATCACACATTAACATCAAAATTTTTCCTCCCTCTGCAAACATTACCCTTAATTACTTAGTACTCTTCCACCCCTCCTAGATGGTGTACTCCGGGACGACTGTGTGGAACAATTGTGTCTATGCATAGCCGTGGTTGGCTCTACCATGCTTTGAAGATGAATGCAGTTCAAACCATTATGCTGTGCAAAAGTTGGGTCTTGAGTAATTAACTCAAGGGTTTCTGATGTCGAGGCTTGTTGATGCTGTCTGCCAAAGAGCAAATCTTGTAGCTTGTGTGCTCTCTGCTTGATTGTACCATCAGGATGCTGTAGAACACCGATCTCTTGGGCTTTAGGTACCAGTAATGGTTGTTGTCGAGCTTTTTCTCGCCATTGGTAGCTTGGTTTGCTTGGTGCAGAATGGTGTGGTGGAGTCTTCTGAGGCTTAACTCTCCGTTGATTGATTGGTTTTACTGTTTGTGGAGAAGTTATGTGCTCTTTTTTATTCCAAATCCATTTCATGTTAGGTTCCTTGCGCAGATAAGCTCGTCTCTGTGCTTTGACCTTTGGAATCGTTTTTGGTGTTGTTGATGATGTTTTGGGCACCCAAATTTGAATAGCTTATCCTTAAGCTGTGCTTTTGGTACCCAAATTTGCCTGACTCCTTGCATGCTACCTATAGCATTCGCTTGTCGATAGGATGGAGAAGATTGATTATTTTGTGGTTTGGTTTGTTGATTGATTCCTTTCCATTCCTCCTTGCTTGGTGCAATTCGAACAATGAGTTGCCCGCTTTTAGGTGATAGCTTGAGCTGATTTGTATCCCAATATGGTACTGCTTTGTATGTCCACATCTAGGGAATTCCAAGGATCATCATCTCATTCATGTGTTCATCTAGTAAGCATACAAACTGATGAGGACATGAACATCCATGTATTATCATGTTCAAGTTGACTACTCCCAATGTTGGTGTTGGGTTCTTGTTGCATCCTTTGATTGTCGCTATTCCTGCTGTCAATGACTGAGTTGTTTCTTTCTTATACGTGGAATAATTGACTGCATTTACTCTAGCTCTTGTGTCGACCAAAGCATTTGTGCTATGATTGTTGAGCTGTACTTTGATGCGAAGGTCCATTCCATCTAACCATTCATCTATCGATATGGCATCTTTTGGCAATTCCCATTGTCGGTCCTTTATTTCTAGAACGATGATGGGAATCGGTGTCTGTTGATTCTTGAGAGCAGCTTTCCATTTGAGTACTTGAAGCCGAGCTTCCTCTCGGGCTTCATCAATAACATGGTATCGTTTAGTCCTCCTTTGCTTGGATGCATACATTCTTTCTAGCAATTCATTGGTTAGTGGAAAATTGTATTTCTTTAAATGACATCCACTAATCCAATTAACCATTGGTTCACCATCTAGGGTGGATAGCTTAACTGCTCCACTTGGAGACACATTTTCAATGATAAATGGTCCATTTCTCTTTTTCATAAACTTGGAATGTGTTGCTTAAGGGAATAGACTAAAACTAAGTCCCCTTTTTTGAAGATTTTTTAATGAGATGGAAATCAAAAAACTATTTTTGTTTCTGCCTTTGTGCATAGATGTGAGCTACGGCAGTTAGCCTTTGTTCATCTAGCTTTTCTAGATCTTCAAGTCTTTCTGACAATTCATGTCCAGTCCACTCAAGATTCTTTGCTACCCTTAGTGTCGGCAATAGAAATTCTATTGGCAGTACAGCATCAAGACCATAAACAATGTTAAAGGGTGTAGAATTCAAAGCTGTTTTGAATGAAACTCGATAAGCCCATAGAGTAGCATGGAGTTTCAATCGCTCTTTGACGACGTTTACTCATATCCTCAGGAAATGTTCGGCTTGATAAGTTAGTAACTAGATAGTTACTCCACTAAGGAACAAGCGATATTTGAAACAATGTTACATGAGGTATGGGTGTTTGTTTTTGACATTGAGGACAATCCTTTACAAAAGAGCGAACATCACTCCTCATAGTCGGCTAAAATACTCCAAGTCTCAAAAGTCGTCGCATAGTTTGGTATTTCGCAAAGTGAAGTCCTACTATGGTAATATGTGCTTGACTTAGGTATTGGTTTTTCTCTTTAGGATTAATGCATGAGAGCAGTATTCCATCTCGATTTCTTTTGTATAGTCTACCAGCTAGTAATTGATACATAACCGATTGCTCGATTAATCCAATTGTAATAGGAAGTGGTATTTGTGAATCCACTTGAGCTATTGTCGTCAATGACACCATGTTTTCTGACCATTGAAGTATCATTTCCATGGAGAACAAATAGGTATTTGATAGATCATCGTCTACCTCTTTAGGTGATTCTCCTGAAACAATCCTTGACAAACGATCTACTCTTTGATGTGTAGTGCCCTTTTTTACAACCACAGTGAAATCAAATTCCAGAAGAATGATGAACCATCTCACTATTGTTCCTATGCTGAATGGCTTGTTGACCAAGTACAACAAAGCTTGGTGGTCCACAAAGAACACAAATTTGTTGGCTAATAGGTAATGTCTATACTTTTTAACGACATAGATCATTCCTAATCCTTCCCTTTCTATGGTAGTGTAATTCTTTCCTGCCAGGTTCAATTGTCGGCTAGCATAAGAAATAGGAAAATCAATTTTCCCGTCTCCTGGTTGAGCTAGTATACAACCTATGGCAAAATTGGAAGCATCTACATGTATGTGGAATATCTTATTCCAATTTAGGGCTTTCAATATTGGAACTGAAGTGAGAGCTTGCTTAAGCTTCATGAAGGATTCTTCACATGCCTCGGTCCATTCAAAGTGTGGTATCAAGCTATACATGGGTTTTGCAATTATAGCGTACATGTACATGAACCGTCTATAATATCCACAATGCCCCATGAAGGCTTGAACCCCCCTGACTGTTGTTGGTCTAGGAAAATCAGCAATAACATGAATTTTATCTATATTAGTAGCTATGCCATTTTTAGACACTATGTGTCCAAGAATTTTTCCTTGTCTACCCATGAATGTGCACTTTTCAAGATTTAAGAAAATCCTATAAAGTCTACATTTTTTGAATACCTTTTTGAGGTGTTCAAAATGATTAGCCCGGATTGATGAATGTACGCATAGATAATCCATATACACTTCCAAGAATTTCCTAAGATACTCTTTAAAAGCATGACTCATCAATCTTTGAAATGTGGCCGGAGCATTAGTTAACCCAAGGGGCATAACCGATAGGAAAAAATACCCCATTTCGTTGTAAAAGTAGTTTTATGCTGATCTTTTGGGTCAATCAAAAGTTGATTGTATCCCAAAAAGCCATCTAAGAAAGTGTCAGCTTCTTTTCCTGCAACTCGTTCTAACACATGCTCAGTGATTGGAAGAGGAAAGTTGTCTCTAATGGTAGCCGCATTCACTTTTTTGAGGTTGACACACACTCGTAATTTCCCATTCTTCTTGGGTACTACCACAATTGAAGACACCCAATCTGTGTGTTCAATTTCGTAAATGAATTGGTCCTCCTTTAGTTTTTCAATTCTTCTTTGATTTTCCTGGAAAATGTTTTATTATATGTGTATGGCCTTTGTCTACTTGGTTTTGCATCATCTCTCATGGGTATGGTATGTTGATAAATTTCTAGATCAATACCCTTGAGATCCTTGTAAGACGAAGAAAATATATCACGGTATTCTTTTAACAAGATTATCAAAAGCTCTTCTTCTTTCTTTGTTAGGTCATTTGCAATGTAGGCAGGTGTAGGTTCTTCCCCTGGTCCAGCCAAGTCTATCTTTTTTGCGTTCTCAAGCCCTTCATAGGACTCGCCTTGTTTTTGTAGTTCTCTAACAGATTGTTCTACAATGATTTTTTGATCTTGGAGAGTATAATTTTTGTAATGGGATGGAACACTCATTACATCTTTACCATCCTCTTCTGTGGTTTCCATTTCGGTTGTATATATCTCCTTTAGAGCTTTTTTCAATTCTCCATATTTCTTTTTCCACTCAATTCGTGTCATGGTTGGTTCCTTGTCCTGTTTGTTTGGCTTTGCTTGAGTATCCTTCCTCGTCTTTCTCGATGTTTTCGATATTTTTGGATTTTTGTTTGAAAGATATATGCCAGTGATTTTGTCCTTGACACAATCATGTGCATCTATCTGCATCAGGAATTGTGTTCTACTGGAGACTGATGGCATAGGTCTTGTTTTCACGTTTTTGGTGTTTCTTTTCGTCTATACCATTTTTGTCTTCTCGGTTTCTGGTTAGGAAAGTCAAAAAACTTTTCCTCCCCTCCTTTCAAGAGTAGTTAGCTCTCACATGTTCTTTTTCTGACCCCTTATCTTCTAAGGTAGCTGAGTATTCATCTAACTCATCTGTTGCATCATAGTAGAGGTCTGAAAAGACCTGTTGAGCTTTCATCAAGTCCTTGGGTTCCTCACTTCCATCTTCAATGTTGAGGGTTGGAATCATTTGGATGGGAATTATGTCATAGCCGTACTCATTGCAAAATTGAGTAGGCATAGACATATTCACACATACATCGATTGTCGCTAAAATTTGAGTCCACTCAAATGGCTCAAAAAAATGCTCTGGAAAGGATTCAGGTACATAGGCTTCGTCTATGCAATCCCTTTCTAGGATACATTCTTCTCGTTTTAAACTCTCATTTTTTGAAGCTCCACAGATCCAAATAGGAGTGTCTTTGTCCAACCATGATGGAAGCTTAGTTTCAGCCGAAGAGACTGAATCAAACTCTTGCATGGGCGTTTTCATGACATCTCTATAAGTGTGATATTTTAGATTGACCCTTGTTATAGATCCCACTTGCTTCAAGTACAAATAATTATTTCCCCAATCTTGGATAAGCTGTACCTGTCGCATGAAAGGTCTTCCCAGTATGATTTTGTAATGAGTTTTTTCCCAAAGTCTACTATGGCAAAAGTGTGTTGATATTCAATCCCACAGGAATTGACTATCACTTTTTCAAGAAGCCCTAATGGTCTTTCAATGAGTTCGTTAGCCAATTGAAATTTCATTCGAGTTTGTCAAATTACTGGTTGTCCCCAGGATTCCCATACTACTTTCGTGGCTATGGCTATGCCTGCTCCATTATCCAGTATTGCCATGGTTTTAATGTCATTATATTTCACTGGAAGGGTTGTGTTTCCTTCTTCCCCTTTGTAATATTCTCCGACTTTGTTCATTGGAATAAATCGAATCTCTGTTTTGCCCACCTTCTCTAGGGTTTTCTGTAGGTCATTCCATAAATATGGTCTGAGTTTTAACAGTTCTCCCAAGGTAAGAGTGCATTGGATGGGTGTAGACATGATTGAATGAATATTGTTTACTTCTAGGGTCTGCTCCGCTCGTTTTACTCGAGTGGTCTTACACACTATGGATTCATCTTCGTTATCTCCCAAGTAAGAGGGTAATGTTTTCAAGGTCAATGGTTGCGACACTCCTGAAGCTTTAGATCCGCAATCCCCATATAAGGATTGTATGTCTATGTCCAATTCGGGAGGTAGGTTGTCCAGCCAAACTTCCTCTTTAAGAGTTGACTTTAGAGTTCGGCTCCCATCATTGATCTCTCTAACTTTTTCCCATAAGTGTCCTGGCCAATCTTCCTCTACGAAAGGAATTCTATCTAAGGCATCTTCGCTGTCTGGCACTACAAGTTCTGGTTCTTTTGTTTCAAGGTGGGGTTCTACCACCACTTCTTATGTCTCTTTAGTGTCTCTTACTACAAGCTCCTTAGGTTTTGCCATACTTTCGAGCTTGGGTTTTTGTTTTTCGAGCATCTCTTGTGTGATTCTTACCAAATTTTGATAAGCTTCAAGCTTAGCTTCTTCCATGTCTGGAGAAGGATAGTTTTTCCATTTGTTTTCATGTTTTGTCTTGCTTTAAGTCCTGCTTGGTAAGCTTCCAAGGCTGCATTAATAGGCTAAATTTTTTTATCAACCACAGATTTCACAGTTGTTTCTTTGATTTCGCTTCCGGTTTCTTTCACCTTTTCCTGGAATAGTTTTTTTGCTTTCTCCTCGATTTCAGCCCGTTGTTTCTGTTTTCTCAATTCATACCTTTTGCTTCTGCTTCTTTTGGTCTTTTGAGAGGCAACTTTTGTGTCCCCGAATCATCAGAGGAGTTATGTTTCTTTTTCTTAGCCTGAGCTCTAGTGATTACCTTGATTGGAACAATCGGTTCACTCTCAGATGAGCTACTAGGTATCACTTGGACTACATTCACTACTGTTTTCCCCTTGTTTAGAGCATTTTTAGGACAATCTTTTGAGAAGTGTCCTCCCTCTTTGCAACATTGTATGCAATAAGCTTCAATCGGCTTGAGGTTCTTGTCAGACTCTAGATATTCATTTTTCCAATGATCATATGCACCACAATTGTGACAGTTTCCCATTCTTGGCTTAATCATGGGTCTTACCATAGGAGGTCTGACACCTGGATTAGCTACATATTACATTGGTGCGAGCTCTGGTGGAGCATAAGTTACAGGTTCTTCCATTGGTGGTGGATGTGAATTATACCAATCTCCTTCTACCATTACTGTAGATGGACTAGTCTCAGCATAGGGTGTAACTGTAGACATGTAGTAGTGTTAGTGTGTATACGCGCTTCACCAGGGGTACATTTCTCCCACTAGGTTTTTCCCCCTGGACATCTGGTGTGAAAGGACACCTTATCTCTTAGGGTTTCATATAAGCTTTGTAGCTCTGAGTTTGTATATACACTATTATTCTAATACAGAGAGAGACTACAGAGATCTCGTACGCAAGCTCTGTGTCTTCTCCTTCTCCATCTTCTTCCTACTCTGAGTTGCTGTAAGTTAGTTTGATCTCCCCTGCATGTAGCCTTTCCCTAACATAGTGGTAGTGAACCTCTATGTGCTTTGTTCTTGCATGAAATACTGGATTCCTTGCAACTGCCATAGCACTCTGACTGTCAGTGAAAATGGTAGTGGGTGCCTGTTGACACTCACAAAGATCTGCCAATAACTTGCGTATCCATACACAATCAACTGTTGCCGTGAAAGCTGCCCTATACTCAACTTCACAAGTTGATGTAGCCACTGTGGGTTGCTTCTTGCTTAGCCAAGATATACATGCATTTCCCAAGAAAAAACAATTGCCTCTTGTGGAATGTCGTGTGTCAAAATCACCAGCCCAATCTGAATCGATGTAACCAAGAAGCTGCATAGAACTGTGCTTTTCATACATATCCCCACTTGGAAAGAACATGGCAAGATTAGGGGTACCTGAAAGGTAACGAAGTATGCGCTTCACAGCCTGCCAATGATGCATACCTGGGCTGTGCATAAATCTGCTTGCTTGTGAAACCCCAAATTGAATGTCTGGACGAGTGTTGCCTGCCAAATATATCAAGCAACCAACCGCTGTTGCATAAGTATGTACATCAAAAGGTTCTCCAGCATCGTGCATGCTCAACTTTGATCCAGTTTCTACGGGTATAGAGATTGGTTTACAATTTTGCATACCAAACTTGTCCAAAATTTTATGCAAATATTTTGCCTGCAACATGTATATGCCATCCTCTGATTGCACAAACTGAATACCCAAGTAATAATGTAGCAAACCAAGATCAGACATCTCAAAGGTTTTTCTCAAAGCATGTTTAAACGCTTCAATTTCATCTGCAGTATTGCCTGTAAGAAGCATATCATCCACATAAAGTGTTAGCATAATGAGAACTACATCTCTCTTTTTGACATACAAAGTACTTTTTGTTGGACTATTCTGAAATCCCTGGCCAATCAAATAAGTATGTATCTTCTCATACCATGCTCTTGGAGCCTGTTTGAGACCATACAAAGCTTTACGCAATCTACATACCTTTTGCTCTTGACCTTTTACAACAAAACCACTTGGTTGACTTACATAAACTTCTTCCTGCAAATCATCATTCAAAAAAGCAGTTTTGATATCCAACTGATGCACTTTCCAACCATGATGAGCAGCAGTTGCAACTAGTGATCTAACTGTGGACGCACGAGAAGTAGGAGCAAAGGTTTCATCATAATCTATGCCTTTATGTTGCGCATAGCCTTTTGCCACAAGCCTTGCTTTGTACCTGTCAATAGTACCATCTTGTTTCCTTTTTACCTTAAAAACCCACTTTGTACCAATAGGCTTTTTACCTGTAGGCAAGTCCACTAGATCCCATGTATGATTCTTATGAATAGAATCAATTTCTTGCTGCATAGCATCTTTCCACTGAACACACTCTAAAGCTTGTTCAAATGAATCAGGCTCATCTGCATCACAAAGAGTGCTAAAGCAAGCCAAATCTACTTGCTCTCTGCCAAAAGTAGTACCAGCACGTGTTTTTCGTGGCAACGGTGCATACAACTTGCTATCTTGCAAAGTTTTCTGAACCCATTTAGGCAAGGTTCTTTCTTCCTTGAGAACTTCTTCCTCTTCACGCACAATTTCCTCTACATCATGAGGTGTCACATGCTGATCAAAAGATTGATCAAGATTATCAACCTGTTGTGATTCTTGATTCTCCACAAAAGAAGGAAGCAAACCTTCAAATACATCATGTGTCTGCATATGAGGTACATCAAAAGCAACCATAGGTTAGGCAGTAGTTTCTGCAAAAATTACATCACGACTTTCAAAAATCTTGTTTGTAGCAGGATTGTAAAGTCTATAACCTTTACTTCCACTATTGTACCCCACAAATATACATTTGATTGCCTTATCATCAAGCTTCCCACGTAACCGCTGAGGGATGTGAGCATAAGCAAGACAACCAAAAACACGAAGATAACTGACTGAAGGTTTTCTGTCATACCAAGCTTCATATGGAGTAATGGTCTTCAAGGCACGAGTAGGACACCTGTTCAAAACATGTGCTGCACAAGCAACTGCCTCCATCCATAGCTTATGAGGCAAACTCTTAGCCTTGAGCATACATCTAGCCGTCTCCATTAAAGACCTGTTCTTCCTTTCTGCAACACCATTCTGTTGTGGTGTGTATGGCATAGTGCATTGGTGTTTAATGCCTTTCTTTCCCAAAAAATCCTTAAATGCACCTGGCATGTATTCACCTCCTCGATCGGTACGAAGAGTCTGTACTTTGCAACCTGTTTCATTTTCAACCATGGCGACATAATGTTGAAAAACTGCAAACACGTCTGACTTTGCTTTGAGTGGATACACCCAACAAAACCTGGAAAATTCATCAATGAAGGTCACAAAATAAAGGCTGTTTCCCAAAGATGGCGTCCTCATAGGACCACATACATCACTGTGTACAAGCTGCAACTTTCGTGTCGCTCTAACTGAACCATCCTGCGAAAATGAAAATCTGTGCATCTTTCCAAGAACGCAACCGTCACATACATGTGTTGGTGGCATCTCCAATAAAGACAAATCATGCACCATATTATGACGTTGTAAAGTCATCAAACTGCCATAACTAACATGCCCGAATCTAGCATGCCACAACTCAGCATCCTGCATTGCCTGAGTCTTTGTTTCTGCAATACATACATGAATCTGCTTTTCATAACGATCTAGCACAAATAGTCCATTTTCCAGCGTACCTGTAGTGATAAGAGAATAACCATTCTCTCGATCTCGTACAACACATCTGTCATCCCCAAAAATGACCCGAAGACCATTTTTTGCAAGAGAGGATACAGACAACAAATTCTTCTTGATCCCTGGAACATATAAGACATCTGGCAAGCATAAATCTGAACCATCTGAAATGGTATTCAAAATCTTACCAACGCCTTTGATTGGATAAGAAGCATTATTTGCACATGTCACCTTCTTTCCTTCTGGAGCTGCATCCAATGAAAAAAACAAATCCTTCCTTGAAGTAATATGCCTAGATGCACCACTATCAAAGTACCAAACCATTTGTGTCTTGTCAACACTGTAAGCAAAAAAATCTGAACATACTACAAAAGCATAAGAATCCTGCACAAAGTTTGCAGACTCTTCTTTAGCTGTAGAAGAATCACCAGAAGCTGAAACAACCAAACTTGACTCTTTCTTCTTTTCTTTAGCAATTCACTTTTTACACTCACTAATGTAGTGACCAGGTTTCTTGCAGTAGTGACATTTACCTTTCTTCTTGGACTTGTCGGAATCACCTTTAGACTTCTCTGAAGATTGTCCTGCACTAGACTTGGAGTAATGAGCACTCTCTTTACCCTTGTTTTTGTTCTGTACAATAAGAGCATGATCCATACCATCCACCTGTAAAGATTTGTTCTTACGTGATTGATCCTCCTGCAATAGCAAAGCCACTAACTCTTCAAAATGAAGAGGCTCAGGATTAGCTCGCAAAGACAGAGTCAAAGAGGTCTGAAAAGTCAGATAAGATGGTGGTAGTGAATTGAGTGTTTTGGAAACCAAGTCCTTCTCTGGAATCACTTCATCAATGCTAAGCAATTGCTCTTTAAGATCCCTGATTTTTGTAAGATGCTCGACGATATCGTCACCTTCGTCCATCTGTATTTTGTCAAGTTGTTTCTTCAAAAACTCTATTCTGACAGCGTTTCTTCCTCCAAACATAGCTTGCAGAGTGTTCCAAGCATCCTCAGAAGTTCTGCAAGATCTGATATGTGGTGTGATTGTCCTCTTTATGGTTAAGGCAATCACAGCCATAGCTCGTGCATCTTTAGTATCCCATCTCTTTTGCTCTGGAGTGACTTGTGAGGGTCCTGCACCAACAGCTGCACCACGACCAGTGCACCACGACCAGGCGTGGCAGGTGTAATGCTACTTGGACGAACTTCATCTCCAGATACATAATCCCACAATCCTTTACCAACCAAAACATTTTTGGCCATAAAAGACCAAAGAGAATAGTTGGTACCATCCAATTTGTCTTTGGATGTAAACGCACCAAAAATCTCTTTCTCCGTAGATTGAGCCATACTGTGGATGCACACAAGAGAGCAAAAGAACCTCCAAGAGATTCACAAATCTCCTCTCCAATGCAAGCAAAACTCTACACAAAATCTGAACACAAAGCTAAGACAAGCTGCTTCCCAAAAGAACTGTTTACCTGAAGAAAATTTGTCAAAAAGCACACCCTCTTGATCTAAACGCCTCCTAAAAGTAACTTTTGCTATGCTGCTCAAAACAAAATTTTGAGGGCTCAAACGGCTTTGAAAGGGGGGTAAAACTGCAGGTCACCTGTTCAAAATACTCCCGGAACGTCGAGGATGCTCCCACGAGCAAATTTTCCGAAAACTGCGTGAAAACTGCGATTGCGCGCACGGACGCAAAAACACAAGTAGAGGCTTTGGAAATCACCTTGCTCTGATAACATTAACATGCACTAGTGCTTGTTTATCTACGACTCCTTCTGGATGCATGTACTTTACAGGCATTGCATTATGTCCTGGATATGGAGGTTGTTGACCCAACACGGGTTGAGGTCTTTCCATACCCATCGGTGGTCTTTGAGCTTGTGCCATGTTAGGCTGGTATCTATACATGGATTGTCCTTGTGGCCTCATGGGCACGCACTGAACATTCCCATCATACTTTGGTCAGTAGTAGCACTCATTGGTCTCATGGTTGGTCCATTTACCCTCGATTTCACCTTACTTTTGGAGGAGCATGGAGATGTTGGAAAGGTGTTGTTGAACCTTGAGATTATACCACTCAACATGGTTGAAAGCTCTCAAACTCTGGCATAAAAGATGAAAAGTTAATAAATGTAGCTTCAAACAATGTGATTTTCACATATCTATCAAATCCGTGAACAAAAGATGCAAAGTTAATGAACATAGCTCCATACAATTCATTGTTAAATCCAAATGCATGCTATTTCAAGACAAAGAATTTATCTTCACCAACTAGTGCAAGAAACTTCTCTTAGAATTACCAACAATGATGTTTACAAGAGCACAAGTTTTCCATTTAGAGATTTTCTTTCAATCATCTAAACACATGCAATCCTCATTTTTCTAAACACCTCTTTAACTTGAGAACGAATTTGCAAATGGTATAAAAATCACATTTTGAGAAAAGAAGACATTTGAAATAGATTGCATTAGCCCCACACTGTAGCTTTCAACCTATTAGTTCTCTCTTATTCTTTCTTCCCCTCTTCCCCTATTGGATCTTGGCAAGGGATTCCTTAGTTAATTCCAGGTAGCAAGAAAGAAGTAAGCTCTCACTGTATGTATAGCAAATAGAATCTGGATTTGGCACCGTGTTGAAATGAAGAGTTGTAGCGATAGTGGAGCTCGAATCCGATAATCACATGCTACCTATCAAAATTGCAACTCATAGTTTCCACAAGTTTTCCTCTTGAAGGAAACAACCAGTTTTGATAGAAACTCAAGGACATAAAGTTGTTGATAAGCTATTCCAAGAGCACATCCCAATGAGTGTGTATGCCATAAGATGGCGGGCTCAATAATGCTTTGATTGATATGTATGCTATCTATGGTGCCACCAAGGACATATGAGTCCTTAATGCACATCCGATCCCAATGTCTTGTGGGGTGTGCTGATTGCAGATACGCCCAGCATGGTTGTGGCAAGGAAGCTCTTGGCTATTTTAACCAACCACACCGTGGGTGTCCACTACGTTTAAGTCATGTATATCACGTGCGTTTAAAGAAACTTTTAAAAAACCCTATGTAACTTATTTTAATAAGTTTTTATAACCCCTCAATAAATTTCCAGCAAAATGTATAAATCACTTATGTTAAATATACACACTAAACAAGGTGAAAAGTGAAGTTTGGTTTCACATTGCTTGCCATAGTAAATTCTACCTTACTTTTGGAGGAGCGTGGAGATGCTGGAAAGGTGTTGATGAAACTTGAGGCTATACCACTCAATCTGGTTGAAAGATCTCAAATTCATAAATAAAAGATGCAATTTAATGGACATAGCTTTAAACAATGTGATTTTGAGTCTAAGGTACAATTGCATCTCTACATATCTATCAAACCCATGAACAAAAGGTGAAAAGTTAATGAACATAGCTCCAAAAAATGTGATTTTCAATCTTGAATGCAATCGCATGCTATTTCAAGACAAAGAATCTATCTTCACCAACTACTGGAAGAAACTTCTCTTCGAATTACCAACAATGAGTTTTACCAAGAGCACAAGTTTCCCATTTAAAGATTTTCTTTCAAACATCTAAACACATGCAATCCTTATTTTTCTAAACACCTCATTTATTTGAGAAAGAATAAGCAAATGGTATAAAAATCACATTTCAAGAAAAAAAGACATTTGAAATAGATTGCATTAGCCCCACACTGTAACTTTCAACTTGTGAGTTCTCTCTTATTATTTCTTCCCCTCTTCCCCTATTGGAGCTTGGCAGGGGATGCCACAATTAAATTTGCAATCTCAAGTAGCAAGAAAGAAGCAAGCGCCCACGATTGGTGTAGGAAATAGAATCTCGATTTGGCATCGTGTTGAAATGAAGAATTGCTAGCGACAGTGGAACTCGAATGGGGTAACCGCATGCTACCTATCAAAATTGCAACTCATAGTTTCCACAAGTTTTCCTCTTGAAGGAAACAACTAGCTTTGATAGAAACTCAAGGACATAAAGTTGTTGATAAGCTAGTCCAAGAGCACATCCCAATGAGTGTGTATGCCATAAGATGGTGTGCTCAGTATTGCTTTGATTGATATGTATGCTATTTATGGTGCCTCCAAGGAAATAGGAGTCCTCAATGGACATCCAATCCAAATGTTTTGTGGAGTGTGCTGATTGCAGATATGCCCAACATGGTTGTGGCAAGGAAGCTCTTGGCTATTTTAACCTACCATACCCTGGGTCTCCACTATGTATAAGTCATATAAATCATGTGCGTTCAAATCCACTTTTAAAAAACCCTATGTAACTTATTTTAAGAAATTTATTATGACTCGTCACTAAATTTCTAGCAAATGAATAAATCCCTTATGTTAAATAAATACATTAAACAAGGTGAAAAGTGAAGTTTGGCTTGACATTAGCCTGTCGTAGTAAATTCTACCTTACTTTTAAAGGAGCATGGAGGTGTTGGAATGATGTTGATGAAGATTGAGATTATACCACTCAAACTAGTTGAAAGATCGCAAACTAGTGAATAAAAGATGCAAAGTTAATGGACATAGCTTCAAATAGTGTGATTTTCAGTCTATGATACATTTTCATCTCTACATATCTATTAAACCCATGAATAGAAAAATGCAAAGTTAATGAACATAGCTCCAAAAAATGTGATTTTTAGTATTAAATACAAGTGCATGCTTTTCCAAGACGAAGAATCTATCTTCACCAACTAGTGCAAGAAACTTCTCTTGGAATTACCAACAATGAGTTTTACCAAGGACACCCCTCTTTTACTTTAGAAGGAATGTACAAATGGTATAAATATCACATTTTAGAAAAGAAGATACTTGAAATAGATTGCAATAATGAACATAGCTTCAAACAATGTGATTTTCAGTATTAAATACAATTGCATGCTATTCCAAGATGAAGAATCTATCTTCACCAACTAGTGAAAGAAACTTCTCTTGGAATTACCAACAATGAGTTTTACCAAGGGCACACCTCTTTTACTTCAGAAGGAATGTGCAAATGGTATAAAAATCACATTTCAAGAAAAGAAGACACTTGAAATAGATTGCAATCATGAACATAGCTCCAAACAATGTGATTTCAATATTAAATATGAACAAAAGGTTCAAAGTTAATGAACATAGCTCCAAACAATGTGATTTTTAATATTAAATACAATTGCATGCTATTCCAAGACGAAGAATCTATCTTCAACAACTAGTGCAAGAAACTTCTCTTCGAATTACCAACAATGAGTTTTACCAAGGGCACACCTCTTTTACTTTAAAAGGAATGTGCAAATAGTATAAAAATCACATTTCAGGAAAAGAAGACACTTGAAATCAAACTGTTTTTTGAGAGTGGTTGAGGATAGAAGTATTTTGGTCTTCCATTGCTAGAGAGGCACAGAATGTATACAATTGTATTTGCAATATACATTTGAAATCAGTGCCTGGTTTGGACCTAGAGTCATTTATTAAAGACGCTTAGTTGATACATAAGAGCAAGACCTTCGCTTATGAGCTGGGTGTGATGCAAAAGGGAACACAGTCTTAGGTGAGCAAGGCATTGGCCGATGCAGGAAAAAGATGTCTTTGCAGGTATGCACAGTGGACAATTACCGTACATGCTGTGAACTAGAATATGATGCTAACTATGTTCTTGCTTGTATTAGGTGGTTGCGGGTTTGCAAGTTTAACATAAAAGGGGTTAGGATTTTCCAAGAAATGCTTGAAATCAAAAAATTGGAGCATATTTTTAACCCAATGTAGATGGCATGCAACTTTAGAAGCAGAGTCTACCAAGATTTTCCATGGTTCTTAGAGTATGGTGAGGGATACTTCCCTCCAAACGAGGAGAAGGCACACAACAATGCTGTGAAAGATAGAGAAGAAAGAGCACGTGGAGGCACACAAATATTGGCGATAGCAGAGTCAAGTGTCCAAAGACCTCAATTGGAGGGGTACAATACAACATCTCAGGTACGAAAGGTGGTGCCTTCATAACTGTATAGTGCCTACCCACATCGTTAGATTTAGTTTTGAATTAGATATTCGATAGTTCTTTGCAGATAGAGCAATCGAAGGAGGCTTTGGGTTCGCATGGGGCAGCGTGCGCAAGAGAGAAATGTAAGTATGCTTACTATGAGAATTGTGCTTTTCTTGATGATCAGGTAAGAGAAGTTGAATGTCAACAAAGGAGGTGGTGGACTTTGCAACAAGTTTAGAAACAGAGATAATGCATGTTTCAGACCTGCCAATGGTTACATACCCATACTGGTATGTGGAAATCCTGATTGAGAGTTGCAATGTGTTTCAAGATCTATATTTTGCTGATTGAGGTACCTACAGAAAGAGATGGCGACCATATTCAGATTGTCCATTTTGGCTCAAACAAGACAGAGGATGACTTGAAGATGGCCTTGCTAAGCTTTGTGAGGCCACATATTGTGGAAAAATCCCTTCATCCGTTACGAGATGGATCAGTCGTGGATTCTATAGTGAACGCTTCCATTGTTTTTTTTTGCATTGCAGTACATTTGTGTATGGCATGTCAAACATTGAAGTGCCTAAATGGAACATCATGGATGTATAAAAGTTTGGACAACTTGCCTGTCTAGCATTGTCTCTATCATATGACAGAGGTGTGTTCATAGTTGCTGCCTATCAGATAATTATGGAATGGTTCATGATATTTTCGCTGCAGCTGGATGGCGTGAAGACCACGTAAATGTGGTTGTATTCAAGACATCAATATGCAAGAAAGATAATAGGACTGTGTACACAATATTGGTGTCCGCAATGAGAAAAGAGCACACCTAGACTTCAGAGGCAGGAGAGTGATTGGACAAAGGAGGATGATGGGACACCTATGCAAGGTACACTTTGGCACCCTAATGCAAAGTGAAGTTTCTCTAATGTCTTTGACTATTGTTTGTCGTCTAGGAGGTATGGAATCTGGACATTGGTTTCTTTGGCAGTTGCTTGCCCAATATACAAATGAGAATGACATTGTTGTGCAGTACGGAGGTGACTGTGGAGCAATGTCTTTGCTGGGGAGTTACATGGGTCAAATGATGATAACATATGAGGGTGACAAAGAGTTCTCCAAAAAACCATGCTCAGTCCTTGAAATGCAAGCACAACAGCTAAGAGAGATTCAAGAGCAAGACAGAAAGCTTGTTGAGGAGTTGGATCATGCATTACAAGAAGCATCATTGATTGAGCCACATCCAAAAATTGTGGAATTAGATCCTCCCAACACTCAATTGGAATAGCGATGTCAAATTTCTACTCGCATAGTGTATTGATAATCTTTATAGTTTCTATGAACGATTGCTTCTTATATGCTTTTGTAAATAAATTTTTGTGTTCTTCTAGCACTTTTTATTGGGCTTGGAATCACTGTGTTTCTACTTTGTTTGTAGTTGTGCTTATAATCACAAATTTGCAACTTTGTGGTCAAGATTCATCCTTTCTCGTCTAGTCTCTCTCTAACTATCTCTCCATTTGTCCATGATCACCGTCTCAAGTCATTGTCGAGAATTGATATTTGAGAAATTATTTTAAAAAATTGCAAATGAAGTATGAAAGGTCTTCTTGACAATCTCACCTACTGTAACATGCTGATTGAGGTGTGATTGTCTCTCTCGAATTCATTGAAATAGATCTCTCTCTTCCTCTCTATCTATCTCTCTCTCCTCCCCGCACACAACGTGCATTGTGTTAGATAAGTTTTGTCCAGCACCTTGAACCTCATATTTTAGTTCAATCGTATTTTAAGTTGGACTAATGAAATTGTCTTCACATTTATAGTATATCATATGCAAGCACATGGTTCAAAATGCAAATACAACCTCCAACCAACCAATTGCCACTCCATCTCCTTGTCTATTGATGTAGAGGCATGATGTTGGACATAGCCAATTGTTTGGTAGAGGGAGATTTTTGCATAAGATTGAAGAAACCAATACAAATCTCATAGAAATATCTTTTTCAATAAACTTGCATGTCGATCCATTTTACGAACAAAGCTCCCTCAAAAGATCTCTCAAAAAGCTCCCTCCCCGCCTATACTTGCATGCTACCTATCAAAATTTCCACTCATAGTTTCCAAAAGGTTTCCTCTTGAAGGAATCAACCAGCTTTGATAGAAACTCAAGGACATAAAGTTGTTGATAAGTTAGTCCAAGAGCACATCCCAATGAGTGTGTATGCCATAAGATGGCGTGCTCAATAATGTTTTGATTGATATGTATGCTAGCTATGGTGCCTCCTAGGAAATATGAGTCCTTAATGGACATCCAATCCCAATGTCTTGTGGAGTGTGTTGATTGCAGATATGCCCAACAAGGTTGTGGCAAGGAAGCTCTTGGCTATTTTAACCAACCATACCCGCGGTGTCCACTATGTATAAGTCATATATATCATGTGCATTCAAAGCCAGTTTCAAAAACCCTATGTAAGTTATTTTAAGAAATTTTTATGACTCCTCACTAAATTTCAAGCAGATTAATAAATCTGTTATGTTAAATAAACACATTAAACAAGGTGAAAAGTGAAGTTTGGCTTCACATTGGCTTGTCGTAGTAAATTCTACCTTATGTTTAGAGGAGCATGGAGGTGTTGGAAAGGTGTTGATGAAAATTGAGATTATACTACTCAATCTAGTCAAAAGATCTCAAACCCGTGAATAAAAGATGGAAAGTTAATGGACATAGCTTCAAACAATGTGATTTTTAGTTTTATATACAACTACATCTCTACATATCTATTAAAGCCATGAACAAAAGGTGAAAAGGTAATGAACATAGCTCCAAAAAAATGTGATTTTCAGTATAAAATATGATTGGATGCTATTCCAAGACGAAGAATCTATCTTCACCAACTAGTGCGAGAAACTTCTCTTGGAATTACCAACAATGAGTTTTACTAAGGGCACACCTCTTTTACTTGAGAAAGAATGTGCAACTGGTATAAAATTCACATTTCAAGACAAGAACATACTTGAAATAGATTGCAAAGCTCTACAATGTAGCTTTTAACCTGTTTAGTTCTCTCTTATTCTTTCTTTCCCTCTTCCCCAATTTTGAGCTTGGTAGTATCGTTAAAGCTGCAATCCCAAGTAGAAACAAAGAAGCAAGCTACCACTACTGATGTAGCAAATAATATTGAAAATTGGTATCGTATTGAAATGAAGAATTGCGAGGGGTAGTGGAACTCTAATAGGGTAATTGCATACTACTTGTCAAAATTGCAACTCATAGATTCCACAGGTATTCCTCTTCAAGGAAACAACCAGCTTTGATAGAAACCCAAGGACATAAAGTTGTTGATAAGATAGTCCAAGAGCACATCCCAATGAGTGTGTATTCCATAAGATGGCATGCTCATCAATGCTTTGATTGATGTGTATGCTAGCTATGGTGCCTCCAAGGAAATAGGAGTCCTTAATGGACATCCAATTCCAAAGTCTTGTGGAGTGCGTTGATTGTTGCAGATATGCCCAACATGGTTGTGGCAAGGAAGCTCCTTGCTATTTTAACCAACCACACCCTAGGTGTCCACAATGTATACACATATATCACGTGCATTCAAAGCCAATTTTAGAAAACCCTATGTAACTTATTTTAAGAACTTTTTATAACACTCTGTAAATTTGTAGCAAAATTAATAAATCACTTTTGTTAAATATACACACTAAACAAGGTGAAAAGTGAAGTTTGGTTTTACATGGCCTGACATAGTAAATTCTACATTATGTTTAGAGAGCATGGAGATGTTGGAAAGGTGTTATTGAAACTTGAGATTATACCACTTAATCTAGTTGAAAGATCTCAAACTCGTAAATAAAAGATGCAAAGTTAATGGGCATAGCTTTAAACAATGTGATTTTTAGTATAAGGTAAAATTGCATCTATATATCTATCAAACCCATGAACAAATGGTGCAAAGTTAATAACCATAGCTCCAAACAATGTGATTTTCAATCTTAAATGCAATTGCATGCTATTCCAAGACAAATAATCTATCTTCACCAACTAGTGCAAGAAACTTCTCTTGGAATTACCAACAATGAGTTTTACTAAGAGCACAAGTTTCCATCTAAAGATTTTATATTTATCATCTGCAATTGTTCCACTTGATTTTGTACAATTTTTATTTAAAGTATTTGAATTGTTCAAGATGTTAAATTTAAGCTGACCACAATGGCACACGGCTCGTCCAGCGGTGTCAACGTGTACAGAACTTTGAACATGCAGTGACCCAATGGTTGGGGGGACACATCTCGATGATTTTTTACGAAACCGGGCGATCGGGGGGGGGGGGGGGGGGGGGGGGGGGGGCGTATGTGGTCAACCGGACCACCAATGAGCACTGCATCACACAGGGGCTTTGTTTGCCCCGTGGACTCCGTTGAGCGCCATCGTGCTCATTGGTGGTCCGGTTGACCTCGTATGTCCCCCGTCGCTCGGTTTTGCAAAACAATCACCGAGACGTGTCCCCTGATCGACAGATCGTTGCATGTGCTACAAAAATGAAAATTATTGGACAATACGAACCAGAAAAAAAACAAGTACCAAATGTTGACAAAAAATATTAATAAAAATAATTATTCTTTATTGATTTGGATATTACATCATGGTCGATTTGTTTTACTGCAAATTACATCTGTGGGTATGGGGCGAATGGCTGACTTGATGCCAAGAGATTTTACAATTTCCTCTAGGTTTGTCAACCCTTGAACTAGGCTCAAGGAGTAGTGGGAGAGGATTGAGCCTTGGTGCTTGCCTATAAAGGCATACAATGCTGCCTCTCAATCCACCAATATACATTTGTGAGAATTTAGGATAAGGGAATCTTCAACGAGTATAACACTTAATGCTTTATACTTGAGCGCATTTGCAGAACCATTCTTGGAGAACTCTATGTGAGAAACTTGAAGAATCGATGGCCCCAGGTGGCTCAGGTAGTGCCAAAGAGAGCTATCCCTACCCATGGGTGTGTTGCATGAACCTCCACCAAGTATGCATTGCAAACTTATCAACATGGTATGCCATCTGCAAATCATTTTAAATGACTTTAACACTTGTTGCAAGGAACAATAGACAATCTACCAGGTTAAGATTTTTTTACCTCAGTTTTCTCATCCTTCTCTTCAAGATTTTTCTTTGTAAGATTGATGCTATATCAATCATCTCTATCAATTGTGATTAGTGGTTTGTGCGGATGAAAAGTGCTTTCCGGTATGCTTTCATAGAATGAGGCACATGATTTGATTTCCACAAGTGTACTTGCTACTGTTTGCACCAACTTCTATTTGTTTTCATTGGGGTGGAAAGAGAGGCTTGCTGGGAGACCTTGGTCTTCAAAGTCAATTTGAAATTTGACTTTCTCTTCCTTTCCATTGGGATTCTTCATGCCTGCATAGATAGAGAGCATTGCAAGTGACTTATCTTCTCTAAGTCCTAATGTTTTGGCAATGTCATCAAGGAACAAAAAGTGACGATCATCCACCACCACAACATGCAAAGTGAGAATTTGGAGGTCTGGGACTTCCTCCAGCACCTCATCTCCCTCTATCATCCAATCTTCCTCCTCAGTGGAGCTGGGATCTTGCAAGAGGATGAGTACCATAGATGCTTCAGTCTGCTCATCAATCTCTTCGATAACTTCATTTGATTCCTCCACAATGGTCATAGGTGGTCTTTGGTTGACCTTTTCCTTTAATTTTTTCTTATCCATGCCCTCAAGCACAAGTAAGGCCAGAACCATGTCCAAGTCTATGAGATCATCCTCATCCTCTGTCCCATAGTCCCATTTCATGAGTCGTTTAATAAACCTCAAGAAGCAAAAGTGAAAGTTTTGTCGGTCGCATAGAGATGCTTGAGGAAATCCATTGGCAACCACACAATGTCGGATCTCTCAAAGACTATGGCATATTCTTCCATCTGTTGCACCATGTAGTCAAGAAAGATTTTGAATGCCTTTTCATGAAGGTTGGCAGTGTCCTGCATGTCAATTGTCCCGTCAAACACACTGAGTCGTTCATGTGATCAATCTATAAGTCCTACCTTTTCTAATTGTGTGAGAAGTGAGTGCATTAGTAGATGTTGCCATGGGCTCGTTCGCGAAGAAGATGCGAAGAGAGCTTAGAGTTAGAGTTAGAGTTTTGTGAATGTGAGAAATGAAGTTTAAAAGCAAGAAAGTCACTTATACAGCCTAAGTCACTTTTTAAATAGCACTTAAAATTAACGTCAAAATAACTTAAAACTATAATTTTAAACAAAATTACGCAACAAAGCATTGAAAGATACTAACTTTGAAAACATTTGTGCTACACATCGAAGAAATTGCACATTTCAATTGAAAATTTGAACAAGTTGAGAATAAACAAGTATGCGCGAAAACGAGATTCAAAACACCGTATGTATTAATGTGAGAAAAATCCCTGTCAGTTAGAAGGTTTTACAAAAATACATCGCGAACACGGAACGTTCTCACACAGAAAGCTCTTCTCTTTTCTGGAGCGAACAAATTTTCATTGATTACAAAGAGATATTGCTTGGGCAAGGTATATTTGAGACTAAGATACTTGCGAAGGTGACTGAGGTGTGTTAAGTATGGAGCCTGATTTACCCCTTGTAATTTTTTGTGTTAGAGACGCACATTTGCTAGAATATTTTTTCGTAATTTTATGGCCAGACTGCGATTTGAAAGTGGTTGGAAAATGGCTGGTTGTTTGGCCGATGGCCGGTGGCCAATGGCCATTGGCCGATTTCAAAGATTGACTTGTCTTCTCAAAGGAGGCCACACATGGGCAGAATGGAGGGTCCAATTTGGACTTGTCTACACAAGGGTGGCTACACACTGCTGCCTCGCATGAGAGAGGGCAACCCTTTTGGCCTATAAAAGGAGGCCTCTTCTACACACAAAAATGGATTGTGAAGCATTGTGAAGTTGATGTGAGGTGGTAAGAGTGAAGCGGTGGGAGCTCCAAAAGGGTATAATCCCTTTGTAATCTACTTCTTGTTTTGAAGTACTAAAGCCATTGACTGGCTGCTTTCCTGTGGATGTAGCCCACATTGGGTGAACCATGTATATCATGTGCTCTCTCTCTCTCTCTCTCTCTCTCTACTCTATAATCTCTCATGTCTCCATTAAGTAAACTACTCAATTATATACTTAGCTACGTCATATTTCCTAACAAGGTGCCAATCATTATTCACTGTTATGTGGTGCAGTGCATCGTTGTGGAGGCGTATTTGCAGGTCAACTGATTCTCTAGCAGCAACATCAGAGTCTAGTGCCTCCCATTCTCCCATCGTCAGCTTACATCTTCTATAGGGAAATACCATTGACAAGCTTTGCTTTGCAATATGGTATCTGAACACCACATTCTTAGTAACTACAGAGCGCTTGATTCTATCTCCCTTGTGGTTGACCGCGTTAGTCTCCCATCTAGGTGCAAGGAATCCCTTGATCGCACTTCCCCATTTGCAATTCCACATTGTTGGTGTCCTGTGAACACTTTGAAGTCGAAAGATAAACACAAACACATGAAGAGACATAAACCATGTTACCATGGCTTTGGGGGAACCATAGGTGCACTTCATTACTGCTTGCACATCTGCCTCGATTCTCCTTGCTGTGATCAAGGCACTATCTGGCTTAGGCCATTTCAAACTCTCCAAGGTTGGTGAGTGAACTAGAGAAAAATTACCATATCCATTTTTCCTACGTGTGACATAAGTATGATTATAAAAAAAAATGTCACGTGAGGCAAGCTCAGAGGATTGACAACCAGCATAGAGCAACTTGCCAAGCTCAGTGTGGATGGCCTTAAAAGTTCTCGTGAAGAACTCTATTGGCTCCCACTCTACAAAATCGGATGGAAAAACATTTGCAAACATGAACAAACAATGGAAATCTTATAGTCATCAAAAGCAAAGTACAAGGAAAAAATACTAAATAGACAACCTAAAAACTTGAAAGAGGAGTAAAATTATAGTTTGCACGAAACCTCGATGGAGCCAATGCTGTCTATATTTAGTTGTGAAGCAACATACACATGATGCACCTTTGCGAGCCTCTTGCCGTCTTGTGTTTGCTTGAACTCCATGATTCTTCCCTTCCAATGGTGTGCTTGAGAAGCCATGTGTCTCCTTGAGACCTTGTGTGCACCTCTTGAGCTGGGTTGCATTGTCACCCACATCATTCGTTTGAACTCCATTGTCACCCAATATCCACTGTCGTCTTGTACATTGCTGCATGAAATGGAGACAATGACACTCCTAGGTCGTTGAGTACCTGATGATGCCATGGGGAATAGTTGCACAACCTGCAAACAAACACTTATGATTAGATATTGCATATCCATGTTCTCAGCTGTATAAAGAGTAAGATTCTTGATGGTCCACAAAGGTGAAGGATGCCACTTACTGCTCTACTGCTCCACCTGCTTATTGGCTCAATGGGGAAGATAATGTTGCAAAGCTTGAGAGGGAAGTAGATCCTCTCTAGAGGCTTAATGGAGAAGGATCAAGAAACATGTTGAGGAAAGAAAGAGGGATGATCTAGCAGAAGGATATGCTGCAGATCTTCAGCTTTAGGTAGAGTTGTTTAGTGAGGCCCATGGAGACATGGAGAACTTTAGCTTGAGGAGAATGCAGCGAGCTTGAAGAGAATGCAACCCTCAAGAATGTAGTAAGCTTGAGGAGGGAAAGGAGGTTCAAAATTTTGTTGTAGAGCTTTTGGGAGGGAAATCTGAAAGGAAGGAAAGAGAAGCAACTTGCAAGGTGAATTGAAGAGAAGTGAGAGATGCTACATTAGAGAGAGAGGGAGGGAATGATCATCACATTTTTGAAAGGACCCCCTGTAAGGAGAGAGAGGGGGAGAAACCGGGCAACTAGTAGAGAGAGAAAGGATTGGTTTTTACTCAACTATTTAGAGAAAAGTTTAGTTTTTTGAATTTATAAGAGATTTTCTCTTTATATTCTATAAAAGAGTACAAGTTTGACCACTTACTTTTAGGCCCTACCATACCCACCATTTCAATCCACATGGCATCCACCCATTTGCCCCTTCCATAATCTTCCTTTTAATACCATGGAAAATAAAGAGGCCCCCTTAGATCCCATTCCCTTCCTAATGCATTGAAGGGTGTTATTTACTACTCTATTGATGATTCAATTGTGAATCCGAATGTCAATGAGATGATTCATTCCTCCTTCAAAAATTTGACTGAGGAAAAGCCTCATTGATATTCTAGATGAATGCATACATCATGGTGGCCACCCTGGCACTCGCTAAAAAATATACAACTTTTATAGAACCATGAGACAAAGCTAAAAATAAAAAAAATGGCTTCTCTTTTTTTACCTATGAGGTGAGGGAGACCCCGGGATCTAGGAGCCCCTAGGTGTAACCTAGCAATAACCCAAGTGATGATTAAACCATCAAATATATATCATTCTTCTAGACTGCACACAAGGATGTAAAGGTTCTCGATGACCAGCAAAAAAGGATTGTTGGAAGATGTACAAGAATACATAGTCACACTCGATTCACATATGGACCTTGGTCTTCTTATCCTTCCTAGCATACCCAGAACCTACAAGATATTAGCAAAATTATTGCATACACAAGATCTCTCTTATGAGAAAAAGTAAAGCCAATGTTGTCTTAGCTCTTGATGATTAATTGAAGAATCTTGCTAGGATGGTGTATGTTCAACAAGTCCTTGGCTTACATATTTTTTTTCATTCCCTTGGAGAGAAATACCAGGATTTATCGCCACCAAAAATTTAGCCAATTTACCATTGCTGACAATCAACTCACTTAGACTTCACCTTTCAACTGCTCACTTCTTCTCAACAACAAATTACATACCAAAGTACCTTACAATCATATCCAATGGCATGTATTTGTTTATGGAAGTTTCACAAACACACTAAGAAGAAAAAGCAAAAGATGCAAATGTTTGTGCAATGCCAAGTGATGAATCTAGTATAGGGAATAGCTCTATCACCAAGACATTTGTTATCAACATATGCTCCTTGGAAAATTCCTATGCAAAACCCCCTAACTCTTGTGGGGAATATCTTTGCACAAAGCAATAAAAAAAGGAGATCACAAAGACAAAAACATTCAATATTCACATTGTAGCATAGACAACATCACTTATAAGCACGCGATTGATGATGATAAGACACAAAAAACCAATCACTAGGACAGTAGTGTAGTTAAAGAATCCTTATTCAATCAACAAGTGTTAGTCAAAGGCAAGAGAAATATTAGAGATATAAAGAGGAGTTACTATCACTATATGAGTCCATCCCCAACACCACCTAAAATTCAAACAACTAAGAGCATGTTCACATTAGGAGACCAAAACATGAGTAAACACCCCAGCATGTACAGATTAGGAGACCAGAACATGAGTAGAGCACTCAAGTAGTAACTATTACAGAAATGCATATCATTTTGAGACATCTAGGTCAGTCTGCTCTTGCAACAAAACCTTCCAAAATTGGATGTGCATCTAAGTCAAACTTTGGCTCAATATATTGTAGGGCACTTGCACATGTAAAAATGAAGGGTCACATTTTGAGATAAGCGTAAGTCATGCATATGTTTCTTGATTGCCACATTCAAAACAGGCCTTTTGAAACCGGCATGTAATCCTTTATTACTAATCAGTACCTATTTTTACCCATAGAAGATTTTGTACACATGTGGAAAACTTTTTATGTGCCAGTTTCACAAGACTTTTGCGAAATGCAAAACCAACAAAACAGGTTGATAGAAATGCTGAGCTATCATATAGAAAAAATTGTCCCATTTTGCATCTTCAATAAATATGTAGAGTAAGAACGTGTTGTTGACTTGAGAGAAATCAGCTCTGTTACACCCAACCAATGCATGTTGTATCAATAACTAATGAATTGCATGGGCATTGGACATTTTAATGCAACTATGATCCCATTGTACTTGTCATAATTTTCAACTCTCACCACAAGCATGGGAATTGTGAGGCCAAGCATCTCCAACACACTTCTTGCTGCTTGCTAGGATATTTATCTATCTATTCCAAGCTTGCATAGCTAGGTGCTCCTTTTGGTTCACAACACTGCTATCTATCTCACTGGCCCTAAGGTAAAATGAGATCTCTTCTCAACACAAACTGAAAGCATGAAATTTGCAAAAGCAGCTAAATGATGCATAGCTTTGCAAAGAACTTCTCACTTGATCATTGGTAGCAACTCCTCCATGATTGCCTTAACCCCTAATTTAACATGCCTCTCACAAAACATGCATACATGTTTAATGGAGAGCAAGCCTACTTTCTTTGTCCATGTGTTTCTGATTGGACATGGAGAGCTATAGAAAATCTCAAATAATCCACTACATGGACTTTATGCATATAATCTAAGATACTGAAACTATCAATGTAAGAACTGACCAAAACTAAGTACTTGTGAGATTCAGAATGACCAACCCAGGCATAGGTGCAGTTCCAAAAGTCTAGAGGCTTTCAACCTTCACAAAGGTTGAGACCAGAGAAATAGGTACACTTACAAACATTTCAAAGACATCATGTAATACAACTCACAAACATTTCAAAGACATCATGTAATACAACTCACAAACACATCGTAAACAATCCTAACAAGCTAGCACCCCTATAAGGAGAGAAATAAGTTGCTCACAACCTGCATACTTGTGCTTTGGGGGACATCGCCGGGGCATTCACTATGTAAAATTTCCCTATATCACGTGTGTTCACCAAAATGGATTAAAAGTACCCCTTATAGGACTTATGTATACATGTTTATGTAAATTTACAAGAATATAAAACTCACGTGCTATGTTACATATACTTCAGTGAACTCCCCGTGGGGGGACATCAAATAGCAAGTTTTATCTCTTGTCACTTGACAACAAGAGCAAGGAGATGACCTTAAAATTTCTACTTTTTCCCTTGTTCTCTAAGGTAAATTGGAGCTTCATGCTACTAATGTTGATGCTTACGGGGTGTAAAAAAGGTGTAGATTAAAAGAGAAGGCTCATAGTTAGATGCCTTGATGCACCTTTTATTTGGGGAGATGTATCAACAGTAGGTGAAAGAGCATATGTCTTCTCTTGAAAAGGAAAAGAGTGATCTGTTGTGATGAAAAAATATAATAGCACTAAAATTTTTCAAAAGATGCAGGAAAGCAACGAAAAACTTAAACGAAAGCAAAAACCACTCCAGAAATGATTTTTGTAAGGCACGCAAAGACAGAGTCAGGAGAGGATGCCGAGTGTGAGGCAACTTCTGTCTCACATTATGTTGCTTGTTGGTGGAACCTATTATCACTCCCCCATTAACACTCTTGAACTTGAAGATCCTTTGTGTGTTGGGACTTGATTACTGTACAAATGCCGCCTCCTCTCATTGTGTCTCTTTGGAGATCCATGTCCCCTTTGCTTCTTTTCTACAAGTGTGTTGTTGCTCTCACCCACATGCACCTCCCTCATGTTGGTTTTGGTGGTGACGAATGTACTGAAAACAAGAAATAAAGCGAGGATATTAACCTGCTACATCAATGAGAATCACACGCATGCACGTGCACGTGCACACACACACACACACACACACACACACACACACACACACACACACACACACACACACACACACACACACACACACACACACACACACACACACACACACACACACAGACACACACACACACACACACACACACACACACACACACACACACACACACACACACACACACACACACACACACACACACACACACAGAACTTGAGGTTTACCTTCATTATGCCTTGATGGTACTGCTGAGATTGAGCTCATCTAGGCCCACGATCTTAAGGACGTCAAAAATCTGACCCAAACTGCAATTCACGTGACCTTCCAACCATAAAATCTCATGCAAAAATCAAACCCTAATTGGGTTTACTTCACACTGAACTGAGTACTAAGACTAAAGTCAATAGTCCAAAAATATCTCTATCCCACCAATAAACTTTGAAAGTTACCTCTAAAATTGAATTTTGAAATTTAGCTTTAAAACTTAAATTTGAAGGTAGGAATTTGGAAAAGAGAGCAGCTCTAGAATAGAAGTGTATCTCTACAAAAGGCCTTTCACTCTCCAAGAGCTTCTCTCCTCAATCTTTAAGTTTAGCACCACCTATCTATCATTTTCTTTGTAGCAGTATAAAAATACCGCTTCCCCAATCTTGCTTGGCTCTTCTGGCCAATAGCCATGGCCTCCTCAAGATAATCGGGAAGGCATTAACACATGATATCATCACAAAGAAATCAATGAGGCATTCAATACTCATCACTTTTACCTTTACGTCTTGAGATATGCCCAAGCATTGTGCTTTACCATGGTTGGCCACCCTCATCCGCACATTTGACTTGACTAATGCTTTGACACTTTCATCCCTCATAGCATTCTCCGTCATTACACAAACCTATGCCACCATCTATATAGGCCTGCACCTACATATTCTTCGCAATAAGTACATTAATAGAGAAAGTATATCCACTGATTCCCTACCCTTAGTGCCATATTTTGCACCACATGCACCTCCTTTAGCCTATGGAAGCCTAGTACTAACACTCATAGACCATTGTCTCTACAACTTAGGATTCAATGCCAACAACTACCCAAATGCAATTTTTTTAATTTTTTAATTTAGAGAATACAGGAACTTTGAAACACACGCACATACCCTATGTACAACATCCTCACAGGTAGAAGAGAGGCATCCCATCACATGCACAGACCCAACCCCCATGGTGGAGGCATATGGGAACAGTCTCTAGGGACTTAGAACATGTCTTCAGGTCACTAAGGGGGGATTGAACCCAAGACCTTAGGCACATAGGCTATGACTCTACCAACTAAGCTAGCACTTGCTGACATAATATTTTCTTTTTATCTTTTAACATCGCTTACCAAACATATTCAGGATGCTCTCGTCCAAGTGGGAAATAGGTTTGCTTTATCTTGGATCATTTCCTCCTCTTGGTAGTCTTCACTTGTTCTTGATCTTCACCCATTTTTGCTTTACCTTTGTGGTTTCTCGTCTCCCACTCCATTTTTGTTTCTTGTCCTCCACAACACATTTTATTGGCCAAAACGTCCACATCCTGCATAGAGTGTGATTGTGATTGAGAATATTGGGATTGTGCACAAGATTGAGATTGAGATTGTGATTGTGATTGAGAATGAGAGTGTGATTGTGATTGAGATTGAGATTGAGATAGCTCGCGGGTGGTCGGGAGGTTATGAAATGATCTATGCTTTTCTTGTAACCATTATCTTATAGATTTTCTATTTCATCTATTCAGTTAGTGTACTCTATATTTTCCTTATTTATAAATGTATTATGCTCTCTCGTATCACATCACAAGTGGTGAGGTAAAAAATAGCCACTTTTTGACGTGAAGAAGACAGCCCGTACTTAGAGGAAGCTATTCTAATGTGATGGCGCCTTGAGATTGTGATTGAGAGTGAGAGTGAGTGTGAGGTCCCCACTCCGTCATCTCAAACGACGGTTCTGATGGTAAACCTGGTGGCCACTAGATTTATAGCGGAAGCAAACAAAGTGGTTTAAGGGATCAACTAGCGGATGAGCTCTCATCACCAAGTGAATTGAGTCGAGCCTACTAGCAACAAGACCTAGTTCCACCCCGCAGGGAAAAGCGTGTCTAACCAATTATCGGTCCTAAGACTCACCTTCCAGAAGGAGAGAAGTCTCGAGTGACTTTTTTCCCATTGCTTTCAGAGGCACGTACACTTGGGACTTCACTGCTTTTGGTGTAATGAGCAATTCTAACGCCATTTATCGTACTATGGGGACAGAGAGTTCCTGACCAATCGGGACCACCCTTCTCATAGGCATTGGCAACCCGAGCCAAGCCCCCACTTTCCACCCCCATACTCACACTTTGTCTTGTGTGTCCTAATTACTAGCACATTTGTTGTTCAACGTATATATTCATTCATTAATTCCAATTCATAGGTTGTGTTAAGATAACCCTTCAAACAGTTCTTCAAAGTGGCACCAAAACAATTATTCTAGTAAAAATTCACTCAATAACTCATTTCATTTAAACTTCCAATGTCCTGGAGGCACGAAATACCCCAGTGAGTGTTAACTCCACCCGTTGTCACCTAGTTGCCCATACAACTAGATTTGTCCGCCACATAAAAAGCACGACATGGACATCCCACCACAAAGAACGCAAGTCGTGGGTATCCACCGCAAAGAACGCAAGACGTGGATCAAAGCCCTAAGCTAGGTAATCCTAGCTACTGCGTGAACCTCGCGAGCTGCCCCCTGTGATCTATAGGGGGATCATGACTAAATCAACATTGGAATTAAAAATGAACTAGCCGAGTTAATTTTCCCTAGCAAACAGTCCTTCCTACACCAGACAGTATATCCCGAAAACATTTTTTCCTACTTGAATTTAAATGCATCAATTAAAATACTGTGGTCTCCGTTGGATCTTCCAACATGTTTTGGGGTAATGTTACTTTCCTACCTTACCAAATGCAATGTTATTAAACTGTACTTGAATTAAAATTAGACCTACCTCAATAATCTCCTCTTGATTGCTTCGTGAGATGGCCGGTGCTTGCTCAACGATAGGAGCCTTTCCCTTTCCGTTGGTGTTGCTTGTTCCGGCCTCATGGTCGTGAGATCCACCAAAACGGGTCCTCTTTGGGGCCATTATACTCACTACTAAAGATGATGAATTTGGAAAAGAACTAGTGTCCAATATTACCATAACTATCACAAATGGTCCGGATACAACATGGTTAACCTTATCAACAAGCAATTACTATATGGAAGGAGTAGATTAACTTCAAGTACAATTATTACTCATCTATCTATTTTTGGGTAAATTTGGGGTAATATTAGGTGATCCAAGTCATACTTACATCAATTTAGGATAGCATCTTCTCCTGAATTTATGGAATTTGACTCTGAATTAAGGTTCTTAGCTTAGGCAATTGGAGAATTCAGTTCTTGTAGTTACTTGCTTAATTAGAGTGGTTGAATGATGATTTTAGTGTACTAATTCCTTCTCAAAAATGAAAGGAAAGATGCAGTTATGTCTTACGTATATGCGGAAGAAATTCCGTTCTCTAGTGACAATTAATTTTGAGAGGGGGAATTAACTCTTCTAATTACACATTAATCTCTTGCAATATGTGTTTAATCCTTTCATTAAACTCTTTCCTAATGAAATGACAGATTGGGGTTGTTTAATTAGTTACATTGCTAGAAATTGGGTCAATCTCCACCACTCAATCATTGAATTGACTAACTGGTAATTCCTTCTTACTAACCATGGTATAATTTGTGATTAGGAGGTTGACTTGATGCATAATTAGCTAATGGGATTAAGAAAGTGAAATAGACTAATCACATAGGTGATTTAGAGAGTTGATACTAGGTAGAGTAGTTAGATTATGCATACTATTAGCAAAAAATAAGGGATTCATAGAGAGATTAAGATGTAAGCATGAATTTAACTCGAGATTACCATAATTAGAGTTGATTAAGACCTTAATTGCTGATCCGAGAAGCCTAATCCAACAAGAAATTGGCAGCACCTCCTTCCCTTAATCCTCCCCTAGAGATTGTGTATGCCGACAACACCTCGCCCAAGGTAGTGTGTGAGGGAGTTAGTGTGTGTGTGTGTGTGTGTACTGAGTATCTGTGTGTGTGGGAACAGGTCCTTAAATAGGCTCCCAACCTCAAGAGGTCGAATTATGCTGCTAATTGCATCTAGATGAGCACTTTGGTCATGCATGGAAGCTTGAGTGCATAGCTTGCAAGTGTCCAATTTGCTTGCTTTAACTGAGTCTCACACTCTCTCTCTTGCTTGGAAACTCTCCCACAAGATCCTAGATGAGTGGGGGCGCCCTCTAACTGCTAAAGCAAGCTCCCAGTGGTCTAGAGCCTGTGCACACACCAATCCCCGAGTGCCGGTGCCCCTGCTAGCCTTAGAAAAAAAATTTATTTTTTAATCCTTAGATGGTCATTATAGCTTGGATTTTAATTCTGAAACTTTTTGTGCTAAGATGGAGCTAAGGTGCATCATCCCGAGTACCTGCCATATTTAGCAGCTCCCGGTGTCCGGAATTGCATTTTTTTCAAATTCTGGATACGGTTGCAGTTTGAGGAGCCGGTCAAAACTAGACGGGTCGGGTGACCAAAAACTTACTATTTTAGGAAAATTTTCACAAATATTGTTTTTATTCATTTTTGAAAGCTCTATAAAATTTAAACATCTTGGCACCGACAGATTTAGAAAAGATGCCAAAAATAGTAACTTTTTGCAATATGAAAACTGGGTTCAATTATTTACATGTGGGATTGGTTTTGGAGAAAGGTGGAGACCTTACAGTGAGAGTGCGATTGGAATTGAGAACTGTGCACAAGATTGGGAGCGAGATTGAGAGTGAGATAGCTCGGGGGTGGTCGGGAGGTTTGACACCTGCTACACTCTTCTTGTACTCGTGAATTTACATCAATACAGATCCCTGATTTCCTGCTCTACCTTGTGTACTTGCAACTCCTATTATTCAGTTTGTTGTGCTCCCGTGTCTCATCACAAGTGCATGGACAGAAACCTTGTATACATGGATTCATGTTTAAGTTGGTAGGAGGTGTGCATTGCCCATTGGGGTAATGGCACAGATGGTCCCAACACCTTGCACACAAATCTTGATAAAAGAAAACATGAGATCTGGCTTGCAAGAGAGGGATTCAAGAGACGGATTTTGTTGTACGATACATGCACCAATGAATTAACAAATGAACTTTTGCAGAGTACAAAGGCTATTTCATATTTGAATGGAAAACATTTAGGGAAGAGTACATCCTTACAAAGGCTTGCCAAGCGGTGGATTAATCAACCATCTCATTATCAGTAAAGGAGATAATAGAGGTTGTAATACCCGCTACTGTAGTTTTCTTGCTTAAAGCATCCACCACTAAGTTTTCCTTCCTTGGTTTATATTCAATCCCAAAATAATATTTTCATATAATAATTCTATCCATCTTCGTTGTCGCATATTAAGGTCAGGTTGAATGTAAATCCACTTGGAACCTCTTATGGTCTATGTGTAATTCAAATCGCCTTTCGAGAAGACAATGCCACCATACGTTAAGAGGATGTACAATAGCTAACAATTCCAAATCATGTGTAGGGTAATTTAACTCATGAATGTGTAAATCATAAGATTCATAATATATTGATCTTCCTTCTTGAGATAGAACGCCATCAATTGCTTGTCCACTTGTATCAATGATGACAATGAACCTCTTTGTGAAGTTCAAAACTCATAAAATTGGAGCATTTACCAAAGCTTCTTTGAGTCTCTCAAAAGTAGCTTGAGCATGATCATTCCAAGCAAACACTTTAGTCTTCTTAAAAGTATTTGTCAATAGAGAGGCTATCTTGGCATAGCCTTCAATAAAAATACGATACCATCCCATTCATTCAAGAAAGCAACATACTGTTTCAAAAAACTTAGGTGTAGTCCAACTACAATAGCTTCAATCTTACTTGAGTCAGTAGAGACGCTATCCTTGGATACATTGAATCCCAAGTATTACACTTTGTCAGTGAAAAAAGTACACTAGTTTCCCTTAGCATAAAGTTGGTTTTGACATAGAAGTTCAAGTACTTGCTACACATGTTGTCATGTTCTTTTTAAATGTGTGAGTAAACCAAAATATTATCAAAGAATCAAGAAAAGAACATTAAGGTGCTCTCTAAATACATTGATCATAAGGAGATTGAAAGTTTCTAAAGCATTTGTGAGTCCAAAAGGCATAACTATAAACTCATAATGTCCAAATTGAGTGTTGAATCCTATCTTTGATATATCTTCTTCCTTTATTTAGATTTAATAATAGCAAAACTTAATATCAATTGAAAATAAAAGTTCCATGTAATCGATCAAGTAACTCATCAATCCTTGGTATTGCATACTTATTTTCTATTGTTACCTGATTTAATTGAGGATAGTTGATACAAATGCAAAGAGTATCTTCCTTTTTCTCATTAAGAGTATCGTCCTTCTACTTCGGTGGGTATCGCAGATTCAAGTCCTGAGTAACTTGCTCTTTGAGTTTCATAGATTCAAGTCCTGACATCTTGTATGGTCTATGAGCAACTGATTGAGCTCCTAGAATAAGCTATATTGCATAATCAACTTTACACTTGGGTGGTAGCTCTGAAAGTTCTTCAAGAAATCTATCCTCAAATTATTTGGTGAGCCACTCAAGTTGAGGTGTTTTTAACTTCTTCTCTTCTGACTTATGCTTTACTTCATAAATCATCTCATTCTTTTATAGATTTTCATAACTTTAGTGAAGTTCACAAGTTGAAGCTTGGATTATCCTCGTTTACCGATAGCGGTAACCCTGGTTATGCTCAATGACAAAAGTCATGAAGCATTTTTGCAGTGTAAGCGAGCATCATTTGCCTTAAGCCAATCCACTCCTAAAATCCTATCATAAACTCCTATGGTAAAACTCTAAAATGAGCCAAAGTGTTGTGTCCATCCAAGACAAAATTCAAGTCACCCATTGAAGTAGAAGATTTGACTTTCCTACCCATATCTAATTTCATTTATGAGGTCACTATCAGGGTATTCATGCAAAATGAGATTTTTAATGCATCAAGGATAGAAGAAAGAATGTGTAATTTTAGAATCAATCAATAAGGTAAAATGTTTACCTTGATACTCTATTGGGCAATCCAATACAATCCAATCCAGAACCTTACCTACATCTTTGCCTTCTCCATTGAAGTTCCAAGGTTGAGACTTGCAAAGCATAGCATCGTTGTCACGGTCAATGATTGTCGATTGAGGTGAAATTGGGACATTGGAATTTGCAGCCACTCCATTTCCTGTAAGATTCATGATTAGCTACTACAACATATCAAGTCAAGATCACTCTTATTCTAAAACATCCTATTTTGTCTTAAATTTTCTTTTAGTAAAAATAAATCCATTTCTACAAAATTTTTGTTGTTCAAAATTCTTCTAATGAACTACCTTTCAAAGGCCATCAATACTCTCTAATAGTTCTAACGTAGTGTACTCGATGGTAGCCATTGTGACACCCTTCAATCACTAGATCGTAGTTGTCCCATTCTACAATTATTTCCTCTAGAGTATTCAATTTGTCTCTCCAAACTATAGAAGAAAACATGTCCTCTGTTCCATATAAATCATACCACTCTTGCATAAGTGATCGGTTGGTGACATGCATCTACATATAATTACTAAGAATAGTAGCATTTTGGAAGCTAAAATAATCAGCAAAGTAAGGAGAGTTCTTAGAAAATTCATCCGATGTTTGCTACCCATATGTACGGTGTATGCTTGCAAAGTTTGTATGGTATATGCTTTCAAATTCATTCGAGGTTTGTAGCCCGTTTGTACAGTGTATGCTTGACATTGGGGTCTGTTAAATATAATCTTTACATTGTGTAGGTTGTGGATAGTGGACCTTCTTAATAGGTCAAAGAATAATTTCCAAGGCACTAAACTAAAGGAGTTTGTGACATTTCCGACCCCACACATTAAACATAACAATGTCAAAACATGTTGATGCTATCACTAAAGGAAGTACAACTCTTGCTAGCGAAGTCTCCTTCATCGGTCTTAGAATAAGTTTGTGGTCATCAATGTACAATAGCCATTTAGTGATGATGATCTCTTTTCTCATTTTGGATTGTACCCACTTGATACTCCCAATAGGTGTATCTCATGGCTCATGTGGTCTAAACTTGGGTTTCTCTACAGCATAGTGATACCATGCTCTAAAAGTATTTTGAACTAAATAGTCTATGGACAATAGCCTCTTCTTCTCTACCCTGTTCCGTCTTGTCGTAACAAGTCATTGCACATTGACTTCTATTTATAGACTCTCTTTAACTATCAACCATGAAAGTATGTTCACCCATATCCAACAAATTAAGATATCAATCATCTACACCCCCCCCCTCCCCATCACTCAAGGTAGTTAAAATCGGAAAAACTTAAGCTACACTCAAGGATAGTTACTGTAAAGCAACTCAAATCAAATCAAAATCAAATTTTTCTAATTATAAATTATACAAGGTTACATACTATTGTGGGGAAGGTGCATATATGTGTAAAGGTCTAATAAACCAATTCTTGGATCCTATGATTAAGGTTCTATCCTTGTATCTACTCACATCTTGGGATTCAAAATTCAAAACTTCTACTTGGGCACTTAGGTTTACATCCTCTTCTTTATACCATTCTTCTCCACAAGAAATATCTATCGGTGGTAATGCACAAATAATAGTTTACATCAGCATGACATTCGGTTACATCTATATTCATCAAAAGTGGTAATGAAATTGTGAGGATTATACTTAAGGATAGGGCCATAGATTTTACTAAACCAATCTTGAGTTACATAGTAGAATCGGTTCCTATTGTTTGAAGACTTTCAATATGACCTTCTTGAAAAAGCCATATCTTTGGTTGAGCATGAGGGATTTCTTACCAAAAATAATGTCTTGGCCAAGTACTTCCAAAGATGAGCATAGGTTAATGTAAAGAACATATCATTGCACCTGAATATCGACTTCCTAAAGATTTTCCTTAACCCAAAGATCTGAATCGACCATGTATTTAACAAGTATTTGCATTCAGTGTTCGGATTGGGCATCGATATACAATTTCCATGTTATGTAGGAATTTGGAAGAGATAATATCTATTCCCCCTTTTAAAGTTCGAACCACCTCAACTCCCCGGAAAACATTGAACCTGATAGCACAATTGAAGAAAACTATTTTTTACAAAGTCACTTGGGAATTCATCTAGGTGATTAAGGATATTTATCTAGAAAGAAGACAACGAGAGAGAAGAATTAGTACACATGGATATAAAAATTGAGTCTACACTCTTTATTTATCAAAATTTGATGGGGGCTTATGATAATGCATGTGTTAAGGAGATAATTCTTTTAATATCCTCTTAACTCTCATCATTGGAAATTCTCTTAGATCTCTCCTATGAAATTGTGGTCTATAGTTATCTTCTAATCTTTCCTTCACTATAATGGCAGTAAGTGATTCAAATTTCTTGGCAACTTCGGCAATCCTAAGCATTTGTGTACACATTTCCAGGTAATAGTACATGTCCCCTAGGCCTAGCCACATCTAGCCTCAGGTTAGCAAATCAATCCTTCATGCGATCATCAATATATATAAAGAGTTGACATAAAGGTTCTTGATTACAAATAAGGTAGCTACGGTCAACAAGCCATGGTCCTTGGTATTGCAAAGACTTTCTCAAGATAGAAAAGTTTCCTTGTATCCTTTGGTAATCATGTCACCATATTGTTGAATACTATGGCCAAAACCTCGTTCCTCTTGCTAAAGCATTCAAACGTCACTTCAAGGGCCATTGCTAACTACAAAATAAACATTTAAAAATCCTTAATACACTTGTTTGACACTCCAACAATTCATTGTAACCCAATACCATGCAATTCCACACAAAAAGACAATTCAACCAAGTATCACCAATCAATGTCACTCATAAATGCTCATGAATATAGTATTCTTTCCCAAGAATCATACATGAATGCGTGCATGATGCATTACTAACCTGACTAGTGTGTCAGACTTCAAGTTGTCCCCGTAACCTTAGGCTTTGATACTAGGTGAGAGATAACCCATCCCTAGAGGTCTATGAAAAAATTATACAATTTACACTTTTATACAATTTCAATATACTTCAAAGTTGCAGAAATATTTGCATAGGGAAGGAGTTCTTAGCACCCAACCTAGCATTGAGTTTACCGTGAGTTAGACTACAACCAGAGATGCATGGAAACTAGTGCTACCTCTGAATGTGTATGAATGAAAGCGTACTCACAAAAAATGACCAAGTGGAGGGTGAATATAAGTATACACTGCATTGCGGAGAGAGGGCGGAGAGAGAGAGAGAGAGAGAGAGAGAGAGAGAGAGAGAGAGAGAGAGAGAGAGAGAGAGAGAGAGAGAGAGAGAGAGGGAGAGAGAGAGTGAAGGGTGAAGTAGAGTCCATAGAGATACATGAGAATGATAAAAGAGAATCTTTAAATGCCCTATCTAAATGAAATAAGCAAACCATGAATTAATGCAAGAACCAAATTTGGGTTTTACTATAACTTTAAAATATAAACAATTGTAGAAGCATCAAACCCTGTGGACCTCCATTTAACTGAACCAGACATAAGTTGAAGCCACTTCACCTCCCTTCATGAATCCGAGCTCTGAAAGGATTCAAATACTAGCAAGTGGTAGGAAATCAATACCAACCATACTATTTCATGTGCCTCGTCTCTTTGGTGCCACACCGAGTGTTTAGGCAAAGCCAAGGTAAGATCCCAATGACATGTTAGCTGTGTAGGTCATTCAACCCCCAATGCACTAGCCATGTAGATGAGCCTAACAAACAAGAAGAATATTCAGCCATTAAGCCCAATCTAGAAAATCCCTAGGTCATCGACCCTTTCATCTAAGGCTAAGTGATATAGGTGATCCTAATCTTGTAGCGATGCTATCATGATAAACCTAATACATGAGTCCAATCAAAATAGCATTTTGCATATGCACAAACAATCCTTTTAAAAATAGTCACACTATACAAGGTGACTACCCTTACACGCCTATCATAATACATCAAAATCACTTCATAATCCAATCCAAAGGCAATAAATCATGATCCAATCCTATCACATGGGTGATCACTCCACCCTACTCAGGTTGGTATACATCCAACTTGCAAAAGCACTTTAGCATATAACATGGTTGCAAAAAAATTGGTAGCATAACCATAACCAACAAAAATGGTCCACAAGCCACATCGACTTCCACAAGAAAAATCACAACCATAATCCACGAGGGAACTCAGCCCTTAACTAACCATAAACCATATTCCTTATTGAACCAACTCTCACACTTAGATTTTTGACTATTGGCACTACAACCAAACCGATCCAGTGCACATGGCCCTTAAATAATGAACTTTTATGCATAAAAAGAAGTCTAACCAATGACTAAACATAACCTCAAAATCCCATTTTGATAATGTGTAACCATGCATAAGAGATGTAATATGACCTCATCTCACTCTCCTTGCACATCTCACTCTCCTTGCACATAGAGCTAGTTTTGACCTAGAAGGATGGAAACCAATACACACAAGCATATAAGACATTTATATCCATTTATGAAGTTCAACGCATCATTTGACATCACCACATCAATCCAATCATGATGAAAAACAGTCCCTCCGCTTTGATCAAGCATATGCCATAACTCTATGTATATGCAAAAAAATAACTTTTCTATTTTAGGATGTGTGCATGACATGAAAAAGAAAGTATTTGACCTCAAAACAATGCATCAAGCTTACACCCATAATGTAGACTAATACCTTATCACATCACTTTCCCCATATGAGACTAATGCGAGCAATTGTGACAGGAAAAGAAAGCTACTTTATGCATAATTGCTTGTATGGCTTGGCTTGACTAACCATATATCCACATATAAGTTTATGGATGTCAAACTCTTGACTTCAACTCACCAAAACAACCCATGAAACATATATGAACCACTCATTAACCTCACGGCTCCATAAGGTACTCCTTCTTGGCATCATCCCTTTATGTATAGATAACCCCGGGATGGTTAATAACATGCACAAGTGATATCGGTGATATAAATATATTTTTCAACAAGTTTTTTATTTTGGTAAATAGTTTTCCTCATCCGATGAATCTAGATAGTGGTTCCCGAAGGAGCATGGGGTCCAAAATATTGATTGTGCAATGGTCAACAAGCTATATATTGACCATAAATCTTTACTTGTGAGGAATTTTCACATGACACATGAAAAAAAAATACTGTAAATGATGTGTTTAATCTCTAGTTCAAAGGGTTTGACCCGATTCATAATGGTTTAGGAGATATGAACAAAACAGTGTCCCTACTATCTACGTGACGTGAAACAAAAAGTGCTTTTTATGCACCAACCTGATCATAAAAACACCATATGCATATATCAACATGCTAAACATGATGAAACAAGTATGGAACATCCTTGTACATCCAGCAAGCCCATACATGCCTACATATACAAAAAATAACCATTGTGAGGATGGTTTCTCAGAAGCAAAGTAGAGAGAGAAAGAGATGATGGCTCTGGAGTTTAGAGCTTGTTACCGTGATCAAGAAGTAATAAATAGAGATTAAAAGGCTTCTTGATTTGTTGCAAGAGAGCAGTGATGAGATATACATAGAGGTTTTCACTACGAAGTTGATGTAGAGTGCTTACATCGTGATGAAAAGAGAAGAGTATAGTAAGCAAGTAGAGAGAGTGTGTTCTTCTTCTTCTTCTTTCGGTGAATGAGAGAGAAGTTCTTATGGAGATGGTGATGGAGAGCTCACTCCACATAGTATGTATGTATAGTCTTGTGGTATTATCTGCAATTGTCGGCATTGAAAATTGAGTACTAGTGACACTTTTATAGGTTCTTTGTAAGGCTTGAGTGTGCTATATAGTTTCTTGGATGGATTTCAGGTTACAAACAAATAGACAAGGCACCTAAGGATGAGCATAAGACTTCTTCCATAACACAATGGGGAGTGTTTATGTATATGTTGATGAAATTTGGCCTAAAAATGGATCTTCATCCTTTTCAAAGACATTAGCAAAGGTGTTTGAACCATTTCTAACTTCATTTATGAGAGTTTTCCTTGATGATTTTAGTATCTTGATAAGAATGAAGAACATTTAGGACATCTCAAAAATGTTTGGAGAGATGCTTAAAATTAAAAATGTCTCTAAATCATGACAAATCAGCCATTGTTGTAAAGAGGGGAACTCTTTTAGGGTTTATAATGTCAAAGGAGGGGTTATCCGTCAATCCAAAGAAGGTTGAAGATATTCATAAAGTTCCAAATCTTGAGGATCAAAAGTGATTGGTCAGATTTATGGGCCAAGCAAAGTGGCAGGGTTGACATGTAAGGTATCTTTTTTATGTTGGCTTAGAGTCACTTAACCAAAAAAAGATGTTGCATTTCTTTGCAGCCTAGCACACGAGAGACCATTTTAAAAAAAAAATGCTAGTGGTTGCATCGGGAATTGGAACGGAGTGAGTTCTTGGAGTGAGTTTTGGAGCGAGATTTTTTTCTCTTTTTCTTTAGATTTCATATTTAACAAAAAATGCTCACTCCAAGAGCTTTTGGAGAGAGAGATTTTTTCCTTTTCTCCCTCTCCCTCTCCCTCTCTCCTCTCTCTCTCTCTCTCTCTCTCTCTCTCTCTCTCTCTCTCTCTCTCTCTCTCGTGCTAGTGCAACTGGTTTGACCTAGTAGACAACAATTCACTCTTTTGATCATAACTTCTTTATCCAAACTCCGATTTGGATGATCCATAGCCTCAATCAAAGAGCACAATGCCCTCTACACATTAATGTAAAAATAGAAAATTAGAGTTATGGAACACTTTTTTGCAGTAGCATTTTGACATGAACAGGGTTGAGAAAGTTGACTCTCATCTTTTACTTTACATACAATGTCTTCCGGCACTCGCAAGGGTTCTTCTCTTCCACAACCATTGTAGAAAATGATCCAAAATCTCCTAAGTGTGGAGATAGCAACACGACCACTTAACCAATGACATCAAAAACCATGATTGTGGCATACTTTGTATCATTGGAAGAGATAGTAAACAAGCAAGGTGAAGACTTATGGGCACTTGCAATGAAGAATGGCACACTAAGGGTTCTTGTGATTGAGAATGAGAATCTCAAGAGGACACTTGAGATGAAAAAACATGTTTGATGCGACTTGAAGAGGAAGTCAAGGAATGTAAATGCTCTCTTGTGGACTTGAATGCTTTGAAGCAAAGTGGAGCATGCCCATGTATTAAAAGAGGAGAAATTTGACACCATGAGTTGGGATGTATGCGATATGAAAAATGTATGCACAAACAAGTCTTGAGCTGATGTATGAGGTAATAATGTGGTTCCTAATTCCTCCCTCATGCAAGCTATGACTCAAACAAAGAATTTTGAGAATGTGGATGTAGAGGAGTTGAAGGAACAAAAGTGACATTCCAAGAACATTGTTATTCGTGGAAGTCCCAAAGAGAAGTTAGAGACACCTTCCCTTGACATTGTTATTGAATATTTTGTCAAAACCCACTTCAATATGTTAGGAGTTATGGTTTATAAAGCATATAGAGTGGGTAAGCAAGGAGCTCCTTGCTCGGGAGAAGACAATGGTATGCACCATGCCGCATGAGACCAAACAAAATATTATCCTTGATAATAATTGGACTTATCTGAGGGATACAAAATGTTTTTTATATAAAGATTGCAATATTAAGCAACAAAATATACGTTGCAAGGAATATGAGGAGACGAATAAGAAAAAAAAGGAGATCTCTCATGAAGAAAATGTGCCCAAGGAGGAGGCAAGTCCCTCGAGAAAATAGGAATGCACAACCTATGAGGCCGAGTTACAGTTGAAAGTATGCTTTTGAAATTGCAATGGACACCCTTGGAATGCAGGGGTTGGCTTAGATGAACTAACAAGCAAAGAAAATGTTGTACTTCTTATGAAACTTGGGAGCATGATACACAAAGGATTAGCGGGTTGGAGGATTACAATGTACATTCATTGATGTGGTCGAAGAATCTCAAGCAACAAAGAGGGCAAGCAAGCGTAGCATGCATGATTAACAAAGGATTGAAAGATTTTGTATCGATTGTGAAAGATGACAACTACAAACGCTATGTATGGTTGAAACCAAAAAGAGCATCCATTTTTTTAGCCGGTTGCTACATTCCTCATCACATGATTCCCCCTTTTATGCTTGCATGGATAGACATCAACCAATTTTTTTATTTAGAGGAGAACGTTGCTGATTTTAAAGGCAAAGGTGATGTTTATTTTCTTTGGGATATGAATGCTTGCACAAAAACATTGCAACATGATACTCAACAATTTGATATGCCATACATGTTAAGGGATTTGGAGGAATTTCACTTGTATGATCATACTTCAATGGATGAGAAAGAGCCACATCACAATGAAAATTGACTTTTACACATGTGCATTAGCATGGGCAACACAATAAGTATTGTGCAATTGCCTATATGCTACTCTTGAAGCTATCATGTATCACATAAAGAGTTTTACACTTGGTAAATGGACCCCATAATCAGACCATTGAACCTTATGTATTGACCTTGCATGTGGAGAAACAACTAAGCATGATAATCTCTGCCAAAGAAAAAAGAAATTAGCACTTTGTATGGATTTCAAATGGGTACCAATGTATATTAAAATGGTCCAGAAAAATTTATGGATGGTAAAGCTTCAATATGATGCACCATTGGAAACTTAATGGGAAGTTTTTTAGAAAGTTATTTTCTCTTGTGCCAAATAATGCTTTTCCATAAAACATGTCCATGGTATCAACAAAGATAGATCACACAACAGGTGGTTTGATAAAGAATGTCAAGATGCTCGAAAGTTCTTGATAAAGCTAGATGCAACTATGGACAAATAAAACTATCAAAGTCATTTGCATACATACACGGCATTGACTCAAAAAGAGAAAAAGATGGGAAGTCAAGCATCAAATTTTTAAGTTACAAAAAATGGCATGTGCATGTAGAAGATTTTGGAGAAACTTGAGGGGCAAGCGGATTGAGAGTTTTGGTAACTTGAGTCTTGTGGATATGTACACACATTGTAGGCAACTATATGAGCAACCAAACACTGGAAAGATGCCATTTTATGGTTCACTTCCATAAAATGGCATCTTTACTATTGAGGATGTGTGCAATGGGCTTGAAAGTTGGCCACTCGCAAAGCCAAAGATCTTCAAGGGATCAAGCCAAAAATGATTAAATGGATGAAAGATTCTACACATGAGTGGATGTGTGATATGTTCAACCTTGCACTTCAACATGGCATGCCTTGTGATTGAAGCACTAATTGGGCCAAGCCTTTTCCTAAAGGAGGGGATGTAAAGAATGTAAATAACTATCGAAATATAATGATTGGCTCTCTTATAGAAAAGTTGTTGGGGTGCATAATGGAGATAAAATTGAGTGATTGGGTTGAAGAGAATGGCAAGCTTGTAAAAGGACAAATGGGTTTTTTTCAACACCATAGCACCATTGATCATCTTGTCACTCTTCTTATTCTCATGGAGGAAAGTGTTTTGAAAGGAAAGCAATTGTATTGTTGCTTTGTGGACTTTAAGGAAGCCTTTTATATGATTCCACGTAACAATTTGTGGAGAAGAATGGAAGAACTCCAAGTGCCAAGGTGAGTTTATGGCAGAGTTGTAGAGGACTATCATAGATCAATATTCATTCAAGAAGCGGGGCTTAGATGCCATTGGTCCAGTTACCAAGTCATCAAGTGGTAAGAAATACATTGTAGTTTCGATTGACTATCTTATGAGGTGGGTTGAGGAAAAGATAGTCAAAGATGTAAATGCCCATAACGTGGATCAATTTGTATTTGATAATATTTTTTGCCATTTTGGAGTTCCATGGGTTTTAATTTTTTAACAAGGGCAAGTTTTTTGGAGCAAGCTAGTGCGTGTATTAGTTGAAAACCTGTGCATCCCCCAGCACAAATTTTCTTCACCTTACCATCCCCAATGTAATGGTTTAGTTGAAAGTGCAAATGGATAGATCTTTAAGATGCTTACCAAGTATGTATACATGCAGGTAGAAGCATGGCATGTTAATCTTGAAAAGTGTTTGTTGGCTTACAGGACATCTTTTAAAGTTGCCACTAACTTTACTCATGTAGTTGGTTTATGGCATGGAAACAATGTTCTCAGTGCATGTTCAATTGAATGCATTGAAGGGAATGTAGAAAATTAACATAACAAGAGATTTTACAAGACAAAATCAACCGGAGACAAAGATACCATATACATATAGTTGTAGTTGTTTTATGTTTGCTCAATTTTTGCTTAGTTTGCAATTGACACCTTTTGTGGTTAAACATAAATGTTCAACAAGGGGGTTGGGCAATGATGGTGTAGCTGAAGAAATTCAAATCTAGCAAAGGAACAAATTAGAGCTCAAAGTGTCTACAAGTGCAGGCAATGGGATTAAGTAGGTATGAAGTTCAAGGATGCACATGCGGACCCAGACATGTGTGCATTTTTGGTTCTTTGGCCAAAGGGATTGCTATGGGGCATTTCAAAGGTGATTTATTAGAGAGTTTAAAGTGTAGGTATGGAAGTGAAGAAGGTGGTTTTCAAAGTGCTTTAGAGGATGGTCCAAACCCCCTGCCAACTAGAGGAGTATAGCTTAAGGTGTGGCAGTTTGAAGGCATGTGTACTTTGCAAATCCCCACCAGATTAAACGGGTGTAGTGTGATTCTGGGTGCATATGTGAGATGATAGGTATAAAGTGCTCAATTTATGGAGCATGTTGGTCTTTTTGGATTGGCAATCAGAGTCCGGGTGGTCAAAATATGAACAGATAAAGTTTTTGTCAAGGACCAAGTCTGCACCATTTTGGCTACCTCAAGAAACATGATGGTCTTTTTGGATTGGCAATCAGAGTCTGAGTGGTCAAGATATGAACAGATAACGTTTTGTCAAGGACCAACTCTGCACCATTTTGACTGCCTCAAGAAACATGTCATCAAGGGTTTCCTTGAGCTCACTAGGGTTTACAAGGGTAGTATGCAGCATAAGAAGAAAGCAAGAGGTTAGAAGACCTCAATCAAAGATCCAAGAATCAAGATATGCTCGTGTGAAGTTGATTGAGAATAAGGATGAGAGTTAGCAGATGGCTTTTTTCAATTTTGGGGATTTTGGTTTGAAGTTGTGCAAGAATCAAAACTTGAAAGGGATATGAAATCTTATAGTCAACTGCATGAAGTTTCATCAAGGCTTTATAGACATAAGATTGGGACAAGGAGCAAGAAGCTTTGACCCTTCCAAGCAACACCAAGAAAGGATTTGTGAGAGTTTGAAGGATTTTTTTTCACACTTTGGGGAGGAAGCTCACAAGGGAGTGCCACGTGGCAATAAAAAAATCCACATGGGGAAGCTGGAGGCCCAAGCTTGGAGTATAAAGCCTATAGCATGGAGCTCATTGTGTCATCTAAGAGGAGAGAAAGAGCTATGGCTCCCTACCCATCCTTGCATGTGGGGCATTGTGGTGGCAGCTCCCTCTCGTGTGCACATGGCGGTGCTTGGTGCTAGCGACTCTGGTCGGCATCGACGGTTATCACCGGTTGTGGTAGTCAATAGCGGTGGTGCCCATTTAAGGTGGTTCACATGACAGGGGCCCAAGGGGTCCCCCCCCCCCCCCCCCCCCCCCCCCCCGCCCCCCTCCCTCTATTGAGGAGTAGGTGACTTTCCAAATCGAGAGAGGGACAAGTAATCAACCTCCTAAGAGGGGCGCCCCATGCAACCTCTCATGGGGTGGTTATTAGAAGGAGCCATACATGTGTCTAGTAAAAAGTTATTTACTAAAAAAGGAAAAATTCCCTCTGTAAGGTGATGCTTTTGGGCTGAATAGGGGGGGCTTTTTTCTGTTTTCTTGAAGGGAGTAAAAAGAAGTCATTGTGTGTAAATTTTCTATGAAGGAAGCGAGAGAGGGATGCCCCCATTACCATCTATCCTTTCCTTGGTGTTGATTCCCATCCCCCTCTTCTCTACTGCTCCTTTGTGTGATTAAGCCGGTGGTGTGTGTGTGTGTGTGTGTGTGTGCACGCGCCCATGGTTCTTTGTGTCATGCACAATGGGAATGGAAAGTTGGGCATGTTTATGGGTGTGTGCTCAGTTGTGTTACTAACTAGCGTATTGTGTGTGTTGAGTTGTGTACAAATATAGATTTTCTAGTGAGATTGTGTGCTTTTGAAGGCGTTTTTTGAGGGGAGAGGGGTGTTGTGGGTACCTTGGGCTGCATAGGGTCTTTTATTTGTGCTCTAGGTGTGTTCTCTCTTCCCCCTTTTCAACAATATGCCACTATTACCCAATATGTGACCCGCCTAATGTTATCAAATTGGACCCAAGTGTAGCATAGATCTCCTATCCCATTTTGCCTCATCCAGTTCACTAGGACGATGCCTAATGATGGAGCCATTGTGGAAAATTTGAAAACAAAAACTTCTCCCCTTTCTTACCTTGTCTCAAAATCTGGCTACCTTGGAAGAGGTCATAAGTGTAATCTCATTTCCAATTGAGAAGTGCATCAATACCAAATGATTCTTTGGATCGTTGAAACCTATTGGATAAAGGAGGATTACAAACATAGTACGTATACATAGCACAAATTAAATTTTGAAGAAAATTTGCTATATTAAATGCAATGGATTGGTTACCAATTGTCTTGCACCAAGGGACCCATTTCCTCTACCGCAACATATAGTTGTTGCTAAGCTTATATAACAAGTAAAAGTAATCAACTATTAGGATTAATCAAATAGTATCTTTTTTAAAACTATATAACTAATTCACACGTTCTCTCTCTACACCCTATCATTCTTCTTCTCACATAGACCCAACGTCTCTATGACATGCCACTTTTCTCCCTTTTTATTTCACTCCATCTAACTCCTCCTCTCTCCCATTGGATCTCTCTCTCTCTCTCTCTCTCTCTCTCTCTCTCTCTCTCTCTCTCTCTCTCTCTCTCTCTCTCTCTCTCCAACCCCACCTCTCTCACTCCCTCTCTAATCTAATATCTTGACCCCCCCCCCCCCCCTCCCTCTCTCCCTCTCTTGCTTATTTGGAATGGATTCCTAGGACATGGACTACGGGTTTCCCATTGTCCATAGAGGTAGTCCAAGCATGGACTACCCCTGTGGGGATCAAATGGTCCAATCGGACCATTTGTGAGGGGTACCTCCCTATAAAAGGAGACAGAAGTCCCCTCCTCCCACTTTTTGCCCACACTCCCCCTCTCACTTGAGCTCTCTCACTCTCTCTTGTGTGCTCTTCCTCATCTCTCTCTCTCTCTCTCTCTCTCTCTCTCTCTCTCTCTCTCGCCCACCCTCTCTCTTGCCCTCCCTTTACCTCTCTCTTACGTGTTCTCTCTCCCTCACCCACACTTTCATTGTAAAAAGAAAAAGGTGATTTTGACACAAAATCAATCCAAAGGGGTCAATCATTAGGAATAAATTCCAACTAGTATGACACAAGAGAGTGTTTTGTTGCAAGCAACAACATCTATGGTTGTTGCATCCACAACGATAGTTGCACAAATAGATCCATCAATAGGTGCAATGACTTTGATGACCATAGAGCCACAAAATGTTGGTAATAAACCATTGAGTGACCTCTTTGGTTGTGTTGTTGGTGAAAGGAATTGCCTATGGAAAAAACGACAGGGAGCAGTTCATGGTGGAGTTAGTTGTTATTCACAAATAGATTAGAGAGAGAGAGAGAGAGAGAGAGAGAGAGAGAGAGAGAGAGAGAGAGAGAGAGAGAGAGAGAGAGAGAGAGAGATTAATACTAACCAGACCAGCAAAACATAGAGTAGATTGAAGATAAACTAGATGCAAATGATGAGTACAAAGTGGGCTCCAATTATGGGCAAATTCTTGGATATGCTTGGAAACCAAGTGTGTAGCTTAGGCTTCTTTTATAGGAGTAGGAAGAGTGCATCCAATGACATAATTCATGATGTCAAGTGTATGCTTTCAAAGTAGAGGGTGTTTCCACTAGTTGGTGGTGTGATTGTGTCACACACCCCAACAAGCCTCTCCATGTGTGTCAAAGTAGCACCCAAATAGTACAAAGTATCCTCCCTTGGAGAATTTAATAGCAAAGTATACAATCAAAGTCAAACATCCTCCCCAGAGATTTTCAACTGGGTGTAGGATGAAAGAGTCTGTCCCTTGAGAATGTAATAGTAGGGTAGTTGTAGGCACCTACGTGGGACGCAAAGTGTTTGTTGAGGTTATTGTGTGTCAATGCTCCTCCTCCTCCCCTCAAAGTGTGTCATCAAAGTGGTCAAAGTGGATGACATGGAAACATGGCATTCAAATCAAATTGCCCAAAAGGTTTTTCTTTATCTTTGTTGTGACTTGAATATTATTCTTCTTGTTTTTGTTGAGCTCCATGGATTGAACTAATAGCCCCATGGGAAAATTCTTTAGATTGTGTTACATGCAAATCAAGTAGAGTGATTAATCTCGAATGCATAGTGCTCGCGTAGAGGAAGGTCTTACCCTATTTTCTAAGGGTAGTGTCTAGTCTTGTTCTTGTGTGCATCGTGCTTTCGTACACATATATTACATGAATTTTCAAATTTGCAAGCATTGGTGATGATTACTTGTAGCTACCTTTGGTTTTTCACTTTGTGGAACTCTTTGCTTAATAGATAGTGGCACTAGCTCTCTGCCCATGAGAAACCACCCTTTGTTGTGATTGCTTGAAGGACTTGATTTCCTAAGAAAAAAAATCTGGTAGACTTTTTCATTGAGGGTACTTTGGAATCTTTGGTGTGGAAAGTGACAGAGTTTTGTTTCCTAGAGATTAGTCTTTCTATTCCATTTACAATAGCAACAAAGTAGCTAAATGGGAGTTTAGTACTTTATAGAGTCTAGAAGTCAGGGAATTACTAAATCTATTCTCAAGGGTAAAGAGAGTTTTGAGTGAGATAGCCAAAAGCATTTCATTCTTTGATTTTCTCATTACTTTCAGAATGTTGTACCGCTTTCTACTACGACTTTTATTTTCATTGTTTTGTTTGTTTTTGTTTCAAGTTTCTTTCTAGCACATAGGAGAAGGGTAAGTAGAAACTGACACCATAAAATTGGGCTGAGAAGATCCTGGAAAAAAGATTTGAAAACCTATTTTGGCCAAAAAAGATTTGGAATTAAAAGCATGCACAATATTTGAGAAAATCATGAAAGAAGCTTTATACCTTGTGGAAAATTGTAAATCTTATGGTGAGATTACAGAGGATGTGAAAAATACAACAAGAAATGTCTTCTCATCTTTGAGTGAAAGCAATATGATATAAGTTGCTCAACTTCAACCAATGCCCAATCTAGATGAGATATCAGAAGAAGTAGCACACTGATTGAGCATAGACTTTGTGGATAGAGACCATATAGACCTCAAGCAGGGCATCAATTGCCACTTTCAAGATTTCCAATGTGTCATAAAAACTAATATCTAATACTCCCAAATTATTTTCTCATGTTAAAATGATATTTAAATGGGGAAGTACCAAGGGAGTAAAAGCTAGAATATTGGTAAGGCTGCCAGACCGGTCTCTATCAGGGGTCCAAAGGAGGGAAAATAGGGATTCAAATGGGGACAGTCTGCAAAAGAGAAATGTTCTTCAATGGGGCTTAAAAGACCTAAGGTTCAGCTCCATTAAGACTTCCATAGGCTAAGGTTCCAAAAATTAACTCATTTATCCAATGGCCAAAGAAAGGGGAAAATTGGATTGTCATGGGAAGACTAAAAAGTCTTCCACATCCCTAGGAAGGAGGGGGCGATCCCTTTTAGTGGGGGATGAGAGAGAAACACACACACACACACACACACACACACACACTCCAAGGCTCCCCCTTTACACAAAGGGAATATTGGACACATGTCAAGCTCCTAGGCCAGTTGCCCCCAATTTCCCCTCAAATCCTATTGGATGGCCATAGAGGTGGACCAATGAGAATTAGGCTAGAGTAAATTTAGTTTAATCAATTTAAAAATGCTTGATAAAAGAACCAATAGAAATTAAGCTCCCTAGAAGACTATTGGACAGTCTACCAAGGGGTCCAATGAGCATTCAACAGACCAATGGCTTGCCTGATTCCTATTGGCCAGAAGACTAAGAGGTCCAATGAGAGTTTAATTGAATGATTTAATTACCTGAATCTCTCACAAAAGGGGAAAGGGGGACACTTGTCAAAAGTCAATCAACTATGCTTCTAATTTGTGATTGGCTAAGCTTTACAGGAGCCAATGGGAGGCTAGCATGAGCAAATAGCAAGAGGGGTCGACCAAGATGAGAGAGAGGGCTGCATTTTACTCTAACATTTCCACACACACACACACACACACACACACACACACACACACACACACACACACACACACACACACACACAACTTGTGTGTGCAAGAAGAACTCCATCTCCTTCTCCAAGCATTGAGAAGTAGAGGACTACACCAACATCTCTTGGCTATGGAATGCAAATCCAACCAAGAGCCAAGCTTCAATGGCATGCTCATCTCCTCTACCATGCTAATTACTAAGCTAAGTTATGCTATTAGAGTGATTATGTGAGGAGAATACTTCTTTCTCGTAAGATACCTCTTCTTCCTCTCAATCTATCCTCATTCCTTGCTAGCTCTCACCATTTTTGAAGGTGTGTGAGATCTTGGGACTGAGGCTAGGGACACTATGTGTGTTTTTCAAGCATAATTTGGTGTATGAAGCTTCCATATTCATTACACCAACTAGGTTTATCAAGGAACACAAAGATTGTATTGTATAAAAGTCTCCTTTGATGGGAGAAGCAATAATACAATGCCTTTATGGAGGGGGGACCCGCTCCATGTAAATCCGGTCCTCAATTGTTGTCAATTGTTCTATTTCTCTCTCTTTTCAAGTATTGTCAATACCAAATTATCTAGGTGTAAATTGCTATGTTGCTTTCTCAAATTAAGTACTCTCTCTATGCTCATTAGGAACTTGTTCTTAATGAAATGCTCACTATGTTATCTATTTGCACTACACACAAGTTACTAGTGCATTAAATATTACATTGGTATCAGAGCTATTGGTTTCTCTTTTCTTGCTCAAGAAGAGAGGTCCTCAAGCTTGCTACAAATGGTTGGTGTTATTAATTGCAAAAGAGTAAGTAGAATAGGGATTTTTAATCCTTGAAGCACGCCTGCTTTCTGCAGTTATAACTGGGACACCGTCGAGAGCTATGGTCTTAATCATGGAGTCCTACGGGGCTTGCTTTTTGCTCAACCATTATTGATCTATTAGAAGCTTTAAAAGAACCGGTGCTATCTTAGCTCTATTGAACCCTCTCTTCTATTCCTTGCAATTAATAATATTTTAGCCACGGGTATAGATGCTTGGGTGCTTATCTTTGAAGGTAAAGAGGAGTAGGAACTAGGACTTGAAGTGCCAAAGTACAAGTAAAAGTTTACACCTAAAATTTGCTAGTATGGCCGACAAAGGAAAAGAGATTGAAATGAATGTTGATAGCTTTGATTTTTCTAATGAAAGAGCAACTAATGATGCCCCTATGCTTGTAAACTATCTTGTTTCTAGGCTTCAACAAGCCCTGGGCAACCCATCCCTCCAAGGTGAAGTGATACATCAATTGTGCACCCATGGTATTCTCCAAACTCCCCACCAAGAAGAGAGAGTACCTAGGAAGCCTCCTAGTGAGACTTCCAAAAGAGGACTCTCTCTCATAAGGGAAGAAGAGGAAGATCCATACGAAGGGCTCAAAAACTTACTAGTCGATATGCATCTCCCTCCCAAAGGAGAACCTAGGTTTCAACGGTAGAGCCCCCACCAAAAGAACAAGAAACAAGTGAGTCTCCTACCACCTCGGTGGAGATGGCTCCACAAAGACGGCGGGTATAACACTCTCCAACACCCCCTAAATGGAGAAGACCATTGCATACTTATCTACACCATAATTCAAAGAGGGACGAGAGAAAACAAGAGAAGAAAAATGCGAGAAAGAGGTCACCCTCTTCTCCATCTTCTTCATTCTCTTCCTCTTTTGAAGAAAGTGATGGTGAAGACAAGGAGGAACAAGGGAATAAAAAGGCAAGAAAGAGGTCACCCTCTTCTCCATCCTCCTCATACTCTTCCTCTTCTGAAGAAAGTAATGGTGCAACTCTTGAACCACCTTAAAGAAGAGGCCATAGGAAATCCTATGCCGCCTACAAGAGGTTGTCCAAGCTCAAAAATTTCAAAGAGGGAGGAAAGAACATTTCTTTCCTTACCTACGATGGCACCTTTGGTGCTACGGAAAAACTCTTGGCCTTTATCTAGCAATTCAATGCGGCGTTTGGAGATGAGGAATTCACACAGTCCTCTAACCTACGTCATGTAGCTATGAATTTTCAAAAGTCCTCCAGGCAATGTTGGTCTAGCGTAAGAGCAAACGGTGAAGCTCCATAAACATGGAAAGCTTTAAGAGCTTCCATCATAGAGCAATTTTTGGCTACCAATGCCAAAGACAAAGTACTCACAAAATGGCAAAGCTTGAAGCTCTCTCTCTATGAATCTATTCATAAATATGTAGAAAAGTTTTGGGATTTACATCTCAAAGCCACTGTCTCCAAAAATATGAATTTTGGAGAGCAAAAGCAACAATTTTGTGCAGGTTTAATTGAGGATATGGTGGAGTATGTTAACTCCCAAGGCCATGCACCATATCTGCGGTCATACACCATATCATGGTGGCTTCAAGAATCAACTTCCAACAAGGGGCTAAAAGAAATCTTAAGCCCACGAAAAGCAAGGACTGTAACGAGCCTAAGGGGAAGGACAATGCATTAGGAAAATTTTGAACTCCTTTTAGGGCCTTTTAAGAGTGCCACATCATCAAAGTTGTACAAAAGAAAGCAACCCGGTAGACCCCTCTAAATATTGCTTAGAACCCCATGATATGACCTATCATTGGAAAGTTCTTGAAAAATGGATTCTAAAGAGCCAAGGTCCGAAAAGTTTGGATGACTTCTATGAAAGTTATGCCATTTTTTTTTAATCAGCCAGGTTTTGTTACCGTTACGGTAATCTAAAATCACCTTTTTCTAGATCTACATGAAGGCAATGTCCGATACATGCATGCTATATATCAATAGACAGCATTTGTAGATTATATTCTAAATATCCAACCTCTGACAAGTTTGGATCTTATTTGCAAAAAAATTACCGATCCCCACTTTTTGAAAGCTATGCCACATCAACAATTTTTACAAGGCCCATTTTTGAGTCCAAACTTTTCCTAATGGTCTTCCAAAGGCAACACCAATAACAACAAAGCTAAGGAGAAGGGAGTTTACAAAGGCAAAAATAAACTCTCTCCTGAAGAGCTAGAGCGTTATCAAAAAGATAACCGTTGTTTCAAGTGTGGGGAGCAAGGGCATGCCTATCGTGCTTGCCCCCACAAGAATACATGTAATGAGCCTCCTAGAGCTACCTTTGTCAATATTCAAGAAGAGGATGCTCATCACAAAGGATCTCCTCTATGCCATGCTTGGGGTAAGGTAAGAGAACATGATGCTTTTATTCTCTTTGACCCTGGTTCTACTCACAATTTCATATCCACAGAGTTGGCCACCAAGCTAGGCATCCAGCCCTATGAGATGGGAGATGTTCTACCTGTCGACGATGCTTTCAAGGGGCAAGAAGCCTCAGTCACTCCCTTAATTGGGAAATTGAGGCTCCATGTCCAAATCTATGTGGACGAGGAGGATTTCTTCATCTCTCCTCTCAAGCATGAGGATGTAATCCTAGGGGCACCATGATTTGATCACATGGCTGTGAATGTTAAATTCCCTAAAAGTCAAATCTACATTAGGTTCAAGGAAAAAGATATGTAAATAGATGCTAAGGAGTTGGGTAGTACCATACCCCTTGTACATAAGCAAGCTTTCAATAAGTCAATAAAGAGCTCTATTTCCGTGTACATTATTTTTGTTAAAGATTCTTAAAATGAACCTAATGTGTTAGCAAAAGAAAATATAAACAATCAAAAGAAATTAGAGTTATCCAATTTTCTCAAGGGTTCCAAGATGCTTTTATTGACAATATCCCTTGTGAACTACCTCCCAAACGAGGCAATGACGACCATGCAATTGAACTTCTTCTAGGAAGCTCACCCCCTAATAAACCTCCTTATTGAGTTTCTCAAGCTCAACAAGAGGAGATTATCCGGCAAGTGCATGAGTGAGTTGAGAAAGGCATGGTTAGTCCTAGCTCATCTCCATTTTGTTCACAGGGCTTGACCTACTTTAGTAGGATTGACCTAAAAAGTGGCTACCATCAAATAAGGATAGTTGATCAAGACGTTGTAAAGACCGCATTCCACACTACGTTTGGTCTTTATGAGTACATTGTCATGCCTTTTGGCTTGACCAATGCACTAGCCACATTTAACCGCTTGATGGAGAATCTATTTAGGCCTCACCAAACCTTTATTGGAGTGTTCTTTGATGATATAATAATCTACTCTAATTCATTAGACGAACACAAACAACACCTCCATGTAATAGAGTAGATGATATAATCATCTACTCTAATTCATTAGATGAACACAAACAACACCTCCATGTAATATTTCAAGTTTTACGAGAAAATAAACTTTATATTAATTGAAAGAAAAGTGAATTTTTCTTACAAGAGATTCAATATTTAGGTCATATTATCTCTCAAGATGGCATCCAAATGGATCCATCAAAGCTAGAGGTAATAAAAGGATGGCCTAATCCAAGGAATCTGCATGAACTAAGAAGCTTTATAGGTATGTGTGCATACTATAGATGCTTCATAGAAAAGTTCTCACAAATCACAGGACCATTACATGACCTAACCAACAAAAATGCTAGGTATATATGGTCCACCAAGGAGAACAATGTTTTCAAAAAGCTTAAAGAGAAACTTATCTCTCAACCTATGCTTACACTGCCGGATCTCTCAAACTTCATTTAGGTCCAATGCGACACTTGTGGTGATTTCCTTGGAGCTGTTTTTCTCCAAGAAGGGCACTCCATAGCCTATGAAAGTCGAAGGCTCAACCCTGTTGAGCAAGATCTAGGCATATATGAAAAGGAACTCTTAACAGTTCTACATGCTCTAGATTTGTGGAAGCACTATTTATTGGGGATTCCTTTCATTCTGCAAATGAATCACCAAAGCCTTAAGTACTTCATGACGCATACCAAGCTCTCCAACAAAAAAATGAGGTGGTCAAATTTCCTTTTGCAATTTCATTTTCATATTGCTCACATTGCTGCCAAGCATAATCAAGTAACGGATGCACTCTCAAGATGATCGAGAGTGAATGCAGTATCCATAACAACTCACAATGATCTATCTTCTATGATAGATGAGTATGCTATCAACCCCAATTTTAGAGATGTGATTTCAGCCCTTGCACTAGGGAAGAAGGAAGAGCCATTTACCCTACAAGATTCAGGCTACCCTAAAAGGGATAGAAACATATTTCTATTGGCCTGCCATGAAACCAAACATACAAGAGTATGTTTCAAAATGTGTGGTAGACGAAGTTGGATAGAGGGAAGCAACCTAGATTGCTTCAACCGTTGCCAATCCCTAATTCACCATGGGAGAGCATATCTATGGATTTTATCTTTGGATTGCCCAAATATCCATGAAATACGAGAATATGGACAATAGTAGACATGTTTAGCAAACAAGCACATTTCATACCTGTCAAAAAGACTATCAAGGCCCATCAAATGGCCACCCTCTTTACATCACAAATCTTCAAATACCATGGCTTTGCAATGTCTTTAGTGTTGGATAGAGATCCTAGAATGACCAGTAATTTCTAGAAGGGTCTCTAAATGCTTACACAAACTGATGTCTACTCCTATACAATGCACGATTACTCTCTCAGAGTTGTTGAAAATTAGACCACATCTATGGAGAGAAGTGGACATAAATCTAGAGAAGATGGTATTAAAAGTTCCTCTTCAAGGTATTTCGTTAGATGATTTGAAACGGGTAAAATGACACAAGATAAACCAAAGTTAAAACCAATACTTGCAAACAAGGTGGGAGATTATTGTGAAGGAGAAGAAGGAAACATCACCTTACAAGTGGAGCATAAAGGAGTCAGAACAATGGCCATCCTTGATAGTGGGGTTGGTGTAGCCATAGCCACCAAATAAATTTGGGAAAAATGGATAGAACCGGCTCTTAGAAAAACAAGGACGAAATTGCAACTTGATGATGGTTATGTTGAGAGACCAATGGGTATTTTGGAATACATCAGAGTAAGCTCTTGCGGAATAGAGTATGAACATACCTTGCAATAGTGGATTTTGGCAAGAGCAACAATTTTGATGTCATTCTAGAGAGACCATTTATGCATCAACTTAAAATGGTTGAAGATTGGGGCTATGACCACATCTACGTGAGGCACAAAAAGGTTATGGCAAGGATTAGTGTAAAAGACCACATATATTGGATGTCATTCAAACTCGCATAGAAGAATTTGATGCAACAATGATCAACAAGAAGGAAGTACGTTCATGGGTACAAGGCAAAGCATATCTTTGGATATGTGGAGCTTCCGATTGTGAGAGTTTGTTAAGGAAAGATTGTGATCTAGAGAGACCAATAGAGAACAAAGATTACATTCTAGAGCCATTTTGAGAAGATTCATTTGAACCTTTTGGCTGGGATTAGATATTGGATACTCTAGATGTGTGCATAAAAAAAACAACACCTACAAGGTATTGTGATGAGGAAGGCTTTGACATAGCTCCGTATATTATGATAAAGGTGTTGAAGGAACCTAATGAAAATTGTGAGTATGAAAGCAAGAAAAGCCATACAAAAAAATATGTCATCAATAATGATGCAAAAGCACAAGCAAAGGAAGAAAAGCAACCACAAGAATTGACAAACCACCTAAAGAATCAACAATAGTTGTTTCAAAGAAGTCAACTTTAGAAAATGCACAACTAAAAGCAGATAAAGAAGCAGTTTCCCAAGTTCCACATCAAGTGCTCAAAAAACTCAAGATCAAGAGAAGAACGAAGATAAGGCAAAAGATCAATTGTCTCACAGTGATCAAATTTAGCTTATGTGAAAAAATAGGACTCAAAATCACATGTTCAATTGTGACAGATCCTTATGCTACAAAGAATCTAATGTCTTATGGAACTTGGCTAATGATGGGAAAGCCACCAATTATAGAGCTAGAAGAAATAGTGTACATTAGTCCTACTCCGCAAATTACTAGCTTTGGAGTGGCAAAAGCCGTACTCAAGTTGAGCACTAGGGAGTTCAAGGACAATTGAGGCCTTTGACTCGGGGAGTTCACTAAAGTATATGTAACGTATGACGTGTGCTCAACAGAAGGGATTTATATTCTTGTAAAGTTACAAAAACATGAGTAGACAAGGCCTATAAGGGGTACTTTTAATCCATTTTGGTGAACGCACGTGATATAGAAAAAATTTACATAGTGAATGTCTCGGTGCCTTTGAACACAGAACAAAAAAAAGGGGGGTTTGCTCTGAGTACATCAAACTACACACTTCTTCTCATGGCCATGCATTAAAAAAAGGTTGTATTTAACGCTCTAGGGACCCTCAACAAGAGGGGCCACAAGGACGCGCAAAATGGCCAAACACGGACCCTTAAAATGTCCTTGGTACCTTAAAATGGCAAATATAAGCTTATTTTAGTTGTTTGGACATGATTCAAGTGTTAAGTTTTTTTCTTTAAAGTGTGAACTTTTAGGTTGTTTTCAACAGCTTGTAGCTCCCAATCGGCTTCGAATCTGTCTGGGCTTGTCTCGCATGAATTTGTTCATATCGTCCCACTCTTCGACCATTGTGTGATGCAAAAAAGTCATATCTTGCTCTGATTCTCCAAAAATCAACGTGCAAGTTGGCAATTTCTAAAAGATGATAAAAAACAAACATTTCTTACTTTTTCCTTAATCTACGGGCTCCAACGAGCATCAAAACCATGAAATTTAAAAATACTCAAAGAACCAATGTTTTTCATTGTGTTAAGGGTTGTATTTCCTACACACAAAACTTGCCCAAAATGTTACCCTAACACCTTCAAAAGTGGCTTCCAAGGAGTATCCTGGGTCAAAATTTGAAACTGAAGGAAAACAATCAGAATGAACTCCTAGATTTTGTAAATTGTTGGCTAAAGCCTATGGAGGATGGTGCCTTGCAGCCATGGTGTGGAGGATTCAGAGAGAGAGAGAGAGAGAGAGAGAGAGAGAGAGAGAGAGAGAGAGAGAGAGAGAGAGGAGAGAGAGAGAGTCAATATTGTAAGGACAAAAATCACTACACGCTATGCTTAATTGGAGAGTTTGTAAAAACCAAAACTTACAATATATGGCAATACTTGCCATGCAAACTCAAGAGTAACTAAAGGTTCAGTTGCACGCGCTATAAGCAGTGTTCCCACAGGAACATGCCACTGAACGCGGGCTTGAATACCCAACAACCCCACCCTCAAGCCCAAACCACTGACTATGGACTTGATACAGACCATGGCAGAGTTGAATCACCTGAAACTATGAGTAGAAGTCCCCCCCTTAACAATAACATAGGTGTGTGTGTGCACTTCCCTCAAAGAACTATCAGCGTGAGACATACTAGAACTCAACCAAACAACAAAAGGGTGGTCTTATCACTTTTTATTTTCATGGAAGTGTCTATAACCCGTACATTTTATTGACAAATGACTGACATAAAGGAAACATAAAGACAAACTAAAATGTCATAAGAATTAATATCTAACCAAACCAAATGATTTTCTAATATTAAACTGATCACTTAATGTGGGAAAATAAACGGGAACAAGGGTTAAGATATTGAGATGTGCTTATAGATCTATCTCAACACGGGGCCAATGGTAAAGGGGCCCAAATGAGAGATGGTTAATCAAAGAGCAAGGCTAACCAATGGAGCATAAGACCTGAGGGTTAGCTTCATTGAAGACCTCCAATAGTTAGTGTAAAAGTCCTTTGACCTTAGGTAAGCTAGGGCTGAGCTTGAGGTGGGAACCCGGCCCAAGCTTGAGGTGCTTGAGGTGGGAACCCAGCCCAAGCTTAAGGTGCTTGAGTTGCTTGTCATGCTTGATGACTGAGGTGCTTGTAATGCTTGATGACTAAGGTGCTTGAGGTGCTTGATGATTGAGGTGCTTGAGATGCTTGAGGTGTTTGATGCTTGAGGTGTTTGACATGCTTGAGATGCTAGGGCTGTACTTGAGGAAAGGCTAGAAAAGCCTACTCAAAACTAGCTTTTTGTATGCCCTTGTCCCCTTTACCCTCGAGGGGTTCACTATGTGTAAAACTACCATATCACGTGAGTTCAAGACATGTTTGTAAAACCCCTTATCTGTAAATTTTATAAGGATCTGTAAGTATTTTTCAAATTTGAAAAAATAATGCCCTTCTGTATATATATTTATGTAACTGTCAAGAACTTTAAATACCCTTATGTTGAACTCACGTGATAGGTTACATTTTTATTAGGTGCCTCCCCGGGCCTTTACCCCACACAACATAAGCCTTAATCCCTAAAAATTAGGATTCCTTACAAGGTCCATGCAAGGTCCATATTTCTCCTAATGAAGCAAAATCCTCTAACAAAGTTATGATCAGGATCTTGAACAGGATAGTTTATGAGAAGAAGAGTAAGCAAGATACAAAGCTAAATTTAGCATTGTGGTCATTTAGAACATTGTATAAGGTAGCTATAGGGATGACTCCATTCATCCTTGTCTATGGACTAGACCTAGTGGTGCCTATGTATTTTGTGGTAGCAAGTCTGAGGATTGTAGTTAAGAATACATTGTCTCTAGAAGAGTCAATACAACACATGCACAAGCATCTTTTAAAACTTGAAGAGGATAGAGCAGCTAGTGCATATATTTTTAAAGTGATCCAAAGAAGAAGACAAGCTTGGGTCAATAGGAAAATTCAGTTTAAGGTGTCTGCTATCCATTAGGAAGTGAATGGGATATAGGAGAGCATCTTTATTTAGAAGTTTCAGGAAATTCTTAAGGCTTAAGCCAAATTTGATTAAGCTTAGAAGAGTGGGAAAAAATACCTATGTTGTGCTTCTTAAAAAAGCTATCTCTATATTTTGTCTTTTAAAATAGGTAGTTTTTACCAAAAAGAGAGATAGATAACTTAATTTCATAATATATGTTTTAAAATTCTATAATATAAGTTTCAAAAATTTGAATTATCTTTTTCCCACCCCTCTCCTCTCTCTTTTAAATTGAAACCACTCTCTCTCACCTTAAGGTTATGAAAAGGAGCACTTTTTAGTCCTCCACCTACTAGAAAAGCAGATTTTTCATAGTCTCTCTCTGCACTCTCTCTAAAACACAAGCTCTCTCTCTCTATCTCTCTCTCTCTCTCTCTCTCTCTCTCTCTCTCTCTCTCTCTCTCTCTCTCTCTCTCTCTCTTTCCGCTCTCTACCCTCCATTTTTGCCTCTAGTCCCAAGTAATGGGAGATTCTATTCTACCTGTGTGTAGAAGCATTTCTCTCTCCAGCACAACCATGAGCAACCATTGAATTCAAAAGAGTCTAATCAGCATTCCCTCCATTTATTCCCTCCACAACATCATCGAAATCTCATATCTTTGAGTTCTCTCTAGTTCTTCGTTCCATAGCTAGCATCCTCTGCTTGTAGTTGTTGCATTGTGAATCACCATTAAACCTTGTCTCTTTAATCAGCTTGATCAAGCTCACTCTAAATGCCATTCAATTCCCTTCCATTTCAGAAATTACTAACAAAACAAAACGATTTCATTTAAATGCTGATTTGAAGCAAGAACATGCAACCGTGCAAGTTGGCACATCCAATCCCAATGTCGCAGATCAGCTACAAAGCATTGGATGAAAAAAAAATCAATTTATGGATTGATGGTCATATTTACTCGAGTAATCCACTAACAAATGCATTACCACCATTTCAAAATATCACTAAGCGGATACGTTTTGTAGGTGATGGAAAAGAAGGCATGATTGGCTATTGCGAGGGATTGTATTCTATGTTCTTTGATGGAAGGGAAGCAAAAAAGAAACTATTTTGCTACATATTTTTTTGCTACAAGATAAGTGTGTTAAGGACATTCAGCAAGTCCAAGAGGAAGCCAATGAGAAGACTTAGCAGCTCAACAAAGAAATGTCTAAGCTTCAACATAAATTAGGCTAGCAAAAATAGGAGCAAGAGCAGCGGTTGGAAAACTATGTTCAACTCCATCACACCAAATGTAACATGCGGTTTTCAATCGATCATCTCACACACAGTTCCCTTGGCTTCTACATTTTCTAATGCAAGAGACAAGTTTTGTCCGTGCTATCTTCACATGGTGGAGCATAAAAGAAACATATCCATCAAACTAGGTATAGGCATGTGTGCACACTTTGACATGTATTCTATAACTTTTTCACACTACTAAAACTTTATTTTAACTTGCAAACATTTGACTTGCATGATGATGGGAATCAATTTCAATGCTCAAGCAATAGGATGGACTCAACTACAACACATCGTCAAGCCACAGGAGCTATTGGAGCTATTGGATGACCTATCCAATGCTAGCAGTGCCAAAATTTTGCACCACAAGTGTTTTACTAAATTGAACAACATTGTGTCACCCCAAGAAATGATGGAGGTATATGAAAGTGTGGAAATAAGTTTCAGATCTTACATAGTCTTGCATAGAGCTGTCACACTAGGACACATAGCAAAGGAACTATGAGTGTGAGTCTTGTGAAGAATTGTGTCAATAATGACATTGCGAGATTATTACATGGGTTGCAATGTTTGGATGATGTCATGCCTACGAAAGACAAAAAATCCTCTGGCTACAATGAGTTCAATAATACGTATGTTGACTTGTTGAAGCTTCAGGAGTCAATGATTAGGCTTTATGAGTTGACACATGAATAGTATGACAGTAAATTTATCTTGGTTATGAAGCATGATGAGTGCCAGATTGTGAAATTTCAATGTCTCAAAAGGGTAAGCATTAACTTGATGAATAGGGCCTTGGTGGGCATCGATGTAGAGCTAAAGGCTAAAAAGAAGGGAAACATGGTTCAATTGGAGAAGGATATTTATGACTGGTAGATTTTCATCTTTCGCATGAGACACATGAGTCCCTCAGCCTAACCTAGTTAGGTTTCCTTTGTGATCTAGTTAGGCTAATAGTTAATTAGGTCTCATCTAGTTAGTCTCAACCGGGTGGTGGTAGTAAGATGACTAACTTAATCAATTATTCAAGTTAGCCTAGTTAGGTTTCCTTGTGATCTAGTTAGGCTATGAGTTAATTAGGTCTCATCTAGTTAGTCTCAACCAGGTGGTGGTAGTAAGCCCACTAACTTAATCAATTATTCAAGTTAGCCTAACTAGCAAAACTAACTTGACTAACAATTAGTTCTAGTTTCAATTTTAGGGTCATGTGTCCAAACCATAGTGTATTTTTTCAAGTAAAACCAGGTTCAAGCATTTATAGGCATGGACTCTCTATCTCAGTGAATGTGGAGAGAGAGAGAGAGAGAGAGAGAGAGAGAGAGAGAGAGAGAGAGAGAGAGAGAGAGAGAGAAGTATAGTTTCATTATTGCCATTTGTCCGAATGACGCACGGGGAGGTATTTAAATAAACATAGAAATATGTCATCGTGCCATATAGCCACATCCTGAGGATTTATGACAGCTGTGTGTGTGTGTGTGTGTGTGTGTGTGTGTGTGTGTGTGTGAGAGAGAGAGAGAGAGAGAGAGAGAGAGAGAGAGAGAGAGAGAGAGAGAGAGAGAGAGAGAGAGAAGCATAGTCTCATCATTGCCAATTGTTCAAATGACGCACATGGAAGTCTCAAGGACACTCAAAAATATGCCATCGTGCCATATTGCCACATCCTGAAAGTTATGAAAGTTGCAAAATTTTATAGAGAGAGAGAGAGAGAGAGAGAGAGAGAGAGAGAGAGAGAGAGAGAGAGAGAGAGAGAGAGAGAGAGAGAGAGAGAGAGAGAGAGAGAGAGAGAGAGAGAGAGAGAGAAATGGAGAGGATAGAAGTTATTAAAGTTACCCTGGTGAAGGTAGAGAGAGAGAGAGATTAAATTTGACATCCCCTCTTATAGAACCATATATTGATTGACCCAAAATAGATAAGACCTAAATTACAGTAGACAATATATAAAGATAAAATCGACACAATCCAAATTTTTATAATTTAAGCTCGTACATCTGATTCTCGTAGGAGATTAATTGAGTCTTAGATTCCATGAGAGAATAGACCTATACCTGCCACCATCCAACACAAGAAGCTAGTTAGAACATGGGCAACCTTGATGGGAAGACAGGTATCCAAACATTCTATTATGCTTGTTATTGCTGTCACATAGCCCTAAACCCCTTCACTCTCCTTATATGCATTTTGAGAGAGTTTTTTTTTTGCTTCTCTAGTAGGCATGATCCGTTTTTTAACGGTATTTTCCACAATAATTTTGTTTGGTAGACTTTCCTCTACCATAATTTCAACTGGTACACTGGTTGTTTTAGGTTTGATGTGATGAAGGCTGATATGCATCCTTCCGAAAAATCACATATGGCGGAGGGACGTGGCTTTCCATTGGATACGTAGCATCTCTTGCGAGTTTTTGGGCTCACATTCTCGAAGGATGGTATATCCCCCATAGTTTGACATTCGATAGATAGCATCATGCCTTGTAGTACAATTTTATAAACCAGATCTTGTCTATTAGTGGTCTATTCTAGATGCCAGTTTCAAAGAATAACTGGAAAAACCTCAGCCAGAAATTAACACTTTTATATTGACTAGCTATGAGACTTGGGCATCCTACCCTCTAATTGGATAGAATGATATCCTGAGAGGATAAAGAGAGAGATATAGAAAAAAAATGGGATTTTTAGAGAAAAAGCTAGAAGAGGATCTTCATTTTGGGGTTGTATAACGGATAAGATATATTTTGCCAAAATTTTGGCAGAGTTTTGTTTGTACGTGGACCCCATTTTTCAAAAAGTAGACCACCCCTCCTTTTGTAAGAGCCTCACATGAGGATTTTTGTTTGTAAAAAAATAAATCTACAACCTATCCAAGTATGTACGTAATTTCCAAGATATGGTTATGTCAAACCTTTAAGCATTTAGGCAGTCTTTTCCTTCTAGAAAAATATTCCAGATTTTCGTTTTTATCTAGACATGTTTTTTGATTTCATCCCTCCCTCCTCTCTGAGGAGCCTCACATGAGGATTTTCTTCCATGCACATATTAGGTAGCATGTCATTTCCAAAATAGTTTACTTCACAAGTACCTAGTTCAAAAAAATACAATAGACTTTTCCTAAATGGTTTTAAGACCAATACATAAAATTTAACTTTTGCTTACAAATTCTCACTGTCTATAAAAACTTAAAGAAAAAAAAGCTTATGCCAAATTCTAGTTGAACACCCTCTCAGTAGACCGAAAGTCGTGACCTGAAAACTCAGGGTCCTCATCTGTATGCTTTTTGCTGAGACCGTTTCGAATGATTTTTGATATGAGGCTGCCAAGCAAAACACATACAGAATGCTATTCATGAGTAGTCGTTTACCATTATTCAGTCAATCATTGTTCCCAAAAACTCTTTTGGTATACACATTGATACGTTCTTCTCAACCATTATCTTACTATCTTTTAGATTATGTTTGATAACAGATAAAGTTAGACCATGGTATATGAGACGTTTGCTCATGGTTTTTCAACCATATATGCTACACCATGTTAACTACATTTCCATAACACACTTTTGTTTACCATTTAGAGTGTACTCTATCTTATTGCAAGGGGAGTTAAGACCTAGTTTGGTCAGTTTTTTGCTTATCAACCATGTATCCCGAGACAGTGTCCATTGTTTGCATATGAGATATCACCGTGTTCCAAACCATGCAGATAATATAGTGTTCTAGACTATGCGGACAGTGTTTATACCATGCTGATTTTTTTCTTTTTAAACATTCCCCCTTTGTGTGCCTTTATACACATACTACAAGTATACAACATGTTATTTAGAGCAAATATACTTTCCCCGTTTCCCCATGTTTACTTTACATCCAAAAATTGAATTGCAGAGAGTGTTTCTTTTATTAAAACATGCTTTCTTTTTTATAAAATAAACCTTTTTACATGACAAGCAACAGCTATGTAGACCTTGTTTATGTAAATCAATCAACTAAACCTAAACTTTGCCATAATGTAATTGGATCCATATTACTAAAAGAATCATGAGTTTCCCTTACCGTGCAGTATTCCCAATGCTGTCAATGACTCTTCCGATTGTGCACCCGGATGATGAACGATTGTTCTTGAGTTGGAATCGCCTGCTGAGATGACTGTATGTCCAAGTGTGTTTGAGCCGCTTGTGTACAAATGATCAGGGCAGCAATCCTTCAAGTAAGCATGCACCATTTTGCAAATCCAAAAGAGGAAACGAGCATCGCTTCCCTATGATGTGTGTGTGTGTGTGTGTGTGTGTGAAAGAGTACTCATGGTTGTGTGTTGGTGCAGAGTAGGGTACGCTCCTTGCATGCCCTCTGTGTTTTTGTATATGCAGCCCGCCGCGAGGTCTTTACGGTGCCCCAGTGGCCATGCCAGTTGGATGCACCATGTTTAGGCTTGCTTATTTGCCGCAGTTAATATTTGTCAAAGTGATAAGTTCCCTTATATGCAAGAGATATTTATTGAGTGAGATTGAATTCCCAAAGGGTAAAACATGAGAGCGAGGTTAAATTAAAAACCTAGTGTTGTGTATTCGATAGAGCTTGGGCTATATATAAATAAGTGGTTTCAATCAATTTGGTGCTGCTCCCATAGCTACTTTGCCGAGGTTCAGATATACAGAAAAAAAGAGAGAGCAAGAGGGATAGGAAGATATATCTTTGCTTAACTAGTTTACAGATACTTGTGGTTTTTTTTGGGGATCCATGCTCAACAAGGGTTGCAATATCCTAGAAAATTTCTTTTTGCCAACTTACGAGATTGAGAGAGAGAGAGAGAGAGAGAGAGAGAGAGAGAGAGAGAGAGAGAGAGAGAGAGAGAGAGAGAGAGAGAGAGAGAGAGAGAGAGAGAGAGAGAGAGAGAGAGAGAGAGAGAGAGAGGCTTACCCCCAACCCTGGGAGTAGCCCATTTGGTGGGGGATAGCCCACCAAGTGGACATATCCCTCGCCAGTTTAAAACTTGAATTTGTCTTAGACTATAGTTCACAATTCTTGAGATAGTATCAATCTTTCCAACATCTGGTGTTTGTCAAATTATACTTTATCTAACAGTACACAGTATCAATTCATATGCGAACCATAATATCCATGATTATTACTACAACACCTCTGGTGACAAATTATCTTGCAATGTTTATTGTCCAAAAAACCTTTTAGTACAAATGTCCTGGTACCCTTTCCATTGGTGGGGTAAAAAATCAAACTTTTATTGAGAAAAAATAAATAAAACGTTGCCATCATGTTGTGTGCTGAATTGGTATTTCTATCCGCAATCCTTCTTGTCATTGTGTGTTCTCGCTTTGCTGGTTACTCTCCTCCACCCAACCCAATTTTTTCAGAGATTTTTATCGTATTATTGTCAGAAGTATGTACATCATGTTCTATTTCTTGTTCATTCAGTATATTTATCAAAGATCTGATCTTGAATCTGATACCAGGGAAGTTACCTTTTACTAGAAATTGTGTGATTAATGTTATGATGCGTGTTCTTTTGAATCTGTTCGAAGAAAACATAAAGCTCAGTCGTTGTAAATCATTAAATGCTTTAACTACACATGAAGCGTATAAATGATGGGTAAGATCTGCGACACACATACTTTGTATGCTAACTGTGTAGGGCGATTACTGGCCGCTTGTATGAACGATACTTGGTGTCCTGGTAATGCATCTTTTTTCCATGCTGTTTTCATAGTGTATTCTCCGATAAAAGGTCTTTGTAGAATTACTTTGATGTTTAAATACGTAGAGCCAAATGTTGTATGAGTCGGTTTTACGGAAATGATATCCAATGAATATATTGTAAAGGGGTCCTCAGGGGACAAGGGTCTGTTGTGATTCATGCATCTTGCAATATATGTGTTATTTATGAATAGAAGATCATCCATATACCTATTAGAGTGTAAGAAAGCTAAAAGCATATCATTCTTTTTGAGTCTATATAATTTTCTAATATATTCTAGCTTAAACCAAGCCAGATATAGATTTCTTTATAAAGGAAAACATGAGTATCCCATTGGAATTCCTTTAGTTTGTCGATAAACACCAGATCTTAACCGCCGTGAGAAACAATTGTCTAATAGAAAGATATTTAAAGCCTCAAAGAATTCAAAAGACCATTTCACTTCCGACTTCTTTTTTGTAAGGGTGATTTTGTTCCTAGATGGTTTAAACCCTTTATAACCTTGACCAATCACTAATCTTTTAATGTTTCTCAAAGACTCCATCAGGCTATGCTTCCGATGGTGTGGAATTGCTTCATAACAAGCTTTAATATCATATGTATGAACATAGTAAATCAGTTTGGGAAGGTTTATCATAGCATCGTATTGGTTGTTAATGTCCATTATGCGTTTGTATTCACTTTTGAAAATGTTTGAAGGTTTTTTTGAAAATTCTCAGTATAATCAATAAGCCCAATAGATAAGCCATGTAGGAATTTAGTGATCTTACTAGCCACAAGGGAGAACACACAATCATGGGCATTTGTTATCCAACGGAGCTCTGCTTTGTGAATTTTGTAATTTCCCATAATATAGGGAAGACCTCTAGCATGAGAAAGTATATTATTAAACTCCTGCATCGTGTATTAATGAGTGAGATGATGGTGTTAGTGCACGCGTTTATAGGCATGAATTTCAAAGAATTTAATATGTTCTTTGCATATAGTCTAATGATTCCTTTACAAATAAAGACAGGAGTTTGGGCTGATTTGTCCAAACCACATATAAAAATGTGTTTTTGGATAAATTCAATTTTTTCTATCTTTTACCATGAACCAGGGACTTTGGTTATGCCTATAATTTGGAACGATATATTGGAAGGTTTTTTTCAGTCTTTCTTCAATTGAATGGAAGTGAGACTCTGTGTACAGTTTATATTTAGTAAATGGAATAATTTTTCCCATCCCTTCTTGAACTCGGCTTTAACTGAATGCAGATGTATAGGGACAAGTGGGATATGGTTAAAGCCTTTGGATATGCTATCCCTTAACGTGTGGTGTCTTATGAATGATGGTTGAGTAGTAAGAACGTGCTCACCAAGATGGTCAAAAATTTTTAGAAAATTTTTAAACCGTTTCTGACTCTGGCAAACACAAGGTTCATTAAGATCAAAAGGTTTAGCAAAGGTATCAAAGGGTTTATACAAGTATTGGCCAACATTATTCGTGTACTTCTGTTGAGCCAGCAGAGGATCACACCCACATTTTTGCTCACACCCATCATTTTGTAACCATTGATTGTAATAAATGTCTTTCCGACATTAATTTTGATTTGAGCCATTCATTAAGTAACGGGATTCAATTGAGTTTCCAGCTTGTAATCCCGAAGTAATTTCACCTGTTGATGTAAATAATTAGAGATGTTCTCACCTCCAAGGCTGAGGTATATAAGCCAAAGTTTTGTAACCTAAGGGGGATTCAATTATTAATCAAAGTGAGTTTTTGAGCGTCGTGACTGTGTCTGAGAGAGAGAGAGAGAGAGTCTTATCTTCTTGCTACGCGGGCTACGGGGCCTCCATTGGAGAAGCGACACCACCATTGTGTTAGCAACGGTGAGAGCTACGCACAGATACCAAGAGTGCGCGCTATCGGCTTCTATGTGTGGTAAGTTCCTACGAGCTTCGGTGTGAGTTTTCTTCCAACTCGTGTGTCGGAATAGAGCGTGCAGCATATCTATAGAACCACAATGAGTAGAGCTACACATTAGTACCATCGGGGTCAAGTTTCGGTCACCTGTATTTTTCGGCCTGTCTTCATACGCGTTTGCCGCACGGAGTGGTTATAGGTTGATTTTGCAGTTCAAGTCTTTAGGGTGTTGTTCTTACCTAGTGTATAGACTTCCCCTTGAGTTTGAGATCGATTCAATGATTCTAGATCCTGTTTCGTATAGCATTCGCTCGTAGTACGGATTTCAGTCACTTGCGTGTTTTAGAACTTAGATTTGATTTCCTTAGTAGTGATTGTCATTAGAAGGTCGAGTAGGTGATTTGACACCCACCTAGTTGTTTCCATGCGCCTGCGGGTCAAGCTCCGTCCTCGTCTGACAAATTCTGTTGTTGGTTGAGTTCTCGCTATTTAGCTTCCGCTAGCGGCGTAACCGCCTTAACATTTGGCGTCGATGCCGGGGACGAGAGCCCTAAGTAGGTGACCTTAGACTAATCCCACGAGGTGAGTCGTATAAACTACTTTGTATACTTTAGTTAGAAAAGATCTAGGAGTGGTGGACTCCGAAGGTCTCGAGAGATACTAGGAAGTGGGGTATTCCTGGGTCTTCCGTGTTGACAGTATTTTTAGTTTAGCTTAGATTAGATTGTTTTTGATGGTGTTTAAGTGGTTGTTGACATAAAAAGCATTTGCTACTCCTTGTGTGGTAGTAAATCTCTTTATATTTTCAATTGCAAAAAATCCATTTTATGATTAGAAGTAGCTTAGGTAGGGCCTGATTTGATCCTGATCCAGAGCTATCAATTGGTGTTCTATTTGCTTGATGTGTTTGATTGCATGTTAGATCACTGAAAAAGTCGCTTTGGTAGTGAAATATGCAATAAACAAAGTTCAGAAAAATTTTCTGTGTAACTGATTGTTGCTGAGCACTTAAAAGAGCTATTGGAAGAGTTCTGTGCTGAAAAACTGGAAATCTGCAACTTTAGACATCATACGCGTATGATGTCTTAGGACCTAAACAGAGACTAAAATTTAAAATTTGACATTGCCAGAGTGTTTAGAAGGGGGGTTTTACCCTAAGATCAACTTAAAACAAGAGCATTAACACTCAAAGAAACCCAAAAAGACAAGTCGGAGTCCAAGAAACGCAAAGAATAGGAAATTTTGGATTCAGATCTTGTTTTTACATTCAAACCTGACAAAAACACTTGAAACTCAATTATAAACATTGGAGAAGGCTTAAAACCAAAAATAGTCAAAATCTGGGACAAAAGACATCATACGCGTATAATGTCTTTTGGCACATCCACTGCTTATTTTTTATATCTGACCTGACAAGATTGTTACAGGCACTGTAGGAAGCATAAATATCAAGTTTGGACCCAAATTGATGAAAAAGACATCATACACGTATGATGTCTTTGACCTAATTTTGGACATATTTTGATACATTGCTAACACAGATCCATTGTAATAGCTGTCTAGAGGTTATATTTCAAGTTTCATCCCATTTGGATAACAATTGACCCAAAAACAAGTCAAAAGCAGAAAATTGCCAAGAAAAGCCTGAACTAGCCATAACTTGCTCAAACAGAGTTCAAACTGAATTTTGTGAGTGAACAGAGCATAAAGGGGCCACTGAGAGTGAGCATAACCAAAATAGTCAAATTTTGTGAAAAAAGACATCATACGCGTATAATGTCTTTTTCAGCATAACAGTAACAAAATTCTCACTTGATGAAACAGAAGATGTCCAACTGACAAGATTAAACAATTGACCAAGTATCAATCAGCTTGGATCAATTCTGACCACAAAAACTTGGGGAAAACAAATTGCCGAGACGGAAAAGTTACAGTCCTTTAGGGGGATTGATGAATTTGAGATCGGGCAGGAATCTCCGGAATAATCAACCAAAACAAGGCGAACCAGCAAGTGTCATATCAACCGAGGGAAGTGTAAACCAAAGTTGGGTGCAACCATTAGAGCCGATCTTTGAAGGAAGTGTTTCTGATACTTCTTCGGAGAGGTCTTACGAGATTTTCACCGAACACTCGAACAGGAACAACAGAGAAAATATGGCAGCAGGATCATCAAACCCTTCCGCCATAATGAAGCTATTGTTCATAAAATATCAGTACGACAATGAGCAAGGTGCAAAGATCTACAAAGACGGAATGGACCGCTATTGTGTAAAGATAGAAGATAGACCTAGTGAGTTCAAGGACTTAGTGCCTCTGAGCTATAGCGGAGATAGATATCTAGATGACGAGGGTACCATGTACTTGGTAGTCCTAAACCCTAACATTGTGGACAAGTGGGGATTGATGGGCACCAAAGCCAAAATAGATGAAGAACTCGAGGAGAAAGCACCAATAATGAACTTCCCTAATGCGAGGTTAAGAAGAGAGAATGAAACTACAAGGATCAACACTGATAACATCTATGTGGGGCTATACAAATATAATAATGGGGAGCAAGATCTCTATTATAGATGTGAAGAACCGTACACCGGAGAGTTGACAGACAAAAAAAGACTCTATGTCTTTACCTACACAGAGGGATCGGAAGTGAAAATTGCTGCTTACGATAAGTATGGCAGGCAATACTCAACAATGGGCAAGAAAGAATTAGAAGGATATACATACTTTGGGAGACCACTACATCAGTATTATGTTACTTCTAGCTCACATAGACCAGCACCAACAACTGGAGTGAAAAACTCTAGGACAACAGGAGGACAAAGAACTCAGGTTGCTGACTCTTTCAGACAACCTTGGGACTCGAAGCTCGGACCAATGGGATCATTACATTCCAGAGAGTCAATGGAGACGAATCGAGGTAGTGCAGTTCCAATCCCCACCTATACCACTCCAGGTCCAAGGTTTGAAGCGGAACCATCACATTTACCTCCCAGTAGTAGATTCAGGGAAGAGGAACCGACAAGGGTAACCCATGAAGTCCACGATGCTAGAGAAAGCTTTAGCCGAGACATAGGAGCAATGAGATTGGTAGCAGATCATAGACGTATGAGACCATCTCAAGTAGCCAAGTGTATGCCAAAGAAGTATGGTGGTTCAGGAGATCCGTATGCACATGTGTCACTCTTTAAGCAAGTCTTAAGAGCTGAGCAGATAACAGATTTCCATACACAATACGAGGGATTTGGTCTTACTCTAGAAGGTACTGCATTGACATGGTTTCAACCAATGAACATAGGGGGATTCCATGACATTGACCATTTGCTAAGAGAGTTTGCTGAGGAATTCTCAAAACGAGGGATTAAGCACAATACGGTCTCACAAATATATGCTTTTAAACAGAGAGAACACGAAAAGGTGAAGGAAGCTTCACTTCGCTTCAAACAATACATTGAGAGATGTCCAGTACGTGAACGACCACAAGATGACAGACTATCTGTTCTCTTTATTGAGGGACTGAGGAACGACACTCTCAAGAAGGACTTGCACTTGAAAGCTTGTACAAGTTTCGAGCAAGTAACGAGAGAGGCATTGTACTTAGTGGATAACTGTACGGTTTATGGAGAGGTGTCAGCGGATACAGATTTTGCATCCAGTAGCTCCTCCTCCATAGCGAGCGAGACTACCACTAAAAAGAATGTTCAAACAACAACCATGCCAAATGTAGAGCAAATGATAGAAGATGCTCTAAAAAGGATGGCACCATACCAAAAACCATTGCCAAAACCACTGAAATGGTGTGCTATTGAACAAAAATGGACAAATCATCCAACAGAGGAGTGTTATTACAACAAAGGGTATGTAAGGGAGCGCCAGTATGCACCTCCTGCTCAATTAGCACCACCTCAGATACATCCAGTACCTCGATACCCAACGGGAAATGTACCGGGACCTATGGGGATAGAAAGACCGCAACCGGTATTGGGACAACAACCACCTTTACCAGGAGCAAGACCAGTGGGCATTAGATATGCACCAACCTTAGAGAATCAGGAAGAACAAGCCTTAGTGCCTGTTCAAGCCTATTAAAGAATCGGGTGCACACATGTCTCCGACAGTGTATTACCCACCAGAAGAACCAAAACAACCAGAACCATGGGGCATGATGGGGAATGTTGGAACACCAACAGTTACAAGTGCTTCTGATGAAGAGAGATACAATATGGACGCAAGAACCTTGATGTTCATAGCTCATGGAGGGTTAGCAGGACAGAGACCATCCTATCCACAAAGGACGAATCAAATGGGACCAAGACCAGCACTAGGACCCTGTTACAAGTGTGGAGGTGACCATCTGATGAATGTTTGCCCACATACGGAAATCATTAGAATAACGCTTATTGCACTGAGTGTGGGGTTACTCACTTCATTGAGGATTGTTCAAAGAATCCAAACAAAGTGCAAAAGACGACATTGAATATGTTAGAAACTATTCCTACCAGCAGTGGGTCTGAAAATGAAACTCTGATACCAACGCAAGTTGTTACTAGAGCTCAAGCTAAGAAAACCACTAGAGAACCTGAGAATGGAAAGTTAGCGACTGAAGTGGTTAGTCAAGGACCGCGGAGTCAGAAAAACACATGGAAAGCTAGAAAAGCACGCATGAAGTTGAGAAAAGAACGTGAAGACGCTATTCTAGCTGAGGAACTAAAGCAAACTAAAGCTAGATTAGAAAAACTTGAGAGTCAAAACGGGAAACGAGAGATGAGCCCGGAAAGAACGAAACAAAAGAGTATCAAAGAAACAACGAGCTTAAGCTCAGGGGGATCAGTGCTAGTCGACAAAGTACACGAACCATTGGACGCACTGATGAGAGCTTACGAAGCTAGGTTAAAGAACAACCAAACACAAGAACAGAGGTGGATGACATACCCAAACGCGGAATTGGAAAAGCAGAGACTTGAAATGTGCCAGAGAATGATCGAGACTGCACAAGCCTTATTAGAACCACCAAAAGAAACAATGAATTGTGGGAGGGAAAACCCAATTCAGCAAGAGACTATCGTTTCACGGGTAGCTGAAAAGACTCCCAGTGCACAAAAGCCTGAAAATACACAAAAGGATGACCGCATAGTATTGAACACAACCGATCAGGAGATAGAGAGTTTTCATCCAGTCATACAGAGGATTTACGGAAAAGATGAGGATTACAATGAATTTTGGAAACAAGTGAGAGAGGCAAACTTTGCAAACGAGCTAAGTTGCCAAGCTAATCAGACAAATTGGGAAAAGGACATCAGGAATCCTCCCATAGTGGAATTTGAGGCAGGATCTCAAGTGGACTTGGATCTGCAATCTTACTGGGGAGATGGGGGCTCTGTTAGAACAATGGAGAGCAAACCTCATTCACTGAAAACCTTACCTTCATACTTAGGAGAGTATGAAGCAAAATCCGAGATTAGAGCACTTCCCTCACGAAAAATCTCATCAGAAAAAGTCATGGACTCGCAAGGATTGATAGAGATTTTGTCAACACCAGTGACATGCACTATCACTCTAGCTGAGCTTTTGAGGCTAAGACCACATATGTGGACCACTGTAGGAAAATGCTTGGAGAAATTCGGATAAAAGATCCAACATCGAGATTGCAAGAGAGCATAGAGGAGCTGAGCAAACCACAAAAGAACGCTAAGCCTGTACCCTTAAACAAGGTCGGAGAGTATTGCGAAGGTGAAGAGGGGAATACAACCTTACCAGTTGAATTCCAAGGAGTGAAGACGATGGCAATACTAGACAGCGGAGCAGGGGTAGCCATTGCTACAAAAGAAATCTGGAAAAAATGGGGGAAACCAGCAATAAGGAAGACTAGGTTGAAACTCCAATTAGCAGATGGACACATGGAGAAACCTATGGGGTATTAGAGAAAGTTGTAGTGACTTCTTGCGGCATTGAATACGAACATACTTTTGCTATTGTCGATTTTGCCAAGGAGAATAACTATGATATCATATTGGGAAGACCATTCATGAGACAGTTGAAAATGGTCCAAGATTGGGGCTACGATCACATATACTTGAGAAATATGGAAACCACTACACGTGTGAACCTGAAAGACCATAGCTACAAAGATGTGAACCGAACACCGGTAGAGGAGTTTGATTCAGCTACTTTGGCGGGATCCGAATTTCCAGCTTGGTTAGGTAAACCCAAGGAGTTATGGATGTGTGGAGCTTCGAAATGTGGAAGTCTGAAACGAGAAGAATGTGTTTTAGAAAGGGCTATCGAAGACGAAACTTATGTAAGAGAACCCTTTCCAGAGGACACGTTTGAACCATTAGAATGGACACACATTCTAGCAACCCTAGATGTTTGTGCAATTCCGGATGGTCCCACAACGAAATTTTGCGACAAGGACGGGTACGACGTGGTTCCGTATTTCATGTTGAGAACTGTACTCGAAAAAGAAACTGAAAAGAACGATACACTGGAAAAGAAGATGAAGAAGAGGTGTTTCACGACATTCCCAATCATCCAGAGTGGGGAAATGAAGCAGACAACGAGTCAACGGACAATTCAAGCGGAAACGAAGAAACTATAACGGATGTCCGATTTTATGATTTTCCGAACCAAACTAAACAACGCCAGAGACACTATAGAGCAAAGAAAAAAACAAAAGGGGTTAGAACCAATCCGATGCCTAGAATAAGAGGAAAAAATCAATTCCTAATGCTAGTAAAGGCTGAAGATTGTGTTAAGGATAAGATTTCTGGAAGAATGAGAGGCAATGATCAAAAGAGCTTACGAAAAGACAAAAGAGGCTCAAGAAATCAAGTTCAAAAGAATGGAACGAAAACTGAAACAAAAAAATCAGAAAAGAACAAGCGCAACAGAGAATACACGGAGTCCAAGTTAGAACGTAGAAACAAGTACAGAGAGCTCAAGAAAACTCTGAAGGAAGTTTGGATGACAGAAATTGAGAGTGGAGAGGACGAAAACGTCAAAATCAAGGAAAACATGGATGTTCCCTCTCACTATAGGAAATTCACAATAGAGAATAGGAAGGTGCTATTAACCCCACCTATTCGAGAGAGGAAGGAGAACGAATCTTATGACGGACCGGAGGATGCAAAAAGAGTTGATTTAGCAGCTCCAGGTGAGACGCCTAGACCGGTGTACATAGCCACAGATTTGTCTCCAAGCGAGGAAGAGAGACTTTTGAGTCTTCTCAGAGAGTACAGGGATGTGTTTGCATGGTCTTATAAGGACTTAAAGGGAGTTGACCCATCGATATTCCAACACTCAATCCCACTGAAACAAGACGCAAAGCCTAGCAGACAGAGACCATACACATATAATGATACTTTTGCTAAGCGAATCAAGGAGGAGATAGATAAGCTAATGGAAGCTGAATTCATATACGAGATTGAACACACTGATTGGGTATCTCCGATTGTGGTAGTACCTAAGAAGAACGGAAAACTCCGAGTGTGTGTCAACTTAAAGAAAGTGAATGCTGCAACAATCAGGGACAATTATCCCCTGCCGATAACTGATCATGTTCTAGAGCGTGTATCAGGGAAAACAGCATACTCCTTTCTTGATGGTTTTTCAGGATATAACCAGCTAGCCATAGCACTGGAAGATCAACATAAAACAGCTTTTGCAACGGAGTGGGGAATTTATGCTTATCGGGTTATGCCTTTTGGTCTAACCAATGCTCCCGCAACCTTCCAGAGGCTGATGACGCATGCTTTCAAAGAATACTTAAGGCTGTTTCTCGAAATATACATGGATGACTTATGTGTACATTCTCTACTGAGAGATGAGCATCTAGAACACCTAAGAAAAGTATTTGAGAAATGTAGGACATATCGCATTTGTCTCAATCCTGAGAAATGTGTGTTTATGGTCCGACAGGGCAGAATTCTGGGACATATTGTCTCACAAAACGGAATATCCACGGATTTAGAGAAGATAAAAGTTATAGTGGATATGCCTAGACCAACCAATGCGAAACAAGTACAGAGCTTTATGGGACATTGTGGATATTATAGACGATTCATTTACATGTACGCTATAATAGGCCAACCACTTTACAGGCTAATAGTGAACTTTGAATGGACAGAGGAGTGTGAGGAATCGTTCAAGAAATTGAAAGAGGCACTCATTACTGCTCCAGTCTTGAAATCACCAGATTGGGAGAAGATATTCCATGTGCACATAGATGCTTCGGCATATGCAATAGGATGCATTCTGGCTCAGCCAGAAGAAGGAAACATGGATTTTCCTATCTGTTACGCCAGTCGACAGCTCAACCATGCAGAGAAGAATTACACCACAACAGAGCGAGAAGGATTAGGAATGATCTATGCTGTGAAGAAATTTCGGCATTATCTTCTAGCCAACAAGTTTGTGTTTTTTACGGATCACCAAGCCTTGCTCTACCTAGTGAATAAACCATGCAATACCGGGAGAATAGTGAGATGGTTCATTATCTTACTGGAATTCGACTTCACGGTAGTAGTAAAGAAAGGAAAAACACATCTTAGAGCTGATCATCTTTCGCGATTGACGAATGGAGAAGACCCTATAGGAGTAGATGACGACATGCCAGACGCGTACTTGTTCAACATAGAAATGATACCTAAGTGGTCTCAAAATGTCGTTAACCTATTAACCTATGGAGGAGAGTTCGATAGAAGAGAATACAACCTGAAACATATTGCTATTCAGCAATCCAAGAATCTTCAATTGGTTGCAGGAAGGTTGTATCAATTGGGAAATGATCATGTTTTACGACTATGCATCAATCCTGAGGAATATAATATATATCTGCGCGAAGCACATGTTCAGGAATGTGCATTTCATTGTTCAAGAAGGAACACATATAGGAATTTGTTACAATTGGGAGTCTATTGGCCAGGAATGAAAGAAAGCGTACATGAATATGTCACTGTATGTATTGTATGTTCATCAAAACCGCCAGCCGAGTATTCGACATTATATCAGATAATGATCGCTCCAGAATGGAGTCAGTATATTGTTGAATATCTCACAAATAGAACTTTCCCAGAAGGAACGTCAAAAGCTCGTCAGAAATCTGTAGAGACAGAAGCTAGAGATTACGCTTTAATAGGAGATCAACTCTATAAGAGAGGTAAAGACAACCAGCTTAGGATTTGCGCATCAGAGTCTGAGTATGTGATAATCCTGGAGCAAGCTCATGGAGGAGTAGGTGGAGGCCATTTCTCAGGTGATAAGACAACAAAACTTGTCTTAGCCGCAGGAATATGGTGGCCAACATTACATATGGACGCTGAGGAATACGTTAAACGGTGTGATGACTGTCAGCGGACCAAAGTACCACTTAAAAGAGATGATATGCCGCTTAGACCAATGATGGGGGCAAGAGCTTTTGCAAAATGGGGGATTGATTATGTCGGACCCATTTCACCTCCTGCATATAAGACTCATGCACAATACATCATTGTGGCTACAGACTATCTAACAAAGTGGGTCGAAGCAAAGGCAACTCAAAAAGCAGATGCCAGGACCACGGCACAATTTCTATATGAATACGTCTTTGTACGATATGGATTGCCAATAGAAATTGTGAGTGATCGAGGCACACATTTTATAAATGAAGTGATAAAGATCCTTCTAGATGAATTCATGGTAATCCATAGGAAATCAGCCCCGTATCATCCACAAGCAAACGGACAAGCTGAAGCAACAAACAAAACCATATGCACGGTCCTTACGAAGATTGTATCTGAGTCGAGAACTGACTGGGACCAGAAGTTGCATTCAACATTATGGGCATATAGGGTAGCATATAAAACATCAATAGGAACGACCCCATATAACATGGTTTTTGGGCTAAATGCTATCTTACCAATAGAATTCTTGATTTCAACCTTAAGGGTGGCTAAGGATCTAGAGTGGACAGGGCACGAGCTCTCTGATAGAATAGATGACCTGGAAAAGCTAGATGAGCTTCGCCTAAAAGCAGTAGCTTCCATCTACGCTCAAAAAAGGCGACAAAAGGAATTTTTTGATAAGCATGTGCGGACTAAAGAGTTTAAAGTTGGGGACTATGTCCTAGTTTACACTCTGAAACAGCATGCTAAGAAGCTTAAAAAGCGAGGGATGGGACCTCTGGTGATTAAAGATCTATCACCAAGTGGAGCCGTCAAGCTTGCTACATTAGACGGAGAAGAAATGCCCAATTGGATTAGTGGATGCAGAGTGAAAAAGTATCTGTTGCCGCTAACACAAGACATGCTTCTCAAAATACATCAAGAAAAGCTGCGTGTCCAAAAAAGAAAAAGATTGTAGAGGAAGCGCAAGCCGAGGCGAAGGAAAGAATGGAGAAAAGAAGACTACTGCGTCAGAAACAGCGCAATGAAGGAGCAATACGAATAAACGCAGTCAGTATAACAGAAATGGGGAATGACAAAGAAGAACCCATCATTGAATGCAAAGTAGGGACCAACCAAATCAAAGCCAGAGCACTATTGGATTCAGGAGCTCAAGCTAACCTACTTTCACTCAGTTTGTATAGACAATTGACAAATGACACTAAATTACAAACTGCCAAGCAAGAGTTAAAAAGTTACTCTGAGAATTCAATCAAAACTGTCGGATGCACAGTTTTACATATACAGATTAACCATTATGTGTATCCTCATATGTTTTACGTGGTTGAAGACCAAGCTACACAACATCCATTATTGCTAGGACAACCATGGCAGAAGCAATACAATGCAATGATTGACTGGAGTTCTAAATCAGTGCTTATCAAATACGAAGGTGAAAGTCAATCAGTTAAGTTCACCAAAGGAGCAGAGCCAACTCCAAAGGAAGAATCCACGGACAAGGGCAAACAACAAACAGAGAAAAAGAAGAAGCAATGGCAACCAAAAGTTTCTATACAACTGGATTGCTCTTCGACGAGGAACTCTCAACATTGGATAAGGAAGACAAGCAATAATATAACAGCTCAACCTTAAAACGGAGTCAACGTTGGTATGGAGACCAAAAAAGGCTGTGCCAGAAAACACAAACAGAGTCTTCAATACCAGACAACAGAGTGATCCCCGACAATCAAGGACAGTGAAACAGATCTGGATTCCAAAGAAGTTCATGACGGCACAAAGCTACAGCAAGCAAATTTGGATCCCAAAGATTTGTAAACAGGAACTCCCTTCAGTACAATCCACGGAAACTCCTAGGTATTTCAAGCCAAGGAAATCAACACACAGAACAAAGCAGGTTTGGGTCGCAAAGAGTTTGTGGCAAGCACAAGCAAAGCGGAAGCAGATTTGGATTGTGAAAAAAGACAACAAGGTAACGAAGAATCCATCTACTGATTCTACTACCAAATTGCCAAAACCAACCCAAAACCCGACCACCAATCCTTCAATCAAACAAAGAGCAGCTTTATTGGAAAGACTGTTGTATCATCGCTCTACAATTGCATTGGGAACTTATGACCAAAACAACTACAATGCTTCACCCACAGACACTTCATAGTCGTCCGGGAGGACTCAGACTAGGAGGGGGGGAGGTATACAGGAGCTACAAAGCAGCTACAAGCGGGAAAAACAAAGAAAAACAAAAATTATATTACAAGGGCAGTGTCTTACATGATTTTGCAATTTTTTATGTTTGATTGCGGATATTGATAATATTTATGCCCTTATATACCTTGTTTTGCAACAAGAAGAGATCAAATGATGAATTTGGGTCTCTAGATGTGTAAATATCACTAAATAAGAGTGTTTTTGGAGCTAAAAAGTGGAAAAAAGTGGTAATCCAAGTCCAAAAATCACAAAGAAGTGTATATTCATATACACAGGGTTACCAGCTATTTATCGTGTATGTTTGGAATTTTTTGGCTTCAATTTGCTATTTTCCTTTATTTTTTATGATTTTCTTAATAAAAATAAAAGAAAAATAAAAAAGCAGGTGAAATGAGATCGGAAAAAAGAAAAGAATAGACGGTGATGGTCCTAATGACAAGGGCAACCCAGGTAAAAATTGGGTACAATTCTGAAAAAGTTGCGGAAAGCCCGAAATGACAGAATTTTGGCAAAGTGGACAGATTTCTCAGAAACAGGTCAAACGGAGTCCAAATTGAGAAATTTCAAATCCTAAAGTGCATTTCACGACGAGATAGGAGCACATGTCAAATTTGGTAACAAGTGATCCGGGAAGCCCGAAGTTAAGTATTTTTCACTTCACTATCAAGCTCATTTCCACTATTACCTTCTTGGAGAGAGCAAAGAGCACACAGGAGCATCCGACCTTCTACCGCCTTCTACGACTGCTACGAGAGCTCAGAGGACACCAGACATGAGAGGTAGACTCGTTGCCATAAGCTTTTGATGCTTATCGTTAACTTTTGTCGCGAAAACTCACCAAAACCAAGAAACAAGAGCAGACGGGGAATGGGGAGGAACGCTAGGTAGGGGCACAACCGCCTAACCAAACCTTGCAAGAACTTAGAGGTGGGTTACCCTAGTATAGGAGATGAGTTTCTAGCACTCAAAGCTCGAGAAAGAACGACTGGAAAAACCCTAGGTCAACAGAGCCTGCAAGAGGCAAACAAAAAAAGTTGTCGGAACGACACAAAACTTCTCAGGAAGCTTAACAACATCGAGGTCAATGCAACCATGGAGTATCTCCGGGTTTGGATCACCAAAAGTAGGTCGGAACAACCGATTCGGCTGCGGACACACAAAGCGTCATTTTGGCATAACGGCTAAAATTGACGACCAAATGACATGAAACTTCACAAGCAGCTTCAAATATACATGGATGACTTATGTTTGCAAGCAAAACCCAAAAGAAAGCTGATTCACTTACCGATGGTGAAAAAGACGCTTTCGGGCAACCAAATGGAGAAAGATGGAGAACGGGGAGCCAAAGTCAAGTTCAACCAAATAGGTGGCTTCACAACATATCCAATGAGCTGGAAATGCAACTCTCGAGAAGAAAAGTTGAAGAAATTCAACTCCAAGGCAAAAAGACGACTTCGGAGACTGAAATGCCTAAAGGGGGCTTTTTAGCTAAACTGATGACTTTTTAAGTTGAAAACTAGTTAGCAGGGCTTAGGGCACTAGCACAAAGCATTCTTTGCACAAAAAGACCAACATTTCAAGAAAAGACATCATACGCGTATGATGTCTCACAGCATGATTTTCACATCCATTTCAACATTTGAGTGCATAGCCTCATTCCACATGTTAATCACATCCTATGAACCAAGTATCATGAGAATTGGAGTTAGAAAACCCAAGGAAAACCAAAAAGACGCAAAGTAGGCCATAAAATTGATTTTTGGTCCTAATTTTGTCAAAATAACTCCAAACTCATTGAAACTTTGTAGGATTGTTGATTAACACATCTACAAGCTATCTGGAACCAAAAAGCACCATTTTGACACAAAAGACATATACGCGTATGATGTCTATTTGCACTTACAGAGCCAAAATTGCTCATTTGTCATCATACATCCATTATATATATCTAATACATGCTACATATGAAGTTTGGAACCATTTGGTCAAGTGGATCACCCCATTAGCCCAATTGAGGGAAAATCCTTCATCCAAAGCCTATTTTTGGCCCAAATCCAACATACTCAAGTCCAAACCAAGATTTGAGTAGAGACAGTCCTTCACTAGTACATGGGGAGTCCACAGAATCAATCCCATGAAAAATTGATGAAAAAGACATCATACGCGTATGATGTCTTTAGAGCCATTTTTAGCCCAAAATATATCCAAAATTCATAAATCCACTGAATAAGCCTATCCAAAGACATATCCAAGCTTATAGAGAAATTTGGTCCAAAAATACACTAAAAGACATCATACGCGTATGATGTCTCACTATGTGATTTTGGCACCTCAGGGCTTCAACCAACAACAGAAGTGATCTACATGCCATTTGAAGGTGAACCACCAAGTTTTATCCAATTTGGATCATAAAATCCATTTCCCTTTCAAAATTTTGCCAAGAGCCTGAACTGGACTGAACTGGCCAAAACTTGACCAAATGGGATCCAAACTCAAATCCAAGCATATGACACTCATGTATACACTATCAGCTACAAGCACAACCAATATGAAGTCATTCTGACACAAAAGACATTATACGCGTATGATGTCTCAAGCATGTTTTTGAGCCCAGTTTGCATATTTTTTCACCTACATTGCATCCTTAGGCCCTGAATAGCTCATGGTTCAATTTTCAAGTCATTTGAATAGTTAAAAGCTTCATTTCGGCTTTCAGTACTAAAAAGACACTAACTTCTGTAATTGGAGTTACAGGATCCATGGATTCCGCTAAGTCATCGGCAACTAAGAGAAAAAGACCAACCATCAAGGATGCTCTTGCAGAAGCAGAACCTTTTGATATTCCAACAGAAACCCTCAAGCCAACCAAGACTTGGGTGGAGGAAGCAGTACTAGAAAAAGAGGGAATAAAGATCTACCAGGGGACTTTTAGAGATCCTCAAGGGCAATCGGTCGATGTACCTATGATCCCACGAGAATTAGTGGATTATAGCAGATCAGAGAACATCAACAGATACCTAGAAAAGGCTGACTTACACAGGTTCTTCACCTCGAGACCATCAGGTGTAGACACAAGAAGAGTGTATGAGTTGGCAACATCCATTCAGAAGGATGGGAAAGCCACGTTGACAGCCATGGATGGAGAAACAGTTGAAGTACAGATCACTCCACAGCTCATTGCAGATGCATTGAAGCTGCACAACAAAGGGAGTTCTGTCAGAGAAAGAAGGGAGGCCATAGAGGTCTATGGATCAAAGAAACAAAATACAACCTACGGAGATATGGCAGATCAACGAGCGGCAACCCTTTGCCGATTATACAACCAGTTTTTCCATGTGTGCAGTAAAAGACCGCAGAAGTATACTACACCACCCCATGCCATTGCGACAACCATCACATGGGCACTGAAGAGCAACATGCCAAAAGAGGTGAATTATGCTCAATACATCCACGAGCAAGTAATCGCCATGCACAACCAGAAGCCAAAGTACATAGGAGGAGGAGAAATCCTAACAAGAATAGCTTATGAAGCTATTGGAGCTAGGGATCAAGGGCCACGGGTTCCCTCCCAGAATGAGTGGCTTAGAGAAGCCGATGAAGAGAAAGAACAGCAAGAAGTATCCAAGAGGGCGTCCACAAGAGCACGCCGAAAACTAGAAATAGTTTCAGAACCTGAAGAGGCTGTGGACGAGCCGCTCAAGAAGAAAGCGAAGAAGAAGGCTGATCCCAAGCAAACCAAAAGTCAAAAAGCCGCAAGAATGGAAAGGCTGGTGGAGCAGTTTAGAGCGGAAAGAGCTCTAAAGGGGGACTTTGAAGAAATGTGGGTGCCAGACCCCACTAAAGTCGGAACCAGCTCTGCCAGGCCACATGTTGATCAATATGATCAATATATTAGAGCTTATGAGGAGTCGGAGGCCATACTGGAGCAGCAGCCTGTCGAGCCTTATACTGAAGAGGAAGTACAGCTTTTAAAAGCTGAGCTGAAAAAGGACGACAAGGAGAAGAAGGAAGTAGATGAGTCTACTGAACTTCGAGAGAAAGACGGGCAAGCAAACAAAGGAAAAGCCAAGATGACTGAGGACAATCAGCCCTCCTTTACTGATGTACCAAGCCCGAAGAAGACGGAAATTATTGTAGAGGAGACCACAATAGAAATAGAAACAGAAGTTATGGAAAAGCCGGAGGCCGGGACCAAGGAAAAGGACATAGATCCAGTTCAGCAAAAGAAAGATGATTATGAGGATCTGGTAGCGATCGGATACAGTGAAGAAGAGGCCCTTGAGGCAGTTTATGGGATATCCCTACGAAAACAAGATGATCGGAAAGGGACGAAGGAAAAGACAAAGGGTACAATGGAGAGTGAAGAGAAAATGGACGAACAGAACATACTAGAAGAGCAGAAGCCATTGGAGGTGGTGGCAGAAAGAGCTGTCAAGTTGACAGATGAAGATGAAAAAGACATGCACATGGTGCATGAACTGCTCAGCAAGATTAAAAAAAGATCCAGAGCAAAGGAAATAGAAATTGAGACAGCAAAACAAAAGGAAGCAGAGTTGCAGAAGAAGTTAGAGAATGCTATGACTGAATCTGAGAGTCATAAAGCATCACTCTACGACGCAGAAAACGAGAGAGACGGCTTGATACTCCAACTAGCCGAAGCTTCAAGAGAGGTAACAAGTTCACAGGAAGCAAAGGAGAGAATAGAAGATGAGCTGGAGGCAGCCAAGGATGAGCTCATTGAGCTAAGGGAAAGAGTCGAACTTCAAGAAAGGACAATCACGAGACTCAGGACCACCCCTAGAGCTAGCAGAGCAGGAACAGAACAAGAGGGAGCCCTCGTACCAGCTCTGGAAGATCAGGTCAGAAGTTTGCAAAGAGAGCTAAGGTTAGAGCAAGTGCAAAGATTGCACATGGCGGAGGGATCATTGGCTGCAGAGGAGAGGCTCACATCAAAAAACCAAACACTAAGGACAGAAAATGAGGCCCTCCGCAAACAGCTCCAAGACCTACAAGAGCAACAAAGAAGAGAAACAGAGCCACCACAAGAAGAAGCAGGGGGAGCAGCCATAGAGCTACCAGAAACTGGAGAGGCAACCACAATTGAAGATCCAGCCCCAATTCAAGAAGTGGCCTCGACTTCAGGAATCTCTGAAGAAGAAGAACAAAGGCTCCAGGACCAAATAGAAAAGTCAACAGAGGAAAGTGCCAAGGCGGAAATGGAATGGGAAAGGAGACTCCTCATCTCCATTAGACTTCAAGGTTTAGACACAAAAGTGCTCCATGAAGAGTGGATGCAACCCAGCTTGCCTTTCCCTCTGATGAAATTTGAAGTGATAAAGACGAAAAAGAGAATAGAGGAGGAGCAGTATGTCGCTCTTTACGAAGGCGACATCACAAAGGATGAACAATCAAAGAAGATTGTAGATTCTCAACCTAGATGGAGGAAAGGTTGGCTGAACAAATACCCAGCCTACCTCATCTACTTGGTAAAGGCTCCAAAGGAGATTCGGGAGGATGCAACCTTCTGCCCGGCGCCAAGAGTCAGAAGCTGGAAAGAGCATGGCAGGATTGCAGAAAAGAAGCCAAATTGGCTTAATTACCCAAGGATGCCAGGACCAAAGGCAGGCGAGAGAATAGGTAAAGCCTACATGGTGAAAACCCTAACGGGCACCATCAAACTCTTTACTGGCTCTCCTGACCTTTCGTGTCAGATGCTAAAGAAAATCTGCAGGACTCTCTTAGCATGCATTGAAGTGTTCGCGCCAGATAAAGCCACTACCTCGAGTCTACTATCGACGGCCGACACAGTGACGGATATGATGTATGATCTTTCATTGCAGCCATCACCAAAGGTGTTACATCTCTTATACCAAAGAATTATGTTTTTGCCTAGCTTCCACATGCAAACATTCGAAGAAGCTTTCTACACCGTCTTTTTCACTCACGAAAGCAAAATATTCGGCCCAACCTTGACCATCGGCAACCTACGCTATGAATCACATTTGCAGATGCTCAAGACGACAGGACTCTATTGACCAAGCCTAAAAGTCATGTCAGGGACGACATGAACGCGGAGAGGGGGAGTGTTGAGCCAGCAGAGGATCACACCCACATTTTTGCTCACACCCATCATTTTGTAACCATTGATTGTAATAAATGTCTTTCCGACATTAATTTTGATTTGAGCCATTCATTAAGTAACGGGACTCAATTGAGTTTCCAGCTTGTAATCCCGAAGTAATTTCACCTGTTGATGTAAATAATTAGAGATGTTCTCACCTCCAAAGCTGAGGTATATAAGCCAAAGTTTTGTAACCTAAGGGGGATTCAATTATTAATCAAAGTGAGTTTTTGAGCGTCGTGATTGTGTCTGAGAGAGAGAGAGAGAGAGAGGGAGAGTCTTATCTTCTTGCTACACGGGCTACGGGGCCTCCATTGGAGAAGCGACACCACCATTGTGTTAGCAACGGTGAGAGCTACGCACAGATACCAAGAGTGCGCGCTATCGGCTTCTATGTGTGGTAAGTTCCTACGAGCTTCGGTGTGAGTTTTCTTCCAACTCGTGTGTCGGAATAGAGCGTGCAGCATATCTATAGAACCACAATGAGTAGAGCTACACATTAGTACCATCGGGGTCAAGTTTTGGTCACCTGTATTTTTCGGCCTGTCTTCATACGCGTTTGCCGCACGGAGTGGTTATAGGTTGATTTTGCAGTTCAAGTCTTTAGGGTGTTGTTCTTACCTAGTGTATAGACTTCCCCTTGAGTTTGAGATTGATTCAATGATTCTAGATCCTGTTTCGTATAGCATTCGCTCGTAGTACGGATTTCAGTCACTTGCGTGTTTTAGAACTTAGATTTGATTTCCTTAGTAGTGATTGTCATTAGAAGGTCGAGTAGGTGATTTGACACCCACCTAGTTGTTTCCATGCGCCTGCGGGTCAAGCTCCGTCCTCGTCTGACAAATTCTGTTGTTGGTTGAGTTCTCGCTATTTAGCTTCCCCTAGCGGCGTAACCGCCTTAACAACTTCCATCCCAATTTAATGTGAAAATGATCAAGATTATTTCTGATTCCAATATCCTTTAACATTTCCTCAAAAAAAGTGTGAGGGTGTATAAACTCCGTAAATTTATTAATGAAAGTTAAATGAATAAACCGATTTTTACTTTTATTACCTTGTTTAAACCATTGTAACTCATTATTTCTAGTAATTAAATGTCGTACCTTGTCATCTGTATTGTATTCAAGCATCCTTGGATTTTCGCCAAAGTCCTCAGATCCGTGAAATTGTCAAGGTTGTTTTGATGATGATGTTGTATTGCTTGGTGTATTAGCAATACGCTTCAATTGTTCCCTACTTCTAGAGGGTTTGAAAATTGTGTTGATGGTTAGACCAATTGGGTGGTGTTGAACTCGAGAGAGGAATGGAGTTCCTAGTGTATATAATACTAAACCTTTTGCTGCACCAATCAGATGTTCATGACGATCATAAAAGACCACTACCACATGTCGAACTTCAATGGGAAAAGATGTTACCCATCCAATGAAAGCATATACCTATGCGGGACCAGAGGAGTAAGGAAAGAATTTTGCAAGATTTTGAAATACAAACCAAAGAAGTTGATCAAACCGTATGATCGTTGTTGGGCAGTTTGAATCGGGATTCTTCTTACAAGTACACTTGATGAATGGTCTGTATATGTTCTAGCAATTCTTCAAGAACTTCCAAATGTTGTTTTCTTTCTCATTGAGTGATAGTCCCTTTGTACGGGCTACCATGGAAGTATTAGAGCACTTTTTACTGTCAATGTCTGACAGTTTTATCTGTTTTAGTGTAAAAGGTTTATCCTGTGATAGTAGATGTTTTGATTAAAGTGCTGATGTTTTGCATTGTTCTACCACATTAGGTGGTAAACCACAAAGCAGAGCTAAAAGAGTCAATTGTGAATGGAGCACATTGATTCAGTATCTCAAAATCCCAGAGTTTGTTTTCAAGGCGAATAGCGTCAAGCTCAACTTGTCTGGAAGGGAGTAGCGGAATGACTTCAAAAAAATGTATGGGCATAGACCTTTCAATTTTTTGAGAAGAAGGGTCATCTGTTAGGCCTAGGGCCTCCTTTTCTTCTTGATCCAATAGATTTAGATCCAAAAGAGGGTTCACAATCTCTTGAGATTGTCTAATTGGAAGAGGAAGGATAGGGAGATTATTGATAAAATAGATCTTATTAACTATGGAAGGTAGTGATGAAAAGTAGAAGTCTAAATCCAAACAGTCTTGAGCATCAATAAAGCATAATGATAATAGAAAAGAGTTTAATGCATTAATTAGTTGTGTAGGTTCCTTTCTGGCCAGGGCTAAGAGTTTTAACTAGTCATTAACATATGTTGTTTTTAAAGCTGAAAGCTCTTGTTCCTGTATTGCTTTTTTCTCATAGTCAAGAAAACTCTTATGAAGTCAGTCCCTTTGAAGCAAGATAGTAAGCACTGTGTTCCAATAGGAGGTATATGAAACCTTTTCTTGTCAGAGTATCCAAACCGTGTGAGAGATACAATCCAGCCAACATGAAGGATGTTACCAGAGAATATAAATTTCTCAATAGCTTAGAATGAAGGCAAGTTCAATATGGTAGTTGTCCAATCAAGGACAACTTGGTAAATAAAGAGAGAGAGAGAGAGAGAGAGAGAGAGAGAGAGAGAGAGAGATTAAATTTGGCATCCCCTCTTATAGAACCATATATTGACACTTGACCCAAAATAGATAAGACCTAAATTACAGTAGACAATCTATAAAGACAAAATCGACACAATCCAAATTTTTATAACTTAAACTGGTACGTCCGATTCTCGTAGGAGACTAATCGAGTCTCAGATTCCATGAGAGAATAGACCTATACATGCCACCATCCAACACAAGCAGCGAGTTAGAACATGGGTAACCTTGATGGGAAGACAGGTATCCAAACAATCTATTATGCTTGTTATTGCTGTCACATAGCCCTAAACCCCTTCACTCTCCTTATATGCATTTCGAGGGAGTTTTTTCTTTGCTTCTCTAGCAGGCTTGATTCGTTTTTTAACGGTATTTTCCACAATAATTTTTTTTTGGCAGACTTTCCTCTACCATAATTTCAACTGGTACACTGGTTGTTTCAGCTTTGCATCCTTCCGGAAAATCACATATGGCAGAGGGACGTGGCTTTCCATTGGATAGCTAGCAATCTTGCGAGTTTTAGGGCTTGTATTCTCAAAGGATGGTATATCCCCCATAGTTTTGCATCCGATAGATAGCATCATGCCTTGTAGTACAATTTTATAAACCAGATCTTGTCTATTAGTGGTCTATTCTAGATGCTAGTTTCTAAGAATAACTGGAAAAACCTCAGCTAGAAAACAACACTTTATATTAACTACCTGTGAGATTTGGGCATCCTACCCTCTAATTGGATAGAATGATAGCCTGAGAGGATAAAGAGAGAGATATAGAAAAAAAGGGGGGTTTTTTTAGAGAAAAAGCTAGAAGCAAATCTTCATTTTGGGGTTGTATAATGGATAAGATATATTTTGCCAAAATTTTGGCAGAGTTTCATTTGTACGTGGACCCATTTTTCAAAAAGTAGACCAGCCCTCTTTTTGTAGGAGCCTCACATGAGGATTTTTGTTTGTAAAAAAATAAATCTACAACCACCTATCCAAGTATGTACGTAATTTCCAAGATATGGCTATGTCAAACCTTTAAACATTTAGACAGTCTTTTCCTTCTAGCAAAATATTCTAGATTTTTGTTTCTATCTAGACATGTTTTTCAATTTCATCCCTCCCTCCTCTTTGAGGAGCCTCACATGAGGATTTTCTTCCATTCGCATATTAGGTAGCATGTCATTTCCAAAATAGTTTACTTCACAAGTACCTAGTTCAAAAAAATACAGTAGACTTTTCCTAAATGGTTTTAAGACCAATAACATAAAATTTAACTTTTGCTTACAAATTCTCACTGTCTATAAAAACTTAAAGAAAGAAAAGCTTATGCAAAATTCTAGTTGAACACCCTCTCAGTAGACCGAAAGACTACCTGAGAACTCTGGGTCGTCCTTTGTACGCTTTCAGCTGAGACCGTTTCGAATGATTTCCAATATGAGTCTGCCAAGCAAAACACATACAAAATACTATTCACGAGTAGATTTTTACCATTATTCAGTCAATCATTGTTCAATAAAACTCTTTTCTTATGCACATTGCTACGTTCTTCTCAACCATTATCTTACTATCTTTCAGATTATGTTTGATAATAGATAAAGTTAGACCATGGTATATCAGACGTATGCTCATGGTTTTTTGACCATATATGCTACACCATGTTAACTACATTTCCATAACACACTTTTGTTTACCATTTAGAGTGTACTCTATCTTATTGCAAGGCGAGTTAAGAACTAGTTTGGTCAGTTTTTTGCTTATCAACCATGTATCTCGAGACAGCGTCCATTGTTTGCATATGAGATACCACCATGTTCCAAACCATGCAGACAATATAGTGTTCCAGACTATGCGGATAGTGTTTATACCATGTTGATTTTTTCCTTTTCAAACATTACCCCTTTGTATGCCTTTATACACATACTCCACAAGTATATAGCATGTTATGTAGAGCAAATATACATTCCCCGTTTCTTCATGTTTACTTTACATCCTTCTATTGAATTGCAATAAGTGTTTCTTTTATTAAAAAACGCTTTCTTTTTTATAAAAAAGAGACATTTTTACATGACAAGCAACAACTATGTAGACCTTGTTTATGTAAATCAATCGACTAAACCTAAACTTTGCCATAATGTAACTGGATCCATATTACTGAAAGAATCATGAGTTTCCCTCACCGTGCAGTATTCCCAATGTTGTCAATGACTCTTTTGATTGTGCACCCGGATGATGAACGATTGTTCTTGAGTTGGAATTGCCTATTGAGATGAGTGTATGTCTGAGTGTGTGTGAGCTGCTTGTGTACGAATGACCAGGGTAGCAATCCTTCAAGTAAGCATGCACCATTTTGCAAAGCCGGAAGCAGAAACGAGCAGTGCTTCCCTACGATGTGTGTGTGTGTGTGTGTGTGTGTGTGTGTGTGTGTGTGTGTGTGTGTGTGTGTGTGTGTGTGTGTGTGTGAAAGAGTACTTAGGGTTGTGAGTTGGTGCACAGTAGGGTACGCTCCTTGCATTCCCTCTGTGTTTTTTTATATGCAACCTGCCACGAGGTCTTTACGGTGCCCCAGTGGCCACGCCAATTGTATGCGCCATGTTTAGGCTTGCCTTATTCGGTGCAGTTAATATTTGTCAATGTGATAAGTTCCCTTATATGCAAGAGATATTTAGTGAGTGAGCTGAATTCCCAGAGGGTAAAACATGAGAGCGAGGTTAAATTAAAAACCCAATGTTGTGTATTTGATAGAGCTTGGGCTATATATAAATAAGTGGTTTCAATCAATTTGGTGCTGCTCCCACATCTACTTGCCGAGGTTCTGATATACAGAAAAAAGAGAGAGCAAGAGGGATAGGAAGATATATCTTTGTTTAACTAGTTTACAGATACTTGTGGGTTTTGTGGGGATCCATGTTCAAGGAAAATTTCTTATTGCCAACTTACGGGATTAAGAGAGAGAGAGAGAGAGAGAGAGAGAGAGAGAGAGAGAGAGAGAGAGAGAGAGAGAGAGAGAGAGAGAGAGAGAGAGAGAGATAGATAGAGAGGAACATGTGTGGGTGTAGGTATTTACATGGCATGTTGTCTCCAAAATAGTGCACATACCCAAACAAAAGATGTCACATGTTCAAAATGTCGACTAGTGGACCTGGGTAGGAGTTGAGATAGTCAATAGAATGAGAAAGGATGGGAATGAAGACTTATGAAGAAGTTGGATTTTCTTTAACCATGTACGCAGGGTTGTAGGCTAGACAACGATCTTGCATTAGTTTTCCATGAGTAGGCTGTATACAAATATACGAGCTTGGTGGGCTGTCAACAAAGTGGCGGACTGTAATTTGTCACAAATGGATTGTTGGCTAAGTTGGTGGCATGTACAACAACCTCACTGCGCAGGAAACACTTTTTTGGGGTAAACATGATCTGTGCATTTTAGAGTAAACGACATTTGGAACGTTTTGTAATGTCATTAGTAACATCTATGTTGCAAAGGAGTGGAGGATCTATCATTCATTCCTCCAATGAACTTGGCAAAATCAAAGCACGCAAGTTGGTTGGTACGTGAGGGCAATAAAGAGATGTTGAGCTTGTATGATGCATGTGTGCTTGAGCTATTCAACTCTTTGATTCAAAATGTAAAAATTATAGCTTTGGTGGAGGACAAATATCATGGGCCTATACCATCTACAAAAAGGTTGACTCCCTCGTCGTGCAGAATAAGGGAAAGCACCCACACCAGTAGCTATTGCAAGAAAGTCTGAGGATCACATCGGGACACTCCTCTCTATCAACATCCAACTATTGAAGGGGATAATGCTACAGTATCTAGGAATAAAAAACAAGTGGAACATGTGCACTGTGAGGAAGAAAACGGTTCACATTGACCATAGTACTTGACGCAAAATTTTGTATGCAATCAAAGAGGTGTGCAAGTAGCTGGCAGAGTGGCCACTGAAGAATGCAATGAACATGTAGAGGGAGTGGTGGTAGAGGAGTTTGACATACATAAGACAATGTGGGAAATTCATCGTATACCAAAGGGTAGTAGAGTTCAATGCCAAGGATGGTTAGGCTCTAAAGTCAAGGTGCCAAAAAAACATAGAAAACACCGGTCTAGGCGTTGTTGCACCATCCTTCTGGGGTATCAAATCTTGGGATAGTGGAAAAAATATTGCTTATAGAAGAGTCTCAAAGGCCCCATTCATGCGGTTCTGCAATGACAATGTGGATCACACATGGTAGATTTCTAACACAATCATATAATGTCTAGCTAGAGTACCCAACATATGGTATGTGGAAAGGGAACAAACTTGATTGCTAGTGAGTTGCTAAATTTAGAAACTGTAGGGTACAATGAAGTAGAGTGTAGTTACAGAGACACATAGTGCATGTTATCGATCCAAAATCTCAATTCAAGCCTCGAAACAAATTGACTCAACAGTATTATTGTAATCTCAAATTGTGGAACATACAACTGTTAAGACAAACATGCATGAGAAATTTCTGGTTGAAACAGCAACTTCCTAGGTTCGCAAGCGAGGTGTATGAAATTCACATCGCAAGTCGTCCAATGTGTACATGTGGAGATTTTTCAGATTGGATTGCACAAAGCAAAACGTACATGGCTTGGAAACATATTTAGTTTCTCTTCCTTTGCTACTTCACTTAGATTTTAACCATGGCATGTTTATCCATCAAAGAAAACTAAGCAATGAGGATCTGCTTCTAGTATTCAATGGTCATTGTACCATATAGTGAAAGCTAATGACTTCACTGTAATTATTGTATCCTATTCACCCAGACCATGTGGTCTAATTTTTCCTTGTAATTTCTTTTTTGAAAAATTTTGAGATAGTTCTTTGTGATTACATTGCTTAGTACGTAACTGTGCATAATTGAAAAGATAATGGTGTCTAATTTGGTTCCAATAGATAGAGGAAGTATGTGGGAGAGAGTGATATAGAGAGAGAGCTCAAAGAGAGAAAAGAGTGGAACATATCATGATTATAGTTAAAGAGGTTCCTGAGAGATAGAGAGAAAGAGACTGGGGGACTTGTTTACAATAATTAGGTAGAGAGATTAATTAAGAGAGGGAGATATAATCTGTGGAGAGAGTTATATGAGAGACCTTTTTTTATACTCTTTCAAAGCAAGATTTTTGCTAGAATTGGTAAGTCTGTCAATATCTAGAAAAAGATCTCTCTAAAGCTCACTATAAACCTCAACTTCCAGAGAAGAATATTAGGGCCCTCTTATTAATGTAGAAATACTTCCCATTGTCCTAGAGTTTGGCTACAAAGTGCAAGTTTGGCCTTCGCATCAAACAGAGGGTTCACAAGGCCATACCCAATGACCCTAAATCCAAAAGGATGAGAGGGCAACCAATTGAAGAGAGCTAAGGAGAAGTAGAGAAAAGAGGAGAAGGAGAAAGAATCATGCAAGATCCAGAGGAGGAGAGAAGGCACAGAGAGCAAGATGAGTGAGCAGGGGTAGAAGCCAAGAGAGACCACCTTGCAAATTTACAAACAAGGGTAGAGACTAAGAAGAAGGCCATAGAAGACAGGGTTCAAACCACCCAACAAGGTGCCGTTGGGAGCTCAAACCATTCCAAGTTTTGACAATGTGCCAAGTAATATTCCAAGAAGAAGAAAGGCAAGTTGATTCCCAAAGAGCAACATGCACAAGAGGAGAAGTACAAAAGTGACCCTCATCAATGGGCAAGTTGATTCACAAGAGGAGAAGAGGACAAAGTACAAAAGAGACCCTCCTCAATGGGCTCGATAGCCAACTCCACCTCTGCCACCGTCAACACAAAAGAAACATAGATGGAGGCCGAGAATGGTGGCTCTAAGGGAGATTAGAAAATATCAAAGACGAGCAATTGAATTTCCTTCTCTTAATTTGTCAGGGAGATAATGGATGAGTGAAATGACTCAATGGCAAGGGTACAACGTGCTGCATTAATGGCCCTATAGGATGCCTCAAAGGATATACTAGTGTGACTATTTTAAGATGGCATTTCCTATATGGTGCATGCGGAGAGGGTCACACTTAAAAGCATTGATTTAGCCCTAGCTATTAATTTACAAAATGGGGTTTTCCTCCATAGATCTCCCCATATAAAGTCTCTTTTGAAAATTGTAGTCATCTCATATAATATCAATGACTCTATTTCTACCATTTGTCACAAGTCTACAATAAGTTTTTGAGATTTTTGAATTATTTATAGTTGTATATCTCAAATTGTTAATTGTAAGTGATCAAGTGTGTTGGGGTGTGTGACACATCTGCACCACCAACTAGTGGAAACCCCCTCTACTTTGGAAGCCTACATCTGACATCATCACTTATGCCACTAGATGCTCTCTCTCTCTCTCTCTCTCTCTCTCTCTCTCTCTCTCTCTCTCTCTCTCTCTCTCTGCTCCTATAAAAGAAGCCCTACCTACACTCTTTGTATCCAAGCATAACCCCATCATTTGAGCCATATTTGAGCTCATCACTTGCATCTAGTTTTTTATCAATCCACTCTATGTTTTGCTACTTCCATCGGTGCCAATATCTCTCCCTAATCTCTTGTCATTAATTCTAACCTCACCATGAATGGTTTGATTACATTTCCACCATAACCAATTCCTTTCACATGGTATCAGAGCCGATGGTTCACACCTAGGTGTCTTAATCCCTATTTGCATTAGCGTTCTAAGTTCATAATAATACTACTCTATAATCACCACTTAAGCATGAGCATGCTCCACTACCCTTTGGTGAGTTAGGAGAGGAGAAGGTCACATTTAGATTCATTTTTGCATAATTTTCATTTCCAATTAGTCTTTGTATTTAGTGTGGTTTTCGTATAATTTCCATCTCCAATTAGCTCTTTTGAGTTCATAATCCACTTCCACTGGGTATATCATTTTGAAGCTCATTTCACAAGCTTTCAATAGAGTCTCTAAAGTTGCATTTTGGATTCCTTTAGCTCCCAAAACTCCATTTCCCACTTCTTTTCTAAATTAGGGTATGTGTGTGGTGTTTTGTGTGTGCAAGAGCCTCTGGAAAAACGAACATACGTTGTCTTTCTTCGGGTTCCCATCACGTAGAGACTTGTGGCCACATGGTCTAAGGAAATTGGCAAAGGGTCCTATATATCCTTAGTGGCATGGGTTCAAACCTATTTTTAGGCATGAGCATCATGGCAAACTTGAAATAGGCACTCAGCTACAGTTCACCACACTCAGGCAGGTCCACTAGTGGAGCTTCTCATAGGTGTCAGCATCCATCGCCCTTTTTTTAAAATAATACTCTTCCAATGCATCTCATTCTTTAAGAAACAACACACATGGTCCATGGTGAGGTCGTGTACACATTTTTCTCTTGCAAACTTGCAAGGGATTGTCACTACCTAGTAGGTTGTCCTTCTAGCATTTAATGCAATGAATGAGGAAGCCAAATGCTTCAAAAAGAGGCTAAAACAAAAAATGAGACAACTGGTTTTTATGCCAAATTTAAAATATCAAGATCTAAGGCTTAAATTTAAGAAATGTTAATACGAAGGTTGTTACTTTGTCCTGCATGCTCCTCTCTATGCATTGACCTCTAGCCAAGCTCCACGCCATTGTATACTTAGGGTAGGCTGACCACGCTATGCAATCCTACTTGACATGCAATTGTCAATACAGATTCTAAGCCTTGTGGCCCCTCCATTGGGTGTTTTGCGTACTGATGTCTTGCCCAATGTTGCAACTCAGTCCCCTCTCATTATGGCCGTAAACAAACTTTTCTCTCTCTCTCTCTCTCTCTCTCTCTCTCTCTCTCTCTCTCTCTCTCTCTCTCTCTCTCTCTCTCTCTCTCTCTCTCTATCTATCTCTCTCTCTCTCTCTCTCTCTCTCTCTCTCTCTCTCTCTCTCTCTCTCTCTCTCTCTCTCTCTCTCTCTCTCTCTCTCTCTCTCTCTCACACACACACACACACACACACACACACACACACACACACACACGCACGCACACGCAAGTATCCCAATTGACTACTAAAGAAAATTTGGACTTGAGAAGCCTTTAGATGACGAGAAAATGACTCACTAACTAAAATAACATTACTCAAAAAATGATTACAAAAACTAATTAGTTAAAACTGCTCTTTGAGGATACAATGGGAGGTGAATGTGAATCTTTTCCCATTACAAACTTGTAGAAGCGTAGGGAGAGGTGGTAGTGGTTCTGAAGTAAGAGTTCAAAATTATTATAGTAATACTAAATTTTATCTATTATCCAATATTAGGGTTATTATTATTGGCATAACCAAGGAGGCGGCAAAACCAAGTTGAGAGCTTGATATGTTAACCTCGATGTGGAAACCCTATTCTTGCTGATGATTTCCTAATATATTCAATCCTTGACCATTACCAAGTGGCCCCATGTATGTTTATGCCAGACAATAGACAGACGATTGTGGATTGCATCACTAGCATCTTGGTCAATATATAGAGTGTGGTCCTTCATCTTCTCCAAGTTGTGTGTGTTTCCCTGCAACCCTATTTGCAACATGGCATACATTCTCTCCCAAGAAGAGTGTGATACTTGACTAGAGAGTATGGGAGAGGTGCCGCACGTACCCGATAGCATGGTCAACAAGCTACTTTTTGAAGAAGCTACGGACAGTGTGGGCAAAGCACCCCAAGTTTGATGCTCGGAACAAAATTTTGGTGAATGATTCTCGATACAAGTCTCTCAAACATAACTATGAGAATTGTCTTGCAATCAAAACATACAAGCCTTTGGTGGTAGCAAATGATCGTTCTTTATACTTATTGGATATTGATTTGTATCCAATAGTGTACAATCGCAAGAACCCAATCTTTGACATAGAAGATGATGTTTCTAGGTATGTTGTTGATTACTTTATTCAAATGGAAGGTTACTCTTATATGTTTGATCCTTTCGATTTGAAGAATTCTTAAACTGTTGTACTTTGATGTTTTGTAACATGAAACATATTATATAATGAAAAGACACTTTTTGTGTGCATTGTCTTGGGTTGTGATGGCCAGTGCCTTCTCTTGTGTTGTGTAGTAGTTTTTATTCTCTCAGCATGTTTTTGGAAATTCTTCACATTGGTGTTATACTTGGTAACATTCAAGCAAATTTGAGTGTCATCTTTGGAATTCTAGAGTCAAACCAACATAGACATTGGTGCTATAGGGTACCAAATTGGGTACTATAGATAATATAGAGTACCAAATTGGGTACTATAAATTGGATTTTATATACTACCATAGTGGATACTAAAGAAATTCAAATTTGGTGCTATATTAGTCATTTGATATAGTCTCGAGATGTCCTAGGAAATATGTAAGATAGCACATGCGAGCAAAATAAGGAATTTATAATTTGGTATATTTATAGAAAAATGTAATTACGTAAAGGGTTTTTTTAATTAAGAATGTGAAAATTTTCATACATAAGGGCTAGTGTTTTTTACAAAAATGCACACATAAGGGGTACATATAATACTTGAAATATACATGTAAGGAATTATTTAGATACCTCTTGTTCACAGGTGCTATATGTAATTTCTACATAGTGGACTCCTCGGGGATATAGTAGGCCTACAATGTGGTATTGTGTATTGTAAACTTTTCTTCTGAGGCTCACTACCAATGGTATGTACAAAATCTTCTTTGATACCCTACAATATCAATTTTTTGGTACTATTTACTTTCAAACTTGATATAGTTCACTACCAACGTTGGTAGTCAACCAGTTTTGTCACAACAAGCAAGTTTTGGAGACACTAGTGTGTATTACCAAATCTAGACACTACTATATAACAATTCTATGGTACTAAATATTGGTACTCAGTCGTTTCATGTACATGAGATTTTGGAGATTACTATAAAATAGCTTCAGGTACAATAAATTTTAAAGTAGTTTTGTATAATAGCTCCTACAAAAAAAATTGCACACCAAATAGTGGAATCTCTATTACCCAACAATTCATGTAGAAATTCATCTACAATACCAAATTTGGTACCCGTTGGTACAAAATTTGATACTAGTTAGTATCATTTTGGCCTACTGAGAGTGTACCCTCATCATTATTATCATCATAGGCATGCTATTGTATATGTTCTCATATACTTCAATAAATAGCCTGAATTGATTCAAGACTCCAAGAATATGCTATTGTATATCTTCTTATACACGTCAATAGATAGCATGAATTGATTCAAGACTCCAAGAATATGCTCCATCAAGAATCGTAGAGGAAGCGTATGGCCCCTACAAGATGTGTATACTTCATGACTCGAGATGTATGATCCAAAAGACTATATGTATCAATTCTTCCTTCAACTAGGCCATAGCAAAGCCTTTCACAATCTTCCCACATTTAACAATCCTATTATGCCACCTATCCTTTTGTGCTCTCATTGTTTGGTACAACTCTTTCGTAGGCCATAGTCGAAGCCTTTCACAATCTTCCCACCGTTAACAATCCTATTATGCCACGTATCCTTTTGTGCTCTCATTGTTAGGTACAAATCTTTCGTACATTTCTTAAGGTAGAAGTCCTCTTTGGCCTTGGTTTCTTTGATTGTAAAGTTATCCCCAATGGATAATACTTCACACAACATTTCAAGGCTTCCTTCATACATCAAGAGGCTAGAAACTTGATTCATTGGCATAGTATTTGAATATACATCATCCTAATCATCATCTTGGTCTTCCTAATTAAAAGGTATACCTAATGGCTTCAAAACAAATTAAAAGGTGCTCCTAATTTAAATATTCCACTAAAAAACAAGAAAACGATGCATTAATATATAGCACATAACGACAGGCAATGACGCAGCACATAGATTTTCAACAATATTACCTAAGAAAGATGAATACAACTTTGCGAGAGAGAGAGAGAGAGAGAGAGAGAGAGAGAGAGAGAGAGAGAGAGAGAGAGAGAGAGAACGCAAGGAAAACTCTAAAGGGAAAATGAAAGAGTAGAGAAAAAGCTATTTATGTGGACAGAAAAGGTCTTTTGACTTTCCATCTTCATTTGTCTTTTGACTTCTTCTTTCGTCTTTTGACTTTCTGTCTTTTCATTTCATAAACTCGCCCTTCACTTATGTACTTAATATGTTTTGAAAGAATATTTATTTTTATGAGATTGGGGACCTAATTGGTCTTTGTCCCTACCTATATTGTTCAATTCTTCTACGTGCATCCTACCTTTGCATCTTCTTCATAGTCCACTCATACATGGACCACAAAAGCATGAAAGAGTTTGAAAGCATACAACACATGTGTTTTCCTCCAAACATCCATCAACACAATGAAATGAGTGGGAGCCCACAATGCGCTCACAGTCCCACTAAAGATCATGCTACACATCATCTATGCCAACAAGCCAAAAGACTCTCTTCGTTTTACACTCATAAGATTTTTCTCTTGGCTAAAATGTTGCAGTTAAAAAATTCACCACATCATCCACAAATTTCATAGGCCATCCATCTAGTTTCAATTTCTCATGTGTCAAGGTTCTCTTCATAACTACCCCTATCCTATCATGCTCTCTTTCGCATGCTAAGAAGTTATGCATCATGTGCAACCGTGTCATTTGATAGTACTTGGCCACCAAATAGTAAGGTCTACATGCTTTGAATAGTGAAATAGCACAATCTAACCATAGCCAATGATGTTGTGTTGTAAACAATGTCCATGCTATTGATAGCCATTTTTCGGCTCTCTGTAATTGCCATAGTGAGTTATCTCACCCTATCAAATCACTCAAACACTGTGGTTACCCTCACCCTTTCACTGTATATAGGCGCGTGTGAGTTAGGGGACTTTTCCCATATCTCCTTACTGAAATAAAAAACCCTCAATTAGCTAGTCATTGGGCTAGTTGAGCCAAAAAAATAAAAAATATAAAAAATATAAGTATATTATGGCCCATGCGTATGTAAATATTTCTCTGTATATAGGGCCTAAATAAAAGATTTTTTCATAATTATTTTGGTATTTATTTAAATATTTCTACCTAGGTGTGTGTTATTCATGCTCTGTACATTGCCTCACCATTACCACAATTTTTCTTACCATTTTTCATACTCTTTATTCCATATAGAAATATTTTCATGTAAGCTTCTCTTATATTTGGTGTAACTCCACCCCAACAAAAATCCAAAAAAACTAGTTTTGTTTATGTGTATATTTTTTCACTATTGTGATTTTTCCCTTCCTACATCTATTTTTTTTTTCTAAAAAATTAGAACACCAAAAATATTTATCTTTTTATGGTAGCCTCATAATGAGAGAGATTTCTTTTGACCTCTTTATATTTTTTCCACTTATATTATTTATATTTGACATGTACATATTTTTTAGACCCCTCAATATTTGATTTTCTTAGTTGTACTATTCACTCATATCATGATCTCAACAATATCTTCAATTATAGACCTACCAAATAAGGTCAAGGGTAGGTGGCATGCATACATGCACTATGGAGGGCTCACTCTTGGAGGTATTCAAAAGAATCATCCAAAGAAGGACCCCACAAGGACTTTGTGCAGTGGAAAAAAACAGTCGGTTTTGCTGAATTTTTAAAGTTAACTTGC